>NC_092509.1:27935123-28537980 GCF_047511675.1 Marmota flaviventris
TTACAGAGGATATAGACTTTCTCTCAGTCTCATCAAAATAGGATATTTGGTCTGTGCTACTCAAAAATAGGCAATATCTCATTTATCTGGAATGCCTAGGGAACAGGAATGCTTTTATTAATTGCATAATAGATTAACTAAAGGTAATACTAACTAGAAACACGTGGCTTCATGGTAGCAGTAATTGGACATCTTTACAAGATGCGTAATACTGTAACATCCTTATTCAGTAGTTAGTTATACTAAAATCATTTCATTTTTTATTAATTTAGGAAATTACAGTATGCCAAAATTAAGAATGGTGGTGCAGCAAAAATATATGTAGATATTATGTAGAAAAGATAGAGTTTCCATGGTTGTCTCATTTATTGTCTAATATAAGCAATTTTTGAGCAAATTTTGAGCAGCTACTCATCTGCCAAGAGGCAGAAATGGACCTGTAGATACTTGATGGCTATTTAGGGTCTTTGTTAGTCAGCTTTCCATCACTGTAACAAGATGCCTGAGATAATTATAAATAGAAAAGGTTTGTTTGGGCTGATGGTTTTAAAGATTCCAGTCCATGATCAGGTGGACCTGTTGTTTTTAGGTTTCTGGTGGGGGTACCCACTGGCAATGGTGGGGAGCATGTGATGGAGAAAACCACTCACCTCATGGCCAGGAAACAGGAGAGGAAGAGGCTGGATACACAGTCCCCTTCAGAGACACATCCCAATGACCTAAAGACTTTCTAGTCGGCCTCACCGCCCAATGGTGAGGGATCAAAGCTTTAACACATGGGCCTTTCTGGTCATTCAACCTCCAAACTGTAATGGGATGAGAAGTTTGAGAATGGAGAAAGGTATGCATAAAGTTGTCTGGGATTTTAGTGGAAGTTGGACTAACTGCAGTTTGGGAAGACATCACCCATCACAAAGATCCCTGAAGGAAAACTTGCCGGACAAATAAGAGTTTTCCAGCTAGAGAAGGAGAGGCGTTGGGGGACACATCCCGACTCCAGAACACAGCTTGGAATTTACTTTGTTCACTCAGCAATTGACCTACTTCAAGTGTCAATTGCTTCTTTCTCTTAAAAACAGAATTTAGCCAGGCACAGTGATGCCCACCTATGATCCCAGTGGCTCGGGAGGCTGAGGCAGGAGAGTCATGAGTTCAAAGCCTGCCTCAGCAAAAAGCAAGCCTTGCTAAGCCTGTCTCTAAATAAAATACAAAAATGGGCTGGGAATGTGGCCCAGTGGTTTGGTTAAGTGCCCCTGAGTTCAATCCCTGTTACCAAAAAAAAAAAAAAAAAAAAGAGAGAGAGAGAGAATTTAGAAAAAAAATTTGGAGACTTGGATAATTATGTTTTCTATAAATTCAGTTTATCAGAAAGCAGCAATAAATAATGTGTTTTAATATGAAGTGAATGGTTTTTTGTTGTTGTTTTTGCTGTTGTTTAGTTTTGTTTTGTTTGTTGTGACTGGGGTAGAATTCGTTCTGTGTAATTTTGATTTTGAATTCCAATTTACTAATCCGGTTAGGCATCTCAATACCTTATTTTCCACAAGAATTGCGAGTGTTTATTGAAAAGGAGAAGAGAGTTAGAGGGTCAAATAAAGCTTTCGTGGCAGGGCAGGTGGGCAAACCTGGGGAGGAAGGGCAGGGACTGTCTCCTGGAGGTCGTTATATGGCAGACGTGGAATAAAGATGGAGCAACGGCTGGCACTGGCACTGATATGGGGGAATTCCAGAACAAATTCAGTCCTGCCCTTCAAGTCCAGCCCCCCTCTAGCTCCAACGCATCAGGCAAGAGCCTCTTTGAGTCGACTTCCATAACTACAAAATCAGCCCCAAACATAATCTCTTGAAGTCATATTTTTTCGTGGTGAGGATTCCTAAGGATTTACATATGCTTAGCACAGAGTCCAGCCAAAGGATGTGCTCTGTGAATGGATTTTCTCCCTCCTGACCTCTAGCCCCACATGTGATCCTGGGTTACTCTTTGATGAGGAATCATCAGGGTGGCTTTGTCATTGCAGTGCTGGACGCACATTATATCTTGTTTGACCCTCCCTCTCTAGAAGTCAGAATGTATTCCTGCAACACAGTAAAGTTCAATGTCCCATCATTTTAGCCTTGTCCTTCATGCCCCTCTCAGCAGATGTGTGAGTGCAACTGGGATTCTGCCACCTGTGGTACAGGGATGATGTACCATGCTGACAGGGCACTCCCAGATTATTCCTGGAGGTTCCAAAAGTCCTGGTGGCAACCGAACATGTTTACCTTCTCTGTAAAAAATACAGGCTTTGGGTGGTGGTGAGAGTGTAGGAGGTGAGAAGAAGATGAAGAAACTTAACAGGATCTGATGATCAGAAAAGCATAGGAAAGGTAACAAATATGCTCTATGTTTTTCCTGTCTTATCTCTGATCCTAGTTGGACCTCAACTTGGGATAATAAAACTATACTCAAGATAACATAAATGCAACTTGGTTTTTTTGTTCAACTCTGTTATATGTGTGTGTGTGTGTGTGTGTGTATACTTGAGATTGAACCCAGGGTAGCCCTTTATTTATCTATTTATTTATTTTATTTTGAGACAGAGTCTTGCTAAATTACTTAGGGCCTCGCTAATTTGCTAAGGCTGACCTTGAACCTGTGACCTTCCTGCTTCAGCCTTCTGAGAGCTGGGATTACAGGTATGCCTCTGGGGGCCCAAGTTTGTAATATACTTCTTCCCATGATCTTTAGATGACCTCAGCAAAAGAGCTGATGTTTTTCTTTGCCTCTAATTTAAAATAATTTGCATGTCTCTTTTCTCTTTAAGAGCACTCATTTCCTGGAATCATTTTATAGATATTAACTTCCAGAAGAGTTTGCATTCCCAGCCTTTTGGATACATGGGTGGTTTACATCTCTTCATTTTGAGATGGTTAGATACTGACTTTCAGGTAGTATGAACTCCTTAACCAAGATATTATTGAGTTTTAAATAGGGACAACTTGCTTGTTTTAAATGACTCCAATTATATGTGAGGGTCTTGAAGTTTTTATGTCATATAGTAAAAGACTTAGCTGGAATCTACACTCCATCCTTCAAAATGTATTTCTCCTGTTCCCTTTCATTCTTGTGGGAATTTCTTATGCAGTGTTAACTTCCCCAATATTTTGGTTTTTGGAAGCATGTTACATTACACATAGACATCTACATTCTACATTTAGATATGAATTCTCTCAAAGCTGCATATTGTAAAATTGAAGAGATTTGAGACTCAGTGTCTAGGAGGGAAGGTTGTAGGGCAGGCCTGTTTTATCACATGAGGAAGAGACCGGCTCAAGCCTCATTGGTTGATTCTATGAAGTTCTTAGAGTGAGTCCCTCCCCCACCTTAAGTCCTAGAATGAACTGAATGTCCACAGGTAGAAGGGGAGGAATGACCTCTATCCGTATCAGTTTAAAACATTATTGCCCCATCTTGGTAGGGGCCTTACCTACGACCCGTCCAGGCCACTGCAGTCGCTTCCCAAAAGGAAGTCACCTCCTGGGCTAATCTGGAACATTTCCTTTATTGCCAATAATAACTATAGTGAGTTCTAATGAACTGTGCCATGATTGATTTTGAAACTTACTTGCAATTTTGTAGCAATTGTCCAAAACCCAAGGCAGTATGAAGACTGAACTTTAGAAGTAAGAAAAAGCTTCATTTTTTTTTTCAAACTAACTGTGGCCCCTGGAGGCAGATCCAAATCCTCTGAGCTTAGTTTTGAGCTTCTGTGAGCTGGGAAAGCATCTGCCTTGCCTTGCTTGTGTGGCACGGGATTCAAAAGAAACAGTGAAGTGAGCCGGGCATGGTGGCACATGTCTGTAATCCCAGCGGCTCCAGAGCCTGAGGCAGGAGGATCGTGAGTTCAAAGCCAGCCTCAGCAACTTAGCGATGCCCTAAGTGACTCAGCAAGACCTTCTCTGTAAATAAAACATAGAAAGGGCTGGGGATGTTGCTCCGTGGTTAAGCACCCCTGGGTTCAATCCCTGGTGGCAGATGCTGATAGCCTCCCATGTACAAGGCAATAATAAAACAATAAGATGACATGGGGCAGGGATAGAGGCTCTGCAGGCTCCACGGTTAATGTGCTTTGGGGACGAAGATGACTTTTGTTTTCCACAGTGCCTAACCCAGTGTGCTGTGTAGGGACAACTCATGGTTGTCCTGGAGATTCAAACTGAACCAGGCAGGTCTAAATCATCAAAATATTTGAAAAACCACAAGGAGCCTCAAAGGACTAAAGGCTGGAGGGGTTAAAGAGACAGCTGAGATGGTGCTGGAAGCTTGCCTGACCTTGGACGGGAAACTGGGAGCTGGAAGAAGGTGGGGAGGAGGCGGCCCCTCTTAGCAGAATCTGGTTGGAGCTGTTGCCAAGAGAGCAAGGACACAGCCTGAGCTGTGGCAGAGGAGGGGAGAGCACAGGTCTATTGGGAGAAGGTGGCATCTCCCCTCATTGTGAGACCTTCCCCCTGGGTGAGTCACTCTGTCTAGGGGCCGTGAGAACCTGACTGTGGAGTCTCTGGGAAAGCCCAGGTAGAGCCTGGAGCTTCCACAATTATAGAAATGGAAAGCTTTTTAAAAACCCAACAACAACAGCAAAAAGATGTTGAGGGTTTGTAAAGATGGAATACTTGTAGCTGAGAAAATTCTTGGCTGAGAAAATGTGGGGAGTGCTGAGACAGTTGTTGGAGGATTTGGATTTTTTTTTTCTTTGTTTAAAGGAGAAGACAGTGGCTATAGAGGGGACCCACTGTCCCCACCCCGTTTGCATTGTTAAAACAAACATAAGGATAGAAGACTTTGCAATGCAGTAGAATGTGGGGAAGGAAATGAAAACAGGAGAAATATAAAGAATTCAATGCATTCTTAAATCTTAAGAGAATAAAATTATCTTGAACTGAGACTCATAGCCCAAAGCAAATAATCTGCTAACTCAGAAATGGCAGGAAGCCTTTTCACAAGAACAAAAGGAAGTATAGCTCTTGAGGTGTGCAAAGAGGGACCGTGAAGGGCCTGTGTGGTTTCATCTGTCAACAAAAGCCTTGTTGGGTGACTCAGTTTCCTCCCTGTGGCACTATTCATGAAAATATCTATTTACCTAATGCCTTGGGAAGACATTTGAATTTATGATTTAATCAGTTTGAAAATATTTCTGCTGAGCTTTGTCGCTTCATTTAATTTAATTTATTTTTTATTGTTTGGTGGCTGGTGGACTGCAGGCAGATTTAGCAGGAAAGATTACTAAGGAAGGATCACCTTTGCTAAGGAGCTACCAGGAAGAAATCGAAGAAAGAACAACAGATGCCGGGCACTTCTTGTTTTAGGCTCTGTCTACTGTATTTACTGTTTGTTTTTTTTGTTGTTGTTGTTGTTGATGGTGGTGGTGGTGGTAGATAGTGTGTATGTTTTCTTTTATGTGTGTATTCGTCTTTGTTTATAAGCTTGTCATGTTTATATGGGGACTGCTTAAGATGCTTCCAAACAATGAAATAAAAACACTGCTAGTTTTAAGGGGAAGAGTTCAGGAAGGTGCCATAAAGAGCATAAGGCAGATGCCCTGTTTTTTTAGGTTTGTTCATTAATTCATCATTTTGGATACATACATGATTTTCCTCATTACCTAATAAAAAAAGAAAAGTTGAGCCAGGTGTGGTGGCACATGGCTGTAAACCCAGCGGCTTGGGAGGCTGAGGCAGGAGGATAACGGGTTCAAAGCCAGCCTCAGCAAAAGTGAGACACTAAGTGAGACCCTGTCTCTAAGTGAAATACAAAATAGGGCTGGGGATGTGGCTCAGTGGCCAAGTGCTCCTGACTTCAATCCCTGGTAACCCTCCCCTCCAAAAAAAAAAAAAGTTACATGATGGATAGGTGAATGTAGCTGGAATTTGGGTCATTTTCTTGGTCTGTTACCTCGATTGGAGGCCAGCCCAGCAGAGTAACTGGCCTATTGTTTTTGGTCCTTGTTCCGTGAACCCCTCCCACAGGGTGCTCGCAATGGTTATCTCTGAGATCTCAACCCAGGATAGAAACACTGTTACTACCTAGTGCATTTTGAAAGTGAAAAAGTAATCTGCAGTGTCTTCTATATTTTGAATTTACAGGAGCACATGCACTTGGGGGGTCCTTTCCTGGTCCCAAGCTGCTTGTTCTTCTGCCTTCCTCCTGTACTGACTGGTCACAGCCTCTCCTGCTCCCAGCTCTCTTCCCCGTTCCCTGTGACATAGAACACAAAGTACCATGCTTACTCTAAAACACTGAAAATCAGCCCCAGAAGAAAGGTAAACCATGAAGACCAGCAGCTCTCCAGCTGTCTAGCAAAGACAAGTTGCCAGTCCCCAGATCTCTGGGCTCCAGATCAAGGACCCGTACAACCAGACCAGGCCTACGCAGCCCACCATCTGTGGGACTTGGATTCACTCTCCCTTTATCCGTGGGCCTAGGACAAAGGGTAGCCCCTTGTCTGACTTCAGTTTCTTCTTGTGAAAATCCAGCATGGCTTTAAGAGTATTTCAGATTGTGTTACAAAATGGCCTCCTACCCCGTGCCTTCCTCTCTGTTCATTGCTTTCTTGGTTGGTTCCTTTTACCACTATTTATTATCTGCCCCTGCCAACCACCGTGGATGGTGCCAATGATAATATGGATATGATACCTCATGGCCCTGCTTATAATCTGAAGTACGTGTGTGTGTGTGTGTGTGTGTGTGTGTAGGGGGGGCGGGGATTAAAACAACTGTGTTCAGTGAAGTTCTGTCTTCTGGAATCGAATATTTGTATCTTCCAAAAGACAAGTCCTTTAAGGGGCCGTTAATTCATTATAAAGGCTTAGGAATAATTGGAATGCCTATTTTGGGGGGTGGGGTTTGTTTGTTTGGTGCTACTAGACATTGAATCCACCACTGAGCTACTTTTCCAGGCTGGTCTGGAACTTATGATCCTCCTGCCTCAGCCTCCTGAGTCACTGGAATTACAGGAGTGCACCATCTCACCCAGCTTGATTCTTACTGCAATGTGCTGTCAGTCACTCTGTATTCATTCTAAGTCTTGAGTTAATCTGGGATCCTACACAGTCCTTTGGTTTGATGGGTTAAAATGGAACTGGGGAGAGACAAAGATATAGTCCTAATTTTGGGATTTCTGGTAGCGGTGGTATGATCACGTGCGTTCTTGGCAGCAGAAAGTGGCATGGGGAGCTAGCAGCATGTGGTGGCTGGACTCTAGGCATGTAAGCTTTTCTAAATGTGTTCCCAGTGTTGGCCCAGAAAGGTGATCTGCTGACAGGTGAATGGCAGATAAATTCATCATTTTTTCATTCATCCAGTAAATATGCTTCCATGGCATGTAGTTGTTGTACTTGGGGAAACAGCTGTGGAGGTGGCCATAGAAATACTGACTCCTGGAGTAACAGCACAGAGTTATTTGTCAGTTTATCTTTTTTTATTGGGGCGGGGGGAGTCCTGGGGACTGAACCCAGGGTCTCACACCTGCTGTTTGTGTTCTGTCAATGCGCCACATCCCCAGCTGTTCACAGCTCTCTGCTGTGGCTGCTGCTGCTCCTCCTGAACAGTGGCTTTCAAATTCATCCCCCTTGGGGTCCTCAGGTAAGTCAGGGAGCTCAGAATCACGATAGGGGGAGTGGGTTCCAGTCCTCAACCCTGTCTCCTCCACAGCAGTTTCACTTGTTACATTTTCTAAAAGCATCGGCAGCCATTGCTTCTGTGTGACCCATCACATGTGGCTTTAGTCCCATCAGAGGATGACTTGGAATACTGGTGACGTTCACTGTAAAGGCAAGGTAGAAGCAGAAGTCCTAATTGCTGGGGGAAGCATCCTCCTGCCAGCACATCCATGACCAGTGGGCATGGACAGAGATCCACAGTAGTCTCCTTGCCTGGAAGGAAACCTATTAATCAAGAAGCCCCAAGATCTTATTTGGATTTATTTTGTATGAGCTCCTCCTTTACTGCATGGATCCTCTCTAGAAAAGGTTGCTGGAAATCAAAATCGATCTACCTAGGAAAAATGAAGAATTCATAAGTTCTAATGTCATCATTTTCTCAAACACACCCAAAAAAGAGAAAAGGAATGTCTGATGTACTGATGTAATGTAGGGGCTAGACATTCTTTTATCGATTGTTTCTTTGTTAATTCTGAGATTAGCCTCTGTGGCAGAGGCTTGTTAGCTTTTCACCAAACTCATTAACTTTTCTTCCTGGGCACAGAGATGGTTGCATTTCCTAGTTAATTCTGCAGTTAGATTCAGCCCAGTGACTTGCATTTGGCCAGTGGAATGTGAGTGGAAATGATATGTATAATTTCAAGGCCTGGCTCATCAAAACCTCCAGTGCAAAATCCTTTATGTGCTTTCTGGACCGATGGAAAAAATCAGCTTCCTGTTGAAAAAAAGGTTCAACATCCAGAAGGAAGGAGAGTGGATCCCTGGGTCACTTCTAGGAGGGGGCACTGATGGTGAGCTTTGCGTAAGCAGGAAATACATTTGAGCCATTATGCATTTGGGGGCTTTGTCTGTGCCTACAGCTAGCATCTCCTGACTAATAGAGGTTGTCATCATAATTTCATCATGATTAGAGAGGGGAGCTTTAAGAAGCACTTGGAAATTCCAAGAGCAGCAGAGATTCTCAACTGAAGGACTTAAAACTTCCCGTGGCAAATGATGACATACAGGCTAGACCATCACCAACGACCAGCTACTGGGGGAGCTGAGTGAGGCCAGATTTGCAAAGACCTTCCTACCCCCACCTCCCACGAGGGTTCCTGGTGTTAGTGTTTTAGTGGGGGTGCCACTTAAATCTTGCCACTAAGAGAATGAGAGACACCCACCTGGTATTGGGGGGGGGGCTGTACAGTACAGTGAATAAGCAAATCAGCTCTGGAGTCCAAATGTATAGTTTTTACAGCCTGACACTGCAGCTTATGGAGTGGCTTCGAACAGATCTCTTAATTTCTCTGTTTTTCAGATTCCTCTTTAAAATATGATGATCATAGTATTTATTTCACAGATTGTTGTGAGGATTAAGTTTTATACATATGTATATATAAACCTATCAAATATGTATATATAACTTCATTATGTATAAATTTTACATATATGTATACTTAGAACCGTATACATCATACAGTTTTTCAAAAGAAAATTATCTGTTATTATTTGTAGCCAACTGATCCAAAGACAGACACTCATTTTTATTTTGTTTTCCTGCTCAGAACTCAAGGTATGTTTCTGCAAATAAAAACCATAGCTGGTTGCAGATGGAATGGAAATAGTTTATGCTGCAAATATTTTTATGTAACATCATGCCGCATCCACCAGAATATTTCAAACAGTCTACAGATAACTTTCAGAAGTTGAGCTGTACCCCATCATTCATTCCATACACGTTTATTGAACATCTATAATATAATAGAAACTACACCAGCTGTGTAAAACATAAAGGCAAAAAATTAAGAGCCCATAGATATATTGCTACAACGTGACAGCCGTTGACTTTGTGTATCAAAGTTGTTAGCCTCTGGAGAGCAAGTAGGAAGACCACCACAGGCTTCTTTAGGACTTAGGTCCTGCAAATTATGAAGCTGGAATAAATAATATGTGGCCAGAAATGCTTGGATTAACCCACCAGCTGCTGCCTAGGCTTGATCCAGCCTTACTCGGTGGAAATGCAATACTTGGAAGCATGACCCAGGCAGAAGGGAGCTTGTAAAGAAAAACACTGTAATCTACTAAGAACAAAGAACTAATGTCACAGCAGTGCTTTTAGCATACAAAGATGAGCAAAACCCTATCAAGGACATGTGCCCCCCAAATGTACACTAAGATATGTCCATAACTGAGCATAGATGCATTTCCGTTGTGTTCGGCATTTGACCCACCAGGAGGGGAGTTTA
This sequence comes from Marmota flaviventris, assembly GCF_047511675.1. Lineage (NCBI taxonomy): Eukaryota > Metazoa > Chordata > Mammalia > Rodentia > Sciuridae > Marmota > Marmota flaviventris. The sequence goes on from NC_092509.1 coordinate 27,945,047, forward strand.
CAACCACCTTGTTTGGACTATAAAATGGATACTTTTCTGGTGGACTGTGCTTTTGTAGACATTGCTAGTCTTTGATCACAACAGAATCCATCTCCCACATAAATCTATTGTATAGCACGTGAAACATGAAAATCTATCCTTTCACTCCCACCCCTCTGCCTTTTTGTATTAATTTCAGTTTAAGAAAGTGTTCCCACACTGGGATTCCAGGAACAGTTAGTTGGTTTCTGGCACAAAGCAAACCAGAAACTGGCTGTTTAAGTCACAGAAGGTGATATGGCTTCTGAGGAATTATAACAGGGCAGTCTAAGTGGACTGGGACGGAGGCGCCACCTGGAGGGAGGAGGGGGAAGAGCACAATGAACACAGACCCTGTTTCACAGGCATTTAAAGGGGAAAGAAACTGTCCTTACCTGATGGAAAGCAAAGAACTCGGCTTGTAACTCGGTCTAGATTAATAAGCACAAGAACACATCGACTAACAAGTTCTCTTCCTTCCTACCTTTTGTGGATTTTACAATTAATTTTCATTTAAATGTTTCATTTGTATTTATCCTTTTTTGAGTGTGGAGACCCTAAATGGTTTCTAAGGTATTGCTCTTTGTTAATACTGCTAGATGAGTTTTCATAGAAAACAATGCCATACAGAGTGTTCTTTGCTTCCCTGAGAGGAAGTGGAGGTCATTGCAATCCTTGTTGATAGGAGGTAGGGAAGGACGTGGCCATGAGCCAGGGTCCTCACACTGTTGCATGTCTGTCCTTTCTAACAGATCTAAGTATCTGCTCCCCTTGCACCACCTATTCCTGTAGGAAAACCAGTGCCAGTCTAGAATTAAGGGAACATTGGCAGCAAGATGATAAAATGTTACTTTTTAAATATTCCGTGAAAAATAACTTGATCCAAAATAAAGGTTGATCAAAATTCTGTTTGTATACTTCTCATAAAGGTAACACTTTTTTTCTTAGGCAGGCTTAATTTCAGATGCTTTGTGTGCCTACATTAGATCATTTTCTTCCCAAATTTTTGTTTGTAAAGTGTGTTTGGCAAACCTGTCATGTGCTCCTTGGTTTGGTTTATTGCTGCTTTTGAGGAGCAAAGGCTCGTTTCCTTGCTGATCTGTGTATTTTATCCATGCCTGTCTATGGATCATCTGCTACTGTGAATGGATAAGAGACAGAACAGATGTAGAAGATGCTTCTCAGAATTTCACCAAGAAGCTCAAGAGCCCTCCCAAGGACAGCCCTCCTCTCCCTTGGTGGAAGCTCCCCAGAGTCTGCATGAAGTGAATTTCTCAAAGCATCCTGCTGCCAGGGCCATTGTGGTGGGTTCACAGATGTTAAGCTGCAGTCCTTGAGTCGAGAGTCCTTGCAGTAATGGGAAGGGCAAGTGCTAGAACAGGCACACACAGCAAGACAATGCAAAGCCAACCCCAAGAATTGCATGTGGAGGTACCCAGGGGGGAGGTACTCCCATAGCAAAGCACCACAGCAAAACCCTGTCCGAGTCTGTGTGCTTCTCACAGTCCAAGATTGAGGAGCTGGCTGATTCATTCCTAGAGAGGGCTCTCTTTCTGGTTTGCAGATGACCTCCTCACTGTGTGCTCAAATGGTGGGTAGAAAGAGGGCCCAAGTGTCTCTTCTTATAAAGACACTAATCCCATCACACGGACCCACCCTCATGGCATCATCTAACCCTACTCAGCTCCCAAGGCTCCATCTCCTCATACCATCACATTGGAGCATGGGACTTGAACATATGAATTTATGGGTGGGGAGCTGGGGATCAAACATTCACCTTACTACTTACAACAAGAGTTTTTTTTTTTAATTTTTAGTTGTAGTTGGACACAATACCTTTATTTTACTAATTTATTTTTATATGGTGCTGAGGATTGAAAACACACACACACACACACACACACACACACACACACATTTACTGATGAGAAGACTAAGTCACTGTGAAAAAAGCTGAGCAGTCATGTGACCAAGGGCATTTCCTGAGGCAAGGACCCTTCTGGCCATTCCTGGAGATACTGCTTCCATTTCAGATATCTTGTAGGGCTTCTGTAAGTGGGCACCTCTTAAGAAATCAAATGACAGGAAGCTTGTGGAGGAGACTTAGGCTTATTATAGTTCTTGTTTTGATTTGGGGGTTGAAGTATGGTCTTTTTTTTTAAGAGAGAGAGAGAATTTTTTAATATTTATTTTTTAGTTTTCAGTGGACACAACATCTTTATTTTATTTTTTTTAATGTGGTGCTGAAGATTGAACTCAGCACCCCGCACATGCCAGGCGAGCTCGCTACTGCTTGAGCCACATCCCCAGCCCTGAAGTATGGTCTTAGGTTAACTTTGCTCCCCAGAATTCCAGGAGTGCCCATTGCTAAAATCCAAGGAAGGAATGCAGACTTTGATCAATGTTTGCAGAAATCTGAGTAGGGAGAAAGGAAGAAAGGATGGTGGGCTATCCTTGGCTAGTCACTCGATTGGTTGTTGGTGTTCATGAGGATTGGGTAAGACCTGGGAAAAGGTAGCTGGCCATGTCAGCAGAGCCCCATGGTGTGGCATTGACCCAGACGGACCTGCAGCCCAACTTCTAGACCTCTGCTGGTGTGCCAACATACCAAGCTTGGATCTTTTCGTCAGAACAGAATCTCGCTAATCAAAAGACACAGAATGACTATTTTATTAATTCATACTGAAATGTATAATTGTCAAGTGGGTTTGTGTTTGCTAAGCAATGTAGCGTTTCCCTTTAGGCAAAAATACTTGCAAAGGGAAACTATAATCAGAAGATTACCTGGATGGGTGGAAGCAGAGCAAGAGAGGGGCGTGGGGGTACGTTGCTGGCTGGTGGAATTGGGCTTTCATAGATATTCTGAAATCTCCACTTCCCCTGTGGGCACATCCCTGCCAGAGCTCATCACAGCCAGTGACCAGGACTCAGTCTTCCCCAGCAATGTTGGGGAGTCCCTGCTGACCATGAGGATGATCTCCCCACTTTATGCTCCCATTGTTGACTCCCCCCAATCCCTCCCTGTCCCAATAGGTACATTCTGTATTATAGAATATAAATCTAGACAACTCTCTACCTTCACACATAGTGTAGTCTCCAAAGCAAGCACCACTGTGCAAAAGTTGAACAATGCATATACTTAAATATTCCTATCTCAGAAGGTTTAAGATATATTTGTATATATCTTCATAAGTATATGGCAATAGACTTAAAGTCTCTAATTAGCCCAAGTCTTTAAAGTCACAGTTTTTGATGATATATTACCAGCATGCCACATAGTTCTTGGCTTTTGGTTCTTTCAACTAAATGCAAATGGTTACCTAGGTAGAGACGATGGAGCATCCACCTGGGCACTTTTGCTCCATTTCACGAGTTCCCATCTTGTCCCATCTCGGTTGCATAACTATTATGAGATCTTCATTTCTTTTTTTTTTTTATTGACTATTTTTTTTATTTTTTTATTTTTATTGTTGGTTGTTCAAAACATTACATAGTTCTTGATATATCATATTTCACACTTTGATTCAAGTGGGTTATGAACTCCCATTTTTACCCCGTATACAGATTGCAGAATCACATCAGTTACACATCCATTGATTTACATATTGCCATACTAGTGTCTGTTGTATTCTGCTGCCTTTCCTATCCTCTACTATCCCCCCTCCCCTCCCCTCCCCTCCCCTCTTCTCTCTCTACCCCCTCTACTGTCATTCATTTAAGATCTTCATTTCTTACTACTTATTTCAGTTGCATTTTATCATTTTCCACTTTCTAAAACATAAATGACGATCGGGAAATGCTCCAGGTAGTCAAACAGTGGAGCCAATACCACTGTGCAGACCCAGTGATTGTCTGCAGACTTGACTAATGGAAAGAAGTCATTGCCACAATGCAGAGCTCAAATTGCTTCTATGAAAATCCAATTTTTGCATGCAAAGGACAAAAATACCATGTGATCTTCCATAATATGCTACGTTTTTAAGTTCAATGTACAAAACTTAGGGACCTTTATACCTTCCATCAGATTATACTTGGATCTGGCAGGGAGATGACATTTTGCTTATTTAAATAAATTTAATAAATAATTATTGAATGCCTATTATGTGTCAGGCAGCGTACTAAGCTTCTGTTTCCAAGGAGAAGAATAGGAAAAACACCTCTCTCTTGTCCTCATGTGTACCAACAAATCATCCTTCTGAAGTAGTTTTCAAATTCTTTAGGATAGGAATGTTTAACCTCAGCACTATACATTTTGGGCTGGATAATTTTTTTGCTGTGGAGGGATGTGTTGAGTATTCTAGGATATTGAGCAGCATCCATGGATTCTTCCAACAGATGCCAACAGCACCCTAGTAGTCATGAAATAAAAAATGTCTCCAGATATTGCCATATGTCCCCTGGAAGATGGGCAAGATCACCCCAAATTAGACCATTGACGGCATTAGACCTGCCATATTTCTCAACTTTGGTAGATGAATTGGCTATGGGATTATCTACTGTTGGGCTGAACCAGTTTGTTCCCAAAGCCTTACAGATGTGCATGGAGACAGAAGGGCTCTGGGAGAGATGTCACACTTGGTTCATGACAATAACCGTGTGTCACTTCATGGGAACTTGTCACATCCACATCCTGCATATCCAGCACCCTGCTCGTGCCTGTTGCCCACATTATGAGACAAAAGCTGTGCTGTGGGATGTGAACTAGAACAATCCAACTAAAACAGCGGGGGGGTCATTCACGCACTTCGCCTGGACAGTTGCCTAAGTAGCATTGTAAGTAAATTTTTAAAATTGAACTGGGGTCTCGGCCCACTGCACAGGACGTTGCAATCCGAGACTGGGTTGGACACCAGTCCACTGCCATCAGCCACAACCCAGCTATGGGAACTCTCTTGAGAGAGAGTTAATAGGTAAATATATCCTATAAATGTTACAGTGTGTGCGCCCAGGAGAGCGAGAGAAAGGGAGAGTTGCCAGTCACACCCTCCCAGTCAGTATCCTTCCCCTTCTTCAGCCTCTGCTTCCCCAGAATCCACGCTCAGCTCTTCATAATCCTCCAGCGCTACCAGGCCCTCTCGGGCCTCTGAGAATTCCCCTTCCTCCATGCCTTCATCCACGTACCAGTGCACAAAGGCCCACTTGGCATATGTGAGATGGAACTTACTTATAGTCCAGGCGGGCCAGGCCTCTGCGATGGCAGTGGTGTACTCAGCATGCACACAGCCTGCTGCACCTTGGCCAGGTCTCCTCCGGGCACCACTGTGGGGGGCTGGTAGTTAATACCCACCTTAAGCCCAGTGGGGCACCAATCCACAAACTGGATTTTGCGCTTCGTCTTGCTGGTGGCAATGGCCGCATTGACGTCTTTTGGGACCACGTCCCTCCTGTACAACATGCAGCAGGCCATGTACTTGCCATGGTGAGGGTCACACTTCACCATCTGGTTGGCCGGCTCAAAGCAAGCATTGGTGATCTCGACCATCGAGAGCTGCTCATGATAGGCTTTCTCCATCAAGATGACCAGGGCATAGGTGGCCACGGGGAAGTGGATGCGGGGGCACGACACCAGGTTGGTCTGGAATTCCGTCAGGTCCACGTTCAGGGAGCAAGGGACAAAGGAAGGAGTAGTGTGGCACATTCCCCAGTCCCTTCTAGACCCCAGATGCCATCAGCAGTGCTTCTAACCATGTGTGTTAGCGCAGGTGTGGTGCGCTGTCCCACTCCGTGATATTTTCTCATTTTGAATGTGTTGTCAACATTAAAAGCAGAATGCCTTAAATTTAGAAATAGTCCAGCCAAATGTACATTTTATCGTCTTGTCTTATTATGTTTGGTTTGAATTCTAGTTAAGGAGACATAATATCTTTTTTTTTAATAACAGTCTTTGTATTGGTTTTGTAAGTAATTTGAAAAATTACATTTCGATTTTCAACATTTACGCCAACTTTCTGGCACATTTTTACAGCCAAGTTACACTTTAACAGTAACTATAAAGGAGATAATGAGGACCTCCTAACTGCTTGTTCTTCATGGCTGCTGGTGAAATTGGTATAATTAGGCTTTCATGAAAGGAACTGGGTTTTCCTCATAAAAAATACAATAACAATCCTTCCCAGTAATGCAGTTGGCACTGGGCAAGCTGGAAAAAGCAAGACCTTAGTGGAAAAGCTTATGAAGTTCATTGTGAGCAGAACCGCATCTTATTCAAGGCACCGTCTGAAGTTTTGGAGTGATCTTTGCTTCTTCCTGATGAGAGTAATATGTGGACATTTTTCTCCATGAGGAGGAAAGAAAAGATCTCTTACAGAGAAAGGAATGTCAACATCTGAAGAAAGAGCTGCTGTACTGAAGCCATTAATAATTGCAGCGTGACACTGCAGACCAGAAAGAAAAGGTGTGTTTAACCAAATCAGTTTTACGAACAGTGCTTGGGAGCTGAATCTTTCTTTTTCTGAGCTGCTGCTGACCTCCCCACCCCACTTTATGGAATTCCTTGCAATGTGGGAGCAGGACCCAAAGCCAAGCAAATCTGCACATTATTTCAGCCAGCCAATGGGGCATGGTTTTTGGTTTGACTTCTAGTTTTGGAATTATTGAATCAATTTTCTCCTACTGTATTTGAAATGTGGTTTTAAAATTGAGTTCAAAATGCAACTTTTTATTACTGATTATTCGGGTTCTCTTTCAGTGGAATAGAAAAAAAAATAATACCAGAATTACTCTTCTATATACTCATCCTTAATTTTGATTTGATTGTGTCCAAATGGCAAGATTGGATTTTTATACACTATTAAAATGCTTTTATTCAGCACTGTTTTATCTTATACCCAGTGACAGTGCCCAGGGGGTGCGAATCTTGTGCCCGAGAGGATTTTAATTAGCAGACACTTAAGCCACCAGATGGCTCCCTTAGGTTTTAAAATCTATGCTTGGGGGAAATAAATTGTCTTACCCTAAAAAATTTACTTGACTGAATTTGAAAGGATGCCTTAAAATCATGATGCAAGCAGGCCTCCATAGCTTCAAGCTGAATTAATAGGTTTAGAGTTGCTGGTTGGAGGGTTTGGCCACTTTGTTTAAAGATACAAGATCTTCAGGATGCATGACTATGTGCCATGACTCGTCATTTCTGTTAGCTTATGAATTTGTTTTTTCAAAGATGAAATGTCTCATCTCTTGATTCTTCTTCTCTCCACTTGTGTTTCTCTACCAAATATATTGTACTTTTTAGGTGGCTCATAAGTGGGCCTTCCCCTCCCCAAGGACAGCATTGGAGGTCCATACCTAGAGCAGCACAGGTGGCTCGTCAGATTTAATATTACCTGCTAAACTTGCCTCTTTCTTTCCCATAGTCCTTTGGGGGTACTTTCACATTTGCAAATACACAGAAACCCAATGGGGTAGATTGATATCATCAAAAAGAAACAGAGGGCAGGGTATGTGTGAGACAGACCCTGGAGTTTGACCATGGATTCTCCTTGCAGGTTCCCAGTAGGACTGTTAAACATTCCCCTGGCTTCACAACTGCCCCACAGTAGGTCTCATGGTGCACACAGTCTAAGGAGAAATTCACCTATGTCCCTCTCACCACAGAGATGTGGGCAGCATCAGGAAGCATAGATTAAGTGGACCTTCACCAGCAAGCTTTGTTTCTTTGGGGAGTTAAAACCACTTTTCCCAGGCCATGCATCTGCCCATCTTAACCTCCTTCAGTGAATAGTTTTTCATCTTGAATTCTGCGGAGCAGTTATCCCAGAGTAAACCCACAGATAACCCTCTTTTAGCAGTTATACAGGCAGATAATCATTGCTCATTCCAGCATTAGATTCTAGACTGAGAACTCAAGGTGGGAGAGCTTTAGAACAGAACTCAAGTTTTTGGACCTCTAAGGCTCACCCGGAAATTCTTGTTAAAGCAGACTTCCAGGCCCACCTGCAGAGATTCTGATAAATAAGTCTGGATAGGAGACAAGCCACAAATTTGCATTTCAAACAAGCTCCCAGACTTTTTGGATCCAACTTGTCCAGCGATTACCCCTTGAGCAGCGCAGAATTTTGAGAACATGTTTCTAATACTCAGCTGTTATCACCTCTTAGAGGCAAATGACAGGGCAATGTCCATCAAAGTATTTTCCATTTGAACTGCATGTGATTTTATGTGACTGCGGCTCAGAACTTCAGTCAGGGTGTACTCTTTGTAGCAAGGAGTAACTCTTGGGTCATCAGTGAGGGAAGAGGCAGGCATCAGAGCATTATGCAGAGTGTGGCCCTCCGGGTTTCAGGTCTCCAGGTATATCTGGAGGAACACAATCAAGACAAGAGTCTAGACATTGACCATTAACAACCCAGAAGAACTGATGTCAGGCATGGAGAGATATACATCAAGTGATGGAAAGCTGACAAATCTGTGACCAGGCTGCTCCAACAAGTCACTTCCAGGCATTCCTACTAATCTTTCAACCCAACCATTGCTTATGGGGAATGAGAGCCAGAGGTGACATCTCAGATAAAATGACTGTTGACAAATTCTCTAATCTCAACTCAAGCAAACACTGCTCCATTGTCCTAAGCCAGTGTCTGGCACAATGCTCTGATTGTCTTAGCAGAAGTTTGATATGAAAATAGGAGCTTTTTTTTTTTTTTTTTGAGAATGAAACTGCTACAGTGAGTTTTTTCTTTTTTTTTAATGGCCCAGAGGAATCAACAAGTATTCATATCCATGGCTTTTCAACAACCCCCCCCCCCCCGAAAGGTGGTTGCTCTTGGCAAGTCATGCTGAGAACTATTGTGTGTGCTATCATTCTTTAATCTTTTTAGCCTTAGAAGTAATTGCAAGATCCATGTGAGTAGGGCCAGCTGTGTTCTGGAATTGATTAATTCATTCAACAGAAACCTTTGATGAGGCACTATGTGAGATGATTAAAAGGGTAGGCCTTGCTTGTGTCTTTGGGCAAGATAAAGATGCCCGGCATGGCTGGCCAAATCATGCCACAGGAACAGCAGACATTAAGCCATCCCTGTGTACTTACCACAATGCAGAGCTCAAATTAAGAAGTATCCATGGTGGAGAGGCTGCTACTGACGAGGGAGGAGCAGACACCTGGAGGAAGGAGGGTGAACTTACCAGGCATCACCGGGCTCTTCATTGCCAGGGACTAATGTCTGGAACACGGGCATATGGAATCGCATGGCCTTTTCAAAGCTCAACAGGACCAGGGGCCGGGCAGTGGTGCAATCTGCGCAGTCTCCTTGCTTGCCCTGGTTCCAGCACATTTTAATCAACTAGTAATGTAACACGACTCATGATGCATTTTCTCACAGAACAGATGTCCTTGATAAGAGCTAGCAATTTCTCTGCTTTCTCACTCCTTTCCCATCCAGCTTATGAAAACACCTTCTTGAACCCCATACAGGAACTTAATCAGAGGGAATATGTCAGGAGGTCACTTATCACTCAGTTTTGCCCTGTTGGTGGCAAATCAAAATCTGGGATCCATGTTCTGGGTAGGAAAGGGTCATGAATTTGCATTTCTAACGGCTCCTGCTGGTCCAAGCGCTGCCCTTGAGAGTGTTGCCTTCTTTGGCTACTATTTATTCTTTCATCCAAGAAATATTTTTTTTAGCATCTACTAGGTACCAGGGCCTTAGGCATCAGGTAGATAGCAGGAACAAAGCAGACAAAGATCTTACACTCCCAGAGCTCACTGTCTAGTAGAGGGAACCCCTTTACTAGTAGGTAGACACATGCATAAGCAAGGTGCTTCTGGTAGTACTCACGGGACCTGTGGCCAGATGGGAAATGACTGGGGGGAGATTAGGGTTGAGTAAGCCTAGGGCCTCCTCTCTACAGATGAGTGCTAGTGGTCACAGCACTGGGCTCCAGTTGTGGGAATTACCAGTGTAGACCTAAAATCTGTAGCAGAAGTCTGTATAGGAGTTATCTAAATCCTTCTTGCTTTCTAATTGCATGGGCTCTGTGACCAGAGGCCCTTCTTCCTGAGTTCAGGGATGCATTAGGGAATGTGAGTGGGAAGGACTTGTAGGGTGGAGTGACGGGTGAGAGGTTTGGAGAGAAGCTGGAGCCAGGCTGAGAGGGGAGGAGCTGGGCAGAGGGAAACCTCTGGTGACCCACGAGGAGACCATGGGTTTCAGGGCGAAGCCACCTGGTGGAGGTTCCTTTTCGCATTGTTTTCTGGGCAGATCTCAGGGCTCCCTCCCTCCCGGATATTTCCTTCAAAACCTCAGCTGGTGGTTTGTGTTGCTCGTGAATGCTTTTCTGTCACTCTATCCTCTTGGACTTTGTTCTAGTCTGTTCAGGCTGTTCTCACAGAATGCCAGAGACAACAGAAATGCCAGGTGTGGTGGTGTATGCCTTAATCCCAGAGGCTCTTGGGAGGCTGAGGCAAGAGGATCATGAGTTCAAAGCCAGCCTCAGCAACTGAGCAAGGCCCTAAGCAACTCAAAGAGACCGTGTCTCTAAATAAAATATGAAAAAGGACTGGGGATGTGGCTCAGTGGTTAAGTGCCCCTGGGTTCAATCCCTGGTATAAAAACAAAACAAAACAAAACAAATAGGAATCTATTTCTCACAGTTCTGGAGGCTGAAAGTCCAAGATCCAGGCACCCACAGAGTCTGTGTACGGAGAGGGCCAGCGTCCTGGTTCTCAGACAGCCATCTCTTGGGTCCTCACATGGAGGGAGAGGTGAGGCGGCCGTCTGTGCCCTCCTTTATAATCCTGTTCATGAGGCTCCACTCTGATGAGCCAGTTGCCTTCTGATGCCACCACCCTGGGGCTTAGCTTTCAACATACAGATCTGGGAGAGGACACAGGCATTCAGTCTATAACACTGTAAATGATCCAAAGAGGCTTGACAGGAGACATGATCAAGTCATCTCCTGGGAGTAGTGGGATTATGTCTTTCAGGACCCTCATCTGTGGAATGGAGACAGGAATACTTCTGGGGTGTTCTGAGGAGTACTTAGTGAAGCACTTGGTCGGTTCCCTCCTCCACAGCCTACAGAGGGATTTGGACCAGGTAAAGTCAAAGGGCTTTATATTGAAACTACAATATAAAACTGTCCTCACTGACTGTCCAGTGTCATGGCAGAAATAGAAGAAATGTCATGCAGGGCCCTTGATGTTGAAAAGCCTGAGCTTTCTTAAGAACTGCTTGGAACATGAGAAAACAGGAAACAGACAGTGGGATTATTTGGTAAAGAATAACGAAGGCTCTCTAGTGGCAGTGCAGTCGTGTCCCTGAAGCAAGTGGGGAGTGTGTGAGCTGGGATTTCAGTAGTAGGTGGAGAAAAGGTAGAAAGGAGGAGAGGGAGGAAGAGCTCCTGAGCACAGGGAGGAGACGAGGATAAATGTATGGTTTCATTCTTCCTATGGCTTCATAGAAACCCCATTGTGTGTATTGACCACATTTTCTTTATCCATTCACCTAGTGACTGGACACCTAGACTGGTTCCATAACTTGGCTACTATAAACACTGAACAGGCTGCATCGCTAGAGTACGCTGGTTTTAGTTCTTTTGGATCAATACCGAGGAGTGGGGTAGCTGGATCATGTGGTGGTTCTTTCCTCACTGCTTTCCAAAGTGGATGCACTGATTTGCAGTCCCACCAACCAGGTGTGGGAATATCTCTCCCACTGTCACTGGCTGATAAATGGATGGAGTTGGAGAACATCATGCTAAGTGAAAGAAGTCAGGTTGAGAGAGAGACAGACAGACAGACACATGCATTCTCACAAAATAAAAGGAAGACAATAGAGTAGAGAAAGGAGATTAGGGGGAGGTAGGTGGGGGAGGGAAGGGAAAGGGGAAATAATGGGGAATGAAGTTGATCAAAGCTGTGTACATGTGCACACGTGTATCACAATGAATCCCACTTTCGTGTATCTATTAAATTAAAAATATAATATAGAAGGGAGACCAGTAGAGAAAACAAAGGGGTTCAGGGGAGGGAGAATGGGAGGTACTAGGCGGGGAAAAAAAAAAGAGCATGTTTAGATGAAGATACCAGAGCCCCAGGGCTTTGTATTGTGGGTTTGTACATGTACAGACCCACACCTTCTTAATGAAGGCTGTCTCGGTGAGTCACACTTTAATTTAGAATTTATGATTAATGATTATTTGGAAAGAGACAGGCTACAGTTGGAAGAACAGAAGTTCATTAGGTGTTTTGACAATCTAAATAAGAAAATTATAGAATTTTTGCTCCAGAAGGAAAAGGCACTGTGCCTCTCTTGTATGGCAAAGGAGGGACCTGTGGCTCAGAGAGGTTAGGTAGCTTCCCTGATATCACACAGCTGGTTAATAACAGACACCGCCCCCCCCCAAATAATTAACACCTATGTTTCCCAGTGTCATTTTCAGGGTATCTCAGAAAGTAAAGGAAATGGATTATTTGAAATAACACAGTGGCAGTCACATAAAAACATGCAGCAGTTGAAATATGGCTCAGATGAACATGTATCTTTTGCTGCTATATAAGCTCATTGCTCATCTATATATTTATTAATGAGTGCGAAATTCCTAGTGGTAGAATCGTTATTATGTAAGCTGAAAGGATTTTTTTCCCATTAAAATATACCATCAATTACCATTTTTATGTCCTCACAGTGGTTTTAAACTCCATTAACAGGTTTTGTTTTGGTTTTGCGGTGCTAAGGATCAAACCCAGGGCTTTGCACATGCTGAACAAGTGCTGTGCTACTGAGTGGTATCTGCAGTCCATTGGTTTTTAAACTGCATTTCTGGATTCGTGTCTTTTTTTAATCTTTGGCTGCCTTTTATTAGAAAAGTGTAAGGAAGTTGGCTTCAGTGTGTGGAGAAGGAATCCAGTGTTCAGGATCTGTGTTCTGGGGCTTTCAGAGTCCCAAGTGGGTTCTGGAGTAACTCTGGGTGACCATCGCTTTGCCGAGTTCTTGCTTCTCATCTGCTTTAGATCATTACAGCTATAACTCAGCATCTTCTGCAGTAAGAATGGAATGTGATTACTGCACAAAAATACAACCTTGTAACTCCACTTGAAAGAAAGCAAGCAAATACATTCCTGTTGTCAAGGGAGAAGTCCTTGCATTTAAAAGGCTATTTGGGGAGGCATTAATCCGTGAAAGAGTTTGACACCAGGGCAATGAGCTGCCTGAGATTGACAGGTGAGGAAGTGCGTGGTCTGCCTTGAAGCTCAGCCTGCATCTTCCCTGGAGTCTAACAGGTGACCAGATGGGATGGATCCCAGCTTCTGCACTGGAGCTATTTGATATCATTGCAGAAGAAGTAAAGATGTGTTTCTTTCCACCATGATTCTTTTCAACAATTTAAACTTCACAAATAATAACTCAGCACATTTGTCCAATATTTGGCAGCAGAAGTGAGAATCCCATCGTGCTTTTGTTGAGCCGTTTGGACTGGAGACACGGTTGGAGAACCCCTCAGATCTGCAGTCCTCTGTGAAATCAGCTTGCAGATCCCTGCCCTGGCTCCTTGCCACATGCTCTAGGATTCAGTAACAAAATGCAAGAGCCAAAGTATGTTGTCACACATGGCAAAGCTTCCCCAGCCCGAGGCATTCGTATGTTTCTGTGTGGGAATATATTTGTAGCTCCTTTACATTAAACTAAAAAAATCAGGGTTCTTTCTTCCTAGGCCTAAAGGACAGGCAAGTGGTCATTTTAAAGAGAGAATAAAATGAAACCTCAACTTAGATAGGTTAAGGGTAACATTTCAAGGTCTTTTAAGGGAATATTTAGCTAGAACAGTTAGTAATTAGATAACTTTTAACAACTTTCTTAAAGTCTTAGGACTTCGGATGTAACTCAGTAGTGGAGCACTTGCCTACGATGTGCAAGGTCCTTGGTTCTGTCCCCAGCACTGGAAAAACAAAACAAAACAACAATTATAAATACCCACTGATAATGTCAATTAATACTTAATTTTTTCAAAATACTTCTTTTCTCATTTTGGAATCCAGCAGGTTAGACTAAGACCTTAAGGCATGTCTACACCTGTTTCTGAAGGAGGAAAAACATGAAGAATTCCAAAATTGGTCATTTTTCTCCAGGTTATGACACACTACTGAATAATGTGTTTTTTAAATTGTATAGACAATTTCTCTTTTTAAAGAAACATTCCTAATTCACATCTATCCAAGGTCAAAAACGCTTACTGTATTCTGCTGACTTTTAGTATCAAAAATGTACTCAAAATAGTATTTGCTATGAGGATTTCCAATTTTGTTCCACAGCCATTGGCCATAAGTGAATTTGGATATTGGGTGTTGCATATATTTAAAATTGGTCCTCCCCTACCAAGAATGTTTTTCATTAAATCTCATTGTTTGCATAACAGATTTATAGGCAGGAAGCACTTAAATTTTTCAAAATAAAAAATGCTCATTTTTCTACTCTGCCCACACATCATAAACACATTGAAAAGGAATTCTTATGGCACAACCCTTCAATATCTCATCCATATGCACATGTCATATACTTCTTTCTACTAATAGTTCCTCAAGATTTTTTACTTAACCTATAAACTAGAATTGATGACATTTTAATGATATAAATGGAATACTGTGGTCAAGTAGAACACACACTTAAACAGTGTCAACTTTAATTAGATCTACTTCTGCAGAAGAATTAAGAGAGACATGTCCTCAAAAACAATTCTACAGAGGCCACAGCCAGAACGTGTTATCATTATTAGCCATTCTTTTTATACTTCCTATATACCGTGCAAAGCTGTGCTCAACAGTTTCAGCTTCTAATCATCAAAATGTCACCCACCTTCTATGGTGGTTGAGGAAACTGAGATATGGAGGCGTAAGTGACTTGCCTAAGTGAGAGAGCTTGGATTGGCACCCACATCTCCCAGAATCTCAGACCCACCACCTCACCTGTTCTGACTGTGGTTTTCAAAGCTCATTTCAAAAACTCTTTCCACATGTTCATGCATCCGGGTAAGAATTCACTTGAGCCCACTATTCTCTGTGCCATGTTTCCAGCCATAGAGCTCCAAGGTGAGGAGCAATAGTATGAAATCCAGGTCTATGGCCAGCGGTGCCTGTGACAAATATCCAGGCATTTCTGCATCAAGTTGCTCTGCCCAGGCGCTCAGATTCAGGCAGCTGGTGCTGAGAGGCTTGTGGATCATGGGGCAAATAGCCGGCAGCTAGGATTTTACCATTTTGTAAAAATAAAAACAAACAAACAAAACCTCATTATTACTTGAGCAAGAGAAGCAGGGCTTATTTTGACTATGTTAGGCTACCACTTAAAGCCCTCTGAAGACATTTTTAAACAATCCCTTTCCAGTCCAAAAATGTTAAAAATATCAGGTCACAGTGTCTCTGTGATCTGAGGTCAAATCATCATTGAGGACAAGGCAGGCATCCCTGGCCTGCGCTTATATAATAGTATTTCTTAATAACTGGCTTCCTGTAGCATTTTTACTGAAAGAGCATGTGAATACCTAAGTAGTTTGTGTTTTGACAGCATTTGTACTGGATTGTGCACGAGTACTGGCCCATTATGTTTCATAGAACAAGCATAATTGTCGGGATGATAAGACATTCAGAGGCATAAGTTATCTCGTAACTGAGCTGAAAGTGTCTTTGGGGCACAATCTTGTACATCATTGTGTTTCTCATAAACACACACAGCCCTAAGTACAACTGGCAACCTCGCACAGTGAGGCTTGCTCTTTCTCTTATTTGATTTTTCTGAGGACAGTTTGTAGGGTATTGTTATGTACCATAGGATGCAGCTAATAGCCAGAGACTTTTTCAAACGTGCACATTTCTAAATGGATCACAGCCATTTAGCCTAGAAAATGTGTCGAGTGCCTCCCTGTGAGTGAGGCAGAGATGCTGTCTCCACCCCACTGAGTTGCAGGTCCAGATTTGCCATATGCTGATCAGTCACAGCCCTGTATTTCTTTAGAAATACGGCAGATTTGCATTCTTGTATAATTGAAGATTTAAGGGAATGCTGCATATTTTTCTAGCTGCCCATGTGGTTCTAAAAAATGCAAGGACAGTCAGTCCCTTTGCTTTTGCAGTCTGGTTGGTGCAGATCCTCGGGCCATACTAGATATGTCAGTCTGTGCATTTGAATTACCTAGTCATTTTAGTCCATTAGCAGACCCCCTGACGGAGGATAGTTAGCCACTGCGGGGCTGAGATAGCCTATGATTGTGAATTGGCCTCAGAAGTGTTTAAAGTGGCCTGACACCATCCATGCTTTGGAACTGCAGGCTGTGAGTGTCAGCATGTTGGAAAAAGGGATCAGTATTGCATTATCGGTGTGGTAATAAGCCTGAAACAGAGACTTTGCTTCTAATGTCATTAGAAGATGATTCTGAGCTGCGGACAGCTCCATCAGATGCAGCAGATTGGCTTCTTGGCCCTGAAACTACTTGCTCACCCTTCCCCCACCTTGTCCATGCTGCAGAGCTGCTTGCCTGGGCTGCCAAATCAGTGCCTCCTTTTAAGTTGCTCTGGCATTTTTGCCTTTGTGTGTGTGTGTCTGTCTGTCTCTCTTTGCTCACCTTAGGGCAGGGACCTGCCTACAGATCTCTAAAGGAGACCCCCATCACTAGAGATGATCATGTGCAGCAACCCTCCCCAAAGTAAGCAGTTATATAATGACTACAGATTCTGTAAGGAGGGGGGGAAATTCAAGAAGATTCTCCAAGACGTGAAAAAAAATTGGAAAGTAATTGAAATGATCCTTACTGCCTCAATAAAGTTATTAAAATTCTGACCGATCCATTTTTTATGCCATCACAGTCGAGAATAATAGAATTCCGACAATAATGGAGCTCTGGAACATGGACAAGGCCACTCTGATGTGTGCTTTCATTCAATAAATCTTGATTGAATATGCCCCTGCGATAGGTTACAAACATAGAAAATGCCAAAAACATATTAAATAAGTAAATACTGTAGTCTATGTGAAGGGACTGAGTACTGTAGAAAAATCCAGTGTATACAGAGAGATGAGGGACATCTGTGGGAGAGGGATGGTCTAGTGAACCCACCTGTAAGGGGAAGTGAGGTCAGATCAGGATAAGTGATGTCTTTGTTTTCATGAGGAAAAGTACTTTCTATTTGTGTTCCAATAAAAGTGATCCTGCAGAGAGCAAGGAAAGTTACTGGGGAAGAAAGTGGGGAGAATTGCCCAAACAGGGTCCTTGAGTGGTGGAGAGGGATATGGTCTAGTGCCCATGCGGAAGGATTGACTTTGGAAGGCATCATCCTCTATAAGGGGGAGGAAAGCCAGGTAATTTGGTGCAGATGCTTCAGGGGGTGGGCGTCTGTGGAAATTCTCTTCTGATGTTTCCATTTTCCTAGTGAAGGTGAAAACTGGATCATCTGCTGAGAATCTTGCAAAACACAGATGGAGGAGGGAAGTTGTGAAATGATTGTCAGCAGGAGTCAGAAAGTGAAGGGACGAGAAAATGGACCTTGATGGTCAGGCACCATCAGGGGTCAGCACGAACAGGAGTTGGAAGTGAGGCCATCCAGGCACAGTGGGCCACATGTAGTTGAAGACCTTCAGGAGGCTGAGGCAAGAGGCGAGAGTTTAAGGTCAGCATGAGCAACATAGGAGACTCAGTCTCAAGATAAGGCCGGTAAGACTGGTCACCAAACCTGCGTCTTTCACCTTCTATTCAGCTGCACAGTGCAGATGTGGAGCAGGTAATGCTGGATCTAACCAGGGTCCCAGCTTTGCCAAGTAAGTAAGCCAGGGAGAAGAATTCGGGTATTTTGAAAGGAGCAATTATAAGGATTGGTCGTGGATTCGAAGCTGGGTAAGGGAGCAAGACAGAGAGTGGAGTTGGCATGGGGCAACATAAAGATGACAGGTGGAAAGGTGGGGTGCTGGTCTCCAAGGGGTTGAAGGATTATTGAAGTCTAGATACTGGAAGGAGTAGGCTGGAAAGACGGAAGGTGGAGATGAGAGAGAGGATGCCTGGTAGTAAGATCATGGAAGCCTTGCGGTTACTGGTAATGACGAGGTCTAGGGTGTGATCAGGAGCCTGAGTGGGTGAGGAGGAAGGTGGTGGGAAAAACCATCAGAAGATCTGTGGACTTGCACTCAAGGACCTGAGATGGGCAGGAGCATCTCCATGCCTGTTAAGACAGGAGTGTGTTGGAGAATATGACAGGCTTGTTGATCAATAAAAAGGAGTGACCTGAAGTCCATAGGTGACAGCACTCATGAGGGGCAGTGGTGCCAGCATCTGGCCAGACCCTCTAGATCTTATGATTGACAGCACAGTGAAGCCAAAGAGGACCTCACTTCAGACCTGAACGACACCACCTACATCTTGCAGGTCACTAACTCCTCACATTCTCAGTTTCCTTGCCTGCTGAGTGGAGGTATAGTGGTATATATCTGGGCAGTTCTGAGGGCTAAATAAGATCATGTCCATGAAATGTCAAGCATTGTTCCTGGTATATAGTAATTACTTAAAATATCATGATGTTACCCCAAATCTTCATGTGAGGCCCCATGCCTTCAGCTGGGAGGAGAGTGGTATTTTTTCTTTCTATTCTTATATGGCAGTAGCTTTTAATTAATATCAGGTGGGAGTCATAAATGATCTACTGATTTGGGGTTTTGGTGACCAGACAGAGGAGTTGAAAAACACAGCAGAAATCTTCTAACACTTCATGACAAAGAACCGCTTCTTTAATTGACTGGATTTCCATCTGGCTTGGCAATAGTCAGATGGTGGCAAATATCATCAATCCCCCATGACATTCAGTTAACCAGCCATTCCAGAATGTCTCAACCATAGAAGAATTATAGCACCAGCTAATATTCTAGAAGTACCAAAATTAAAACACTACCCAGTTGGGTCTTTATTCAGTACTTTTCACTTTTGTTGTGCCTTACACCCCAATCCAATTTTTGTTGCTGATAACGACACATTAGTAGAATTCCTTTGGGCCGTTGAGCTCACATGGTTCAATGGTTCCTGAATTGAACTTGCTTCCTTGGCCAGAAATTTATTTCATTATGACTTTCAATAACCATATGTATCTATGAAATATATGATTATTGAATCTGTGTCCATTTTCTAAATTATTTAAAAAAACTTCAAAAGATCAGAGATTTAAAGATGAGACGATCCAATCTTATATATCTCAAATACTCTGTGGATGGAGCTGACTGTGTGAGCTAAATCCTAGATCTCTGTGCTTTCCTGGAAAGATTGGTTTGTGTTAATTATACAGACAAACCTATTTGACTTGCCTGTATCTTCTTCTTAGCTATGAGAAACATCTTAGAGGAGTCACCAAGCACAGGCAACTTCATTGCCTGGATTTTGTGTGCTAAGCTCTCCCTTCTGCTCACCTTAGATTTTATTCCCTTCCTTAGCTGTCTTTTTTTTTTTTTTTTTACTAATATTAAGCATGCTTTATCTTTCTGTGTTGTCTGCATCCCTTTAATCTGCCTGTTATGGGACTGAACATAAAAAATTCTTTACTAGTGGATCAGGGCTCTCCCCACACCTAGCAGAGAACCTGGCACAACACAGCATTCATAACATTCGTTAAATCAGAAAACATTTACTCAGTCCCATGTGTGAAATGGCAAATCCCAAGAATTTGCCTAGCTTGAGTGCCTTAGAATAACATCAGCACCATAATCATCATAATACATAATAATGGGTAGCATATGTCAAGTGCTTGCTTTGTCTAATTATTTTTCATGTTACTTAAGTGCAATTAATATCTCATTTTACAAATTTGAGCTCTAGAGAGGAAAGTTACTTATTCAGACTCAGGAAGCAAGAAGCAGAGGAACATCTTCACCCCTACCCTGCATTGTCCCATCAAGTGACAGCTCTGGCAGAGGCCTGCATCCCCAGCAGGAGCTGGTTGCTTGTAGACATTTGGGGGCACCAGCCCTCTCTCTGGACCATTTGGTGCTGGTTGCCAAACCCCAGGACCCTGCTGTGATCTCAGCTGGGAGCAGCAAACTGAGATGTGAGGCTGTCGGCCTGGCAGGTCCTAATCCCAAGAGTTATGGGGCAGCCTAGTTGGCACCTGCTTCTTTAGAGAGATAAATTAAAAAGCTGCACTCTTCAATGTCTGCTTCCCGCCCATGTCTTCCATCACAGTGGGATTGAGAGATGGCTGGCAGTATGATCTGATCACAAGGGAAACAGAAGGATAAGCTGATTTTGATTGAAATTCCACTGCAGGCACCTTGAAGCATTTTACGGTACAGTAGCACTGAGCCAGTGAATGCTGAGTTCCCCTTGTTGAGTCTTGGCACTGGCTGGGAGCTGACATGGAGGACAACCTCCTTATTCATCCAGGGATTTTCATCATGATGTCAAATGCCAGGATTCCAAGGAGGCTCTCTTGTTCCACAGAGCTCATGAGGTTTTTTTCCCCATGGGGAGGACCATGTGCCCTCTTTCCTCTCCTCTCCCACTGCCTCTTATTGCAGGCCAGGCCTTGTCCCAACCCCTTCTCCTACCACCTCCTGTGTCCCCAGGGAGGAAAGTCAGAAGAGCCTGGGTTGCAAGTGGCCTCAGACTTTCAAGAGAATGAGTTCTCAAACTGTAGGAGAGATAGACATCATGATTGTATTTAGCAGAATAATTTTATTTATTCATATAACTGCCAACTTCTAGTAAAGGTAGCACCGACAATTTATTGATTCTCAAGCAATGCATTTTTAGAAGCACAAAGCAGTGTATAACATTATAAGTTTTCTGGTCCTTTTTAAATAAGGATTTGTATTAATATAAAACCCAACCAAAAATGCATGAAAAATGGATAAGAAAACCAATTTCATATAAGGAGTCAAGTAGATGAATTAGAAGTGGCTAACAAAAATTTAAAACATTCAAGTTCAATATTAAAGAATGCAAATTAAAGCAGTGTTTGTGTGTGTGTAGACTATGAAATGAGTAAAGATTAAAATAAAGCTAATCCTGCCAAGAGTGGAGCCAGCCGGACATTCGAATTTTGATGGGAACGAAAGTGAGTAATTCTTGCATCCCAGTATTTTGTCTAGGCATAATTCAAAATGTAAACAAAGAGAAAGAAAGTTAAAATGTTAACTGTGGGAGCCCTCAGCTGGTAGAATTTGGGGTGGCTTTTAAAATTCTAGGTGTTTTGCATATATTCCATATTGTCTATGCTGAGCATTTACTATTTGTAATCAGAATATTTGAAAGGCCTCTAAGTGTAAGGTACTCTCTCTTTCATTTCATCTCTGCTTCTCTCCAACCAAATCACTTCTCCTTCCTGTAACCTTATCCTTAAGATAAGGCCAACGATAGCTTGCCTGTGAGAATCAAATGAATTCACCCCGTTGCATAAAATGTTTTTGCGAAGTGAAAAGTTTTCGGCAGTGATGGGTTGAAAGGTGGTATTATTTACGACAAATGTGTTTTCTGACTTGTGAAAACATTATGTAACAACTAGCATGGCAACAGAGCCATCCTTCATGCTCTTTTGTCCCGTCATTTGGGGGGTCATTTTCCTGCTTCCCTTCTGCATTTTCCTGTACCCAGCAGTGTCCCAAGCCCCTCCTCTGCCCTCTTCCTGGGCAGTGCTACTTGACACCCCTGGTCTGGTTGCTGAGAAAGATCCACAGAGAGGCTGGGCTGTGAGGGAAATCCACAGGTAGGAGAGAACCTGGTGTTGTGAGTGAGGTTCCTCAATGTCAGATACCTGTGGGGGATGGGTTCCAGGACCCCCACGGGGGGGGGTACCCATCCCCCATTGGTATCTGATATTGAGATACCAAGATCTGCAGATGCTCAAGTCTCTTGTGTAAAACAGCATAGGATTTGCATAGAGCCTCTGCGCATCTTCTCATATACTTTAAATCATCCCTGGATGACATGATACATAATATAGTGTGAATGTTATACAAATAGTCATTATATACTGTATTATTTAGGAAATAATGACACCCCCCCAAACTCTGGATATGTTCAGTACAGATGCAATTTTGATTTCTAATATTTTTGATCCAAAGTTAGTTGAATCCAAGGATGGGAAGCCCTCAGATGCAGCCGGCTGACTAATTATTCACGTCTTATCGGTCTCATGTCAAGGGAGAGGGACAAGATCAAAACCAAGAGATGCAGCCAGAAGGGCAGACAGGGGAGAATGACAAAGCCAGGTGAGCTTCAAGCTGGAGAAGCTGAGACTGAACAAGAAACAAGGAGGGGAGCCAAGGAGCAAATTTCAGCAACTTCCAAGGCCGCATCTCTTTTGAAGAGATTATTTTTTGCATGGGACAATTTACATCTCTTTGGTTGGGGACTTTTTAATATAACAATGGCCTTCATCTATTGGGCCACGGGGAGTTAGTAATGGTCAGATAACCAGAGATTTCTAACAAGATATTGGATTTTTTTTTAAGCAAAGCAATTTCAGATAATTAGTGGCTCCTGGACTCTCTAAAGGAATAGGATCATCCAGACCCTGCTTTGGATGTAACAGAGTGAATATGTGGAGTGTGTTCTAAAATGCTCCCACCAGTGACTTCAATCGAATCACTGAAATCTTATTATCCTCCGGCCTGCAGGCTCTCTAGTAGAGGGTGCAATTGTATTAAGTGTAGGAAACAAATGCACTTTAAATTCATGATTGGATATAGACTCTCCTGGCATCTCATCTTTCTGAGAATCTCAGTTCTCTCTGATTTCCTTGTATTGCTTTCTTTGTGCTTAGCAGAGACTGTGCACTCTTGGAACTACGGCAGACAGCCAGATTGAGAAGAGGCCTTATCAATTCAGCAAACCCATCAAGTACATCTCATGGTTCTTATCACAGTGCCCACCGAGCACTGCTCAAATGCTTAGCCAGCAATCTAGTTCACGGCAGATAGGGCCATCTCTTGGCCCTCCTTATTCTATTCCTTTTTACCTTTGAACAACAGATTTCATATTAGCTAGTGTTTTATTCAGCTTTTCCACTGCTGTGACCAAGAACTGTGGCAAGAACAATTAGAAGAGGAAAAGCTTATTTGGGGGCTCATGGTTTTAGAGGTCTCAATCCATAGATGGCTGACTCCATTGCTCTAGGCCCAAGGTAAGGCACATGGTGGAAGAGTGTGGAAAGTGGCTCAGGACATTGCACCAGGAAGGAGAGAGAGAGAGAGAGAGAGAGAGAGAGAGAGAGAGAGAGAGAGAGAGAGAGAACTCTGCTCAACAAGGGCAAATTATATAGCCCAAAGGCACACTCTCAGGGACCCACCTCCTCCAGCCGCACCCTACCTGCCTACAGTCACCTCACAGTTAATTCCTATCAGGGGATTAATGTACTGATTAGGTTAAGGCTCTCATAACCCAATCATTTGACCTCTATGCTTTCTTGCATTTTCTCACACATGAGTTTTGAGGGACACCTCATATCTCAACCCTAACAGCTACTCTGTGAAACATCAGACCCATCTTTCTTTCTTGGGGAACTTTTTGTTTTTCTTGCTTCTTATGGTGAAAAATGTTCAACACTTACAAATGTGGAGATAATATATAATGAGTCTCTCTCTGTCTTGGGTCAGTTTTCCCAGAAACAACCTCTGAAGCAGAGGTTTGGGTGCAGGTGGTTTTCTGAAAGCAGGGAAGGAAGCAGAGCAGGAATTCGGGGGAGCTGCCCTGCAAATCCACCCAGACAAAGGCCTCAGCCACTTCCCAGAACTCTGGAGCTGAAGCGACCCTTCAGTTATTTCTCCTGACTTGGAACAAGGGTGCAGGGATAGATGTTTATATCTTCTCATTGTCTAAATGTAGGCTGCCCCAATCGAGGGTGACATAGGACAAGCAAGCAAGCTCTTATGCTAAATAGGAGAGGCCTTCAGAAGGACCCAGCCAGGAACCATCATCAACCAATACTTCAGCACCTAGACTGTCCTTAAGGAGTGAGCTAAGCAGACACGACAGCATCCACTACAGTGACCCTTCACCAGCTTCTGCCACTGAGCTGCTGTTGACTTGCACCCACCCACTTCTCCAGCTCCCATACCCTGGTTTGTTTGTTTATTTATTTATTGGGTACCAGGGATTGAACTCAGGAGCACTGGACCACTGAGCCACATCCCCAGCCCTTTTTTGTATTTTATTTAAAAACAGGGTGTCACTGAGTTGCTTAGCGCCTCCCTAAGTTGCTGAGGATGGCTTGGAACTCCTGATCCTCCTGCCTCAGCCACTGGGATTACAGGTGTGTGTATAACTGTGCTGGGCTCTTTATTTCTTGTTTTCGTTTTTATAGCAACTTTATCACGGTGTAAAAATTCCTCTACCATAATATTCCTTCATTTTGAGTATAGAATTCAATGATTTTTAGTAAATTTACCAAGTTGTGCAAACCATCTCCCTGATCCAGTTTTAGAACGTTTTCATCTTGTTAATAGCACACTCGCTTAAAAAAAAAAAATTGGCCTAGTATATTTTGAAGCAAGTTACATTAGTGAGATTTTAGTGCAATTAAATTCTTAAATGAAAGGATCTATTGATAGGAATAATATGTGAGTGAGATGCCATTTAGCAGCTCGTTGAGGTCACCTAAGACCTTGGAAGATGTAATGAAGAGCCGTTTCCAGAGAAAATGTCTTCAACTGCCTGTGCCAAGGAGTTCTTCACTCCCAGAGGCTGTCTAAGAATACCACTTCTGACAAGGGCTCTGTGCTTTATAATTCGTCTACTTTATTCCAAATATAAGAACCCAGGTTCCAGGTGGGGGCTGTTTAAGTAAGGATAGGTGTGTGCAGACAGAAAGTGGAAAAAGAGAAAAGGCTGTCTAAAAAAAGAAAGATTCGCTCCAGCAAGACACCATCTTTCCATGTCACTAAAAATGAAAGAATAGACACAGAGGAGATGGGTCAAGACAGGGCAAGACAAAAATATTTCCAAGGTTGACATAAGAGTACACCCTCAGTGGACTTATTTGTTATCCTTTTAATAAAATAATGGGTCTAGGAAAAGAGAAGAGGGTACCTTGTCAAAAAGGGCTGTAAGTCGGATACTTCTTGGTAAAGTACCATGCAGTGGTTTTTAGTACATTCACAAAGTTGTGGGACCATCCACACTAATTCCAGAACATTCACGTCACCCCCAAATTAAACTTTCTGTGCCCATTAGCAGTCACTCTTTGTTCCCCTTTCCTCTGAATAATCACTAATCTACTCTCTCTCTCTAGAGATTTGCCTATTCTGGATGTTTCATATAAATGGGGTCCTGCAGCATGTGGCCTTTGGTGTCTGGATTTGTCACTTAGCACGTTTTCAGTGTACTTAAAATGTTGCAGCATCTATCAGTACTGCATTCCTTTGGTGGTTAAAATAATACTCCATAAATGGATTATGTAGATCACATTTATTTATCCATTTTTTCATCAATGGTCATTTGGGTACTTTCCTCTTTTCCAACTATTAAGAATAAAGCTGTTATGAACATTGACATTTAAGTTTTTATATGAACATATGTATTGAATTCTCCTGAGTATATGCCTAGGAATGAAATTGCTAGGTTATATTGTAAGTCTACACTTTAATTTTGTGAGGAACTGTGAAGTTATTTTCCAGAGTGGCTTCCTTAGTTCTCATTTATTTCCACCAGCAATGGCTGAGGTTCCAATTTCTCTACATGTTTATTGCCAACATTTGTTTTCCTTTTTTTTTTTTTTTTTGCTTTGTTTTTAGATTCTAGCCATTCTAGCATGTGCAAAGCAGAGAGGCATATTTTTAAAAAGACGTAGAAAAGGAAGGTGAATGTTCAAAACACAAGTCCAGTTCTGTACTTGAAGCTCTCAGTTCTGTGCACACAAAGCCTCCTACCAGTGCTCAGTGGTCATGGCTGCTGATAGCCATTGTACTCCCAGGATGTAAAGGATGCTCATAAGGGCTCTTTTACCAAGGACTGAACTCAGGGACACTCAACTACCGAGCCACATCCCCAGCCCTATTTTGTATTTTATTTAGAGACAGAGTCTCACTGAGTTGCTTAGCACCTTGTTTTTGCTAAGGCTGGCTTTGAACTCAAGATCCTCCTGCCTCAGCCTCTAGAGCCGCTGGAATTACAGGGATGCGCCACTGTACCCGGACCTACTCTTCTTTTTAAGACCCACATGAACCAAAACTCTTAATTCAAAATAAACATACAACCACAAACATGCACGTGCACCCACACTTACCAAGCTAAGATACTACTAATGGAATGTGCCAAAGAGAATAAGAAAGGTAAATAATGCAGGTAGCACTGCAGAAGGTGTCTCTCTCCCTAAGGTGAGGTTTTAAAGAATTGCTCCATGTGGATTTTTTGGTTTTCCAAATACAAGAAAGTCTGAGAAAGACATTTAGTCCAGAACACTGTGAATGGAGAACAGTAGCTTTCAATTGGGGTGGAGCATGGGCCTGGCTGCACAAACCCCAGGGTTCCTTCCTCAGCACCACAAAAAAACATGAACTAATTTTAAAAAGAATTGTAACTTTGTTGAAGATGTGTTTCAGGGCCCCTTTCCTACTTAGATAGCATCTCAGACTTCTAATTGGTTCTGCTATGTTTTTGTCCTTCAGAAATACATTTACCACTTGGCTCAATGCCTAGAGTTACCTGCGTAGCTATGAATACATTACTGAATCTTAAACCTGTCCACCTGGGGCTTGTGCATCTTAGAAAAGCTTGCCAGAAATTGAGAGGGACATTGCAGTGGTAGGTGAATTCTTTATAAATGTGATTTTTCTGTGCAGTAACATTCCCATTCCAGGAAAATGTTTGTGGAGACTCTCAATAATTCAGACCAGAATGCCTGAAAGTACTTTCTCTGTCTTGCTTCCCTAACCTCACTGCCCCTGCTGTTCTACTCTTCTTTGACCCTGTGCTGCCCATGTTTTCCCTTCTATAGCTGTGATTGGAGTTACTGACACAAGGTGATTTACCCAGGATACAACCTGGGGCAGGGCCAAGGAGTTGTGCCTCTGCAGAACTGAGGGACAGCAGATGAGCACCCCTAAAGCTCAGAATGTGGCTTTCCCTGCAAGTGAAAGGAGGGACATCAATAAAAGGCATCCAAAGTCCCTGTACCACAGAGCTCAGGCATTCTTCCGTCTGATGCCATACATAATGCCATGAATTGGGGCTAATGGATCCCTGAGAGCTGAAAGCACCTGTGTTGGGGTGCCCCAGAGAAACAGAGCCAACAGGATGTACATAGACAGATAAGTTAAAGGCTTGGCTCATATGGCTACGGAAGCCAACAGTCCCAAGATTGGCAGTTGGCAAATTAGGACCCAGGAGAGCTGTTGGTCTAAGTTCCAATCTAAAAGCCAGCAGACTCGAGACCCAGGAAGAGCTATTATTTCAGTTCCAGTCCACAGGCAGGAAAAGGCCAGTGCTTGACTACTTTAGCACTGGGGTTGTGCTAAGGTCGTCAAGCAGGAAGTTACCTCTTATTCAGTGGAGAAAGAACATTTTTTGATCTATTTAGGCCTTCAACTGATTGAATAAGGTATACCCACATTAGACAGGTCAGTTAGCCCTATTCTACCCACCGAAATTAAATGTTAATCTCATCCAAAAAGACCCTCACAGACACAACCATTCAGAAAAATATTTGGTCAAAAATCTGGCCACTGTGGCCTGATCAAGTTGCATGAAATTAACCATCACAGCCCAAGTCAGAGATGCAGCAAAGAGGTATTAAGAATCTGCCCCAGCATCTGGTCTAGTCCAGAACAATGAGATTTTTGTCTTTAATCTTCATGCTTCTTGGTAACTAAACTCTTCCTATTCTTATTTGTTAAAGATTTTTCTAGGGCCAAGGAGGCAGGTCAGCAGTTGAGCATTTTCCTAGCAGGCACATAGCCCTGGATTCAATACCCAGTCCTGAAAAATAAGAAAAAATAAATAAAAATTATTCAAAAGCAACCATACTTAGTAGCCATCAGAATACTCTGAGTGAGAAGTAATTTTGTCAAGGGTCTCTTGTAAAACTGTAGCGGGGAAGAGCCAATATGTCCTAATATTGAGAATAAAGGACAGGACTGCAGAAAGCTCTTAGGGTTGCAGGCTTGAGCCAGAGACTTAGGTTCTGGCCTGGAGGGATGCCAAGGGTCAGGAGGGGCTCAAGGAGGAGGGTGGAGACACTGGTAGAGTTTTCCTTTAGGATAGTTATAAAACCTGAAGAAATAAAGCAAAGGACTCCTAGAAAGAGCTTTCTCTTTAGGCTTTGAAAAAGCACTGGTAGTCGCCATAAGCTTTGAGTCGTGGGGTCCTTGGTGGCCAGAGTGACTCCTCCATGAGGACAATAGCTAGTTCTATTGCCCACCAGAAGACACTTTTTACTGTGCCAGGCAGCACAGCCCCCAAATGTTCTTTAGTCAATCAATGGTGATTGATTATTCGATCAGTAATGACCGACAGTATAACAAAATGTGGCCCCAAAGACTGCTAATCCATTATGTGGTTTCTGTTTCTCCATTAAATTTGATTGCAACTGCAGATAGTTTAGTAGATAATTTCTCTTTATAGGGAAATGAATCCAAGTGTAAAAGCATGAATAGGTCTAACCAGGGCTATATACCTTGACTAACAATCTTTGCCAGAAGTAGCTCCTAAATTTCAGGCATAATGCAAAGGAGCTATTCATCTTAAATTACAACCCCAATGTCAAGACCATCATTTTCATACAGTTGCTGTTCATTCTTTGAGGTTAGTAATATCCATTCTTAGAAATATTGGGGGGAAAAAACTTCTTTTGTCATTTTTGTATCATTAAGGCTACTACATAATGCAAACATAATGTGATCTTATGGGTCGTTTAAAATGCTGTTTTGGAATGTGTAGTAGTCTCATTCAATGTCATGTGGTATCTCTTTGCCTCTACACCAACTGTGAAGGATGAATGTGTGGGTGCTAGGAAGAAAAAAAAAATGGAATCCTTCAGTAAGAAGTACTTTTGCCTACTGTGAGTACTAGAATACACAGGCAATGTGTTTTTCAAGCTGCACAGCCAGGAGGAGAGGTTTTCTTCTCAGATTGCAAGCACTTGGAGCCGAGTGAGCAGGAACCAGGTGCAGTGGCTGCCTACCTGGCACCTGGTCTGTTTCATCTGCTTAATTCTAAATAAGCACAGGAATTGACAAAGGCATTCCCATGCATAATGCCTAGTTGTGCAATTACAAGGGAAGGCAGTTATCTGTCAAAGTATACAAGTGACCACCAGTGGCCATGACTTGACAGCTTTTGTTCTGTGGCCTGATCTGTCAGTTTTGATTGCCTCACCCTGTCCACGTGACATGGATTGGACCATGACGTTGCCATTTAGTCATCGACATCCGAGGGAGGTCACTCTGTCCCCACAGGCTGCCCTGTATCACTAACTCATCTTTACCGCATTGCTGTAAATGATTTTTTGGTATGATTTTTTAAATCGATGGTTATAAAAATGTGCTCAAGGGTTTTGTTGTTTATATGCTTTAAGATGTGACCTTCTGTGGCATAGGGACCCTTATATTCAGGGTCCCTGCGCAAAACCAGGGACAGCCAAGTGGAAAAGCCATTTAGTGGATGGGTCAGGGGCTCTAGAACATAATTCAGAAAGTACAGTGCACATTCCAAGCAAAACTCAAAGCAGAAGAGACAAAGGGGAGAGATGATTAGCGAGATAAAGTTATAATATGCAAGCCAGTAACCAATTTAGGTGGGTGGGGGACTCAAGAATTAATTAATTAATTAATTAAGGAGGTGGAGGTTGAGAAAGAATTACCTTGGCATCCAGTTGCTGCAGGAAATTTCTGTCTGTGTCCCATGGCACAGACTATGTAAGGTCACGCCCAGCTAGACCCACACTCCACTCACTGTGCAGTTTTGTCCAAGTCTTTATTTGGCAAATATTTCATTTGCTTTTTCTCTGGGGCAGGTAGTTCAGAAGTCTGGGATGGGGACAAGCAACCAACAAGGTAGACAGGGCCCTGCCCTCATAGAGTTCAGTCTGGGCTGGGTGGCACAGTACGACAGGCCTCACACATGAATATGCTAATGATTGTTGACAGCTGGTGTGTGCTCTAGAAATACAGGGTGCCGAGAGAGGATGGAATGGGCAACCTAATCTCGTGTGAGGTTAGGAAAAGGCTCTTCTGAAGTAGGGACATTCAAGCAGGAGCTTCAAGGATGAGTAGGAATAGAAAGATGAAAACAGGTGAAGCTTCAGTAGGCGGAAAGGGTCTGAGGCACAGCAGTGGACAGAACTGGGCACCTGTCCTTGTGTGCCTTTCTCAATGCTGTTGCTGGAAGGTGAACTTGAGAGCCACTGAGACTTTACCAGCACAGGCAGTGGACATCTTGCAAGGCTGACCCTTGGACAGATAGTTTTTGTTTCATCCTTGCTGTTTCCAAAGGACATCTTAAATCCTTCCTGAATCATCTAAATTCATGTGCTCTCCCACACATGTGCTGGTTTTTCAGTAGAAATCCACGTTGGCTTAGGAACACCAGAACAAATATAAACACATATAATGAATTCCCATTAAAACTGAATAATGAAATTAAAAATGCATCTTTTAGGTTTGTCATAAAATTAGGGCCCTATCAGTTGCCTTCAGATTCCAACTCTCTGAGCATATGTGAAATTGCATAATTGTTCTCCATCAGTTTTGAGCAGTCATTTACCCAAGATAGACCAAGATGTGCTTACAGCCAACTGGCAATTCCCCATGCGGGAACTGTCAATTTTGCAGGCGATCTGTAACCAAATTGTATTCCTAGACCCATTCCAGAACCGTCTCCTATCTCTTTCAGTTGTTATCCACTCAAGGGATGCAAAATTGCTTTAAAACTAGAAAAACTATAATAGAAAAATAATTGTGCTGCCAAGTAAAATCTTCCTAATTGGAACTAATTGTAGAAAGGCCAATCAATATGTAATAGTCAAAGAGATAATTTTTCTAATATTATATTTAATACATTCAGGAACATCTGTTGGCATAAAGTTCATACTGCTTAAGTTCCACCAGAAGGTCACCATCTGGGGTTAATGAGCACTTCATTTACCTAGAACATCTCCAGGAATATGCCAGACTGGGTCCATACCTTCTGAACTTCACCTGCAAGTCCTATTTTATAAAGTTACAGAAAGAGATCTAGTTGGTGCAGAAGTCACAGTATTCACTTATGAGATTGTGTTGTAAGACAGAAATTTTTACCCTAGTCAAATGATTGGCTATATTTAAAAAAAAATCCCTTGCCTGTCTGTGGGAAACAGAAATATAAAAGTAGGGATTCTTCAATGTGGATAACCAGCAGCCCCTCAGTCATCCTGCCCAAGAGGCAACTCTTTTGATCCTCAAAGTTTCCTTCATGAGAATTCCCTGTCAATCAGTGCTCGTGGTGCCAGGTCCCCCATGGAAAGGCAGAGAGAATTATCATTCACAAGGGACCTAAAACAAACCATGAGTTCACAGAGGCATCTTCTTTTCATTGTGTTACTTAATTCTTAAAATGGATACAATCAGCCCTTTTCTAGATGAGAAAAATGAGTCTCAGAGAGCTCAGAGCTGGGTATTCTGCATACCCAGAAACTCTCCAGTCCCAGGGTCTACAGCCATTTCCTATGCCGGGGACTCCTGAATCTCCGCCCCAGTCCTTGCCTTCATCTTGCCAAACAAAATGGACATTCTCTGTCCCCTTCTTACGTGATCTCTCAGCAGCATTTGTAGGACTGGCCATGATTTCCATAATACCCTATTTCCTTCTTTGCTTCCTACCTTTGTTACTTTGCTAGCTCTTCCTAGTTTAACAGAGTTCTGCCATTAGATACCCCTTTCTCTAACTGAGTTACACTTTTTCAGTGCTTGATCACATTTTGGCTTTAAAGAGCTTCAAAATAGTGATGTCTTGTTAATTTTAATCTCTGTCCTCTGAACTTCAGACTTATAAAAAAAAAATAGCTACCTGCTTGATTGCTTCATCCAATAGGCACCGCAGACTCCACATATTCTACCTAGGGCTCTAGATCTGCGTTGTCCTATGTGGTAACTGAAAACAAAGTGACTGTTTACATTAATTAAAATAAATAAAATTTGTAAATTAGTTATTCAGTCGTACCAGCCATGTTTCAAATGCACACTAGCCACACATGGTTAGTGGCTACCATTCTGGGCAATACCCACAAAGAGCATTTTCATCATCTCAGGAAATTCTATTGGTCAAGGCTGCTCTAGATATTTTTATTCCTCTAAATCTCTTCTTTATCCAGGGCCCCTGTTGTAGTCAGTGTTCTCTAGAGAAACAAATCCCATAGGAGGTATTGATCGATTGATCAGTTGATTGATTGGTTGGTTGGAATAAGTTCATGTGATTATGGAGTCTGAGAAGTTCCACAATTTGCCATCTACAAGCTGGAGACCCAGGAAAGTCAGTGGTATTGTTCAGTCTGCATCCAAAGGTCTGAGAACCAGGGAAACCAATGGTATAAATTCAAGTTCAAGAGTATGAAAAGACTGATACCTCAGCTGAAGAGTCAGGCAGGAGGCAAAAGGAGTCAATTTCTCCTTCCTCCATCTTTTTTTCTGCTCAGGCCCTCAATAGATTGCATTATGTGCCCACCCACGTGGCAAAGGGCAATTTACTTTACTGAGCCCACCAATCCAAATCGTAATCTCATCCAGAAGCATCCTTACAGACACACCCAGAAATCATTGTTATTCAAATAACCTGGGTACCCCCCCCCCATCCAGTCAAGTTAATGCATAAAATTAATAATCACAGCCCCCATTTAAATAGTGGTGTCGTCATCGACTTGTGCAAGAAAAAATAAATGGGATCCTCTCCTTCTTGGGGTCCCCTACCAACTTCCTCCATGAGCCTTGCCTACTGTGTTTCTAACACGTACCCTGCCTCTGTCCACTGCTGACTCCTGTGTTCCCCAGTGAGAGCCTTCACCTGACCCCCTTCTGATCTGCCAGCTTCCTCTCATGCATCTACAGCCCACCTCCAGCAGCCACCAGAGTGATCTTTTAAAAGGGTAAATCACTTCACCTGCCTCCCACCAGACTGAAAAACGCTCCAGTGACTTCTTATCAAATGGAGAATAGACCTACCCTGCTTGACCCTCGGCTTACATGGTCCTCTGCAACCTCGGCTTTCCTTTCCCATAAACTTGTTTTTGAAAACACTCTCCCTGTTTCCCATCAAGCTATAGTCACTCCAGACTTCTGCCCCACTTGGGGTCTTAGGACAGGCTTATCCCTCTGCCTGGAGTGTTCTCCCCCCGATCCTTACTGGTTCCTTGTGATCTGTCGTTGAGAAGGACTGTTTCCCAACCCATTTAAAAGTGGCTGTACCAGGTACTCATGCCGTTGGGTCTAACTCTGCACAGCATTTCCAATCCTCTGGCACTTTTTCACATTATCTATTTTTTCACATATTTACTTATTTTTCTTCTCTTCTCCCACTTGAAAAGTCATATGTGCTGGGGATTCAATATGAATAGCATGCCCTCTTGGGGCACAAAAAAAATTTAAAAAATGATTTGTGATGATCTTTTTTTGGAATGTGAACAGGTGCTTTGGGTTTAGATGAGATTAGCTATTTTTTCTCTCAAAATCTTGATCATGCAAATAGTTTCTTCACATATCTTTTAACCCTCTTTCCCCTAAGTAATACAAAAGTACAGTTTCTCTATCGTCTCCACAAGTAGATTTCCCAAACAAAATCCAGATGCCTTTAGTTCTTTCTCACCCATAGCCACACTCTTCCTGGTCAGCCTCAGGGGCAGCTAGCTGGGAACTGAAGGTGTAGATGGAAGGCAGGTGATGCTGTCACTGAGGTCCCACCCAAGCAAAGGTCTCAGAGGCTCCCTCCCTTCAAGGTCCAGCTTCAGTTTCTCTGAAGTTCACTGAGTACTATGCCAGGCTGCAGGACACAGAGGTAGTTTAGGCATGTCCTCCAGGAAGCCTTGTTACTATCTGGTTTCTCCCTTCTGTGATGTCCTGCTGGGCAATTTTGTCATTAGTCTCGGTAGTCTTGACCATCAACTGGAGCTTCTTTTGTAGCTCCCCCATCACAAACCTGCACTGCGCACCAAATGGTTGGTGTGCTGTAGGTGCTGAAATGACATTCTTTCATGGACGATTTCCCTGTAGATATCAGCTCAGCAAATTCTCCTTCCACGAACTCCCCTGTGTCCTGATAATTCAAATTCTGGGCTCTGCCTGCCCATTGGCTTTTCTCCACTTAGTTAAATATGGCTCCTTCTTTTAGGACAGATTCACTTCCTCTTGTCCCATCCTTCCGCCCTGTACCCAAGGTCCCTTTCAGCGACCTTTATAGTCAAACACCTTCACCACTCCTCTTCCTACCACAATCGGAACACTGATTTTATGCTTCACTCGGCTGTGTATGACAACCCCACTTGACTAGGGACAACATACTGACTGGCTCCATATAGGATTGGTCAATGATCTGGTGAATAAACAAAGCATGCAATACAAATAAAGTAGCAAACATTGAGCCCCCACCCCCTGAACCTAAACTTTGAAAAAAATAATAAAAAGAGACTGTACATTCAAAGATACACAGCATGCTGAGGAAAGATGCATACAATTCTTAAATAAAAGATACACAGTGTGAATATGGAACACCCTTTTGGTGCCCATCAGATGGGTTTGCTATGGGCGCCATGACTGTACACCATGGAGTGGCTTAAGCAATGGGATTTTATTGGTACAGTTCTAGAGCCTGGAAGTCTAAAATCAGGATGTCAGCAGTTTGGTGCCTCTTGAGAATATCTGCTTGTCTTGTGAATGACTACCTTGTCCTCATATGGTCCCTCCTGTATCCACAGTACCCCTGGTGCCTCTTGTTTTGGGGGTGCTGGGGGATTGAATCCAGGTCCTCAAGCCTGCTAAGTACCCACTCTACCACCGATCGTTCTTCCTTTATTTATAACGACACCAGTCCAGTTGAATTAGGGCCCACCTCTGTGACCTTCTTTAACCTTAATTGCCTCTCCAAAGGCCTTATCTCCAAATGTGCTCACATTCTAAGGTGTACTGGGGATTGACTTCATAGGGATTTTAGGGGGACACAAATCAGTCTGTTACACCCCAAAACCAGGAAGGCAAATGGTCAAAATCAGAGTATAAGGAATAGAAGGGGTTGAATCTATCTGGCTTACTAGATAGAGAGGCATGAATTTATATTTTGGAAATTTCTGAACAGATCAAGACCTGGCAGATATTATGAAATGGAATTCTTAAGAATAAAGGTGTTTTTTTTTTAATTAATAAAGTAGGATTTGTTGAAGGAGGGACATATTGAGGGCAAGGTTGTGTGAGATTAAGCCTGGATCTTCCTGGAGATGGTACCCTGATCCCCCAGGAGCAGGGTATGCAGGGACCAAAGCTAGATACAGCCGTGGGGATTTTAGGCACCAGCCCCGATGATGGTGCCGGGGAGGAGGGGAATCCCAGACAGTGCCAGGTTGGGGTTTGACTGAGGAAAAGATGGAGAAGGGAAACTTCCTTTCACTTAACTGGGCTAAAATGTACCTATCCATCCTCTGGACCTTGGGGTTTCTTGATTGAAAAATGGTTTCTTAACTACAGCCTGTATATTTCAAGAGCACTTCCCCTGGGACTAAATGTAAAGGGGCAGATGGTTCTTAGAAAACATATTGGTAACCAGCCTAGCTCTGGGGCACATCCAGACCACACTGTTCTTGTAGCATGTCACCTGTGTCCTCTCCACTGTCTCTGCTTTCGTGAATTTCAAGGCATATTTTCTGTGCCACTGCTTTTTATGACCCAGCACTGCTGCAAATATTTCTCAGAGTACTCGAAGCCCTGTACCATTTGGCCTTCTGCATGTTGTTTTATTACATCTGACTTTGTTCTAGAGGAATAGATTGATGGAGCCCACTTTACAGCAATAACGCCCGTATTTCCTTATAGCAAATGTGTGGTTGCTAATGTTAGGAAGCCACAGACATTTTCAATTGTAATAAGCAATTAATTTTAAGATAAAATGATAATATCTCCTAAAATCAGGTGAAGTTCAAGTGCATATAAACAATAACTGGTTTTCCCAGAATCATAAAAAAAAAAATGCATGGTATACTGACAAAGAGCTACTCTTTATTCAACCCAGCAACTTTTATGTTTCTTGACAATTAATTTTTTTTCATTTTGAAGGGATTTGTATTACTGATAAATTTGCAAATAAGTTGAAATTTTGCTGAGACTATTATATCGAATTATTTCACATTTGCATATTTCAAATCCACATACAATATGATAGCAGTACATTCTAATGAGTGAGGAAGATCAGAGACTGAGTGAACCCAAGTTCCATGCCAAGACAGGTTGTTCTAAATAAAATTCAAAGATGGAATTCAGAAGAGCAACAAATTTTTGACCATCTCTTCTTTCTTCTGCTTCCTTAATGTTTGGCATTCCATTCATCTTTCCACCTTTGCACCCTTGAAGCTGAGTCTCTCTCCCAATAGCCACTACTATGATTGGAAAATGGTTTTTCCCTTCTGAAATATATATTGAAATGTCATATTTAGTATGAGATATTAATAAATGGAACAGGTAGGACCTTTAAGAGGTGATTAGGGCTCTGCCTTCAATAAAGGATTAATGCATTCATGTGATAAGAAAATCACTGGGTTAATGGGTCATCTCAAGGGTGGGTCTGTTATAAAAAGCAGTTTGGCTGGGCCTCTTATAAACTCCCCAACTCTCCACATGAAGACCCACACCACCTCAGGATTCTGCCAGCAAGAAGGCTTTGCAGATGCAGCCCCTTGACCTTGGACTAGAAACATAAACCTTTATTCTTTATAACATTCCAAGTCTATTGTATTGTGTTCTTAGCAACAGAAAATAGACTAAGACAGCTCCCATTGATTCCATTTTATCTCTTGATCTGTTATGATTCTACTCTTTTTCTCCTAATCTCCTGACCCTAGTCCTTTCCAACATTTTTCGGATGCTGTAATTGGAGGATTCCATGTCTAACAAGGAGCTTTAAACCACATGCATAGGAGGTTTCCCAGGGAAGGTTATTGACTCAGGAAAATGACCTATCAGTCAGCTCTGCAGCCAAACAGCAGCCAAGCAAAGCCTGGCCTCCCAACTGGAGAGTGACACCTGTGCCTCACCATGAAGCTAAACTTATTTCCTCAGCAGTGATTCTTGGACCATCATACTAGCCCTGCCTACCTCTCAAGTGCTTTTGAGAATAAGTGGGTGTCTCAGTTCAGGCTTCATAGTAAAATACCATAGGCTGCAGAATTTATTTTCTCACAATTCTGGGGGTTGGAAGTTCGGCCTCAGGGTGCCAACAAGGTCTGATTCTGGTGAGATTCTTGACTCACAGATGGCTGCCCTCTCACTGTGTCCTCCCGTGGTGGAGGGAGAGAGCACTGGTTTCTCTTCCTCTTATAAGGGCCCAAATTCCAACCCAAGGGTCCACTCTCATCACCTCATTGACACCTAATTACTTCTCCAAGGCTCCACCTCCAAATACCATCACATTAGGCTTACAGCTTCCAAGTAAGAATGAAGGGGAACATTCATTCCCTAACAGCGGACTTTTAAAAAGCACAGTTAATGAGATAGTTGAAAAGTCTAAAATGATTTGCAAATTTAGACTTTTTAATTAGTATTGTTACATATTTTTTTTATTGTCAAGTTTCTAAACATTTCCCCTGTGCCTTGGTTTCCAAGGAAACCAAATTATTTCTGAGTAATGTTCAAAAACAGAGCCTTGGTGCAATTTGCAGTTTTAAGAAGCAGAATATTAAATGCACAGAATATAGTGATGTTACATATCTTTCCATACTGATTCTTTAGTTTTCACTGGATTGTGGCCCTTTTGGTAGTGCACATATTTAAACTGAACAGAATTCATCAATACCATATATATCCTGTAGCAGAAAAAAAGGGACCTTGAGAGAGTGGGGAACTTGGCAGATCAGCTTTGAGGGAGACAGAGGACTGGGCAAGACTTGGGAGGTGGAGTGCTCAGAGGAGGAGGCGAGGTTGCTAGGAGGGGTAAGCATTCCTTCCCCAGCTCCAACAACAGCTGCAGAGGAGAGGCGGTGGTAGCAGGCAGGCCATTAGAGAGAAAGTACTGGAACATAAGCTAGCTGTGCCATCATTGGAAGGTGGACCAATGGTAGATGGGTACAAGGTCAGGAACACAACAAACTTTCCCCCTTGGCGTTAATGCTGCCTTATTGCCACCAAGTGTGCATAGTCATTGTGCTGGCACATAGTGGGCACCCCATAAATGTCAAATGAGTGTTCAATAAATAACAAGGTGTAAGCCTCCAGGCATTTGGGCTCACCTGGCCCTTGGCAGACATCTATTTCCTGTAGTACATCCTTGAGTTCTGCAAAGGTTCAGACCTTGAAACTCACTGGGAAAAGTTCTAGAAAAACAAGGAATGGAGCAAGCTTGGTCTCAGTTACCAGGAGAATATGTCTTGATACCTTGGATTACCTAAGGATGGATTCTTTCAACAACATAGCTGTCAAAAAGTAGTGTCTTTTCAGTTGTTTCCATTTCTTTTCACTCTTTGAATTGCTTTTTATTTCTCCTGAGTGCCTTTCCTTTCTGATCTAGCTTGTCAGTTTGCTTTGGAAATGAAACATCCAAGCACAATATTACTTGGAATGACTCTAGGTAATAGAAAAAACTAACACATAAGCCTTTTATAGCTGCAATTTGTTTTTTTTTTTTATTTCTTTATTAACTTTTTACAAAGAAGTTTTCAGTGGATGAGTTCTTGCACATTAATTGCTATATGACTTGTAGAAATTAATACCTTTGTGTATGTGTGTGTGTTTCTACCAGGATGCATCTTCTGTTGCATTAAAGCTGTAGAGTTGTTTCAAAACTGGTTTATGATTTTAATATTTCAAACAAACTGTTTCATGTTGTTCTTGAAAAATCTGTTTCTTCTTTTTTCTTTGTAATAGTGTTAATGTGTCCCTGAAGTTTATTTCTAGAAAGGCTTGATGATTTGAACAAAGCACTACTTTTCTTAGAGAAGTGTATACTCTAAAAAATGTGAAGGCAGTTAGTTGAGTCTTTTCTGGACTGTACCATTCCATTACTTCATTAGACCCAGAGAAGCATGAAATCTCAGAGACGAAAGGGGCTGTGGAGCTTGTCCCCCAGGCCTTGACCTTTGTCCCCATTTTGATAAATGCGAACAAATAAGCAAACAAACAAACCAACCAACCATTAAAGACATTCTGAATTTCAAAACAAATTAAAATGAAATTATGCCATAAACACCAAAGCAAAGCGATGTGATAATATGATACAGTGTCTTTATTTATTTCTTTCTCTTCTGTAAATCTCAAATGACTTTGATGGACGTGGTGATACCTCCAAGGGCATGTGCCTGCTCTCTGTTGAAATGGCTGACTAGATTAACGCTCTCACTTTACAGAGGCAAAAACTGAGGTCCCAGGAGACAAGGAGTGCTTAGCCACTCAGTATATTAAAAGCAGAACTTGATCAAGAACCCAGATGTCCTGCTGGGAGGCCAAGGCTTTGCCCACAGCATCCCCCCTTGTGTAAGGGTCCTTTCTCACACAAAGGAAACTTCTAGACAGGATTGCCCCCTCCCCTTATCTGATGATGCCAACATTTAGGAAGGGTATTTTGACCTTATATCATCACAGCAGAACAGAGGCCAAGGTCAGGAGAGATTTCTTAAAGCCTGACGAGTACATGGATCCTGGTTTGGCTTTATTCCTTTTATTGTGTTCTGAACATTTCCACTGTCGTGACAGTGGAACACTTCCTGAGGACACTTCTGGGAAAGAGGTGGGGCAAAATCTAAACCTGAAAATGGATTCCTTTTTGAAAAGCAGTCTGGGTCTTTTATCACCTTATTGATGGTTTTCCCTGAGTAATTATGACAGCTCCTCTCAAACTCTTAATTTCTTCTTTTTTTAAAAAACAGCGTATCCGGTGGTGAGTTGTTTGATCGGATAGTGGAGAAGGGATTCTACACAGAGAAGGATGCCAGCACTCTGATCCGCCAGGTCCTGGATGCTGTGTACTATCTGCACAGAATGGGCATCGTCCACAGGGACCTCAAGGTGAGGCCGTTGCTTAGCAACACCCCCCCCAGTTACTCCTCAACCCCCAGTGCACCTGTCCAAGAGGACTGATTCTGAGAGAGGAATGATGCTTTGAGTAGAGAGGAGTGGGACACACTGCAGGTATCAGTGTATTTTTGGTTGTCATTGCTTTGGGAGCCTAGAAGGAGCTTGGAACAAGATGAAGTTCAATGTGGCTGATCTTTGTTTGGGGAGATCTTATCACCACGATGAAACCAGAGGGCCACAGAGACCTGGGGTGTGTATTACTTCAAGCCCATCGGAAAGATCGTTCTGTTCGAGACATAAACACTATCAAAGCCCTTCGCCCAAATTCAGTTCCCATTTCAGCACAGCACGGCACATGAAAGAGAGGGAGCAAGAGGCAGGCACCAGGAGAGGAGAGAGAGGGGACATGGAAGGTTTGCGGGAAGGTCGGCTAAATGAGCTATAGGCACAGCCTTCTGCCAGTGTCCTGCGGCTTCCTTCCTCATCATTTCTTTTGAGGCTTTGACATGTTGACCCTTCATCCATTAGTGCTGAAGGATCCAGGCCTGCCTGTGGGCACCT
Organism: Marmota flaviventris; assembly: GCF_047511675.1. Classification (NCBI taxonomy): domain Eukaryota; kingdom Metazoa; phylum Chordata; class Mammalia; order Rodentia; family Sciuridae; genus Marmota; species Marmota flaviventris. The sequence goes on from NC_092509.1 coordinate 27,985,750, forward strand.
TCCCATCACATTCCTCTCCCCCGACCCAGGTCCATGTAGGTAACAAAGCATAGATGCCACCCAGATGAACCTCTCAGAACACTGAAAAGCAGCAGCCCAGTCTCCGTGCTCTAAGTAGATCCAAGCTACCATAGTTACAGGTCCAGGCCCCAGAGCTAAACACACCAGGCCAGAGAGAAATGCACCCCAGCCTGCACACCCACCACCCATAGCATGAATAAAAGGACCGTGTTGTAGCGAAGCCACACTGTACACCAACTGCGGGGAATCTGAATCCATGTCAGGAATCAATCATAAATAAATATTTGTTAAATGGAACTTCAGCATCTGCCCATTTATCTGTTTCTGGATGTCAAGAGATAAAATGAGATAAAATGGTATAGCTTTTCTTTTTATAAAAACTCACACTTGGGATGGGTGGGGGTATAAAGCTCAGTGGTAGAGCACCTGTCTGGCATGTGTAAGGCCCTGGATTCACTCACACACACACACACACACACACACTGACTCATTGTGGAGTTTTCTTCTCTCCAGGTATCAATTTCTCTCTCTCATTTTTTCCATTTTTCCTTGCCAAAGGCGATTTTAGGACCTTTTGTTTTATTTTATTTTATTGATCTCTTTTCAGATACGCAGAATGTTAGCATGCGTCAGAACTGGCTAGGAGGTAGTGAAACCATAGCTTGCTGGCCTGGCCCAGAAGTCCTGATTCTGCCAGGCTCCCAGGGGCTGGAGGGCTTTCATACCTAAAGGGGTTGCAGGTGATGCTCATGCTGGTGTAGGAATCTCTGTTGGAGAACCACTGGATGAGGGGATATGGAGATGTCAGTTGAGTCCTCTCAGCCTTTGCCCTTTGCAGATCTCTTGATGGGTGAAATGGGCATGAGCAGGATGAGCTAATTTTCAGGGCCTGGAAGCTTTGCAGAGAGCCAAGGCCAGTCTAGATGAGCTGGCCTGGTGCCCTCAGGCCGGGGGAGTTGGGGGGAGCTTCATTGCTCTCCTGCAGCTCCACCAAGTGCCCATTCTGTGCTTCCAGAACACAGCAGGCAAGGCAGCTGTAGCCGTATAAGTTAGTGTTGTGACTGCAGGGATGTGGTGTGAGGGTCTGATTTTCTGTGCTTACTAGAAAAACAATTTCTAAGCAGATAAGCTACATCCAGGAAGAGCAGTTTTATTTACCTCCTAGAAAGGCAGATGGGCTGAGTGGGAGATTCTGCTCTTTGCTTCCATGTAATGCTTTTGGAGACGTATTTGGTGCTCCCAGCCTGTGGTGCTTTAAGAACACCAGGCTTGTGGGCAACAGGAGCACACCTGTAATCTGTGACTCAGGAGGCTGAGGTAGGAGGATCGCAAGTTTGAGGGCAGCTTCAGCAACTTAGGGAGGCCCTAAGCAACTTTGTGAGATGCTGTCTCAAAATAAAAACAGCTGGGCTGGCTTCTCAGTGGTAAATCACCCCCTGGGTTCTCAACCTCCACTCCAGTACCAAAAAAAAAAATAAACAAAAAACAAAAACAAAAAAAACCCACTATGCATATCACTGTGGAAAGAACATAAGCATTTTTAGTACATTTTTTGGGATCTCTTTTCAGAAGTACAGGTAGGTTTGATCTATGTAGAGGAAGTGGGGATTGCAACATTATATTTTCATTAACATCTGAGAAAATTAAAATCACCTTTGTGGTCCAAGCCGGAGCAGTAGAGAGCTTGATGATGTTAATGAAAAATTAGTGCCCAACTTGGACACTACCCCCATGTGCAAATAAACTTCCTCCTCCTTTCTAGAAAGGTGTTCTTGTGTCTCCTTGCCCCTGGAATCTACCAGGGCCAATCATCTGATCTTTTTTTCAAAATGAACGGACTGAGACAGGAAGTACCCACAGCTGCCACCTTGGTTTAGACTGGGGTTTCTCAGCCCCTGCACTACTGACATTTGGAGCTAGTCCGTCCTTTGTATGGGAGACCATCCTGTCCCTCATGTTTAGCTGCATCCCTGGCTTCTACCCAATGAGTTCCAGCACCATTCTTGGAGTCCTGACAACTGAAAACATCTCCAGGCATTGCTAAATGTCCCCTGGGGAACACAGCTGCCCCCAGTTGACGATTACTGGTTTAAGAGTGTGATTCTATAGGACATTAGCTTTATCCAAAGTATGTTGATTCAGATCTTTTTAAAGACTGTTACTGGAATCGTTATATAGGGTGGAGACTGATATTGTACCTTGAGTATTGGCCACTAGTTGTCTTGCAAAGATGCTGTAATAAGCAGCAAAATAATCTTACAGGTGAGTCCAGGCTATTCTAGGACTCTGGGCAGAATTATAATACAGTGTGACAAGGTCCCCTCCCCATGCCACCCACCCCGACAGTCCTCCCACAAACCCTGGGGCCTCCCATCCAGAATGTCTCTAGGCCTTCCAACCCTGCTCCCCTACCTCCACCCTGCAGGAAAAGTCTTACTATCTTTCCCTAGACTTGAGCCAATTCAAATTATCCATCCAGACTGGGAAAGACTAGTTGATTGACCATCCTCAGGTGCAATGGTTCTTCAAAAGAACTTTCTATTGACCCAAAAGAGTCTCCTCTAGGGGGAATGTGTGGGGAGGGCCTCTTGGCTGTTTGGCAGCCCTGTGCCTGTCTTAAGTGTTGTTTAGCAGCCTGAGATGATTTGCCTTCCGTTCCTTCCTGCTCACCTCTACAGCTGTAGACATCCTGGGGCGAGGAAGATTAAAAATCAGAAATAGGAAAAGTCCACTTTATGCATGTATCAGCAGATCCATGCTGTCCATCAACGGATAATCCCCAATCTGTGTTTCAGAAAAGAGCATGAGCAACATACACTTTTAGGTTGAGACCATCCCCCTCCCCCCATTTCCTAAGCCTTATTCCTATTTCAACTTCTGATTCTCCCATTTCATTTTCTTTTAAAACTGATTTGAAAGCATCCTTCTGCAAACTTGATCTCATCTCAGGCTTCAGGCCTGTCACTGTGACTATTGAATCCTGTTGCTTTTTATGTTGTTATTATTAGGGATGAAGGATAGTTTTTTTTTTTTTCCTTTGGGTTGTTAAAGAACAAAATTCAGTCGACACTTGTTAAAGTGGTAAGGTAGCCCTTATTCAAGACTTGGCATAGTTGAGAAGAGAGACAGAGCTCAGCTCCAGACACAGCAAGAACAGGGGTTGTTCTTCCTTGCTTAGAATCTAGAAACAGTTGTTGGTGGGCTCCTAGATGAAAAAATTACTAAGAGGGGACATTGGGGGTAGGGTGACTTTTGCCAAAAGTAAATAACAAGATCTTTGCTTAGACAAGCCAAGGACTTAGAAATGGACAGCAACTCTGAGATGGGACCTGGACATCTGGATTTTAGATCTGAGATGGGCCCAGGTATCTGGAATTTAGAGCTCTGAGTGGTTGGGTGACTGGGATTCTGATGTGCAGCCATTGCTGTGAAGAAATTCTGAGAACTGGCCAAGACTCTCCTTGGCTAAACTTTAACTTGGCCCAACCTCATCCAGGCTCCCTAGTGCTTTCTCTAAACAGTCCCTGACTTGGGCTCTGGCCTTAAACTTAGTCCAGGGTTAGCAAGAATCCTCTGAATCAGTTTAGCAAAAATCATATACCTGATATCATATCTGACCAAATTCCTTAACCCCCACCCACAATATATGTCCTCTGGCCCACCTTTTGCAAAATCTCAGTTTAGCCAGAATCTCCCTTAGTTCCAAGGTTTCCTCACATTGCTGTTTCTTCCACTGACCCCACCCTCCTCCTGGGCTATAAATCTCCACTTGTAGTATTTGGGGTTGAGTTTGATCTCGCCCTACTGCAAATCCCCAGTGTAGTGGTAAAGAGTGCTTACCATCTTTCACAAGTGTCTGAATAATTTTTCTCTTTAACAACATCACAAGTGGAGGATGAAGAACGTGATCAGATTCCAGGGGTGGAATTCTCTATGCTGGATGAGCCAGAGTCTTACTAAGACTGGGCTGTGCAGGGTGAGCAGGGGAGGGAGCCACAGGAGGCCAAGGTCAAGGCTTGGAGAAGAGGTATCAGAGGAGCCTGACTCAAGTTTGGTCCAGAACAGAGCCTTGGCCAGTTCTCAGAACCTCTTAACAGCAGTGGCTGCACAATACAACCCTCCTACCACCATCCTGGAGCTCTGAAATCCAGCTGTCTGAGCCCCATCTCAGATGTGCCATAGGATACATTCATAATGTCATTAATAACATTCTCAGGTGATTCTGCCTCGAGACAGTGCAAAGAACCACTTTTCTAAACTCTAAACAATAGAATAGTTCCTAAAATTGGATACTTAAGAACCAAAGATTCACTAGGAACCTCTGATAGGAGAAGCAACCGCTTCACCCTCAGGCTGTGGAGGAAGCCGGATGGGAAATGTGTGGGGAAAGGATTTTCCTCCTCAGATTCCTAACGCTGTGTTTCCTTTAGGTTTCATGTAAATGAGAGCCATGATTATTCACTCAGTAAATCTTTATAAACATCCTGTAGGGTGAATGTTCCTGGACAACAGCCAAGTCCACAGTCCTTGATGTTATCACAGGGACAGCATCATTAACTGAAGCCACTCTTTTTTTTTTTTTTTTTTTTGGTGCCAGGAATTGAATCCAAGGGTGCTTAATCATTGAATCACTGAGCCATATCCCCAGCCCTTTTTAATGTTTTATTTAGAGACAGGGTCTCACTGTGTTATTCAGGGCTTTGCTAAATTGCTGAGGCTGGCTTTGAACTTTCGATCCTCCTGCCTCAGCCTCGAAAGCTGCTGGGATCATAGGCCTATGCCATTGCATCTGGCTGAAGCCACTCTTTCCAAAATTTAAAAAAAAAGCAAGTCCGTCCTCTGTGTTCAGGTGGTCAGCTCAGTGACATAGAACAAGCTCCAAGGCTGTAGCAACTCAGTCTCTGTGAGCCCTACACACTGAGCAATGAGATTCCCCAGCTTGACATAAAATGGACAAGGATGCTTCATTGTCTCCCCTCTCAATCCCTCGGCTGCCTCCCCTCAGCCCTTCCGAGGTACTCAGGCATTAGGTAACTGCGGTGAAGAAAGGAACACAGAAACTGTAAGAAATGTCAAAAGCTCTCTGCTCTGCACGCCTGCTGTCTGAGCTCTGTCCTGTGTGCTTCAGAGGAGAACAAGCAACCCATGCTTTGTAGAAATGCACACAGCATCTCAGAGTCTTTAAGGACACTGGGCTAGAAAGTACTGCATCTTCCAACTCCAGATTTGTCGGAGATGCCGTCCTTCTGCTTCCCAGGGAGGGAAGCGAGCAGGTGCCTGACAGTCTCAGCAGGCACTGACGCAGCCCATCTGCCACAACTACAGGACACCATGGGAGGATGCTGAGGACAGGGAGAGAGGCCCTGGGATTCGAGAAAAGTAGCGGGCAAGGGCTGCTAATAAGAAAGGAACAGATGAGCACCCACCAGCAGAAGTGATTTTATTTACTGTGAAGCCCTCTTCCTTAACCAAGAACTGAATCCTCAAGTCCAAGAAGCATCGGCTTTTTAGATGGCCTTAAAATATGGTTAATCTTCATGAGTCGGCAAAACATTCAACACCCTGGGCCAGATTCCCTGCCGCCCTCTGGACCATGCCTACCAATGCTGCTTTCATTGGTGCACCTGCTGTGCCTAAAGGTCAAGGACTTTCTTAAGTGTGAACAGGCTTTGCGGTTTGGTGAGGAGTTCCCCATATTTAACCCAGCTTTAAACATGATTTGTAAAAATAATAATAATAATATTCATCTTTTCCTTTTTTTTCTAGCCTGAAAATCTGTTGTACTACAGTCAAGATGAAGAATCCAAAATAATGATCAGTGACTTTGGATTGTCAAAAATGGAGGGCAAAGGAGATGTGATGTCCACTGCCTGTGGAACCCCTGGCTATGTTGGTAAGCAGAGTATGGGCACGTATGTGTGTGTCCCCACGTCAACTCCTTGGGTCTTTTTAGTCATTCGAGTCTGGCATGTGATCACACTGGCCTTCATTTCTCTTGAGGGAAGAATAAAAACACTGGAACAAGTTAGCAGGGAAGTGATTTCCCCTGAAACCTTTTAACAGTCGAGTATAAATCCTATTTGATTTGATTGGGAGCCCAACTGGAGGCCTGCAGTTAATTTGGATGAATTCCCGGATTCTAATACCAGAAATATTGCATGTATCTATTTTTTGAGTGATTTACTGCGAAACATTGAGATGACAATGAGGTGCAGACACAATAAAACATTCAAAATGTTGAGATAGATACAGCCAGAGAGGAAATATTGATATGAGGAACCTGGTTCAAACTGTGATAAAGTCATTCTCTCGAAAAAGCCAATCCTGATCTGTACTGGCCACGCCAGGAATTATTCAAGCTTTTCCTAAAATCAGAACTGCAGATCCTGTGCCACACATAAAAATGCAGAGAACGTACTGACAGATCTCAACGCTTGAATGCTGAGCTTCGTCCTCTGTCTTCTGGGACCTGGAGGGAGGCCATTGGAACTACTGGTCAGCTTTTCGTTACTGGAACTAACGTCTAAGAGAGTCAGGTTCTAAAGGGAAAAGATCTGTTTTGACTTAGAATTTTGGAAGCTGCAGTCCATAATCAGTTGGTCCTGTTGCTTTTTGGGACAGTGGTGAAGCAGCACCTCATGGGGGAGCCTGTGGCAAAACCATTCACCTCCTGGCTGACACATGAAAGAGGAAGAGACTGGGGTCTGAATATCCCCTTCAAGGGCACATAACCAATGACCAGAACACCTCCTGCTAGGCCCCACCTCGTAAATGCTCTATTACCTCCCAAAAGCACCACAGGCTAGCGACCAGATCTTTAATACAAAGGCCACTGGGGGACACTTCTCCACGCCATAGCAAGAACTCTTGGTGAACATGTTGAGACCTTTGTTTATATCCATGTGTTCACTCGCTCAGCACAATGCCTACTGGGAACCCCACTTCATTCTGAACCCAAGGGTGAGGTTGTGAACAAGGTGGACACAGAGCCTACCCTCCCGGAGCTTGCTTTATAGTTGGAGCGACAGAGAGAAACAAATAAATGGGACCATTTCAGATCATGAGTGCTAGGAGGAAAATAAAACTGAGGGCACCCGGTAGAGTAACTCAGGGCCAGAAGGAGATAGGACTGACTTTAGGACCAGGAGGAGACACGGGCACTTATGTAGGTGACAGGAATAGGCCAGCCACAGGTGAGGTAGGAAGGTGAGGTTCCAGGCAGAAGATGCACTTGTGCAAACACCCAAAGACAGGGTGTATGTCTCAGCCACCCATATCTGAGAGCAAGGGGGAAAGGAGATTGGAAAACGGAGAACAAGGCTGAATTCTTGTCACGTCAACCCTGATGGCCTTTCTCTATGAGGACAGTGGGTGAGCCCCAGGAAGAGGAGACAGTACCGCCGGGCTTGCATCCTTCCTGTGCATCTTTGGCACCAACCATAGAACCATCCCAGGGACCTAAGAAGAGTTAGCCTCAAACTCTGGGTCCGGAGGCACCAGAGCATTGTGGGAAATTCCCAGCGAACTTGCAGCCCCTTCATGGCCCTTTAAGGCCTGGCGAAATTAGGGTGTCACGTCAAACTGGCAACTGTTTGATTCTCAGAGTAAAATCAAAGAAAGGAAGAACTGAGAAGGGGGAGGGGAATAGGTAGTAAAACAAGAGAAGGGAAGGGAGCAGATGGAGAAGGAGGAAGGCACATGACATAAAAGTGGCAGAGAGGAGAAGCTGTGGGGAGCTCTCCCACGGGAGGCTCATGTCCCTGGCTGGTGACTATGCCCAGGAGCAAGAGCGGGAAGTGCTCGGGCCAGTTTTTGTTGTTTTTCTGGGCCTGGAGATTGAACCTAGGGGCACTCTACTCCTGAGCTGCATCCCAAGATCTTTGTATTTTTATTTTGAGATGGAGTCACCCTAAGTTGCCTAGCCTGGCCTTGAACTTGGGATCCTCCTGCCTTGGCCTCCAAGTAGCTGGGATTACAGGCCCATGCGCCACCACACCTGGTGCAGCTCTAAACATTTTTAAGAGGCCAGTGCAGCCTTGAGGGAGAGCAGCACACAGTCAGCGATCTTCTCTCCCAGGATAGGACAGAAGAGAGGTGCTGGGTTTGGATTGTGAGCGAGACGTGTATGCCAGGGGCTGGGCAGAAATGTGGGCGTGTGTGGTGTGCAAGCAGCAGATAAAAATGAATGAGACAAGCCTACCCTCCGGCTTCGGAAAAAGATGGGCGGGGATCCTGTTCCAACCACAGAGAATTGTCGCCATTAGGAAATGAGGAGGTCTGTTAGGTCATGGGGCGGGGGGCATCTCCTGGTCCCGAGGCTGTGTTCTTTTCAGCAAGGTCCCCAGGCCAGGCTACCTTCCCCAGGCTGTGGAGCTCCTGATGTCCACTTTCCACTCCAGGGACTTGGCTCCTGGGCTGTGATTTAAATGCTCTGACCAGGAGTGTGTGTGTTTACACGTGCATCTCACTGTTCTCATTTTGGGCTCTGATGTTGGAAAGCTCTAGCACTTTCTAGATTGATTTTCGCTCCTCTGCCTATTGGCAAAACCCACAGAATGGAGGTTTCCATGTGTCTCTAAGTGACTGTCACCTGAACATCTATTTGCTGGTTCTATCTGCTGCTGTGTCAGGCACTAGTAATCCAGGAACAATGTTTAGAAGGGTCCCCTGCTTTAAAGGGCAGCTGGGCAAGCCATTGGGTGATTCTGTCATCAGCTACAGAGTTTTGTTTGAGGAGATGAGGGAGAGGAAGACTGTGGGGATATAGTAGCTTTCCAGTTTGTTCATATTTACTGAGCATTGAGACTCCTTGGAGAGTCTGACTTTATAGTGAACCTGTGGAGGGCACTCAACTTCAGAGCAGAGCTGTCGGAAGAGCTCATATCCTCACCAATATCCCTTGGGCAGTCATACCTGAGCTGGAGTCATTTCTAGCCCCCATAATCTGCATGGCAAGCTCCTATTCAACCATCAAAACCCAGCTGAAATGCAACCTCCTTTTAGCTGCTTCCTTCAATCCACATCCTTTCCCATCTTGTCCTAATTATTTTCCTTGGTCCTTTGCAGTATGGTAGCTCTGCTTACCTTGCCTTAGAGTTTATGTTTATCTGTGTCTCTCTCCACCACACCACGGGTTTTTCTCAATCATTGATTGACTCTTATTCATCTTTGAATGGACACTTGTTGATTTTTTGAAGCAAAGCACAAAATTCATAAATATTAGCATATTTTCTTTGTCTCCTTTCCTTCTATTCATGCAACATGCCTTTATTTAGTTCCTACTGTGCACTAAATCCCAATGATGGGATTTGGATGCAAATCTGAGTAAGGTACCCGCTTTGCCTTCAAAATGTTCAGTGTTGTGAGAGACAGGCAGTCAGGTGAACCTTGACAGTGTACGTTGAGTATGACATTCATCCTCCATGGGAGAATTATTGATTTCGTGCCTTCCTTCTCTTTGAGGCATTGGAAATGCATCAGTAGAAAGAAAAAAAGAGAAAACCAGACAAAAATCCTCACCTTTCTGGCTCTTGCCTTCCAGGGGGAGGGAGACAGGCTATATGCCAAAAGCTGAGTAAATTAATGTATCTGTTAGATGGCAGTAAGCGCTACCTGGAGAGATAAAGTGGTGGAGAGGATAAGGGTGTGCATGTGTCCACGTGCCTGTATAGGGGTGTGATCAGGCAGCCGTCATTAAGGTGACACAAGGTAAAGATTTGACAGAAGTGAAGGAGCTAGCTAGGCACGGTGGCACATACCTATAATCCTAGCAGCTCAGGAGGCTGAGGCAGAAGGATCTTGAGTTCAAACCCAGCCTCACTAACTTAGCAAGGCCCTAAGCAACTCAGCAAGACCCTGTCTCTAAATAAAATATAAAAAAGGCTGGAAATGTTGCTCAGTGGTTAAAGCCCCTAAGTTTAATCCCTAGTACCAAAAAAAAAAAAAAAATTGAAGGAGCTGACCATGTTGATATTGGAGGGAACACACCCAAGCACAGTGTCATGGCCCTAAAGCAGAAGTATGTGAGAAAAGAGCAAGGACTAGGGGGTGAGGAATAGAAGACCAGAGAAGTCAGGTGCAGCAGGTGTACAAACCAGGACTTGGAAATCACTGTAGAGACTTTGTCTTTTGCTCAGGATGATGCCCAGCCATTGGAGGCGCTAAGTTAAGGGAGGACATGATCTGATTTTTAACAGGATCCTCCTGGGATGGAGCCTGGGATCAGGATAGATGACAGTGGGGAGGGGCCAGGGTGGGAGAAGAGAGACCAGTTAGAAGGACTGAAATAATATGGGCCTGGACCAAGTTGGTAACAACAGAAGTGATGAAACGCTGTCTGATTCCAAATATATTCCCAAGTCAAGGTCATGAAGATTTTCTGAGATATTGGAAGTGGGGTTTTGGTGAGAAAAGTCAAGGATAATTCGAGGTTTTCCAGCCTAAACATCCAGAAGGAGGCTGTTGACTTCAATTGCAGGGGAAGAGCCTGAGAATTGAGCAGAAGTTTGCAAATGAGTTTGCTTCTGAGTTGTGCAGATTGCTGGGTCACAACATTCTGGTCACAACATTTTCGTCAACTGGTCAGCACATGACCTTGTTTTATGTATGTTTCTGTTAAAATCACTTTTTAAACACACATTGTTGATTCATTAACACTGGAGGCAGAGCTGACAGCACTATCACTCATGCCTGAACTAAGTTTGTCCAATGGAGGAATATTCTCCAGAAGGCACAGCACAGCCCTCTTGTTCTCAGAAATGCCAGACAGTTCTTCAGCTGTGTGCCCTGGGGGTTTCTGTCTGCTCCCAGCCTGGCACATTCAGATTTAAAAACAAATTTGTGTATGTGGTACGAAAAACGCACCCCCCACCCACCATGGCTTCTACAGCTTTACAGCTTTAGTTCAAACTCATTATAGTTAGAAGTGTTGGTTTCAATTTGTGAAACCTTGTTTTATTATTGCTATTATCTAAATGACTCTTCAGCTTAATAGTTATTACTATAATATCAAGTTATTACTTTAATTTAAAGGAACTCTCTAACAATAATGAAGAGACAATGAAGCAGAACTGTTTTTCCCCAGTGACCCTCAAGCACTCAGTGCTCTAGGAGAAGGTAACAGGAATCTAAGCACTTTGAACTTTGCCCTTTTATGTGTAGCAGCTGCTAGGATTTTATGGGGAGCCTTGGCCCGTGGAGACAAAAGTCATTTCACTGATAGGGGATTGAGACATCCCTCCAGCCAGGTCACTGTGTTCCTGCTGCAGGCCACTTGGAGGGCTGGCTCTATCTAGAGGTTCCCCAATAGAATGTGGCAAGTGTGCAGTACAGATACTTGTATGGTAGCATGTTTCAAATATGATCTGACTCACGTACTTCAGAAGCAACTTGAAAATGCAGGTATAAGAGGGATTGCCAAGGGCTGGAATAACCAGGGGAAAAACTCGTGGAGAAAATGGAATTTGAAGGAAGGATAGAAAGATATGGACAGTTAGCAATGTGAAGAAGCAGGGGAACAGAGGCTCAGAGTCACCATCTGCTACTTGTAGGATCTGGAGAAATGAGCAGGCTTGGAGATAAAGCTGGTACAGATTAGTAATTGCTGATAATTTAGGAGAAGCGATGGACCCATCTGGTGGAAATTAGCTTCTCAGAACAACATGCTAGCTGTCAATATAATATTGACCTGGTTATGGAATCCATTTAATTGAAGTCAAGAATAACATTCCCTTTGTTGACATCAATAAGAAGCAAAATTCAGAGCTAAGAAATTTAGTAAATTATTTACATTGCCTGCTCAATTACATTAATTAAAATATCCAAATGTATTCTCTTGACTCACTGAACATCAATAGTAAATGACAGAATGCATGTGTTTCAATCATGTAATTGATAAAAGAGATCAGAGATGACAAATGTACTCAGGTTTGGTAGAGAAGAGCCTGATGGTTTTTTTCCTTAATGTTGCAATTTGCACACTGATAGGATTGCTCGGATCCTCTGAAACCAGAAACAAAACTAAACTCTTTCAACAGAACTTCAAATCTTTGTCTATAGATCCAGTGTCAAAGTGTCTTCAAGAGAAAGGCACCATGTTGCTCTCCTACCAGGGTGATTTCCCCATCTTCACTTTAGAGAGAGGAGGCTGGTGATGGAGGTTTTTAACAGCTTTGTGATGTTTCTGAACTAAGTGAATTTTTTTTTTCCCTGAAGCCTTGTTGAGTGCTGACTGATCAGTATTTCCTTTGGAGGGCAGAGCAACTGTTTCGGGATTGGACGTTACCTGGAAGTAGGAGAACTCTACCTTGGTTCTGGAGATGGTGGCTGATGGCTAAGTTACTGGGGCTGTCAGGGCAGGGCACACCATGGTGGCCCTCTTTAGTCTGTCTCTGACTGAACTTGTCTAAAATAGTTTAAGCACGTTTTGTCTTGCTCTTCTCTAATTGGGGATGGAGAACAGTTGGTCAGCGTGCTCAGAGTGTATTTTCGTCCAGTTAGAGGAATGCCCTTAATGCAGGGACTGCTGCATTTTTAGAACTTGATGTGAGACTTGAGATTAGGATGCGCTTTTGAAAACCACGGCATGGGAATGGGGACCTCCAGCCTCCAGGTGGCAAAGTGTAGTTGGTGGCCGTCACAGCAGAGGACCTGAATGTGAGTCTCCCTGCCATTGGTTTGGCCCGAGAGAGGTCGAGGTTCTTGACTTAAACACCTGGGCTCTCAGTTTCTCTTATGTAAAGTAAACAAGCTGAACTATGTGTCCCCTTGTGATTTTTTTTCCTCTGTTCTAATATTATGTGTTTCTATAGATATGTGACTTTGTGTCTTTGAAGTATGTAAGTATCCACATGTCAAGGAGAATGGCGGTCATTTTCTTATCTTCACTCAGAACAGACGAGAAAAAATTGAATTAAGCTGATGGCCGTCACCCATTTCTGTCCTCGACAGCCTGATAATCTCTGTTCTTTTCATAATCCTCATAGCTTCTCTGCCCCAGCCCTTTAAAGCTCATTTTCAATGTGGTGGTGTCCCCACCCCTGGCAGAGCTTGGTTTTCACCGTTTCCCCCCTAAGTGCCATATTTTAGTCCTGATTGGAAGCATTACATCATTGCTGTCCTCCTCTCAGACTGTTAGTGTTGAAACTGATAAATTGTCCTAGGGGCAGAGGAGTAGGTGGAGGATCCAGATAAGAATGTTCTCTTTCCTTCCTTGTCAGCAGCCACTTGGTGACAGCCCACAGGGAGCATCTCACACCATAACATGTGTGAGATGCAACACCAGGTGCTGCTTCCACCCCATTTTTACAGAGGAGAGGGCTCCCTGCCTGGAGAGACTTGTGGGGTCTCTTCCTGGACACAAGCAAACATGGATAGGCACCAAAAGTTCATTATTAGGATAAAACCTGCCTTTGAGGAGCCCCTTCAACATGTACAATTATGATAAATCTTTTTTGGAAGGGGGAGGTGCGGCCGGCAGTCAAACCCAGGACTCCACCATGAGCTACACCCTTACCTCTAAATCACTCTGTATGTGTGTGTATGGCTGGGAATTGAACCCAAGGCCTTGTGCATGCAAGGCAAGCACCTACCAACTGAGCTATATCCCCAGTCCTACGAATATCCCTTTTTATCCCCTCCTTTTTCCCTCTCAATGCAGTGTTTCTAAAGCACCATCTATCCTGCTGGAATTATTCTAGTGATTCTCCTCGAAACGCTTGATGTTGGGATGGAGTTCACAGTTTCTGAACTGGTACCGTTTTGTTGTGATGGGAAGGAGGGTCAGCAGCATTTTGTGGCTCCTCTTTCTGCTCCTCCTCCTACTCCTTCCTTCCTTCTTCTTCTTCTTCTCCTCCTTCTCCCTCTGCACCCAAAACATTGGGATGACTATAGGAGTCTTCTTAATTTTTAATTGTTGCTTCTTGTCAGGTTTCAAAAGTCGGGATTGACCTAAGTGCAAAGTAGCCATCACTAATGGTCACAAACCAGACAGGTGGGAGGCTAAATTCTTGGAGCACCTGCAAGGATCGTGCAGAAGAGTTATCTGTTGCCATGTCGCCCTGAAATGCCTTACTTAGACATTTATGTCCTCCAGCCCACTGGGTTCCAAGTCTCTCCCACATTTCAAAATCCCAGCTTCCCCCCAAACCCCACCACTCCCTTCCCAATCCTCAGTCTCGCTCTTCCACCCACCAGCTGCGTCTTGGCTTGGGTAGCATTCGACAGTAATCCCAGCTCAGATCAGCACGGTAACTACAAAACCAGAAGAGTGCTTTCATGGGGACTTTCCAGGCCTGTGGTAAAATTTAAGAGGCTACTAGGAAAATCAGAGTACTGCTCCTTAGCAAGACAGTTGTAGTAAATTACAGCCGTCGGTGAAGAATGAAAAACGGCAAAGGAATCTATACCTGCAGGAAGAGATCAGAGCTGTCCCAAGAAACTTCCACTCCTCTTCTGAGACTCTGGGTGGAGGAGAGGCCACGGGCAAGGAATGAACGACTCTGTATTTCAGCTGTATCCAATTTGCCCCCAATCCACATCACAAAACTCTAAATGTGGAGGAAGCATTAGCTGTTTACTACGTCATTCACAGGAAAGCCCCTCTTTATGTGAAATTTTTTCTTTCTCTCTAATGTCCCTCCTTCGGACAGTTCTACTGCCAGGAAGCAAACCCGACCAGGCACTTCCAACATCGCATCCTGTGATGGTGAAATTCTTACTGGAGCCAAATTCTCCCCAGAAATGTATGTCTGCGTTCTAACAAGACAAAAGCTAGTGTTGGTTCTCCTTGATCTCTAAAATTGTTAATCATCTTCTTGGAGCAGGCCACTGTCATCTTTCTCTCCCATTGTTTAAAAGAAAGCACCACTCTGACCTGCAGTGTCACTACTTTTTTTGAAATTGGATTTAGACAATTGTCTCTCATCACCAGCAAGGGGAACTGTGTTTCTTTCCTTCTTTCTTTTTCTTTTTTTCTTTGAGACAGGGTCTCACCAAATTGTCCAGGCTGATCTCAAACTTGCAATCCTCCTGCCTCAGCCTCCCAAGTAGCTGGGATTATAGGTGTTGTGTGCCACAACATCTGTCTGGGGGCTGTGTTTCTTCTCACCTCTTCCTGAAGGTCTGGCAGGCCACTGTGACCCAAGTGTCTAGCTCTGAAGTTGTATCTAATGGTATTTCTTAAGAGGAGGCCTCACAGGCAGCTCTCCAGCTGAGCTCAAGTTCATTCCCATGAAGGTACTCTAGGACAGAATGTAGGTGCCCCTGAAGAGGGGAAACTGAGGCAGGAACAGATAATTTTTTAAGATATACTGGCACAGAGCCTCGTCTTAATTCGGTCCTCTGATTCAATCTAAGGACTGAAATCATAGGTTTTTATTTAGAGTAAACTCAGTACTTTTAGAGTTTCATTCAGAATAATTTGACTTAAAAATCAAAAACACCTCTCCCATCTTGCCTGCTGGGCTCCTCTCTCTTGGCCTCAGCCTCTTCCCTGGCTGCAGCTACAGCTGGTCCCTGGTTACTTCTGTGGTTTGTGTCTGAGCTCCCTGTAAGACTGGAGCCAGGGTCTGCTGCTCCACCCCAGGGAGGGGACCAGGGAGGCCCTTCGCTAGCTATTGGTTAAATGATTGAATAAAGGGAGAAATATTTTCCAGGTCCTGTTGGGGCTGCTCCCTCCTCATTGTGTTCCAGCCCAGTCATCTTTGAAGTCCTGAGAGGAAACATAGATCAAATATCCAAAGAGGAGAATGAATCACCTTGACCATGAATTTAGTAACAGGGTGAGGCCTTCTCGGTTTCCTGCACCCTCCCATCAGAAACTACTCTGTGACATGTGCTTGGGTGCTCAGGAAAAGGGAAACTTCTTTTTCTACTTTATGAATTCAGGAAGATTGCTTACAGTGCCCCACCCCCAGAAGGCTCTCTGCCTTCTCTCTTTTCTTCTCTCCCCTTTGGTAAGGAAAATCAGCAATTAAGTTGTTTTTTTTTTTTTTTTTTTAACAAAATGAAAGCTTCCGGAAATTCTTTTTTTTTTCCCTTCCCCAAATCTCTGGAGTCCTTCCCTTTACCAAGAATACTTCCTGTAAATCCACATAAAATAGCTTGGTTTATAGAAGACATTGCCCATGAACTGGAATTTTCCATAAGTGGGTTGGAGGCAGATCTCACAGTAGTAAATCCAGTTATTTAAAATTCTAAACCTACTGTTTTCTAAATTGCCCGAGTTAGGCCCGGGGACTCAGGGTACCACATCTGTCCACAGAGATCTCTGAGGGCTCAGGGGATGCTCTGCTGAGGCTGCAGGGTTCACATGGAGATGAGCTTGGATTTATAGATGTCAACTAAGGAAGTTTCCAACAGGAATAGCACCTGAGATCCAAACAGGACGGTGGTTCTGGGCACTCATAGAACAGAATAGCTTGGCCTATTAGTTTTAAACCTAATAATTCTGAAATCCCTTTAAGAGTTTTAAAAGAAGAGTAGCCTGATCGACCAACATATCCATTTGTAGAGAATTAGGAGAGTTCTGTTTTTTTAAGGCCCCAAATTCCTGTCAGAACTCATCGGTCATGCAAATATATTTAGAGGTCAATTTAGTCTTTACTTAATATAGGGATATCCCAATAGATCATGGCTGGCTTTCCAAAAATCAATTTGTCTTTTTTTTCTCTATTTTGTTTTTCCTGTACCTACTCGCCAAAAATATTTGGTACAGTTAAATTTATTGGTAGCTCTGATGTATGGAATTTGGAAAACATCTTTGCGTAGAAATAATGGCATGTGTGGTGACTTGATTGGGTTCAGTTGATAACCACATGTTAACCACTGGAATGTGCTTAGCCCTCAACATCAGTGATTAGAGCATGGCCCTGTTCTCCAGTACCTTCAAGTCTGCTGTTTGACAGTGTGAGTCACACACAGCAGTAAAGGGTGTTTAAGACACATTGGGAATCACAGGTGGCTAGCGTATTGTAGGATTTGAGCGAATGGACTTGGGAACCCGACCATCATGCCCTGTATGACACTCAGAGCCCAGCCTCCCTCTCTCTAAGTCTAAAGGGCTGGCTTTGGCCAAGCCTAAGAGATGATTAGGTTAGACCTGCCATTTATTTTGCATATGCCCATTTCAACAACTCCAAGTGGATGAGTCTCTTTACAGGCCCGACAGCCCCCAGGGACTTGGTTACATCATCCGCATAAGGAGGGATGCATGTGCCCCTCTCCACTGGTGTGGCTGTCCCTTCAACTGTGGCTGTGCCAGGAAAATAAACCCTTTCCTGCTTTGCCTGGCGGCTGATGGCCTCTCCACTAACCAGGAGCCTTTTAATAGCTACTGTCTTGGTCAAGAGCTCCAGTGAAGTTATTCCAATTGAAAGTCTCCCTCTTTTGGTAGGGAGTCCTTGCCAGGGCCTCCTGCCACATTGGGATTCTTAAAGGAAAACATTATTTCTCCTTTATGAAGCAGTTCGTCAGCATCTCCAGGCAGCCTTGAGAGGGCGTGGCCCAGAGAGCCTTGTCATTTTCCAAGGCCCTGGATAGACTGTGTTCTGCCCCTCGTGGGCCTGGGAATTCATTTGTCTTCTCAAAGTTTGTCAAAGTGGGTGCTTGCCATATTTTAGAATTTCCGAGGAATTCTTGTCAAGCAGCGTGAGACCAATATCACAATACCAAGGAGTTTAACTGGTTCTCACCATGAAAACTGACCTCTGAAAAGATCAGAGGGAGACGTGAACTCCCCAGAGCTGAAAGGAACCAGGAAAATGGGAGTCAGTCAGCCCAAAACAGCCCAGCCAATTCAGCAGATGGATGAAACAGCAGAGCCAATTCCAGAACACAGGAGGAGAGCAAGCAAAACTATCCTCCAGGTCTGGGAGTTCACCATGATTTGGTCGGCACATTACATCGCCAGGGTTTAAAACCTGAGAATTTATTGTCTGAGAATTTATCTTTTTTCAAGAATTCTTATGAGATGAAAAGAAGCTCTTGGAAATGATCCAGGTAGGCTTTCTCAAACAGGGTTCCAAAGGATACTTGGTTCCTGCAATCACATTACAGTCAAATTAGAATTCAGGCCATTGGCATATGGGTCATCATTCAGTTTTCAGAGTATTTGAAGGTGATGGGATTGTTACTTCTGAAGCTATTTGCTTTATCTTTTATCATGACATTACACTTGTATCTTCGCCCCTGCGTTTGTTTCCAAGTACAGTTAAGATCCTCACCAGAATGCAGACGCTTTGCTCACAGCCAGTTGGTTAAAAAGTAATTGTATGTTAGCCAGGCTTGTGGCACACACCTAGAATCCCAGCGGCTTGGAAGACTGAGGCAGGAGGATCGCAAGTTTAAGGCCAGCCTCTGAAATTTAGCAAGGTCATGTCTCAAAAACCTTAAAAACCCAAACAAAAAATCAAAACAATATTTTTTTTAAATTATGTTGTAGACATAACCCAGATACAACACAACAAAGAGAACAAGAAAAGTTTGGCACAAATACATGGATTTCTGCACACAATATTATTATCCTAATATTTATTTATAACTCAGAACTTTCCCCCTAACATCCATGTTACTGATCCAAACCAGAAATTGTTTTTAACCACATATTTGATGTTATGAACTTCATCATTTAAGCAGAATCTCACAATTTAGGACTTACTTAAGTGTAGTCTGTGGCTGCAAGGATCTATTTAACATCTCATGTAACATCCAAGCTCCAAGCTACATAAAAGTCAGCCACTTGCTTTTCAAGTCTTGGCCATGTCTTGCACAACTGCCCAGTATGTTGGTGAATTTGCTGGACTGAAGGTGAAATGATTTATATGAATTGACCTTTATTTTATTTATTTATATGCAGTGCTGAGAATCAAACCCAGTGCCTCACACATGCTAGACAAGTGCTCTGCCACTGAGCTCCAACCCCAGGTGAAATGTTTGATGTACAAACATTTTCCCCAATGTGTGGATGGTGGCCAGTACAGTCCTTTTTTCAATAGACAAGCAGGAGGAGGATCTTCTTTTAAAGCCTTCTCCCTCCCCCCATGCATGAGGGTGGAGATAGGGAAGCCAGAATGAACTGATCCTAGGAGAGAGGCCTGTTTTTCAGGGACTATGGTTTTTGTCCTCTCTCAGTACATTGAGGCTCAGGACATGCGCCCAATCCATGCTCATACCCTGGTAGCAGCTGTCAGAAGTGTCCATGGTTTCCCTTTCTGCACTGCTCCCTTGTGTGTCTGTCACCATTGGGTACCTGGTGTATGACATTTTGTGCTTTGCACCTTGGGCTGACTCCCTGTAATTCTGTGCCATTTGACACCTGGGTCAGTGGAGTAGCTAAAGCAGGTTGGCTGGCCCTGTGGATTCCTGCGATGGGCTCAGGGCCTCTGCCCCACCAGCGTGGCTCTGCTCTCCCGAGATCTACAGCAGCTCTGAGGGAGGGGAAAGTGGCCAGTGGGTGCTTTATGGCCTCCTTTCCATTGTGCCACAGGATGGCCCTGGAAAGTCCTTGAGAGTTCAGTCACTTCTTGGACCATCTATGCCAGTGTGGCCACTTCTCTTTGTCAATTCCCATAACTGAAGAGTCTGAGAAATATGCTCTTAGCAGTTGGAGGATAAAGGAGCCTCAATTTGGACAATTGTCCAGGGACAACTTCTCCAGTTGGTGACTATATGGCTCTGTCCCTCCTTTTACTAGTGAATTGAGAGTGAGCATAGCCAAGAAAGGGTATGCAACTATATTTCTTACGCTCTCATTTTTAAAAAATCAGATAAGAGGTTTGGAGGAATTTAGGACTCAAACCTAAAATAAGATTTGGGAATGATCTATGGATGTTATTTGCCTCTCATGAACAGAGACACTAAACAATAGTTTATATACCTCCCTATTCTTGCTTAGGAAGGTTTTTATTTTCAACAGAATGAAAGAGAGGATTTCCCTGTTGATTTTTCTGCAAGAGGACTTTTCTTAGAGGCTGAAGCAGCTCTTTTCTTCTCAAACTGTATGTTCTAGTAAAAAGCCAGGTCAAGGGTCAGATTGACCTGGTTTCAAATTCTAGCTCTTCTGTGTATAGCTGTTTGACGTGGGACAAATTACTTAGCTTCTCTGTGGCTCAGTTTCCTTATCTCTGAAGTGCAGATCATGGTGATCCTCAGACTTCTTGAAAGGATTCAAGTAGAAAATATTTATGAATGATTAACACAGGCCCCAGCTGATGGCAGGCACTTAATAGGAGTTAGGTACCTTCTGAGGAAATGGATGTAGAGGCCACTTTCCAGCCATATTACGTTGGCCAAGTTACTTGACTTCTCAGTGTCTCTGTGTCATCACCTATAATTTGAGAATAATGATGGTCAGGATGTTAGTGGGTTCATGCAGCCAAAGCTCAGAGAACACACAATTCCAAACAAGGGCAACATGGTTTTTATTTTCTTTATCCTTTTAATTGTTCTGGGAAGTGTGTACCAAAGACACCTTTGGGGAGAGAGGAGATTTTGACTTGCCCGTAAGACTCACTGTCTCCTATGTATTTACTCAGCATAAGCCTGCGTGGAGCGCCAACCACACCAGATGCCACTGGTCACTAAACACTGGGTGGTTTCTCTGACTCTGGGCTGGAGCCCACAGCCTGGAACAGGGAGGGCAGGAATAGTACAAGTGAGCCCAAGCCTTGAGGAGGGGTGGCTCTTGCGGGGATGCTGGTTTAGGTTCAAGAAAAGTGAGATTCAGTCACATTTTTCCTGCTTCAAAAGTGAGCAAACAAAATGAGGGTACTGATGAGTAGCTCACCCCAAACCTCAAATCTCATTGAGAGTCCATGAAGGCAGAGGCAGGGTCCTTTGCCTTTGTGTCCCCGGGGCACCTACTCAGGGCCAGAAATTTGCCTTGAGTCAATTTGAGGTGCAGTCACATCCTCCAGACCCCACACTGAGGGTAACTTCTCACGGCAGGCTGGGCTGAGCTTTAGTGCTGAGCCTGGCACTATCATGAAATAGCCATCTAGGAAAGATTTGCTGATGGATTGATCATCTCTAGTCAAACACACACACACACACACACACACACACACAAACACACACATCTTCAATTGTTTTTCTAGTTAGAAAAGTCAACAAATAAAATGGGTCCTATCTCTCTACTCAATTTTTATATTTAAGTATCTTTTTTTTTTTTTTTTTTTTTTTTTGATGCTGGGAGTCAAAGCCAGGGCCTTGTTTATGCTAAGCCCCTACATACTCTACCTCTGAGCTACACCTCAGCCCTCAACGCAGTTTTCAAACTCATGGCGAGTTCAGTGTGAATAACATACAGGGGGGAAAGAGTCCTAATAAGCATCTTCAGTCCCAGACATTTAAATGATCAGGCCTGTGTCTCTTCTTTATCATCCCACAGCTCCTGAAGTTCTGGCCCAGAAACCTTACAGCAAAGCCGTTGACTGCTGGTCCATCGGAGTCATCGCCTACATCTTGTAAGTATTGATTGCTGCCCGGGCTTCTCCTCCCTGGGCCACTGCCCTCTACCTTCTGTCACTATGAATTGTACTATTCTGTGGACCTCGTAGAAGTGGAATCATTCAGTATTTGTCCTTCTGTGGCTGGCTTATTTCACTTATCCTAAAGTTCTTGAGGCTCATCCATGTTGTAGCATTTTAGAGTCCCTTCCTTTTTGAGGCTAATATTTGACTATATCTATCTACCGCCCTTGGTTTATCCATTTATCCATCAATGGACATTTGAGTTTCTTCTTTTTAAAAAAGTTTTTATTTGTGCTTCTGTCTTTTGACCCTTGGGAATTATGTTGTGATTATGGCTATATAAATATCTGTTCAATTCCCTGCTTTCAATTCTTTGGGGCATTATAAATCTAGAAATGGAATTGCTGGGTCATAGAATTATATGATAATATAATTATATGATAATTCTATGTCTAGCTCTCAAGGAAACCACTAGTAGTTTCTATAGCAACAGCATCTGCTTACCTTCCCACCAGCAGTGTACAAGGTTCCAATTTCTCCAGGTCCATGCCAATGCTGACACTTTCCAGTTTTTCTATTATAGCTATCCTGGTGAGTAGGAACTAGTATCTCATTTTGGTTTTGATTTCTATTTCCCCAGTAATTAATAACATTGAAAATCTTTTCATATGCCCTGTTAGTTTTTTTTTTTTTTTTTTTTTTTTTTGGCGGGCGGGGGGGGGCAGGTAGAATACCAATCACTATGAAGATAATAGGACATATTCCAAAGAAATTGCAATTAGGAAAAATCATGATGAAAATTTAGAATTTTACCTTTGGATTCCTCAATTCTTCTTAGATACCTTATCTCCATACCCAGGAAATGGAGTCCTAAATGATATACTTGTAATTATTTTAGGATTAGGTATTTGCTTCTTATCATTATATTTTGTTTTGCTGAAGTCTACCATAAAGCTATTTTTAATTGCAATTTCTTTTTGCAATTTGTACTTTCAAATGCTTACTTTGTGACAAACTTTTAGGGTGGATTTAGGCCAACTAGTTTCTGAAACTGAATAGAAATTAATCCCCCTCCTCATCATCCCCAAAGAAGGACAAACAGAGCACCCTACACACAATGAAGGACTGTAGGAGATTGGGACTGGAGAAGGTTCTGACAGTATGTAATGTCCTATTCTCCTTCTGGAATGATAGGAACAACCCCCTGCCCATTGGCCATGCTTCATTATCTGGGAAGCAAATGGTCTTTCTATAACAGCATTCCACTGGGTAGCTTTTGTAGTTTACTGTGGACTCAGGTGACGGTTCCTGTACATTCTTGCCATTATTGCAGGAGAATTTTATCTATTATGATACTTGGCCTCTAGGGCTCCCATTTATGGAAATAGATGAAGGCAGCTTCCTTTGAGCTCTAAAATTAAGATATTACGCTTCCACAGCACTTTCAAAGCATGCCGGCATCTTCTGCAGGGATTTCTTCCTTTTGTGGGTTACAGACCTTCTTGGGAATCTGATAAGTCACAAACCCTGACTCTGAATCAGATCTCAT
Organism: Marmota flaviventris; assembly: GCF_047511675.1. Lineage (NCBI taxonomy): Eukaryota > Metazoa > Chordata > Mammalia > Rodentia > Sciuridae > Marmota > Marmota flaviventris. The sequence goes on from NC_092509.1 coordinate 28,008,787, forward strand.
GTGCACACAGTTTGGCATGTCATTTTGGAGTGAGGGCAGGGGGGGTTTCTGTGTAAGCAGACTTGGACATTCTGTGTTATTCACCCTGGCTCCATAATTTCTCAACCAAAATTCTGATCAGAGGTCCTGCCTCTCCCAATTTCCCTGTATATGACTTAAGGAAATAGATAGGTTGGTCCCCTTCCCACCAAGGAGCAAAACTGATATTGATAGTCCAGAGAAATCTTCCCTGAAACTGGGGAGGGGGGAATAGCCCCTTTTTCTGGCCTGCAGGTTGTTTCTTTGTATCTGGTTGAACCTTGAACCACTAGTTAGGTCAGCATCCATGTCTCTAGACTCACCTTGGAGAGATACACGCATGTGCATGCACACACACACACACACACACACACACAATTATTTCCCTGAATTCTTGGCATTAAGGGCGAGATTTATTACAGCTATTAGAGATGCATGTTGACTGATGTTTCTTAGAATTACTGGGAGTGGAAACTTAAAACTAAGTCATGAGGTCTCCATCCTCAGGCTGTTATAACAAAGTACCATAAAGTGGTAGTTTAAACAACAGGCATTCATTTCTCACCATTCTGGGGTCTGGGAAGTCCAAGGGGACTGGGCCAGATTAGTTCCTAGTGAGCACCTTCCCCTGGGCTTGCAGACTACTGCCTTCTGGCTGTGTTCTCACGAGGCAGATAGAGCAAGTGCCAGAGTGAACTAACTGGTTCCTTTTCTAAACCAGTTACTGGCAAAGTAAATGGGATCCTCCTGATTGGCAAGTGAAGCAGTGAGAGTGGAGGAGGGAAAACCCAGAGTGAAATCACCGTTCTGCCAGCGAAGAAGCAGGCAGGGAATGGAGTGGCAGCAGGTACCTACCCATTGGCACGAAAATGTGGAAAGAGGGCCACCGTGGTCAGATGTACCCACTGAGGAGCACGTGCACACGTGGGGTTTAGAAGACATTGAGGTGGAGGGACGGCACATGGACTTGGGTATGACTTCAACAGTGGCACCTCCACTTAAATTGTAGTATACAGTGCTATATTTTTCAGGGTTTGTGTTAGTCATCTTTGGGTTGCTATGATCAAAAAAAAAAAAAAAACCTGACAAAAACAATTTAGAGGAGGGAAAGTTTATTTTGGCTCACAGTTTCAGAGATTTAGCCCATCATAGGCTGACTGCATTGCTCTGGGCCTCAGGCGAGGTGGCACCTCATGGCAGAAGGGCATGAGAGAGAGAAACTGCTCAGGACAGGGCATCTGGGAAGCAGAGAAAGGGCAAGGGGCCTCGAGGAAGATGCACCCTGCCCGGGCACAGCCGCAGTGACCCGCCTCCTCTCACCATGCCCCACCTGCCTCCAGTTATCACCCAGTCTGTCTGTTCAAACAAGGGGACACTGAACAGGTCACACCTCTCATAGTCTCATCCTTCTACCTCTGAATATTCCTGAATCAACACAGGAACTTTTGGGAGACATCTCATATGCAAACCATAACAGGGTTCAAGTATAGTAGTAAGCAAAGACCATATTTCTTTGTCTTTAAGTAACAACTTGATAAGTTCGCTTCCTGGGCACCACCAACTTGGTCCCAGAAAAACCTTCACATCAGTTTCATGACTGTCAGGCTCCAGCATGGAAAGCTGATTTTCTTGACTCCTTGCAAAGCTCTAAGGGCCCCAAGCTGCGAGTGAATGAACTTTGGGCATCAGTTATATCCTATAAGATGCTCAGACTCCTCTGAGTGACAGGCCAAATCCTGGGTTTACTCTACTATATAACACGCTGCGCATGGAGAACCACCAATCACAAATTTAGCATCATCAATATGTTAACCGGCTTGTGAGTCCAGCGTGTCTGGCCATATACGTTACTGGTACTCTGATGAGAGGCATCTTTGCCATCTTTAGGACCTAGCACAGAGCCTGAAGCAGAGAAGGTACTCTAGAAATGCTACTTGTTGGCACTGAGAATGATTAATTTGAGGCTGGTGATCTGACATGCACAGCAAGCTGCAAGAGTTCACGGAGTTTATCCATCATGGCAGGTGGTGTTCTGGGTGGGGAGGTCTATCTAGAAGGTTGGATAAAACTCATAGAAGCTGAGAGGCAAGATGGAGCATCTGAGCAGGAGAGGGTTGCAGGCACAGGGGCAGGGGTGCTATGGCACTTGGAGGGCTCATGAAGACTTTGTGGGGCAGTGCTGTGCCTGGGGTTGGTGTTCGGCACAGAGTTGGCACCAGGTTGAACCAGAATTAAAAGGTAGAACTATGGGTCACAGTCTCAGGCTCTTGCTACTTCTCCATGCACCATGCCCAGTCTCACATTCCTATCTATTGACTGAAGGCTGTGAGCAAAATTGCTGAGCATGCCAAGACCAACAGGCAGCTCCCAGGGGAGCCCTCAATGCCCAGGGGATCACATCAAGCTCCTCATTCTTCCCCTGAACTGGAATGGAAAAGTGGTTAGCCTCTGTAGATTTTTGGAGCGCAGCACTATTATTTTCATCTGATAGGCCTGTCACACTGAGATATCAGACTGCAGCAAAAGTGGCTGAGACAGGCCCTAGCACCGATTCTTTTACCTTTCCACATTCTATGTAAACATTGCTCCCTTGGCCAGGGCAGACACAGCTAAATTGGCTCCCTCAGCCTCCACACTCATTTCTCTATTATCTGTCATTTGGAAGGAGAAATAGTTTTTCCTATCAAGGATGTGCCTTTATGAAAAATCACTGGAGGGGTCCTTATCCTGCCAGGGATCTTCCTTTGGGGATTAGGAATTGCCAAAAAAATAAAAATCTTTTCCCACATAGCTTCAGCTACTAGGAGAAATAGAGGACGCAGTGTAATGGACCCGGCTTAGCCAGAGCAGCACAAGTTCCAGAGAAATAATTTTCTATACTCAAAACTCGAATCAGCAGCTCCCAGGCCAAATTTGATTTTGTGATAACAAATAGTCTGCCTCTCTTCTCACAACCTCAAGGAGATTCTTTAATGATCATTTCCCTAAATTATGCTTGGGGCTACAACATGCTGCAGAAATGCACAGGGACTCTTGGCTGATATGAAAACAGAGTAAGATCCTAAGGAGGTTCCCACTCCCCAACTGAATCTGGCATGAAGGCAGGCTGGGCAGGCTCAAGTGGACTTGGCCATGAGACTTCTGACCTCTCTGCCTAGAAGAAACTCTAGGCAGAACACTTACAGCAATGCCCTTACTTTCTCACTGGGCTCTTAGATTGTTCACTTTTTGAAACTAGGTCACATAAATGTTGCTTTGCCCATGTAGATAGTTTCATTAGCTTCCTAAGAGTGGAGCTGGAAATGCCTAATCTGCATGCTGGGGCCATTTTCTGAGACAAAGGATGATCCTCACTAAGGCAGTCCCCATCCCTTTAAGCAGTTGACAGCTGGCTCTTTATGGAATACATATGTCCTAGGAGGAAATAAGAAAGCAAGCATCCATGGAACAGAATGCATTGTAACCACCAGGCCCCAGCCCAAGCCTGTAGCATGCACGGGCCATTCCCCCCTTCAGTACAAGGAGTGTTAATAAGAATAAGAAAGATCCACGGACATTGCCTGCAGGTAGCACCCATCTTGTTATGTGAGTGAGCTATGCCAGGTGAGTCACATTGTCCCATTCAGCCCACCCTGGGCCTACTGTCCGGACTTTGGCTTTAGAAATTTAGAAACTAAATAGATCTGTTTATTCATCTTGCTCAGATACTCCTTGTGAGCAACTAGACACAAAAGAGGTTTAAAAAAAAAAAAAACTGGAGTATTCATTACTAAATCACCATGAAGTTTGTGCCCAGCAAGGTAATTTGATATGCATGTCAACAGACAAGCATGTCCACTCCCCGCCTGGGGACTAGTCCAGGAGAAACCAGTTAACACCACAAGTTTTCTTCCTAGACAAGTAGTCAGAGAGATGGAGTTGGTAGCCTTGGTGTGTTCAGAAAGGCTGGATTAGTTTCTAGCCCGCCCTTCTCAGCCAAGGGCAATTTCTCTCCAGCAGGGAATCTCTTCCTCTTGTCTGGTTGGAGGGGCTGAGGCTGACCAGCTTCCCCCACCCCTCCTCTATCTTGCCGTAAAGACCACTCTGCCCCTCCCTTCTGTCCTAGCCTAACCCTCTGTAGTTGTGCAGGGGTGGGTGATTATAACTCCCAGGTTTAGTAATCGTGGTCATTCATTAGATTCCAATTTGTCTGCTTTGCAAGGATTTTTCTGAAAGATCCCCAGCTTCCCTCTGTCCTCTATACAGAGTGGGCCCTAAGGATGCCAAACTCCTCCTGTGGATTGTGAGTCCCTGTAGCTTTAGTCTAGATGCAAGTCCTCCTTGGCCATATTTCAGCTTTGTTTTGGGGGCCATGATCTTGACTCCACTGCTTCAGAGAAGGGACTTAATTCGTTGTCTGTGCCGATTGCTTTACATCCATCTCCTCAAAATACTCCAGTTTCAAATGGGGGGTGCAAAGTATGCACAGGAGTGAGGGAGACGTTTGACCACAGTGCAGTTGAAGTACAGAAATTCTGCATTCCCAAGATAGTGGGAACAACTCCCTGCCAGTGACTTCAGGAAGAGTGGCAGCCTTCAATATCTGTGACATTGCCTTGCAAAGGCCCTGGGGTTGAAAGGGTATCATGGACAAAGAAGATGGAAGAGAGTGGTTCAAATATATTAATTTCTGACCCTAGATGGTATGGCTTTGTGTCCATTGGAAAAACATTTTACTTCCTCTGTTCTGTTATTTCCATCTCAGCATCATCTCCTGGAAACTGTCATTTACGTAGCAGCTAAATGCTTTGGGCTATTCAGCCTGGAGAATGGAAGGCAGGGGATTGACATGCAGGCCCTTAATTAACATTTATTGAGCCTAATGTATGTCAGGCAATATGATGGGTTTGTAGAAATGGATCCATCCCTGCCCCGATCTCAGAGGTGACTGACAGTAAACATAAATTACAATCCAGTCTGGCTGGTGTCATGAAAGGAGAGGGGACCACTGTGGTATCTCCTGGGACAGAGCCAGGAACTGCCTGGGGCCTGAGGAAGACTTCACAGGACAGGTGACAGCCATCTGGATTTGGAAAGACAGGAAGGAATCTGCCAGGAGAGAGCCAGCCAGACGGAGGGAAAGTCTCCCTCCCCAAATAGTCCCTGCAAGACCATCACATAGCCAGAGTGACGGTTTATTCCTCACGACCCAATTATCTGTGGATAAGATGTGCTTCCTGTGTGTGAGAGAAGATGCCCCATTCATTTGGGAACATAATTTTAAAAAATACAGCTTGAAAGAGTTGAACCAGCTTCAAACTATCGATATATAAAACACGAGGATCAGAAAAATATAATCTTAGAATTATCGGGATTTTTAATTCTTTTATTGAGCCTAATGTATGTCAGGCAATATGATGGTTTTTTTTAGCGCTGTACTGAGCACATGGATGAATCAAAAGAGGTTTTTGTTGTGCTTTTAAATATTTGCTATGGAGAATCAGCAACAGCAGGGAAGAGACCGTGCATAGACAGAGAAAAGAACGAACAAGGGCACGGAAAGGAGAAGGGCCAGCCCTCCACGAAGCAGCCCTGTAGCAGGTGCTGAGCAGGCTCTGTGCTTAACAGAGTGGACGTGGAAGTGGCAAGGGGAGAGAGTCCGCACCTGCACCCAGAAAGCCCTGGTGGAGGTGGGTGGGAGAAAGCCCATGCTGCAACTCCAAATATTCTGGTGCCCTGTGAGCTCTTTCTGGCTTCTCCTCTCCTCGCTGCATCCCAGGCTTGCGTTCAAGCTGGTCTCCAAAGTGCTCTGTGAGATTGAGAAGGAAAGCCAGAGATCACCGCGAGGTGCAGCAAGAGGCCCCAGCCATGGGATGCAGGGCCTGAGGCATCTCCCAGCTGCATTGCTAGTGCATGCCGGTGGCTGGCTGCCCGTGCATCAGACCTGGAAAGGAAGGGAGGGAGGGAGGAGGGGAGGAAAGGATGGAAAAGAAAGAGATAAAGAAGGAAGGAAGCCCAGGAAGGAGAAGGAACCTAACTACAGAGAAGGCAAAGCCTAGATGCAGAAATCTCTTTGGAACCCTCCCTGGTTGTAGCATGCTCGGTTTGTGCTTGGTGTTGATCACCTCCAGATTGGACGTCTGCACCCCTTGGTGCTTTGGTCTGAAGTTCATTACCCGTAAAAACTAATTTTCACTGCTGAAAGTTTCACTGGGTTTCCTAACTCAGCATTCCAGGCTGTGAGAAGCTCTCCTCGCCCCCTCCTCTTGGTCTGCCTTGTGTCCTCAGTTTCAGGGTGAACAAGAGCTGAGTGATGTGCCTGGCCCTGTAAGGAGGAGTCCCAGGGCCCCTTTGCTAATGCCCTGGAAATTCCTGGGGGTGGTATCTGTTTGGCTGATGCAAGAATCAAAAAGTTGACTCCTGATGGATTGGGCAGTGCACTTCTCACCTGAGGGGAAGTGTTTTGTTCCTCTTTTTCTCCTTCCTCCATTCCCAAGCCTCTCTGTTCCATTTGTGATGTTCTTTAAGGAATGTGCCCCCCCAACCCCCCCCCACACACACACACACAAAACCACTTTCCCTAATCTGCTTACCCATCCTCAGCTTTCAGGGCATTATCCACCCTGAGGGGATGATGGGGACATCTATCTGTTGAATTTGCATCAAAAGCACAGAACCTGGAGTCACCCTGCCAGTGGTTTTGTGAACCATTCCTAGTTTCTCTGGTTCTCTTCTAAGTTTACAATAAGAAAGCCCTGGGAACACACATGATCAAACAGAGGCTCAGCAAAATTATCAGATTGCATTTTTGTAACGACTCAGATCTCTTTGGTCATTCTATTCTATAAAGCCAAATAATGTACTGAAACCTGTTTTGCTCACTAAAGGGGCCTTGTGCATAAATGCAACAGATATGTCACCTTTAAAAGCTCTGATTTATTTTATTATTTTTTAAAAATCAGACATATTATCCAGAGTAAGATGAATGAAACTCAGATTCCTTAGTGCATATCCCAGACAATCACTCAATGAACACTCATTGAATTCCTCTCAATGGCCCCTGCACATCAGGTACTTGAGTGTTCCAAGGAAGGATGCCCAGATGTGGTTAATTTTGCTAGTGCTTTTTAGATACCCACTGGGTTTGGGCTGGCCTTATGTAGCTTATCAAGTTTGCAATATAAACAGGGCTGACTTGTTTCAGTCACTTGGGGCACCTCAGCCTATTGCGTATAAGCCTTCTCAATGAGCATGCCTCTGGGAAAGTGCTCTCAGGACAGCTCGGCCGCTCTTACAGTGCTCCGAAATATGGCACAAAAGAACTAAGTTTAAGAGCAGGTCTGCTACCCTCCACCGCTGCGGTCAACACAAGGCACACAAATGATGACCATGGCTACCTCTGTTACTCTTGCTTCTGTAGCAGTGTAGACACCTAGTTCAGAGTAGACGGTTGTTGATGGAGACTTGTCCAATATTTTACAATGTGTTGCTTCATTGCCATGATTGTCATGGGACGTGGGACTGAGTCCCTTGGGACTCATCTGCTCCTTTCTCTCAGAGTGGCTCAGCAGCCGCTCTCCTACATCAGAATATTTTAGCTGAAGGAACCTGAAGAAGATTTGATGGGATTGGTGGAATGGAAAAGGGAAGACAGAGATAAGGGTATGGGAATTGGCATTTAGTGATTGCTGTGTGACCCACTTCCTTATGTTATATTTTTAGCATCTGCTGGGCACATGCCTATAATCTCAGCAACACAGGAGGCTGAGGCAGGAGGATTGCAAGTTCAAACCCAGCCTCAGCAACTTAACAAGGCCCTAAGCAATTCAATGAGACCCTGTCTCTAATAAAATATAAAACAGGGCTGAGGATGTGGCTTGGTGGTTAAGTGCCCTGGATTCAAACCCTGGTTTATAGATAGATAGATAGATAGATAAATAGATAGATAAATAGATAGATATAGATTATACATAAATAGAAATATATAGAGATATATATTATATATATATACCTATATATAAAGATATATATAATATATATACATATAAAGATATATATAATATATATCTCTATGTACTTCTAGCTATCTATATGTGTAAAATCTCTAGCATCTATTATCTATTGCATCTAGCTACTTTATTCATCCACTCATCTTCCTGCCTGTTTTACCTATTATATATATTAGTATATAGTGTGTACATATAGTATATAATATGTATATACATTATGAACATGTGTGTATATACACATACATACATTTGACATTCAAATGTATGTGTGTATATCCTACATATTACTATCTCCATAAGGTAGGCCCTGTTTTCCCCATGAAAAAAAATAAGCTGAGACTCAGAGAGGATGAATAATTTCCCCTATGTCACTCAACCAGTGCTAGGAAGAGCCAGGATTTGAATCTGTGTCTCCTTTCCTTTACATCCCAGTCTGAGGGAGCCATGTGTGCTAGTCAGCTTTCTGTCACTATAACAAAATACCTGAAATACTTAACCTATAACAAGTGAAGGTTTATTTTGGCTAACAGTTTTAGAGAGTCTAAGATTAGGTGCAGTCATTGCACCCCACCCAGTGACATAAATACCTCCCACTGGGCCCCACTACCTCCCAACAGTGCCACCATGAGGTCCAAGCCTTTAACATACAGACACTGGGGAACGTCCACCCAAACGCCAGCACCATGCCACTCTGCAGTGCTGAGAGCCAAGTTGGAATCTGTCCTTAGAGAGCAGCACAAACCTTTCCTTGAAAAATGGGTTCATCATCCTTCAGAACCTCTCCCCCCAGGTAGACTAAAGCAGAGAATTCGGGGTTGCCATTCGTTGTCAGTATGGACTGTTGCATTACCATATTTTTATGATTTAAAAATAAGTCTCAGCATTTCAGAAGCACATTTCACAGATACTTAGAAATTTTGCTTATGTGTATCTTTATTTCCCAGCTCCCCCATTGGGAAACAAGACCCATCAGAACTACAGCCCCATCCATCAATCTTCTAAGACCCTGTGAGGAGGGGGCTGCTTCTTCTGTAGGTCTGGACAGTTATGCATGGGAACAGAGCACTGAACGCCAGCAGTTTGACAGGCTCCTATTGGAATTTGGTTCAATACAGACGAGGTTCATTTTTTCTCTCCCCCTCTCTCCCACAGACAGGACCATAATGGTCCTAGCCATTTCCCTCCCATCTGTCTTCCAGGAAGGCAGACTGGGTAGAACATTAGGCATTGATTTTATAACTGCAGGCACTCTGAGCTGTTCTTTGGCAGGTCACATGGCTTTGTTTCCTGCTCTGTTTCCAAATGTATCATAAACAAAAATCATGACCTGGCTTCAGAGTCAGGCTGGGAAAAGAACATGTTTGGTATGTCCCTTGTCTTTGTAGCGACATGTCTGGCTGGATATTAATATGACTTGGCTCAGGAGATTTACAATTGAGAAACATAATTCTGTTCTACCCGTTAGGTAGGAACGAGTTGTCTAAACTCCCATGCATTTATTGCCTCAACTGAGGATAAAGGAAAACTTACCTCTCAGCTGTGAATTAAATGAGACAATATACCTAACCTGTCTAGCTCTGTGCCTGGCACACAGAAAATGCTCAATAGATGGTGGCTATTGTGATTAACCTCTATGGGACCACAATTAGATTCTTTACTGTAGAAGACGTTCCATTTGTCCCTTTAGATAAGGCTGGACTATAGAATTGGAGGGGCAGGACTCAAGTCTGTTTTATCCACTGCTATATGATTATTAGCATTTGGCCCCTGTCAATGCTCTATAAATATCAGTAGAATGGAATCAAAGGAGGCTTTGTTTTTCTAAGCCAGATCTCTGAGCAGATGCTCTACCATGTCCCTGAGACCATCCCTTTATCTCTCTTTCCCAGTGTCCTAAATGAGGGGTTGGGTCAGGTGATGACTTCTGAACCTCAGAATAGAACTCCCATGACTTGTTGACAACCCCCTGCCCCACTGCTGGGCAAAGTTTTTTTGTTTTGTTTTTTGGCACTGGGGACTTAACCCAAGGAAGCTTTACTGCTAAGCTATATCCCCAACCCTTTTTAATTTTTTTATTTGAGACAGAGTTTCACTGAATTGCTGAGGGCCTCGCTAAAGTGTTGAGGCTGGCCTCCAACTTGCAATCCTCCTGTCTCAGCCTCACAAGTCACTGGGATTACAGGTCTGTGCCACCACACCTGGCTGCAGAGTACTTCTTCAAACATACGTTCAGCTACTGGTTTGAGGTCTTGGACTGAGAGCAGGGGCTGTCAGCTGAGTGGTCATCATATAGGCAACTGCTGGTAGGAAAAGCTGCAGAGAGGGACACTGCCACATGGAGGAAGGTGTCCAGGATTGGACAATGGAAAGTCAGGGAGTATTTGTTGAAGATTTTTTGGGCTCAGTCCAGTCTCCCTTGAAGGATAGCATGTATGGCAGATGCCAATGGCCATTGGGAAACTTTACTGAAAAATTATTGTACGTGGGAAAATGGAATATATATCCATTCTGGAGAGTTTTGTCCTATTTTGTTGTTGTTGTTGATCCTGGGGACTGAACCCAGGGCCTCATGCAGGCTAGGCAGTTTCTCTACCACTGAGCTGCTTCTCCAGTCCAGCACAATCCTGCTTAAATGACTCTAAGTATGTGCTGTTGCAAACACACACGGGTGTAGACACATGTACACTCACACAGCACACATATTTCATGTCACACATTTCCCACTCATCAAAGAACAGTCGATAATCAAATATCCATTAAATCATTTCTAGTGCTAATGAAAGATAGAACAGAAATATTATATACACCACAGCCTCTGTCTCCCAGGAACCCATAGTCCTGTTTGTTTTGCAGTGCGGGTAAGCTCTTCTTACCCAGCCATCTAGTCCATTCTAAGCTTCTGGGAAATCTGAGCTTTGGTAGCCCATGCGCAGGCAGAAATGTTGTGTACATAAGACAGTGGGGTCTGGTGGGGACTGTGTAAGGTGGTTAGAGCAGCTCCTGTCTGTGGTCACTCCAAGTCACATAAATCTTAAATCACTGCTGGTTAAGCAGACACATTTGTGGGCCAGATTAGGCCTGTGGAGGGCATGTCTGCGACCCCTGGTCATGTCTGTGGAATTGCACTGAGTGAGCCAATCCGCGCTCTCAGCTCTAGTGCAAATGCTAGGCCAGGCTCTGTCCCTGGCTTCTGGCCTTCGTTTCCAGCTGCCTGCTGGCTGCCTTAGCCAGGATCCCTCACATACACCTGGTCCCGCTCACTGAGGCCTGAATGGAATTGCTATCTTGTGCTCCATGGGTGGTTGGCACTCCTGGTTACAATGAATAGATTCTCCTCAGTCGCCACAGGAAAAGAGATTTGCTACATGGTTTTGTGTGGAATGAACTGGAAGCCCCAGTACCCGCAGCCCTGCACGGCTGCTCTCATAATATCACCTCTGAGCCAAGGCCTTTGCCTCCTACCATCGGCTTTCCTGTCCTCCAAGCCCTTGCTCGGCCTCTAGTCCAAACCTAGACAAGCTCCAGTGTCATTACTGGGCTAACCGGCCTGATGTCAGGTGGCCTTGTGCTGCCCTGTGTTATCTCAGCCCCTCCCCCCACCCACCAGGAGCAGCCTGGAGTCTATTCCCGAGTGCAGCAGTTTCCATGGAAGGGGAGGTTGAGATTGCCAAGCACTGCTATGGATGTAGACAGTTAGTACAAGGACTGACTCTGTCCTGTGCTCTTCCCTGCATGGATGGCAGCTCCGGTCATCATACTGGAGACTCTGTCTCTGAGCTGCTGTTGAAACCTGTATTCCTCTAATCCAGCCACCACTCCCTGGCCTTCCTGTCTCCACTTTACCTGTGGTGCAGCTGCTAACTTGTTCTGCCTCAAGCCCAACCCTCCCAATGCAAAACCAGGGGCCCAACTGCTGCTCTGTCTACCCACCAGGGGCTTCCTGCAGGACAGAGTACCCCACTTAGTGTAGGGCACAGGCCCACTGCCTGATCCATCAGCCCACTTATATTTTTGCAGTAGTAGCAACAGCTTCAGAAATTTCTCTTTGGTTTTTTACTAAACTGTGTTCCTTTGGGCCCTTATCACTGGTCGGCCCTTCCTGCCTGAGGCCCCTACTCTTTCTCTTATAAAGCTTCTACTCATCCTCTGAGATAAGACCTTGGAACCTACCTCTTCTTTTCCCCACAAAATAACTTGGGCTAGATGCCCATGTTGTGCATTCCCATGATAGCCTCTGCATAGTTCTGTGATTGTTATTGCCTATGTCATGGTCATCTGCTTAGGTCTCTCTCCCACTGGTCTGTGCTCTTAATAGCAGGAAGTGATTCTTATCATTATGTCTTCAGTATCAGATCCAGTGCCTGGTATATATAGTAGGTACAAAATAAATATTAGGTAAATGTATGCTAAGTATACCTTAGGAAATATATGAGTCCAATTTCTGTTGCTAATTTAGACTGGGTAATTTGTAAAAAATAATAATAATAAGTTTATTTAACTCATGGTTCTGGTCCAAGAGCATGGTGCTGGCTCTGGAGAGGCCTTCATGCTGCATCATCCCATGGTGGAAGGCAGAAGGCAGAGGGCAAGAGAGGGCAAGGGCAAGTTTACAAAACAGAGAGGGAGGAAGGGAGCCAAACTTATCCTTATATCAGGAACCCTGTCCCAAGATAACAGCAGTATTCAACTTGTGAGAGCAGAGGCCTTGTGACCTAATCACCTCTTCAAGGGTGATTAGAACTGTCACAAGGGTGATTAAACTCCACATGAGTTTTGAAGGCAACATTCAAACCATGGCAGGCACTAAGTAGAATGTATATGTTAGCTAAGACCTTGAAGTACTATAAGATTTATGTGTAAATACTTTTTTTAAAGTCACTGCCTGATCAGAGCCATCCTAACAGGTGTGGGGTGGTTTGCATTGTGATTTTCATTTGCAGTTCCCTGATGATCAGTAACACTGAGCATTTTGTCATATACTTGTAGACCATTTGTATGCATTTGGAGGAAATCAAGAAAACAGAAGACAGTGACTATTGGTGAGGATGCAGTGGGACAGCCACTAAAGAAAACACTCTGGAGGTGCCTCAAAAAGTTCAAAATAGTATCACCCATCCAATCTAGAAATATTCCAAAATAATTGAAATCAGAATCACAAAGAGCCATCGTACCCCCATGTTCATAACATTATTCACTATGGCCAAAGGGTGGATACGACCCTAATGTTCATCAGCAGATGAGTGGAGAAATAAAAGATAGTGTATACGTACTGTGGAATACTATCCAGCCTCCAAAAGGAACGAAATTCCACAATGCGTTGCAACATGGATGACCTTGAGGGCCTTACGCTAAGTGAAATAAAGGAGCACAGAAAAGCAAATACACGCGATTTTGCTTACACGAGGTGTCTAAGAATCAAACTTGTAGAATCAAAGAGTGATTGCCAGGGCCGAGGGAGAGGGAAAGGTGAGGTTACTGACCAAGGGCACAACATTTCCATTAAGCAAGATGTATAAACTCTAGAGATCTGCCTACAATGTCGTGCCAAGGTCAACAATAATGTATAAATATGCATTAAGAGGGTCGATCTCATCTAAAGCGTTCTTACCATAGAAAAGAATGGTATAATAAAATTAATTTTATAATTCAAGTCACTGCCTTTTCTCACTGTCCCTTCTGTTACCATCTTCTTCCTGACCTTTTGGTGTCTGTCTCTGATATCAAAAGCTGTTAGGAAAAACAGGACCTTAAGCTCATCATTCAAGAGGGGCAAGAGATGGGCAAGAATCCAGGGCTGAGGTGAATGATGGAGATGAAGGTACATAAAGACAGAGAGGTGGCATATTTGCACATCCTTTCAGCACATGTCCATTTTTTGCAGGGAGGCAGAACCGTGGCCAAAGACAAGCGAGCAGAAGAACATAAGTTAATGTAGGATAATGACCATGGTAAACTCACTGGGCCTCTCGACAGGAGCTTTTATGCTATTATAGCATTTCAGTTTCCAAGAAAAACAGTTCACTGCCGAATCAGCCACAGTGGGCCATTGCTGATGTTCACATTCATTTAGGTTAAAAGCCTTCTCCATGGAAAAACTTCTCCTGTATGGAATAGGTCCATGTCCAGGAGTGCCATTTTGGGGAACCCAGACCACACTGCATCCTCTCCACAGAAGCAGGCCAGTCTGCCCTCAAAGGCGGGCCTGCACACTGGGTTCTTCTGGAATGTCTGTGAATGACGTAGAATGTTGGTCTTTCCAACATGCGTCCTGTAGGGGGAACATGCAGTGGGGAGTCAGGTTAGGAGAGAACGTTGAGATCCCCCTGGGCTGGGGCAGTGGGGTTCTGCTGCACCCCAGGTCTTCATCTCTGCTTCAGAGCCCAGCCTCTGGGGCTCAGCAGCCATGGAGGGAGCCTCTTTTCCAAGTATGTGTCCGGGCATCTAAGCATTTGTCCAGCATCAGCTGCAGGCAGGTCCTGGCCTGGGGACTGAGAATTCATATACTAAGGTAAGGCATGGTCCTGCCTTAGGAGTTCATGGACAGATCAGGCCGTGGACAGTGTGAGAAGTAGCACCACAGCTCTGTGCACTGCAGTGAGAGCACATTGTGACACACCTGCTCCACCTGCAGAGAGAGGCCAGGCCTTCCTCATAACACCCCAACTAGTCTTCTAAGGTGTGCCAGAGTCAGGCGAAGGCCAGGGACAGGACAGTCCAGGTAATGTGCTCAGCTTTTACCTCAATCCAGAACCAAGAAACATCTTGTGTACAAGGAGCTAGCTCTGAGCACCTTAGCAAACAGGCCCCAGACTGTGTGAGCTGGGCTTGGAAAAGTAGCATCCTATTATCACAGGGTCCTCCTTGCAGATGAAGGGGTTGGGGCAAGAGCAAAGCAAATGACCCACATAGAAAATTCAAAGTCAAGACTGGAGCAGAAGGTTCCCTTCTCAAGTCGGCTTCCCTTCAGCGAATCAACACAGGAATTAAGAACACAGATCTTGAGTAGGTGGCATGGGCTTGAGCCCTGGCTTTGCTGCATTGCTAGTCCCTTGGCCATTGAAATGAGAATGGTATCAGGACTGTACAGAAAGGTGTGGTGTGAGGGGATCAAATCCTGCTAGGCCCCAAGGAAGGATGGGAGGGAAGGATTTGTTACCAGGATCAGAGACAGGATCCAGTTGAGTATGCTCCCAGGAGAGGCACAGCCTTCTGTCCAAAGGTGAACCCGCCTGAGAGCCAGGTCAGAGGGGCTTATCATTGATCTTCTCCCTTCTTCCCCATCTCTGCTGTGGTCCCCATGGACTGGTCCCCTCCAATGTCAGAGAGTACTGCCCTTGTTCACCTGTCCATACAGACTGCCTCCGGGGCATAGGGCAGGTGGCTCTAAAGGGGCTGATGGGAGATGTCTGGGACATTTAGCTCTTGGGGAGAGGTGTATGTAAAATAGTGCAGTATTGATCTTGGTGGAGTTCTCAATCCACCAAAAGGAATCAACTGAGGCTACTAGAACTAGCAGTCTGTTTGCACACACTTGCCACAGGTTGATGGATGACAAATTAAACAGCAACAGGAAATCTAGAAGGTATGAGGGTACTTCCTGGATGATAGTTCCATGGCTGCAATGGGGACCATGAGAGGGTCCTTTGAGAGTGGGTTCCCTTTCTGAGGCACAGCCATCATCGGGTTGAGAAATTTCCATGCTATTCTGAACCATAAACTTTTTGGCCTGGAAAACTGAGAATGGCTTTATCATCTTTGAGTTATATATCAAGGATTATTTAAAAGGTTTGATATGAAAAAATAAATCACACTTCAGTAACACCCATAAAGAACAGAGGATTAGGAGGCTGAGGCAGGAGGACCACAAGTTCAAGGCCAGCCTCAGCAATTTCTCGAGGCTCTAAATAACTTAGTGAGACCCTGTGTCAAAATAAAAATAAAAAGGGCTGGGGATGTGGCTCAGTGGTTAAGCGCTCTTGGGTTCAATTCCTGGTACAAAAAGAAAGAAAGAAAAAAGAAGATTATTACAAGTGCTAATAGCATCCCCATGACTGCTCCAGATCCCCTTTCCATATATGAACAGAAGAGGGCGCTCTTTTGGGTTTCCTCCACACAAACTACTAATAATCTTTGTTTTAAAAATCTTCTTTAATTTTAACTCACTTAGGTTCCAAGCTAGATCCATTTCATTTTCTCCTGTCCTCAGTACACCCGTGTGAACACAGTATTCTATGCCAATAAAAGAAAAAAGAAAAAAAAAAGAGCTAAAATGAAAAGAAATTGGCACCAGAAGAATAAATCTTTCTTGGGATTTTTTTTTTTTAAGATTTTTTTTTTCTTGAAAAGAAAGCCAAACCATAAAGTAAAACATACTCGGTTTTTAATAAACAAAAACCTCACATATCTGAAATTTAGTTTTTTTCCAAGACAAACTAACAATTTGCTCTGTCTGCTTTTCCTAATATGCACATTTCACTTAGCCCAAATCCTCATTATGGGAAAAATTTACATATCCATCTCCAGGCGGCCTGGGGTTTCCTTGTGCATGAAGTATGTGCCTGGTGGTTTCCGAAGTGCTGGCTGTTGTTCATTTCGCCAAAAGCAGCAAATCTTGAAAAATGAAATTTTCCAAACACTCAGCCACTGAAATGGCCTAGTGGGGATAAATGATTTTGAATCTTATCGGCCTGCAGAATGTTTCTCAGCCTTGAAAAATGCCACCACTCATGCCCTCTGCAGTGGCTGGTGCCAGGTGCCTCTCCTGGTGGGAGCAGCTGAAGATGGGTGGTCCCGCGCCGTGTTCTCACCTTAATACATTTCTCATAGGCTGAGAGTTTGATCCTCACAGACCTGCAGTCTTCTGGTTCCCACTAATTTGTTCTCATTAAACTGGTCTCTAGGCTGTGGCTGTGTTTAAAACAACCTAGAGCTATGCGTGAAGTTCCAGGGCTTAGCACAGGGACAGCAAGGTGGCTGCCACCTTCTGTCCCCAGAAGCCAGATATGTGCTGTCCAGCTTTGCACCTGGCCTTCCGGGACTAGGCCCTGCCATCTCCTCCTCCCTCCCTCCCACCCTCTCCAGGTCTTTACCTGTTTTAGCCAATCGAACAAACTGGGAGAAGAGCCGCAGTAGCTTAAACCAAAAAGAATTAGGAATTTTCTAGTCTGGTGGCCTCTATTTTCAGAAAAGGAAATTTTGTACCCAGAAATGAATCTGTGGCCTTCCAGAGGTAAAGAGACTGAGAACAGAGCTGGAAGGAGAAACCATGCTTTTGAAAAATTAAACTAATTTTTTTTATACTGGGGGTAGAACACAGGACTCAGGACCTCATGCGTGCTAAGCATGTACTCTCCTAGTGAGCTTCGCCCCGACCCCCAGAAGGCACAATTTTGTGTCAAAATTGTATTTAGTATATTTCAATCAAAATTTCTGTTCCTCTTATTTTGTTCGATGATCCTCAGTCCTTCTGGATCTATAAGTTTCTTTCACCAACATCCTAACTAAACCTTCTAAAAGCCAACTTTGAAATGGTACTGTGGCTGATACTGCAGAGTCACAAACATGTCACCTCCTTTTGACACTTATTGCATGTTTATGGGTGAAACTATAACCTTCCCCATACCCAAGGTGGGCATAGAAGGGCAATCCTGGGTGGGTTACGGCAACTCAGGGCAGGCTGGTACTCAAGGTGGCAAAATTTCCCTTTCTTCCTATGATAATTTTTTAAATAAAATGAACCTAGAGGGACCCTGGATTGTATATTAAACTTAAAATATTTCCTTTATTCTTTCCACCAACTCATCATCTATTAGGGACCACATAAGATCAATAACACTAGGGTTGCTAGGATGCCTGGGTCTCTGGTTAATATACTGTAGAGTTAATGTGAGTTTAAATATATGTATTTACCTCTGATGATCACCGGGATTAACCCTTTCTGCTACTTTCTGAATCGTGATTACTGGGGGGCCACCTGTGCCCATAGAGCACGTGGCTCCTATGCTCAGATGGTCCTCGCAGCGTGCAGAGCGCAGGTGACCTCGACAGGGTAGGTCACATCTCTTCCTTCCAGGGGAAGTGCAGAGGCGGCACAGCAGAGGCACAGACCCTCAGACCCTACCCTGCCTTGTTTTCCAGGCTCTGTGGCTACCCTCCCTTTTATGACGAAAACGACTCCAAGCTCTTTGAACAGATCCTCAAGGCAGAATATGAGTTCGACTCTCCCTACTGGGATGACATCTCCGACTCTGGTAGGTCTGCCCTGCGCTGCTGCTCCCTAGGACACTTAAACCAGAATGGTCCCAGGGCTCTTGTCTGGGTCCATTGGGGCTGCTGGATCAAAAATACCCACAGCCTGGGTGGATTAAACCACAGACATTTACAGTTCGGGGTGCTGGAAGTCCAGGATCTAGTTGCTGGCACATTCCGTGTCTGGCGAGGGCTGCTTCCCAGTTCATAGACCATCTTCTTGCTTTGTCCTTACGGGCGACAGGCAAGCAGAGAGCTCTCTGGGGTCTCTCTTACCAGGACACTAATCTCTTTCCTGAGAGCTCAACCCTTATGACCTAATCCGTCCCCCAAGGCCCTACCTCCCAAGGCCATCATCTTGGGAATTAGGATTTCAACATGAATTCTGGGGGACAGGAACTTTTAGTCCATGACCTCTTCCAAGGGAGCTTTATGAGCTATATATTTGGCCTTGACTTGGAGGCTGGCTTGAATGGAAGACAGGCTTGGGACATCTAACCTGAGCCCTGCCAAAGGGCCTGGACTTCCTCATCCTCCACCTCCCCTCCCCATGCCCTGGGAGTGAAGCATTATTGTCTGTCATTTATCGAGCACCAACTGTGTGTAGAACACTAGTGTGTCCACTCCCTCGGTCCTCAGGATAACCCATCAAGTAGGTATTGTTTATCCCCATTGGACAGATGGGCAAACTGAAGTCCCAGACGGTAAAATAACTGGACCAGAATCACACAGCAAGTAAGCAGCTGAGCTGGGATTCAAACCCCAGCCCTCACTCCCGCTCCTGCATTTTAGCCATGGTACCAAACAGAAATATCCCCAACAAAGTTCACCACCTTTCCTGAGGGAAAAAGAGCCAAACCAAAACCCGGGCAGAGTAGCAAAGTGTCTGCAGGCCTCAGTTTCCCCAAGGAGGAGTAACACATCATCTTCCAGAGGATGAGATGGAACGACAGTCTCTGACAAGCTGATTCGGCTGAGCACATTATTATTTATTTATTTATTATTTATTATTTATTTCCTCCTAACTGGAAATACCTTGCCTTCTTCCTCAATCTTCTGACACCCAGGCCCACACTATAGACCTACAAGGCCTGCAGCAAAGAGCCCCTCAGGCAATATTGTGCTTCTGAGCCCAGGAAGGCATAACCAGAAGCACTGGGCCCCCAGAAGGCCCAGTCTGGTGGGCAGGGTGCTCCCACACCTGAAGCACAACAGGCTTCAGGGTGTCACACCATGTCATTCTTCATTTCTGTGACCTTGTCCTCTTGGCCTCAGCATCCTGCTTCTGGGCCAAGGTCCTGGCCTGGGTCCCGAGCACTCTCCTTCCCCAGGGAGTACCTCATTGTACGGCTCATTTCATGTCCACGGGTTCCTAATGGGCTGAGTGGGCTGTGGATGGTGGCGCTAAGGACTGGCTTCCCTCCACACCTGGCCCGGGACCTGACGGCGTTGTCCAGCCCATGGGGAGGACCTCCCTGAGGCAGTGGTGAACTGAAGACAGGCGCGTGATCACCTGGTCACTGCTTCTCCTCTCTGAACCAAAGATGAGCTAGTGACAAGGGACCTGGAGATGGAAGTCAGGGTCCCAGACTGGCTTTGCTGTCTCCTCATTCACCGAGTCACCCTTGGAGTCAAAGCCTGGGTTGGTACCTTTTGTTTCTGAGGTACAGCAGGGTCCATGAAGGGCTGGTCTTGGGTATCCTATGCTACATATGACATTCCTGAATATGTGGGGGCATCCTGTTGTCACATGTCACACCACAAAGTAATGCCTTGTTGTATCTTTCTTTTGAACAGCAAAAGACTTCATTCGGAATCTGATGGAGAAAGATCCAAATAAAAGATACACGTGTGAGCAGGCAGCTCGGCACCCATGGTAAGAACCCACCCCCACACAGTGAAGACCATGTTGTCTGTCATGTGCTCCCAGGGAAAAAAACTTCCTGCTGGCCCTCATTTAGGAAATCCACCCAAGTCTTCGTTTCATTTCATCCTGGCCAGGGCCCTTCCTCTGCCCAAGCTGACATTTGAACCCTTTTATGTCCACCGGACACAATCTTCTGAATGCACTCATGAGAAGTCAACGGTGCAAAAGATAGTTGCAGCTCTTCAGTTTACAGAAAGTTGCTGAGGATCATTTTTATTGAAGGTAATCACCCAGGGAGGTGTTAGGATTGGAGTTCCATTCCTTGAGTTTATTAGTAGTTAAACGGATTGAAGTTGTATGTGTTTTCCTTTTCAGATGGTTTTCCAATTAGTGAGTTTTTTTTTTTTTTCACTCTAGAGGGGCTTCTTGATGCTTCATGGAGTTCTGCACATTTTCAGCAGAGCAGTTGGGGCTGCCTTGTGTTTGTGCTTCTCTAAGTTAGAACCCAGCTTCGCTGTTGACTAGCCATGAACTTGAGTCTATACTTGACTTTTCTGAGCCTCAATTTTCTCATTATTAAATGAGCATAGCATTCCCAAATGTATATATTTGACATAATAAATAAGGAAGTAACACATGTAAAGGATTATTACAATGTCCTGTGCAGAGCAAATGTTAGTTAATTGTAGCTCTTTTTATGAAAACCCCAGTGGGCATCCATTTTGAAACGAATTCTAAGAGTAGTAAAATATTCAATGTGTTAGTCAACTCTCTGTTACTATAACAAATATGTGAGGCAGTCAACTTAAAAAGAGGAAAGGTTTGTTTTAGCTTTCAGTCCATAGTCAGTAGCCTTGTCACTTTTGGGTCTGTGGTGGGGCAGCACATCACGGTGAGAGCACATGGTAGAGGAAGATGCTCACCTCATGGTGGCCAGGAAACAACGAGACTGGTGTCCCACAATCTCTGAGGGCACAACCCCAATGACCTAAGACCTCCAAGAGGCCCCACCTCTTAAAAGGTGCCACCACCTGCCAATAGTGCCACTCTGGGGAACAAGCATTCAGCACATGTGTTCTCAGGGACATTTAAAACCCAGACTATAGCACCCACTGTAATGAAACTAGGGGCTTAAGGGTGTCACCTCTTAAAAGGCCACTGAGCATGCCTGTAATCAGGAGGCTGAGGCAGGAGGATCATGAGTTCAGAGCCAGCCTCAGCAACTTAGCAAGACCCTGAGTAACTCAGTGAGACCCT
The DNA here is from genome assembly GCF_047511675.1 of Marmota flaviventris. Taxonomy (NCBI): domain Eukaryota; kingdom Metazoa; phylum Chordata; class Mammalia; order Rodentia; family Sciuridae; genus Marmota; species Marmota flaviventris. The sequence goes on from NC_092509.1 coordinate 28,030,165, forward strand.
GTCTCTAAATAAAATATAAAAAGGGCTGTGGATGTGGCTCGGATGTTAAGCACCCCTGGGTTCAATCTCAGGTACCAAAAAAAAAAAAAAAAGAGGCCCCACCTCTTAAAAGGTGCCACCACCTGCCAATAGTGCCACTCTGAGGAACAAGCACTCAGCACATGAGTTCTCGGGGACATTTAAGACCCAAACTATAGCACCCACTGTAATGAAACTAGGGGCTCAAGGGTGTCACTCGGTGGTAGAGCACTTTGCCTGGCAGCATGAACCCCTGAGTTCTGTCCCCAGCACTGCAGGTAAAGGAAAAGAGAGGATAATACATGGAGAAAGAGCTGAGTTCCGGAGGGAGACCCCCTAAGGAGCACTGTAGGACACTGCCCTGGTTAGCCCACCATCTTCTGAAGCATCGCCTGCAGAGTTCCCTATGCTGTGAGCCTCCCTCCCACAGGGGACCTGTGGAAAGGCACTGTCCTGACAGAGCGTCACAGCACTCTGATTCATAACGCCAGCTGCTTGTTGAGTCTCCTGTTCCAGGCACTGTGCTGAAGGCTTTACAGTGTCACTTTCTCTCTTCAGAAGAACCCTGCAGTGTAGGTTTTATCTTCTTTTCAGAGCTAAGGAAACAGAAAGATAAAGATAACTTAAACCAAAATGCACAACTAACTAATGTCAAAGGCAGGATTCCAGCCAGAACTGCCTCACTTCAAGGGAGAAGAGAAGAGGGAGAAAGGAAGGTGGGGGGAGGGGTTTTCTTCAAAGGCAGGGAGTTTCCACTGTGTGTCTGGATGTTTCTTAAAATGTCACCTGAGGGGCTGGGGTGGCGGCTCAGTGGCAGAGCGCTTGCCTGGCATGTGTGAGGCACTGGGTTCGATCCTCAGCACCCCATATAAATAAATAATAAAGATAACTTGTTCGTCTATAAAAAATAAAGATAAAGTCACCTGAGACACTAGTTGCAAGTATGTGATAATACAGACAGTAAAGACTTTCCCATTTCATACACAGTGGGCCATTAAAGCTGTGAGACTTTGCAATTATTGAGGAGGAAAGGGAAATGGTTTGCCTCCTAGCGCCCATTCACTCAGCCAGCCTCACTCTCTAGAAGGTGGGAAGATGGCCAGTACAAACCTGGTCTCTCCTTCCTCGCGCTTTTTTTTTTTTTTGGTACCTGGGATTGAACCCAGGGGTGCTTAACATCTGAGCTACATCCACAGCCCTTTTTATATTTTATTTAGAGACAGGGTCTCCCTGAGTTGCTCAGGGTCTTACTAAGTTGCTGAGGCTGGCTCTGAACTCATGATCCTCCTGCCTCAGCCTCCTGATTACAGGCATGCTCCACCATGTCCAGTTTACTGAGCATTTTTGAAAATCAAAACAAAATCTTTCTGATGGGGCAGGGAGAGAGGCAGGGTGAGCCCAGCCCTGCTCCTGAGGTTTCCACCTGGCCAGCAGAGAGAAGGGAGCTCCAAGCAGGACGAGCAACCTGGGCCACAGAATGGGGACCAAACACTGTGCATCTACTCACGGTGCCACCAGCACCTGGTATTCTGGAGTCCGAGTGGACAGAGGCAACAAGTAGAAAATGAGACTAGAAAGAAGAACTGGAACTAGCAGGTATCTGGCCTGGCTTTTGGTCTCCTCTATAGGATGCAGATCATAAGTAACAATATACGTATCCTGAGGGGTTTTTCAAGGAGTTAAATGAGATAATGCATGTGACAAAGAGACCAAATCTGACACCTAATATATGTGACTTACCACTGTTTTATTATCGACCTAAGGAATTTGTACTTTCCCCTCTGGGTGATGGGGCCTGGATTGGTTTTAAGCTGGGAAGTCAGGTTTGATTTTGAAAGCCCCCTCCAGCTGCAGGATAAAGGTGGGTGGTAGATGGGTGTGGAGCAGGATAGGAAGGTGCAGGCCAGAATGGGGAGGTGGCCTTCCCACGGGAGCATAACAGGGATGGAGGGGTCTGTCCACTCCAGTCAGGGCTGGAAAGGCCCCAGGTGTTGGCAGAGCATGGGGAGAGCCCAGGATTATAACCAAGTTTCCAGCTTAAGGCCTGGAAGAGAAGGGCTTAGGTGGAGAGATGAGCTGGGCTTTGCATGTGCTGGACTGCGGCAGGTGCACTGCTGGAGTGTGGAGCTCAGGAGAGAGGTCAAGCCAGAGGTGAAGGCCTCAGAGTTGTCAGCCCGTGTCTCATGGCAGGATGTGCCTGCCTGAGAGCAGTCTCTTGAATGTCACCTGATTTAGAGGGGTTTTCCCCCAAGGGCTCTTAGAATTTTATTATTGATTGACTTCCCAGGAAGTCAAACACGGAAAACAGTAACATCAAATGCATCAGATACAAGCATTAGCACCAAAACTCCCTCTTGCCTGCATTTATGGTACTTTCTCTATTAGGTAAAATTGGCCAGGCAGAGGATTCAGAAGGTAATGCAGACTTGTTGAAATAAGGACGTCAGCAGAGCAGCATTATCCAACACCGCTCTTCCAGAAGCTGTGACCACAGCACAGCCAACATACCATCATACCAGAGCCATCATTCAGTATTCCACACTGTTTGTCCTACTTATTCCAAGCCACCCAGGACTAGGCAAGGCCTTGGAGCCACAGATGCCTTCCCATAGCCTCACAACAGACCCATCTCTTTGCAGAAGAAGGCTCTTTGCAAAGCCCTCCTTGGAGAAGGCAGATGTTTCCCAGCCCCTCACTGAGGTTCAGGAACCCACAGGCTGCTGACTGATGGTCCAAGGGTAGGGAAAGACGGGCGGCAGCATGGGAACCCATCCCCATTATAGGGCAGCACCCTGCCATCTTACCAGAGATCATTTATTCAGGTCGGATTGTTCTGAGCACCTGTCTCCAGTTTCATTGACAAGTGAACTAAAGTGATGAGTGTATAGAAGATTGGTTGATGTTAGGGAGTTAAGGCATTGGCTCATGTGACTGTGGGGTTAGATAAATGGGTAGGGCAGGCTAGCAGACTAGAAATCCAGGCAAGATCGGATGTTGCAGCTCAACTCTGAAAACAGTCCAGAGGCAGAATTCCCTCTTCCTCTTTTTTTCTTCAAAGCCTTCCATTGATGAGATGAGGCCCACCCATAAAAATAGTTTTTACTCAAAGCCTACTGATTGAAATGTTAAATTCATCTAAAAAATACTTTCACGGCAACATCCAGACTAGCATTTAGCCAGACATCTGGGTACCATGTTCTAGCCAAGGTTAACACATAAAATTAACCATCACGCTCCCGATTATTGACAGAGACCCCCTGCCCTCCTCAGGGCTCCAGCCATGCTAGCACTGATTGGCCATAGGAATTGGGAAGCAGCCCAAGAATCCAGCAAAGCACTGTTTGGAATAGCATCAGGCCTACCTTGAGCAAGTGGCTAGAGAAACAGAACAAAGGCCACGGAGGGAGAGTGGATCACCTACAAAACCCCAAGCACCAAGGGCAAGGAGTGGGCACGTGTATGCTCTGGGAGTGCAGGGGCTAGTGAGACAGGCCACAAAAGGTGCGATTTGTAAAGGTCATCTACACTGGTGATGTAGAGGACAAAACCAGGGAGCAAGAGACGTGAACAAGATGTTTACCCATAGCTTTCCGAATCTGTGTGCGCTTACAGATTTCTACAGGAATTCTTCTGTCTCAGAAACATTCGTCAATTCCTAGACAATCTGGGAGACCACTGATCCCTTCAGTTTTAAGACCCCACTCTTCCAGTGCTGTTGATGAATAGGGCTGAAGCTAGGATCACTGAGCGTCAGGGTGGCCACGTCGTTAGGGTCACCTTCCTAGCTTACTGTGAGCAGTAGCAACCATTTCATTATGGTGCGCATTTAAGGACGATGCTGTGTACTTGTGGCCCAAGGTGACTGTAACCTCGATGACTGCCTGGCAGGAGCCTCTGGGCCACTTACTGCCCAGCATGACTCTCACCCAGCTGTAGTAGAGCCCAGGACTCTGTGGGAAGTGAACATGAAACATTCCTAAAATAACTCAGAGTTGCCTTTTCCTTACATCTGGGCCCAGGATAACCCACAGAGAAGGTGTGGGAAGCACAGCGCAGGCAGCAGGCCCCAGGCCCAAAGTATCAGAGACCATACCGCCAAGAAGCAGGTGGAACCCCAGGGCCAGACTCTCTGACATCCCCTGCTCCCCAGCCTGTTTGGTTTGGAGTCTGACTCTGGCCCGAAGCAGCGTTCAATCTGAGGAATTCCACATTTCCTACCACTTTGGCCCAGTTATTTCCAAGAAAGACTTGGCCACCAACATATTGGAATTGCTATACTTTTCTGAGGATTAGCTCTTTAAAATGGTCCAGGAAGAAGCATTCCCGTGAGAAAACACTTAATAAAGAGGCCTACAGCTCCCCAACCTGTTTGCTCCTCTGATTTTGGATTTGTCCAGTCCTATGTGCTATTTCTGTCTCACCCATATGTGTCTGGGGAAGGGGGCAATTGGCAATTGTTGGAAATGAAAACTTGGCTCACATCAGTTGCTCTCTGAGCCTCCTCTTGGCTGTGTCTTTATCCCTGCTGGGAGAAGAGGGGAATATATTTAGGGGAAAGATGCTGTCAGCTGGGAATATTAGACTGGATTCTAAATGTGGACCTACCTGGTATGGACTCAGTGTCTTGGCCCTTGACCAAGTTTGCAATTCTGAAGGGAAAGAAAGGTTTAATGGGATGATTTCTTACCTGAATAAGCCCTGAGCTTCTTCCTTTCCTTTCCCGAAGCAGTTGGGATTAATAGTATGTGATATCTGGAATGTTCCATGGCCTGGGCAGACTGGGTCTGGGTGGTGCAAGGTTTTCTCCTGTACCAGTTCCCTTCTGGCCAGTGAGAGTGATCCACAACTCTGGCACCTGCCCCTTGACTTTTCCAAGATTCCATAAACTCCAGGCATCAGATACCAATCTAAAATCGTATTGTTTGATATTAAACTGGAAAAGGAAGGTGGAAGGATCAAAGCCCAGGAAAGACTAAGAAAAGACTACAGCTTTCTCTGATCAGAGGGGCAGGCCAAGGTGTCAGATGTAAGGGGAAGGTGATGTCGTGGTCAAGAAGGGTGAGAGAAGAGTGTGGCTGTGAGTGACCTCCAGGTCCTAAGATTGGCAATTGTAAGATGAGGAAGAAGTGGCAATTGCAAGACGAGAGAGAGAGAGAGAGAGAGAGAGAGAGAGAGAATGGAGTAGAAGAGCACACCAATAGAAAAGGCTTGGAAATAAACTAAAACCATAATAAAGATTGCCCAGGACAATCAAGGACCCAGTTGAATACAGATTGGACATGATCCTCTAAGTTCTTGGAACTTTCTAGAAAGTACAAGTATAGAGGATGCACTAAGCAGGACTGAGTTGAGGTGGAGAAGGTAGGAGAACAGGGCTGGGGCAGATGGATGGAATGTCACCACAGAGCTTAGCTCAGCTGAGATGGAGCCAGGAGGGAGGTGAGCACACCCACAGGGTCCTTGGAGGAGAGGCCCTGAGGAGGGCAGAAAGTCAGGACCTTGGCTGCAAGGAAGCTACAAGCCAGGCCCTGGGGAGGTTCTGGTGGTCAGAGCAGTCAGAAGACATGTGTGAGCTCAGAGACTTGCAGGTTAAGAGCTGGAGTGGAGGGAGGGGGTCCCAGAAAGGGAACAGGCTGGAAGTGAATTCAGGGCAAAGGAGGGAAAAACAAGAGGTTGGTGGCAAGGTTCTGAGGAGAGTGCCTGCAGATCCAGGGAAGGGTACAGAGTACAGAAAGTGGGCTAGGACCTTGGGGTGATGTGGTGGCGTGTGTGAGTTGAGGGGTGAGTCACAGGGTGAGAGAAGTCACCCTCTCACGAGGCTATGTTTTCCTGAGGACAGGAGGAGGTTCCCTGGGAAACAACCTGGGACCCATTTGCCCTTTTTGAAGGAATATCTTTGCCTCTATTTCAGGATTGCTGGTGACACGGCCCTCAACAAAAATATCCATGAGTCCGTCAGTGCCCAGATCCGGAAGAACTTTGCCAAAAGCAAATGGAGAGTAAGTCCTGAGCATTTTTTTTTTTTTTTTAATTCGCAGTGACTTTAACCACTCTCGTGAATCTTGCTCTGTCATTTGAGCGTTATTACTTCTAAAGGTCACTGTCACCCTAATTGGATGGAAATTCCCAGAACCTCATCCAGCTAATTTTGTTAATTTTAACTGATAATGATTAAGACCTGGAGGGAGGACCATAGTGTAAGAGGGACACCATGTGTGATTGAACCTTTCCCCTCTGAGATTCAAAGATAGCAATCCTGCCGGCTCTTACTCATTTGCCATTTCATAAGCAATATAAACCCCTTCATCTCTCTTCACTTTGCTGCAACTTTGAAGAGTCAGCTTTTACTAAAGTGATGTGGAAGGGGAAAGAAAACAGGAAATCTGAGTTGACTTCACCAATATTTTCTGATAAAAATGCAATGGATTTAAACCCATAGAAGTTAAGGGGAGGTACTTGGGAATGAAATTGACCAAATGATGTTAGATGCATGTACAAATAGAAAATGACGAATCCCACTATGCTGTTTGATTTAATGCAAAATTCAAAAATATAGAAAATAAACCACAGAGGTTTTGTGATCATGGATTTTTGATCTAAACTATGTTTTAAAAAACATGGGTAATTAAGGGCTGGCTTTCTTTCCATGAGAGTCAATAGCGAGTGACTATATAGAAACACAATTAATTCCACTGCCCTATTTTATTCAGAGGAAATGCCATAAATTGGGACAAAAGTATCAATTATAGGAAAATAAATACTATTCTAAAGCATCACATTTTAATATATTACACTCTTCTAATATGCCTTTCATTCGAAAATCTCTTAAATTATGGAGAGAATTGTCTTACATTTGTTGTATATATTTATGAGGTCAGAAGAAAAATCTCTTCTTATATCTCCAAAATTTATTTTAATTGGAGAGGGGGGGTGTTAAAATAACTTTGCACACTTTGGAAGAAGGGACAATAGAAGTTTTCTTTCTGAAGTGTCCTGAGAATGGTTTGAGAAGTTCGCAACACTTGGGGTAAGCAGAGCTTAAAAGGAAGCCATCAGGGTCTTTTCTAACTATCTGGAATATTTTGTCCGGTATTTTCCTGTCTTAAATTTCAGCAAGCATTTAATGCCACAGCCGTCGTGAGGCATATGAGAAGACTACATCTCGGCAGCAGCCTGGACAGCTCGAATGCAGGTGTCTCAAGCAGCCTCAGTCTGGCCAGCCAAAAAGATTGTGCGTATGTAGCAAAACCAGAATTCTTTAGCGGGCATTTGAGACAAGCCTGGGGCGGAGAGGAGGGAGCTGTCCTGCCCAGTGCCTTCTGTCTGCCAGGCACCTCCCATATTTTATCTCACTTAATGCTCCCAACCACCCTAGGGCTTTATTTTTTTAATTGAACCATTTAATACTCACACACACCAGATATTGTTATTGCCATTTATAGATGAGAAATCCACCTATGGCTCCAGGGCCCTACAGCTGGGCCTGTCTCCGTGAGACCCAGATACTTCGTGGTCTAGCTCCTTCCCCTCCAATTTGCTTTTCATTGTGCAGTAATTTTGTGGATGGAGGAGAGAGTGGTAGGGACTCCTGATGGTTGTTCTCACTGACTTTTAACTTTTTTTTGGTGAGGATGATGATAATTGGAGCTCATTTATTGGAAGTACATTGACTTTGCAATAAAAAAAAATGGTATTAGTCTTTCTTCATCCCTTATCCTTACTTAGCATTGACATCCTCAAGATCTTAGTCCCCCCTCCACTGCCCTCTCTTTACTGTCCTCTCTGTCTCATGCTAGGCCATCCAGTGGCTCCTCTCTGCTTTGGACAGTTGCCTTGATTGTCCCCATCAATTCTCATCTCCCTAACCACTGAGCAGCCCTTCAGCTTGGCTCCACCTTGAACATCAAATTCTTTCCCATTTGGCTCAGAAAAAGTTCTCCTTCCACTAAAGATCATCCCATTTCATTCAGGACTGCAACCCCGCAACACACACAATCACAATCTTCCCAGGATGTATCCATGAGCTTCCTTGACACAGTCACATACACCTGTGGACCACCTTCATGTGTCAATAGAGATCTTTCCCCCACTCTGACCAGAGGGAACCCACAGTTGGTTTTTTATTTAAAGAATTGTGTGTGGGCATTGACGGCAAAGCTCATCTTATTAATTAATTGTATGGATCTCCCTGTGTCTGAGTGTGCAAAGCTCTCTGGGGACATGCACCGCTGGAGCAGCTAATGCAGCCCGCAGCAGGGCCCATGGAGGGTTTGCGTGCAGCCTGGGAGGAATTTTTCCAGGTCAAAGGGCTGCTGATTTCTCACAAGAAAAAGTAAACATTGACCAGTCAATGAGATGCTCACAATGCCAAGTGTTTCTTAGCCCAGAGTATAGACAACACACCAACCAGGGGCCAAAAGAGGATATCTGATTCTTTCTTCATTCTTAAAATGCCTAATTAATGGAGCTGTTGAAAGATTTGAACAATTCTTACAATGACAGTATATGTTCCACACCCAACCAAAGCCTATGCAGTAAGTGCTCAGTAGATGGGCCTACTCATCATGGTGGCCAAGATAAATGCAAAGCATTTATAATTATAATGAAAAAAAAAGAGGAGAGTTGGGTCTATGCATAAAGCATTTTGAACATATTGCAATGGTTTTCCTATGGGGAGGCAAAAATGGAGAGATTGTAGCTCAGTGGTTGAGTGCATACCTGGCATGCGTAAGGACCTGGGTTCAACCCCTAGCACTGAAAAAAAAAACCTTGTAGAGTCACGTGGGTGGGCAAATGTTTGGTCCCCCACAGACCCAACCCATCTGACCCTTGTGATGGGAAAGGGCTGCAAATTTTCTTCTGAATCTCTGAACCCAAGTGTCTGCTCTTCCCCTGCAGGTCTGGAACCTTCCACGCTCTGTAGTTTCATTTCCTCTTCGTCAGGGGTCTCAGGAGTTGGAGCCGAGCGGAGACCCAGGCCCACCACTGTGACGACAGTGCACACTGGAAGCAAGTGACCGGCTCTGGAGGTGGGAACCAGGGGGCGGAGCCAGGGAAGGGGAGCCCTGGGCCACCAAGACCCTGCCCTGCCTGGTGCACCTTCCTGCGTAGGACTGGAAGACACAAGTTTTTTTATGGCCATATTTTATACTGCAATTCTGAAGTGTTCATTTCTCACAAACTCTACTGACTCAAGGGGAGCTGAATTAATAGGACCTGGTGCTGTATATATGAATCTTGCAAAGCTCTAACCGAATGGACCTTCTTCTTCCTCTCCCCCAACTCCACCATTTCCACTCTCTGCAGCGTAGGCAACCGTCTAGGGTGTATTTTTTCATGGAAAAAATATGGTTTCAACTGGATTATTTAAATATTAGTAAATATTGTGCATTAGGATTTTGTTTTCCTTTTAAGAAGTATGTGTTCTTGTTCTATATCTCTCAGTTACATGACCTCTATCGTTTGCTCTTCAATAGTAATTTTATGTTAACCTTTAAGAGATTTTCCCCCCCTCCGGGGAGAATTTCAAGGTATTTTTTAAAATTCTAATAAGAGGATCGAGAATCTGTCTCTAAGGCTGAGAGTGCACTTTACTTCTCTTTCTCTGGAGGGGCAGTTCTGGGGGGTTGGGGAGGAGCCTGCAGAAAACTTTTCCTCGCAGATTCTCCAGCAAAACCCACACCAACCACAGCAGAAACCAAGACACCTGCTCCCCAGAGACCCGGGATCAGCTTCCCAGGCTGACTTTACCAGTCAACGAGATGTCCACAATGCCAAGATTTAGGAGCCTCCCTTACCAAAGGGCAAGCTGCTGTGCTGTTTAAAGTGAACCCATGTGCACCCTTCTTTTCTCATGAGGGAAAACCGACGAAACTCTGATCTCAGCTATGCAGTTTTAAAATTAATCTCTCTTTGTTTTTTAAAGATGCATTTCTAATCTTATACTTAAAATGGCCTCCAACACTCACAAGTTGCTTCTCCATATTTTTACCCTGTTGGTTTATGAATGTTATCTAAGGGAGGGGAGGATAACAGTCCTGAAGAAGGAACCATTTATCTGGGGTGATAAGAAGAAGTGACTACCAAGTGCGCAGGACACTGGCCACCCATGGAAACATTCAGAGATGACCTCAGCCAGGCCCTGCGTGTATGTGAAGGCATCCCTCTCCTCAGTGGAACCGGAAATCAAAAATGCCCCAGTTGGCCTGGTATGAAGGATTTCCCAGGATGTGGAACTCTTAATGTTAAAACCAGGAATGTCCAGGGACACTAGGCCACATTGTGCACCCACGTGGTAGATAGGTGTGCAGGAGAGAGAGAGCAGTGTGCAACAGAGGGCACACTTTCCCAGGAGGCTCTCTATAGACCCAGGCAGGTGGCTCCAAAGCCTCCCTCTGCCTTTGTGCCCATCTAATGCCCCTGGCTCAATTCTGCACAGTCATCCTTGAGCCCACGGAGGGTGTCAGTAGGTCCACCTGATGGTCTAGTGGCCATCCCAGCTGATGGCCTCGCACCCCTCTCCTGTGAATGGCCAGTCATGGAAGGTCCTGTTGGGCAAACCATCTTTGTCACTTCTACACTTTTGCCTACTTTTAGTGCTACACAGCCCTCCCAACACACACACACACACACACACATGCACACACACACATGCACACACATACACAGTGTTATCAGGCTCAGCAGCCCCAGCCTGTCTTCCTAAGGACATTAGTGCAGGATATAGATGAGCAACTGGGAAGAGGGGCAGCTGGTCTACCTGTTCTACATGTGTCACATGCACTCACTGCTTGGCAGGAGTCCTGCTGAGCATCTGCCACACAAGCAAACGGGGTGAAAATTTAAGCTTACCCTCTTCAAAATGTGCAAAAAGTCTAGAAAAAGCCTGTAAAATGATAGCAGGCCCAGTTGAAAATCAAGTGTCATGTAAACTGGAGAAGCATCAACCTCTCCCCCTCAGAAAGACAAGGACATAAGTATTATAAACAGTTCTTGAGAAAACTCTAAGAGGTTGATTAGGATGTTGCTTACCAATAAGTGTCACAGAAACATTCAGGTTCATACAGTATAAGAAAAAAAGTAAATAGAAATTTACTGGGCATCAGATAATCAGCCTGAGTTTGGTACCTGTAATGTTCGTAGAGTTGTTTTTTTTTTTGTTTGTTTGTTTGTTTTTGTTTTTTGCTGTGTGCTACACACAGCATTTGTGTTTAGAAAGCAACATTTAAAACCAGGTTCTGTTATTGGTGATGAAAATAGTTTCTGGAGCTGATGTCTGAGATGCATGTTATATTCAGTTATTTAAAAGTATCTTGTACCTGGAAAATGCAGAACAGGTGAAGGGTGAGCCTGTGCAGGTACCTTCTGAGCTGTCTGGGTCAGTACTTGGCCCTTGGAGTGTCAGGTCCCAATAACAGTGCAAGATGGAGACTGGTTTGGGCCCAGTAGTAGATTCTGCTGATCATGACATCAGGAAGCATCACTGTCTTGATGCCACTGGACTTAGGTTATTTTCCATTGTTTTAGAAAGATGGGGAAGTAAATACCATACGGAAGAGTCTGCCCTTTTGAGAGAGCCCTTGGGATAAAAAGACAAAGGTTCTCTTCCAACCACTTGGCATTATTTATGTTTTATGAGGAAACAAGAAGAGGATGCAGAGTAGACCTTTGCTTACAGCCTCACAAATGGAATGGCAAAGCCCCCCACTGATGTCAGTTCCACTAGGATTAACTGAGCATTTCATACTCTCACCCAGAATGCTCAGCTGAGCCATGGGTAGACACACAGGCCCCATTTCTGGCTTTTTTCTTGACCCCCAAGTCCCCCATTTGGTCTTTCACCTTCTCTGTGCAAATGAATTTATTTCCCCTCACATGGATATTCAATTTTGAATGTGTTCTCGAATCATCTTCCCTTCACTGCCTGTCTGTCTCTCTTGACCCCCTAATCTTCATCTCATAAATGAGGCATTAGGAGCAGCTGGCATTCATCTGGAATTGAGTGGGTGCTATGCTCAGGTCCCACAGGCTATCAGCTTATCACTCTTCACCAAGGTACCTCTAGAGTCTTGGTAGCTCCCTGCTCTGCAGAGCCTTGCTTTCCAGCAGGGACAGTATGCTCTGGAGTCCCAGATTGGGGAGGTCAAGGTAGTTGAGTCTGGGAGGGGCAGGGATACCTAGGTGAAGTGCACTTCACCACAAAACCCCTGAGGAGATCGGGTGCTGCCCAGCTAGAGAGACAGAACCCCCAGGGATGCTTATGGGATTGGCAATAACCAGTGTGTGCTGCTCCTGCCTCCATGGAAACTAGAAAAGACAATATCGCCCTTCATGTCTCCTTTGGAAAGAAAAGAACTATGCTGAAAGCATGTCAAAAATAAAATAACAGAGCAGGTGTGACATAGTGTTCTTGACCTTGATTCCGGTCACTTCTTTAAGAATCTCACCTCAAAAGCATGGAGCAGCTCGTGACTTTGAGAGGGTGCCACTCTCCAGCTAGGTCTTAAGGTAGTGTCCAGGGAGCTTGGCCATCAGGCCTGGGGCAAAAGAAGATGGCTGTGTCAAATAGGCAAAAAGGTTTGGCTCTTAGAAAACATCAGCATTCTGATGAACGCAGTCCACATAGTGAGCCTCGACTTGGTTTACCCAGGACTGATATGCTGTCCACCTGTCCACCTTGGTGCCCAGTATGGCCTGGGTGAATTATGGGTGGGAGAGGGGACTTCTCTCCACTTGTGGAAACAGAAAGAAAAGGCCATATCCCAGGGAAGATGGACTCAGTATTTTAGAGCTTTGGACCCATGGCCCCTTGGATCCAGAGGGCCAGGGCTGAAATAGATTCTCCATGCTGGGGAAGCCACACTGGATCCATTGCTCCAGAGTCAAAGACATGAGACCTGGGGCTAGTGCCTCTGCTTCAGCCCCCAACACCCCTTCCTTCCCATGACCGCCATAGATGCACTGCTGGATATAAGAAAGAAAGTCAAGGGCCAGCAAAGGGCAGCTCCTCCCATTTTCATAAACAGAAATGTACTCCTTCCCAGGTTTGCACACTTACTCCTGGCAAACGCAGTGATGGTCCTCTGATTCAGGCAGTGCACGACCCCTTTGCATGTTCTACTGAAACAGTACTACTTCCTGTTCTGTCTCCTCATACACCACAAAGTTTACCTTTTCCTTAAACACATTCCAGACCAAACACTGTTCAGTTTGTTTCCAAAAGAAAAAAAAAAATGTATATACCTGTATGTAACCCACCACCCTTTTGAGGGAGTACCTGGTCCTAGGTTGGGGCTGTGAATGTACCAGACCTTTGCAAAAGGTGTTCCAATCCTTTGGTTTGCAGAATTGAAAAATGTTGAGATTGGAAAAACAGTTTATTTTTTCAAACTGGGGCTTATCTCCTGATGGCTCCAAGAAGATTTGTATGCAGATGAGTAAGCTCGAAAACTTCAACTCACTCGGTGGCAGGGAGGTCTAAGGAAGAGGAGAAAGAGGAAGATAAAAGCCCACACTCCTTCACCAGGTCCCTTCTTGGTGGTCTCAGTGCATCGTGGTCTGCAGCCCAGGCATACGCACAGCAGCCGGCCCCGCTGGGAAGTCTGCCCTGCATGCTGGCCAAGGCCTGGCCTGCCTCCTGCTCCACATGACAGTCGATGCCTCCAGAATCATCGGGAAGGAGTTAGCCTTTCCCCGACTACCCTGCCTCCTGCAGCAGGAGCAGCACAGCTTGTGGCTCTGGGGGCTCTGCTTTTGCAAATCCAAAGGCTGTGCATTTGGAAGCCAAACATTCAGCATGTGGTTTTGTGGACAAAGCAAACTGCCATGGCTTCTCAGTGTCTGTATCTTTCTACACCAAAGGGACAAACTGTTGCGTTCACCCTTTGTACTAAGGCCGCTTCTGCATATGCCGTACTGTTTTTTAACATTATTTTTTTGTTTCTGGGGAACTTCTCATGTGATTATTATGTCTTCTGATGATTTGCTGTATTATTTTACTTACAGGTGATTTTATTTTCTTATGGACAGGAAAAAAAGAAAATGAGAGGAGTGTTTGAGGCTTTCATCACAGAGATGAGACATCACTAGGGACTCAACAGCCCCAAACACTAGTTGAAGTGCTTCCCAAAGAAAAATCTTAGTTTTGCCAGACCAGCCTTCCAGAAGCCCTGCACTTGGGTGGACAGGGCTTTGGCACAGGGTTGTCAGGCTGCAAAAGAGCTATAGAAGGAAAGAAATGAGTCCTGTATCTCTGAAGCCTGCCACTGTCCTTCCATGGTCTTGGGCTGTTTCAGGGTGACCTGAGATGCTGTCCAAATGTCAACAGAAAGGCAGTAACATGGCAACAGGGTGCTCATTTTGAAAGACAAGGTGGCATGTTTCAGAGAACATTTATCTTAGTCCCACGTTCAGGTGAGAAGACATCAAAGGTACACTCTGCCCAGAATAAACATTGGAACTATTTCCAAATTGGCTTTTGTGGCTACACATAATGTAATTACCCTTCTTTCGGCTCTCCCTCAACAGTGAGCATGTTTTCCAAAAGCTTACAATGTCAAACCCAGGAACATTCCCATGTCGACTACTACCAGCTTGCGGTGGGTTCAATTTTCCCATAAAAACATGCTTGTCCAAAAGAAGGGAAACTGTGCACTTATTCCATGCATGTAATAAACTCTGCAAGAAGTTTAACCCCCATAGGTTTGCGGCATTGCAAAGTTGTTCATGGGTCTATGTAGCAAATGATTCTCTGCCTTGACAATCATGTATACATATCAAGATTTCTATCATAATGATAATGAGGTTGATGACTTCTTGTTTTCCTCCAATAAAGACAATTAATCACCTTCAGATATACGTGGTCTGTTTTTTTCCTCTCTCTGAAGTTTGAATTTGAAGGAAGGGGTTTGGATTGAGACCCTGGAAACTCCTGCATTGCCCCTAAATATTTTATATTGCCTACTCTGGGAGCAGGAAGTGGCAGGGGGCTGGAGCACATCTTGAGTTCAGGGGTGGGGGTGTGCCCAAGTTCAATGCCCACTGGACAGGAAAACTCCCCCATTTTCTTGCTACTGCACAAGTTGGCTGCAGGCGGTCTCAGGAACTCAGATCACACTATGTATTCAAAGGCATTTGGAGGAAAAGCCGATGCTGATTCCTCAGGAAGAACCTCTGAGTAGGGGGGGGCACAGCAGTCCCAGGCTGGAGTAATCCACACTCACACACCTCCACGTCCCCAACACAGCCTATACTTTCAATGCCCAAAGGAAGCTTTTTTTCCAAACAGAAAGCCGCCTGCTTTTTTGTTTAATATATTTTGAGGGAAATTGGGAGAGAGGAATTATAATCCATAATTCATCAGATTTTTTTGTGGTGAGGGAGTCTCAAGACCAGACTCCTCCAGTCCAAATAGGAAGTGGTTGTATAGAGGGGGAAAATGATTGAATATGCATTTGAGAAATGTAGACTCAAAACTGTCCCTTCCAGCCAGTATCAGAAACAATGACATGGATCTTAGGGAAATAAGGACTGGAGTCCAGAAGTAGAGGGGTTACTGTCTGATGTGTTCTTTTAAAATTGATTCTTCTTCTCTTAGACCAGAACCTAATAAGGAGGTGTATCAAAACAAAGGGATCCTTCAGAGGATGGCTAGGTGACATCATTAATGAGATGGGACAAAGAATTTTGTCATTTATGGGACAAAAGAATTTTGGTAGTCTAACCATTTGGGGGGGTAGGGTACCGGGAATTGAACTCAGGGGCACTTGACCACTGAGCCACAGTCTGTTTTGTATTTTATTTAGAGACAGGGTCTCCCTGAGTTGCTTAGTGCCTCACTTTTGCTGAGGCTGGCTTTGAACTCGTGATCCTCCTGCCTCAGCCTCCCTAGCCACTGGGATTACAGGCCTGCGCAACCACACCTGGCAGTCTAAACATTTTTGAAAGGACTATTAATGGTAAAGATGTCCAACAAACTAACTGTAAATCTAGTCCAAAGAAATACACAGAAGTATAAAACTGACCCTAATTGAAAGCAGGTATTTTTAAGGGACTAGGAGTTCAAATGTTTTAAAGTCAAACTTTATTTTTCTTTGCTTGTCCCTCCAGTCACATGGACCAGCACCTCTATCCTTTTGATCCAAGCTCCCTTTGACCCACAAAATATTCCTCTGGCGCTGAAATTCATGCCAAATTTCCTATATTTTAACATGAATTTCAGTCTTAAAAATTATCTTGGAAATATCTGTTGGTGACCAGAACACGCTTACGAGGTGATTTATTAAATCAAGTGCAAAAGTAAACAAATGCCTCCTTACAGTTGTAGGATTGTTCATCCAGGAAAGAGCCACACTGTACTTGATGGCCAAAGCAGGTACAGACTGTGTGTACCCACATCCCCTTGCCTTTCTCTGAAGGATTTCCCAAGAAGGATTACTGTAACATAAAAGCCGTTTCAAAAACCAGAACACATCCATCCCCATGCAGGTCGCCACTCTGCTGGGCTGCTGGCCTTTAAGGTATGTATACTTGGTCAGGAACTGTGCCCAACCACATCTTCTTGCCCACTTGGTTGCAAAACCTATATTGAGCCCCCAGATTGTGCAGTCCCTAAAAGAGTACCCCAATGACACAGTCTCAGCATAGCAGTGTGCGCACACACATGTGTGTATGCCATGCCACAGTCGGGGTTGGCTTCCAATCTGCACCTTCTGTGCCAAGTCGAGCACTAGGGCTTGGAGGACAAGGTGCTTGTTTTCCATTCAATTCATACAAAGACGCCCTTTAGGTCCCCGCTGTCTTGGGTGGGCTCAGAGGACTTTGGAGCATTAGACTATGTGCTGTGTGCCCAGCAGGAACTTTGATCAGGTTTGCAAGGCTGGAGAGAGCTCCAGCTGGGAGCTCAGAAGCCAGGGCCAGACTCCAGTGGGAGTCCATCTGTCCTCTTTTATTCAAGGGTTTGAGAATTGAAGAGCACATTTAGCCTTCAAGAGTCTATCACCCAGGGCTTGGTACACAGAAAAGCACTTTACAGATCTCATTAGGCATCATGCTGTTCCAGAGTGGGTTGGCCTCCCCTGCCTCTCTTCACTGAGATCCATTGGCAGCCCTGAAATTAGACCTAGGGACCCTCAGTCCTCCCTGATCTGTTTTTCCTACAGGGTCCAGCAGTGCTTTTGGGTAAATCCACTCACACTTTCATACATTCATTCATTTATGCATTCAACATTCTTTTGAGCACTTGCCATATTCAGAGTTTTCACTCTGAGAAAATTAAAGTAAATCTCCTACTCTCAAAAGCTGCATGAAGGACAGGAAGAATTTAGGGGGAACAATGTGAGCAGGAGCACAGAGGTGGTGAATGCAGCATCTATTTCACTGGGTGGGCACATAAGATGTGGGCAAACCAAAGGAGAGAGAGGTAGACTGGAGGAGCCTTGTTACTGTCATCAATAATAACCACTGCAACTAGTGTCACTACTGAGGACTTACTGTGCTAAGTGCATTTCATTCAATATCACATTGACCCTCAGCTTTAGCAAGGAAGGGGTTCTGATTATCCAAATGAGTTCAAAAAAGATCAATTATTTACCCAGAGTCAGTTGTATGTGTGAATATAGTTTGAAACTCAGCTTGTGTCGACACAAAAGGCCATTCTGCTGTCCTGCTTCTCATGATTTGGTGCCATCATTGAATTCCAAACCATGACATTTGGATTTTATTTAGTAGGTAACTGGGAGCCATTGCAAATTATTGAGTTGAGGAGTGACATGTCAAATCAGTTAACATTTTGGAACATGACCATTATTAGGGTCCATTCTATACCGCCAAGGGAAATTTATCTTCTGTAATAGCTCAGTCTGGCCTTACATGTGGTCTAATAAAGGAGGACCTGCGGAGAGATCATAATCATTACTGTGTATCAGCCCATATGTTTTCTGTTGTTCACTTTTATTTCTCAGGAGAGATGTCATAGAATCTGGATTTGATCTAGAATCCGAGACGCAGACAATAATGATAACATGGCTGGGTTTTGTTTTTCTATTTTTTTAAAGTCTATTCTCCAGCCCTGATTAATAACGCTGGAAAGTTATGTCTGTGCACATGAAGTTTCATCCCTGACATGCACGCTGCCCTGGTATCTGCTTTTCTTCTCTGAGTTGCCCTCAAAGCTACTGATTTATTTTTTAAGACAGCGTCTCCAATCTCTCCTGTTCTTTCAGCCTCCCCTGAGAGGAACTGCACCGAGCATGAGCTCATCTTTCTAATGTGTCTGCACCAGCAACATATGTTCCAGAAAGACAAGGGGCCAGAAGAGGCAGCTCTTGATCAACAGGTTACAGAGTCCAGATTCCCTTTCTCTCTTGCCCCCCGTCTTTGTTTCCTGCCCCCTCCCTGGAACATTTCTTTGGCTTCAGCAGTACATAGGCTTTCTTGAGCAGGCAGAATCTAAACCTTTTCTTCCCTTGCTGGGTCAGGCTGTTTATATCAGAACACAAGCACACTAGAGATTCTGAGCTGCCAGGCCAATCTGGCTCTAATTATGCAGAAGAGCACTGGGACATCCTCTCTAATGAGGGCCAGCTGTTCCCCAGCAGGGGCACAGGAAGACAGCTGACTTTTGAACCCACCTAGCCCAAGGTGCTTGTCAGGTGGCACTCCCAGGGAGAAGATAGAGCTACCTGGAGTTGACAAAGGCATTAAGAGCCAGGCAATTGGAAAGGGCCCCACTTCCTCCTTGTTGTGTTCCCTGAGCTGCAGCCTAGGGCCTCTCACACTTCATCTCTTGGGATTCAGCTAAAATGCAGATTTTGATTTAGCAATTCAGCTGGGGTCAGAACTGCTGCATCTCTAACATGCTCCCAGGAGGCTCCTCTGCTGCTGGTCCCTGGACCACCTTTGAGTAGCAGCAAGGGGAGCTCTGGGGAGTCTCTTCCAGTGATTCTCATCCATGTGGCATGTTCAGATCACCTTGGGAGCATTTCGAAAATTTTAAGGTCCAAGTCAATTGAACTAGGACCACTGGTGATTCTCAAGTACCACTGGGACGGAACTATCGCAGCCAAATCATCACACCACCTTGAGCTGGGAGATTGAGCAGCTACCTGGAAACTCCATGGCTTCCAACTAAGCAAATCTGGACTGGAACTATAAATGATAACCAGCCTTTCTCTAAAAGAGTCCAGGATATAGTCCAGCCCAATTTTTCCCGGTCTTGCTTCAGCCAGCGTATGGTATATCCTCTTGTCTGAATTAATCTTCTGTCTTTTACCAGTCCTCCTGGACCCTCCCTCTGAACCTTCTGGAACTCATTGACCCTCATCAGCAAAATCTCCTAAATTCTGTGTAGATGGAGAGAGACAGAGAGAAGTTCCCCTGCAAAGCCGGGGGGAACCCAGAGACCTGGCCACCGAGTGGCTGGTTGCAGACTAGACAACCCCAGCCCACAGTTATTATCATATCATCTATTATCATGGGAATTGACAGATTTTTGCAGTGGTCTATTACCAGCCGCTGTTTCAAACATCCCCCAAATACTAACTCCTTTTCTCATAACAACCCTACTCAATGGTTCCATTTTAGATGAAGAAAACTGAGGCACAAAAAGGTCAAAAGCCTTGTCCCAGCCACACCAATAGTAAGGGACTGTTATGGATTAAATTGCATTCCCTCCCCTCAATTTCCATGTTGAAGTACTAACCCTCGATCCCCTCATTTTCTTCAATCCATTTCTACCTTTTCTGGTGTATTTCCATCCATGTCAGCTATCTATCAGCTGTGTGGCAATAAGCGATTCTAACTATAAATATGGACTGTCGCATGGCTTCTGTGTTCAGGAGTCAGGGTGCAGCTTGGCTGGGTGCCACTGGTTCCAGGACTCTCAGAGGCTGTGGTCCAGCTGCTGTCAGCTGGGGCCACAGTATCTCAGGACTAGAGCAGGACTGAAGGACTGCATGCAGCCCACTCATGGCCATGGCTAGGCTTTCGTCCCTGGCACCTCATGGTAGAAGTCTCATTCCTTACCATACCATGTGGGCCTGCTCACTAGGAAATGAGGTGATCTGAGAGAGAAATGCCCCAGATGGATGGAAGGTGCCGTCTTTCTGTAACATATTGTGGAGAGGTACCCCACTACTTCTGCCATTCTTTGTTCATTAGAAGCAAGTCAGTGAGCCCAGCCCACACTCAAGGGAAGGGTTGCTCAAAAGTGCCAGGGACCAGGCTGCAGGGACCACAGGGGGCTCTAAAAGTCTGCCCACCACACCATCTTCCTGCTGTCCATGTGCTCCTGACTGCATAGTAGTCCTCGTTGAACAGAAAGACAGGTTGAGCCTGGGCTGCAGACTCTAAGTGTACGCAGGGTGGTGGAGACACTGGAGGGTGGGAAACACCAAGTGGTTCTCAAAGCTACACACCTATGTCTTGAAATCTATTGTTTGGGTTGAGGATGTAGCCCAGTGGTAGAGCAACTGCCCTGCATGTGCAAGGCCCTGGGTTTCAGATCTAGAACCACAAAGTAAGTAAATAAGT
Source organism: Marmota flaviventris (assembly GCF_047511675.1). Classification (NCBI taxonomy): domain Eukaryota; kingdom Metazoa; phylum Chordata; class Mammalia; order Rodentia; family Sciuridae; genus Marmota; species Marmota flaviventris. Next base: position 28,050,712 of record NC_092509.1, read on the forward strand.
AAATAATTCTGTTTTCTGCAAGAGCATAGTACAAAACACTAACAGCATTAACAAATTGTCCCGAGGTTGTTTGAAGCTGCAACTGAGAAGGAGTTTTGAACCCTCCAAAGAAAAATTAGCTTGAGCCAAACACCTCAAGTCCAAAGGCACACACGGTCCACCAAATGGCAAAGTATATGGTGCTTTTTAAAGAGCATGTGGGTACTGATCCTCCACGTAGAAATGGAAAATAAGTCCTTGAAGTGAGGATTAAACCCACCTGCAGAGGCTACCTGGGAAGAGGTCAGGTGGACTGGATCCCCTGTCTGATGAAGAGCAGGGACAAGCTCCCAGGCAAAATGTGCAGCTGGACTGAGTAGAGGTGGCCCTGCCCTCTGATATGCATGCACAGAGGAGGGGTTACAGGATCTGAAGCACTTTGCCATGAATGACCACAGGGTCCTCAGAACAGCCCCTGGAGATAAGTGGGGATGGCACAGATCACAGCTCTGCCACATACATGACGAACCTGAGTCTGAGACAGAGAAAGTGACATGTAAGGGTCACAGTCAGTTCTGCTCAGGGCCAGTGCAGCATCTCTCACCTGCAACCCAATAGACTGGAAAGTAGCAGCGGAAACCCGCTAAAAAAAGGGCCTAGAAGAAAATTAGAAAGTGAATTTTCACTGAGGCCTCCCCAGTGCAGGTGACACAACCCACAGCAGGCGGGATACTGAGAGGAGGAGGTGGACGGGGCGCATCCTGTGTCTTTCCTCACCTGCTCTCTGGGTTGAGTTTCCAGCTGTCAACTCCTTGGCCACTCACAAGCAAAGCATAAGCACCGTGAAGGCTTGTTCCTCTCCATCGGTACCCCCTCCATCTTCTCAGGGAGGATATTTGCATTCAACAGAAACTTCCTGAGTACTTCCTGAAACATACCAGGAACCCCCACCCAAAAGACCCTTGCCATGATTCAGCTTCTCCAAAGACCCTCCCCATAATTACCCTAAAGTCTCCAAGAGTGTCAAAAGAATATCAGCAAGGTTTCCACAGAGGGCATTGTGGTTTGAAACTTCCTCTTTCTTGGACGTGCCAAGTTTGCAAACAAAGGTGTGATAGAGTGTGTCTCCAGGAGAACTTGTTGCTATGCAAAAGATGCTATCTCTATTTTCTTGGTAAAAACTTGTAAAACATCTGTCCAGCCTCAGAGTCTAGGACAGAGAGTCACTGTTACATACCCACCCACTGAAATGTAACCACCCCACTGAGTATTTAAATTTAAAGAATTTCCAGACTCGGGGTCCAGAAATTTTGAGGCATGAGCCCCTCTGGACCACTGCAGCTTAAATAAACCTGTTTATTGAAAATTCCTTGGGTATCCAGCCTAATCTGTCCTATATCACTCCTACATGCTGGACCCTGATCCATGCCCTGAGGATACGGAAGAGAGTAACACACACACACACACACACATACACACACAAGCATCCTCACTGAGTTTCCATTCATTTCCCCAATTTTCCCCATCTCCCTTTTATGGCAGGTTATAACAGGTTGCCAGGTGAGTTCTTTGTCTCAAAAATTTGAAGAATGAAATCCAGGGACACAAGGGTGACAGTAAAGTAACAAAATTTACTAGAATAATAGAAAGAAAGAAAGAAAAAACAGAGGTCCTGAAGAGAGAGAAGTCCAAAGAGAGGGTTGCCAATGCGTGTCGGTTGTCCAGGGTTTTCATGGACTTGATCTGTCCCAATAGTTGATTGGGGGAGTATAGAATTCAGAAAGGGGCCAATCAATTCTATTTTGTCTTCTACTAATCTGGGGACAGTAGTCTCCAAGCCTTTATCAACATAAGGATGGGGGTGAGGGTTTGTTGGCTCAAGAGCAAGTGCTTTAGAGAAGATTTTGTGGAAGCTAGAGGGGAAAGGAAAAGTGTGTGTGTGGTGGGGGGGACATGAAAATCAAAGGGAGATCAATAGAGGAAAGGGAGGGGAGGAAATGAAAAAAAACCCCGGGGAGTTACATTGGCCAAATTATATTGTTATATTGTGTGCATGTATGAATATGTAACAACAAATCCCACCATTATGTACAACTATAATGCACCAATTTAAAAAATGAGGAAAAAAAAGTCTACTTGTCTGGGATCATTGAGCACTAGACATTATCTAGCTCTGTCTCATCATAAGCCAAAAATTCTCTATATTTCTCATGGTGATTTCCTCCACATCAGCCACTGAGGGAAGGTCTTTGAACCCAAGGGGAGTCCAGAAACTTGGTCCTAGTCCCGGATGTATCACTAATGAGCTTTATAATCTTGGGTGATTCATTCCAATCTTTGTCCTTCTGTTTTCCATTTATACATTGACTACATGAATTTGACAAGAAGACCTCTAAGGTAAACTTTAGCCCTTCAAAACTTTCTGGCTGTTGCTCAGACATAGCCCAAGTGCCATGTTAGAATTACAATGGGTTCCAGCACCCCTCTTGGGTCTTGCTCTTTGCCTGGAAAAAGGTGTTGCCAAGTCAGGTGTGCTGTTTCCTGAGTAACATGGGAAAAAAATCAGCTGAGCCCAGGAATTTCAGGGTGTGTTTTTTGTTTTGTTTTGTTTTTCAAACTTGGATCCCAGCCCAGAACAGAGAAGAAAAAGAGGTAAAACTTTTCTAGTCGTCATGAAATGCACATTTCCTGCTACTCCCCTCCAAGTCTGGTGTTAAATTAACAAACTCAAATGTGTACATTAACAAGATGACTCAGGCTCGGGGAATGTGGGTAGCATGACACTAGTTTTAAATAATGGCAGTAAGAGGACTTTTCTGGTCCTTTTGTTGACAAAAGACAGCAAGACATCATTAATCTAGGTCAGTGATCTCTAAACAGTTTTGATTGTGAATCCTGATGATAAAATATTTTTGAGCATGTTCCTAATATATGGATGTTTATGTACTTGGAAATTATAGTACTAAACCTACTTATGAACATATAACACACACAAACACAAAGTCGGGAAATTAAAGGGACAAGATCAGAACAAAAGAAACTCTCTTCCACAGAACAAAGTTTTTATCTTTGCTACATTAATGTGGGGTTTTAATCATGATTTAAGAGTTTGTAACACAGCAAATTAAAATTTAGCTTTCAAGTCTAGTGGATCTAAATTCTTGATTTTTAAGTGTTCTTGAAAGTGAAAAAGTTATGATTCAAAAAAACATAGATCTAAATGGAAGAAGTCTATCATTAGAGGTGCTTGTAATTAGGGACATGACCATATGCAAATTGGAAACTTATAAGACTGAAGGTAGGGACATTGCAGGTGGTTCCTTCTTTCCCATTTCTTTTCTTTCCTTCTGCCAAGGGCTTTTGTACCTCTTTAAATCAAGCCTCATGAACCTGCAACTATAATTCATGCACAAACAATTCTCTTAGTCTATTTTTTAAAAATAGGTTAATATTATGGTTAATATTTATATTTAATTCTTTATAAAGACAAATCTTTTGAGAATTTACAACTGGATGGAAAATAGAAGGTTTTTCTCTTGGTTAAGGTACTCCTGGGGAGCTTATAGCTTCAGACCACCAGAGAAACTTGGAGAACATGGCCCCTTTTCATGGAACTCAGCCTAGTATTGAGCAGAATCGACAAAGAGACAGCGCAAAAACCTTTAAAATAATTTTTTATTTTATTAATCAATGCTATAGTTTGGGTGTGAGGTGTACTCCAAAAGCTCATGTGTAAGACCATGTAAGAACTTTAAGAGGAGAAATGATTGGTTGTGAGAGTCTTAGCCCAATCCATGAATTAATCCCTGATAGGGATTAACTGAGTGGTAACTGAAATGGTGGGGTGTGGCTGGAGGAGGTAGAAATTGGGTTGTGACTTTGGGGTACATATTTGTATCTGGCAAGTGGAATCCTCTCTCTCTGCTGTCTGATCATCATGTGAGCTGCTTCTCTTTGCCACACTCTTCTGCCATGATGTCCTGTCTCACCTTGAGCCCCGAGGAATGGAGCCAGCCACTTATGGACTAACACCTTTGAAACTGTGAGCCCCTAAATAAACCTTTCTTCCTCTACAGTTGTTCTGGTCAGATCTTAATCACATCAGTGGAAAAGCTGACTAAAACAATCAAAGTGGCATCTATGTCTTTATAATAACTGATTAATACATGCAGGAGACATTTCATCCATCCACAGGCAAGGCTTAGAATACTTAGGAATCAGACAACCCTCACAACCAGTCTGTAGCCTAGACTGTAACCAAGACCCCTTTAAGGACACTGCCTCAGTGGCAGGGAAAGTACTTCCAGACCTCCTGGTGACTGTCTTGAAAACCCAAGCCTACCACACAGCGGTAAATCTTACACTAATCTAGGAGTTAAATGGGCACTGTGAAATTGTGAGTCCTTTTCTGGTTCCAGTCTGCTTGCTGACTGATGTTTGTGACCTGTGGTACAAAGAGTTAAATGGAGAGAGATGCAGATAAGATGCTTAACCAGAAAGAGCACCATCTGTGGTATTACTGAGGCCTAAAGACGTCCCCTAGTGCAGGGCTTCCTGAACTTAAATGTGCACACGAAAAATTGGGGCATCTTTGTTAACATGAAGATCATGATTCAGTCACTCTGGGATGGGACCTGAGATTCTGTATTTCTAGTAAGTTCCCAGGAAGCCCAGGCACTGCTGGCCAAAACCCATGCACCCTGAGTAACCAGCCCCAGCATATGTGCCTCTTCAACAAGGAACACAGTCTTTCTTGGACCTGTTTGCTGACAGAAATCAACAAGTGAGGAATCAAAGAAGAAGATGGTGTTGGTGAGCTATACATAAAGCACAGGAGTTATAGGTAGTAATTAATTATCAAGAGGTTGGCTGCCCAACAAACTACCAACTCCTCAGTGATACCTCCATGCCACAGTCTGGCTGGGCACAAATAACCGGGAGGTCTAGCCACTTGTAGATTCAAGCATGAACGAACTTTATCTTCAAACTCACACGAACGCCACCCACGCGACCCTCCAGGAACTCTGCGAGCTCAACCGGAACTCAACCAACCCACTGCGAACTCTCTAGGAACTCCGCGAGAGCTCAAAAATAGCAGGCACCGGAGGCAGCAGGAACCGCCCCTTCTGGCAAAATGCCAGGCACCATCTTGACCTGGCCGTGGCTCTCAACACCTTCAGCCTAATAAGATGGCAACTCTGGGTTAAATGCCTTTTGGCTGCTGCATCCTCTGAGGAGCAGATCTAGCAGCCAAACTGGAGTAGAGCTCCTGGGCACCACAGCGCCCTCTGCCGGCAGGAGGAAATTACAGGGGAGACCAGGTGCTCTTTAGGGAAGAAGCCACTGCTGAGTCTCTGGTCAAAGATGTGAAGGGAAATAGCCCCTCAGTTTGGGCTGTGGCCACATAGCCTTCTACTGTAGCTCTTCATGGAAGGAAGGGACAATCACTCTGTGGCTTAGCCTGTTACAACTCTAGCAAGAACAAGAGGGTCAGGAGTGCTCAGCAGGACTCTTCGGGCATCCTCTCCAACCTACAAGGTAAGATCCAGGGGACAAAAGGGGTAGTCATTGCTTTCTCTGGAGACCACATAGCTGGTTCTCCTTATGTTCTCCTCAGAGACCCTCCACCCCCCACCACAACTGCAAAGTAGCTAAAAGTAGCTGGAAACTTCTATTGTCATTTTTTTTTTTTTTTAATGGAGATTAAAGATTACTCTCTGGCAGGGTCTCCCTTTAGACTCAATCTCTAGCAGAGAGAAATGCTGTGGACTAGGAAAACTGTGTGATGTTAAATTTGGGTAAAGCAGAGCAAGGTGCCCCAGCACCCCAGAGATTAGTATGTGCCGTCCTGTTTTTCCCAGGGAATATGAAATGGTTTTGGAACATTTCCTAAAGTGGCTGTGAATTAGCTTGTGATGTTCTTAAAGGCACCCTCCTACAGATTCACACTTGGAGCAGACTTGAGGAGGCTACTAGGTTAATTTCCTCATTTAGGATGAGCAGCTGCACCCTCTGGCTTCCTCTTACCCCCAGCTCTTTTGTTACAAATCTAAACAGTGAAGAGTGGATAGGAGGGACACGGGAGCAAGGACCATGACTCTTTGGCTCTCCACCATCATATCCCCAGTGTACTGGTGAGCACTAAATATCCATTTGTTAGATGAATCACTGATTTACTGAGTCAGTGATGGGAATGACAGCAGTGGCTCTTAGCTGGGCAGCCTCCGTGACAGTCTCAGATCCTGGATGAATGCCAATGATTCCCTAATGCTGTTCACCTCTGGGTATTTTTTCCCAAAGCCAGGGCATTTGGGCACTGACTTCCTCAGCTCAAGTTCATGTTCCCTTTATCCAAGCTCTGCACTCCCTCTGGTCATTCATTCAAGGCTTTTACACTTGAAAACATGATGGTGCACAACAGAGCATTCCAGTCAAGTATTTAAGAACTGTAGGGGCTTCTGGGAAACACTGGGAACAGGAGTCCACCAGCGTGCTTGGACCTTGCTTAAGCATGGATGAGGCCCACTCGCCACCAGTACAGACGTCTCCCAGCCTTCAGTTTCAGACATGCCTGGCCCGTGAGCAGTCTTCACGACAACTTCAAAGGGCAGTGAGCCAAATCAATTCCATCAGAGACAGTTCCAGATGTTTCCTTTCAGCCTGTTGATTGTGTGCGTCTGATATATCCTAGAGGCCTAGGAGAACATGAGAAACTTTGAGGGCCTGGTCAGGAACAGGCAGGGTGTTCCCCTAAAGGGGGAAGGGGATGGAGCAGAGGTTTCACTGGCAAATAGAAAGAGGGATGCAAAACCACCCCTGGCTCTGGTGTCTTGTTGATGATTTTGACTCTGAGAAGGGTCTACTCTTCTGAAAATGAATTGGAATGGAAAATGATGAAGAGAAGTTGGATCCAGTAAGGATGTGCCCTGGCAGATCCCTTAGACCTAAGGGGTGGGCTGTCTGCCCACAGTGAGAGCCGGGAAGAAAAGCTGTCCTTGGTTATCACAGAAGCACATCTCAGCCACTTTTATCCCTCCCAGCCTTGCCCAGCCCCTCCCTCCTTCTCAGCTTTCTAAAGAGAATTTTCTTTGCTCAGGGAACAGGAGCTGAGCTACAGGCACGAAGCCTGCATTTCTCTCAGCCAGATGCTTTGTTTATTCTGGCACCTGCCACAATGGGCCAGAATGGCCTCTGAGTCTGCTTCCCTGTGGCCCAAACACCTGCCAGCCCCAGGGCCACTCATGGGCAAGCTGAGATTAAGGTCCACAGCTGTGTGGCAGGTGAGCCAGCAAGGCGGCCCAGCAGTCAGCCTGCCTGCGGGCTAATCCCCTTCTGGGGATGATTTGCTTACTCCATTGGGAAAGACCTTTCTCATTTCTTGTTTTAACACTTCTGACTGGGCTGAATCTTAAGGCCCAGCTCAGCGGCTCCTGCCTTGGCTGAACATTGGAAGCTCCTGCGTGCATTTTCTCTGGTTGTGATTTCATTGCTTTGAGTGTGACCTGGACATTGGAATGCTTAGGGGCTCCCTTAGGTGATACTACTATTCAGCAACAGTGGGACACCCTGAGCAGCTGAAGTATTGATCCATCTGATGAGGATTAAAGAGCCTGACCCCAAACCTCCCTAGGTTTCTCCTCTGGTTTGTACAAAGCAGGGTTAACTTGGAGAAGAAAGATTTAATTAGGATGCTTCTGTCTATGACTCCATGGAAACTTTCCTTGTTCTGTTTTTTTTTCCGTGTTCTTTAAGGGCAAATCCACCCACTGACTGCTCTCTTTCCTTCTGAGCAGAGAATTTTAAAACATTGTTGACACAATTAACATAATATTGCCAAATAAAAGCTATTTACTTTCCCGGTGAAATTTGAATTTCAGAAAATCAATTAATTTTTTAAATATAATTATGGCCCATGCACTATTTGGGATATACTTATACTAAGAAAATATTCAAATTTAGTTAGGCAGCCTATTGGACAAACCTGGTGACTACAGTAGATCTACTAATCAGAATGATATTCTTTCTGTTACAAAGGACAAAAACAACTCAAATTAGGCAAATAGGGTATAAAAGGAATTAATTGACTCATCTAACTAAAAAGTCCATGTATGATTAGGCAGTATTTAGATGTATCCTCTGATCTTTCTCCATCTCTTAAGCTCTTCCTTTCTCCTTGAGATCTTTCCAGATATTAGGGAAGAAGGAGGTCCCTGATAGCTCTGCCCTAAGAAAAGAGAGAAAAAAAATTTCTCCTGAGAACCCCAAGAAACAAGGAAAATTGGTGTTTTAGCTTTTTTCACGGCTGTAACCAAAGGACCTGACAAGAACAATTTTAGAGGAAGACAAATTTATTTGTTGCTCATGGTTTTAGAGATCTCAGTCCTTAGATGGCTGACTGCATTCCTCGGGGCCTGAGGAGGGCAGGACATCGTGATGAAAGAGTATGGTGGAGAAAAGCAGCTCACAACATGGCACCAGGAAGCAGAGAGAGCTCTACTCAACAAGGACAGCATATAAACCCCAAAGACATACCCCCAGGGCCCCACCTCCTCCAGCCACACTCTACCCACCTACAGTTACCACCAATAATTAATTCCTATCAGACGATTATGGCACTGAGGAGGTTAAACTTTTTATAACCCAATCATGGCTAAACTTTCCTGCATTGTCTCACACATAAGCTTTTGGGGAGACACCTCTTATCAAAACCACAACAACTGGTTTTTCTAGCTCAAGTCATGTGTCCATTCCTGAACCGAGGAAATTGGTTCCAGGACTTTGTGGATACCATAATCTGCTAGTGCTCAAATTCCTTCTATAAAATGGTGTGATATTTGCCTAGAACCTGAGCATATCCTCCTGTATACTTTCAATCACCTCTAGAGTCTATATAATACCTAATAAATGTAAATGCTATGTAAATAATGACTATGCTGCATTGTTCAGGAATAATAACAAGACAGTACAAATTCCTTTTTTTCAAGTATTTTCCACCCATGGCGTGTTGAATCCATGGATGCAGAGCCCACTGATACTGAGAGCTGATGTTCTCTGCTCCAAGCTGTTCACATGATCCCTTCTCACATTACATGGATTGATCAGCATTATAATGAGCCAGGGATTAGGTGGTTTTCTAAGGGAAAGGATTTTGAGCAAACAGATGTCTATCTACTATATTCTACAGAAGAAAAAAGCCACTTCTTGGTCATCCCAAATGTGCACATATACTGCCTAAGGAAGGGATACTCTAAATTAGGATAGTATTATGATTTGGATCTGGAGTATCCATCAAAAAGCTCATGTGTTAGTTAATGCAATGATGTTCAGAGGATGGTGAGTGCTGTGACTTCATCGGTGGATTAATCCATTTGATGGATTAATTATCTGGACTACTGGGTGGTAATTATAGTCAGTTGGGACATGGCTGGAGGAACTAGGTCACTAGGGGTGTGATCTGGGGAACTAAAACTGTCCCTGGTTGCTCCCTGTCTCTTTCGCTCTGCTTTTTGGTTGTCATGAACTTCCTCCACACCCGTCTACCATGATGTTTCTGCAATGGAATCAGCCAACTTTGGACCAAGACCTCTGAAACCTTGAGCCAAAGTAAATCTCTCCTCCTCTAAGTGGATCTTGTCAGGTATTTTGGTCACAGTAATGGAAAGCTGGCTAACACAGATGGTGTGTGAGGTCAGAACTACTCCTCAAGGCTCTCTAAATGGACCTATTCAGTTGACCAGTAGTTCTAGCAGGACAGCAGCTCACCTAGGCCTCTGCTCTCCAGCAAAGTGTTCTGCATGTAGAAGAGATGAAGGTCTTGACTGTTATTTGGGAACCAGTGCTGTCCTTGGAGGAGGTTTGCTCTTCCAGTTCAGTGCATCCTCTGGCTATAAATATGGGAAAACTCTTGATCTACTATCGGGTGAGGGCACCCACTTCTGATGCCTAAATGACTCATACACAATACTCTTCCCCCACTGTACTCTGATAACCTCAGGTGACACCTGAGAGTTCTCCTGTCCTGTGGCTGGGTGGCCAATTTTGTTCCCAAGGGCCAAAGAACATCTAGATCCACAGGGTTTGCCCCATCCTATTTTGTGCTGGGAAATTTCTGTCCATGTGCCTCCTGTTTGAGTTCTAAATAGTTCTAAATAGCATATGTGTCGTGAGGCAGGGATTCTGTTTTCTGCTCTGCAAGGTCTACCATTAGGCTTTGTTGAATGTCTTAAGTTACCAGAAAGAGAAGGAGGAATTCTCCATTATCCTCTCATCTCTGGCTAATGATGTCTTATCTATCCTCAGTCAGGGGTATTTATGAGACTCAACTTTTTCCTAAAAAGATTGCCTATCTCATAATTCAAGAAATTCTGATTGGACTAGTTCAGACAAAGGGCTGGATTAGGATATTTTTTTTTTTTTTTGCTTTTTGAAGAGCTCCACAAATAATTCTGATATTCTACTCTCTACTTCCCACAAATCTCTCTTGAAAATTGTTCTAAAATAATCCTCTCCAAATTCTTGGAATATCAAATCTAAGGGTGCAGCATCAATGCCTGGGGTTTTCTTTTAATATATCCTCACACGATGATATACCACAATTGTATTGAAAATAATTGAATGAAAATATCAGCCAACCAAATGTTGCATGCCACTAACCAATTGTAGTCTTATATTTATGAGTGCTTTGGGGCAAGCACAAAAAGGAGATTCCTTAATTAATGGAGGCGATTCCCCCCGTTAAGATGGCTTAGGTTTGCTTCGGACAGCTTGGGGAGAGGATGCAAGAGAAACTCACAGTTCTTTCTCCTCTAACTCCTGGAAACATGTTGTGACAGTCTTCCCCAGAGTATTTTAGGGTGAAACTGCCCCTGGAGACATGACTTTTAAATATGGTGATAGGTGAATCCTCTGTTTGCTTTACATTTTGTTACAACTAACATGAATCAAATCCTGCCCAACCATGTCAAAAAGAATAAATTGGGATCTGGGAAACATAAGACCAAAAACAAACCAAAAAAACCAGTAAGGTCAACTCTTACAGGGTTGCCAGATTGGCAGAATAGGCAAGTGAAGGTGAGAACATGGAGAAGACAGGTGTCCACAGCCTGGGGCTCCCACTCCCTGTAATGTAGACTCACACCTGTCAAATCTGAGCTTACTTTGGTGCCTGATTATAAGCAACATTCTTCCCATCCGGCTATCAAACTATTCCTCCCAAGCCAGTGGAAAAAATAACAAAGCCCTAGGCTTCTCTTATTTGGACCCTTTGATGTCTCCATTCTTTTAAAACAAATGAGTCAAAATCATTCGAGGAACCTGTCCCATCTCCATTCCTTGTCCCCCACCCAAATGAAAGCAATGTTTTCTAGTCAAGTTTCCACAAGTCAGGATGATATATGAGTTTATCAATATCTTGCCAAATCTGTTGTTTTCAGATTCACATCGTAACGGAAATGATAGTAGTTTTTACTTTTTGAAAACTTTTAGCATCAGATTCCTTTCCTAGCAGTGGAAACCTTTCTACAGAAGCTGCTCTGAAGATATAAGGAAGTGGTGCATAGCCCACCCTCTTAGGGGTCTGAAGGCATTATCTGAGGAAGCCGTTCACAAGCCCAAATTTCCCTATGAACTTGTGGCTTCCCTTGAAAATGAATTAAATTCTTAAAATTCTATATTATAATATATCTAGGGTAATTTTAATATAAAAATATTAGTAAATAACTTACCATCAGGAAAGCAGAAATGAATAAAGGTAACATCATATAACTCTATCTTAGGATCCCTGAATTTTAAGAACATGGACTCACAAAAATATGTAGATAAAAATAACCGTGTTTTTCCACTGCTATACAAGTTATGACAGGTAATCATGAAGGAGAGCTGCTCAGTGCTGCCAACAAGTTGGCAAAGTACGATGTTTGGGGCCACTCTTTGGTGGAAATTAAGAAAGTCAAGTGGAATGGAAGTCACAAGCTTCTGATCCACTCTATATTTTACCATCTTGCAAAGGACTCATCAAGAACATTTTCTGTAAGGGCAGAAGACTACATGTGGTCTTAATTTTACCATCAGTGTAATGATTTTCATTACACATCAAATAATGGAGAATTTCAAACCCTTCACATTTCTCACAACCAATTCTCTTTCACAATGTCAGTGCTTTTCATTCCAAGGATCTTGTCATGTTTAGTTTTTCAAAAATTCAATTTGCCTTGAAACTGTTGAAGGGCATTCAACCTTGAAAAATATGTACTTTAAAAAGCAGATTCTTTGAATCATATGTATGTTTTAAATGTATTGTCAGTGGTGGTTTGCTAAACCCTTTCTCCAAGAGAAAAAGAAAAAAAGTCCTGATTTGTTGTGTTTGCCAATTTCTGTGGTGTAAATGTTCCCACTGTGGCTGATTCCAGGCTACCAATATGGCATCACTGAATGCAGAGTTGAGAAGAGATTATCCTCATGAGTAGATATGAACAAGTTCCAACACGCCACTGATTTAAACCTATATGCAAACAGGTGCATACAACTATAGGTATAATTTAACAAATATGTATAAAGGGAACACCTGTATAACTCCACCAAAATCAAGAAATGGAATATTTGACCTAATCCCCAAAAGTCTACGACATACCTCCTCTTCCTCATTAGTTAACCACTGTCTTCACTTGTAGAATCAACTCTCCCTTGCCATGTACTTTTATCACGTAAGTATCCATCCCTAAGCATTCTGATTTAATTCAGCCTATTCCATCTATACATAGATGGAATTTATACATAGATGGAATCATGCACGGTACATTCTTTTCCTATTTGCTTATTTTGCTCAACATCATGTTTGTGAGATTTAGCCAAGCTGTTGCATGTAGATAGAGTTCATTCATTTTTATTCCTGTATTGTGTTACAACATGGGAATATACTCAGTGATCCTCTGGAGCCAGCCTGTGAAGACTCATGGGAGCTGATTGTTAAATGTTCATGGGTTTTGTAAGCTAGTTGGTATCATATTGGGAGCTTGAAATTGGCCACTATGGAAGTATTTACACTGTGGAATTTGGCAAATGCTTCAAATCATAGCTTTTCCTCTCTATTGTTAAGCATCTGCCAGCATGCCAGTGGATGGATGTACAATAAGTAGATTCATTTATTCTACAGTGAATGGATATTACCACAGTAAATGGGTGTTTCCAGTTTTTGCCTATGAACATTCTCTTCTATGTGTAGAACATTCTTTTCTATGGTAGAATGCACTCACATTTCTAAGGGACAGTGTATATAGCCTAGGAGTGAAATGCTAGGTGATATGATAAAAATTAATAATGAAAATAGTGCATACCAGAATTTATTAAATGTATTTATATATGATATGATATGCATGTGTTCAGTTTTAGTTAATAATGTCAAATAAAGTTCCCAATCCACATCAAGCCCTCGCATCTCTGTTTGAGAATTCCTATAACTCCTGTTATTCCTATTACACCCCTTGGTATTGCCAGACTTGTAAACTTTTGCCAGAGTAGCGGTTGTATACTTATATGTCATTATGGCTCAAAGTTACATTTTCCTAATTCCTAAAGAGTTTTGAGCACTTTTCCTTATGTTGTTTGGTCTGTTTGATTTTTTTCTCATGTAAAGTACTTGTTCAAATATTTTGCTGGGTTTTTTTCTGTCTATTTCTTATTGATTTTTCAAGGTCCTTTATATATTCTGGGTTTTGCAATACAAGCATCTCATGCTGTATATTTCTAATTCTTTTTTTCCTTTTCCCTAAAGTATGGTGACATATTTGTTATTCCATTAACAAAAATCTTATTCACAGTAATATGAGTACATTGGTACAAACTCTAGATTTATTATGATCTGTGTGCATGAATTTTGTTTGACCCCCTTCAAACCTCTCTGGAATCACTTCATTTCTCTTATTGTCAGCTAAAATTTAAAGATGAAATGTAGAGATTCTTTTCATTTCTGTGAGATTCAAAGAGCCATGGAGAAGAGAGAAAAATTCTCTTGAGTTATGCCTAAGATCTTGTGTTCTACTATCTATGTCAGCTCAGATACTTTTAAATGTCCTAGGTCCACTTTATCTAGGCAGTGGTTCATTTTCAAAGATTCCAGAAGCTTCCTGCAACCCAACACAATGCCCTGGCAGATATAATTCCCAATAACTTTCTATACCTTTTGAGGCACTATTGAAGGTTCATGGTAAAGGAGAAAAAGGAAACAAAAAGATGATCATATAATTCAGAAGCCACCTCTCCCCTAAAGCTACTGTTTATTAATCAAACTGAACTTTATTGTTCCTATACTGGTTGAGTTTTATCTATGATACTTGAAAAATTTGCCCTCCTTTGTAAAATGAACAAAAGAGCTTAACAGTATCTAACCTTTAAAAAGAAAACAGAAATAAAAACATAAAAACTTTTTAACAAGCTGGGCACTGTGGCACACGCCTGTAATCCCAGTGGCTTGGGAGGCTGAGGCAGGAGGATCGAAAATTCAAAGTCAGCATCAGCAAAAGCGAGGTGCTAAGCAACTCAGTTAGACCCCATTTCTAAATAAAATACAAAATAGGGCTGGGGATGTAGCTCAGTAGTTAAGTGCCCCTGAGTTCAATCCCCAGTGCCACCCCCAAAAACAACTTTTTAGCAAAAGATTCTGCTTCTAAGATAAACAACCATTAAGCAGAAGAGATATTCCAAATAATATTCTCTGTTCAAAATCCCTTTTCATGTGGAAATTTCAAATACTTTATTAAGTAACTCTTAGATCAAAGAAAACATAGAACAATACTGAAGAATTTCCAAAAGTATTGTTAATGAAAATAGTGCATACCAGAATCTATTAAATGTATTTAAAGAACTGATTAACTTCACTCTTTATAATAGAAATGCAAATTAGAAGTACACTGAATCAGCCTTTTGGCTAAGATTAAGTGTAGTATCTGTTCTTATCAATTTGATATTGGATACATGCTCTATTTAAGGACAATGTGTTAAATGAATTTTTTGGAGCCAGGGAGATCAAATAGGAGTTATTTCATCAACTTCCTGCATTGCCCTGAGAGTACATCCTGCAAGGATGTACAAAAAGATGATCATATAATGATTATATAATCATATAATCAGGGGGTACGGGTGGTGGGGGAAAGCATACTGAGATACCATTTCTCATTTACCAGACTGGAAAATTTTTTTTTCTTTTTTCTTTTTTTCTTTTGGCCATCAGGAATGTAAAATGGAACAGCTGCTATGGAGGGGAACTTGCCAATCTCTAGCAAAATTATATACATTTACCCTTGACCCAGCAGCACTGCTTGTTAAAGCAAAAGACTAGAAACAACCCAAATGCCCATCTACAGAAGACTGGGTGAATAAATTGTGGTGTCGCTGCAGGGTAGAGAGATCCAAAATACTGCAAAATCAATCTTAAACATTTTCAATGATATTGCTGATAATGGTGTTACAAAATTGATAGGCTGTTGCAGGTATATTGTAAGAAAAGGCAAATAAACACTTAGGTTGGTGTCCTGGGGAACTAGGGTTTTCAGTAGTAGAGAAAGAATCAAAGAGGTTAAGTAAAACAGTTTAAAATTGAACTGTAAGTATCACTAGGAATTTACAATGATTTTTTTTAAAATTTGTGCTTTCCACTATTTCCCCTGGAATAGTATATGAACAATGACCTTGTCGGTAGCATTGAATACCTCCAGAATCAGACTATGGAATCTACATGCCATTTCTGAGTATAATAACCCAGAGCATCTTAGACAAAATGCTGATTCTGGGTATGTATCAGGGATTTTAGAAAAGGAGCCTGCAACATCTCACACTGGAAAGCACCGAGGTCATCAAGGAGTGCTTGGGTTGTGTCAAAGGACACAGAGGCAAATTACCTCAGGGTAACTAAATCATTGATGAACAAGAGGGCGGTTCTTCCTAGAAGTATTCCGAAATTAGCATATCAATATTTTAAATCCTATGTCATAATTATCAATGTGCTAACATCACAGAAAGGAGATAACCAGATACTCCACTCCTCTGGATGGAAGCACAAATAAGATCAGACTCATGTTTTTAAGACATTACTTCCCAGTACTTTATCTCCAAGTACTAATTTATATGAAATAAAGAGTACAGAGGACCCTGCTAAATTTTAATATCTTCCAATGAGTGAGTCCGGAAAGGAGCAGGAGCCTGTCTAATCTTTCTAAGGGAAAGGAAAAGAGGGGAAAGGAAACACTTAGGAACAGGCATAGGAACCTCTGCTTGCCAGTCTCTCCTCCATGCAGAACTCTCAGCAAAGGTGATTTAGTCAGCTTTTGGGTCGCTGTGGCCAAAGACCTGACAGAACAATTTTGAGGAAGAAAGGTTTATTTTGTCTCACAGTTTCAGAGATTCAATCTATGGTTGGCCAACTCCATAGCTCTGGGTCTAAGGTGAGGCAGAACATCATGGCAGAGGGGCATGGCAAAGGAAAGCAGCTAGGGACTAAAGTGGCACCCCCTTTCTCCACAGAAAAGTCTTAACTGGGGCTTCTCCAGAAATCTTCACCATGGCTGATTTTAGGACTGTCCCCAAAAGAGTCTCTGCAAAAGAGTTCAATGTAGATAAACTTCCTATTTTGTGTCGCCCTGTTTTACTTGGCCACTGGCCGAGAAGATACCAGCACTCCAGGTGCTGGACACCCCCTTACTAGTTTTTCACAAACGTATCCAGTATAGTAGTTTGTAGAAATGTGCAAACAAGGCTTCTGGCCTTGAGCTGGGCTTCACAGACATGTCTACATTTTTAAGATAAGTTACCAAGTGAGCTCCATGGTAACAGCTGGCAGGGGGAGGAAAGAAAGGGGAGAAGAAGCTGTCCCCTTCTCAGGTGTTGTCCTTGAAGGGTATGTGGTATTCCCCAAAACATGAAAGAAAAAGCTGCTTTTATGTGAAGTTCTGCAGACTGTGAACTTCTGAGACCCTCCCCTTACATGCTAGGTATAAAATTCTGAAACTCCCTGAACTTGGGGTTCAGGGGATTAATTGATTACAGCAAAATCTGTGCCCTCTGAACTGCAGCCAAATAAAACTGTTTTCTGCTGTCTTTTGATGCCTTGCCTTGTTTGCCCCTATAACAGGGACAAAATAAACCCCAATGATCTACCTCCTCTAGTCACATCCTACCTGCCTATAGTTACAGCCCAGTTAATCTATATCACTGGATTAAACCAATAATAGATTACAACTCTCATCATCTAATCATTTTACCTCTAAACGTTCTTGCATGGTCTCACATGGGTGCTTTTGGGGAATACCACATATCCAAACCAAAAGAGTAGAGTCCTACCTACTAGGATGTTTTTGGTACTCCAGCTAGATCTGATAACTACTTACTCAGGTTGCTGGCTCCAGATTTCTCTTAGTCAAACCCTAGGGATAGCAAATTCCTGTAAAAACAAGGACAAGATACTATTCCTGCTGTGAGAATTCTGGATATTTCCTAATGTCTTATCTTTAGGGTGAGTTTTGTTTTTCCCCTTTTGGATCCCCTATTTGTTGAGGCTTTGATTTGGCTGCTTTTTTCCTCCATGGAAATGAAAATAAGAGTGGCTCAAACAAGACAGGTGTTAATTCCTCTCTCATGTGAAAAGCTGAGCTGCTGAGGAGTTCAGGAGGACAGGGCAGCTCCATTCCATGAAGTCCTCCCAGGACCTGGGTTCTTTGCATTATGTTGGCTCACTATCTCCTTAATGCTGTCTCTACTTGCTTGGTCAGGAAGAGTTCAATGCCTTTGCCATCACCTTCAGTCAGTGAGAAGGGAAAAGAAGAGCTGAGCAAGAAGTTCCCATTTAAATGTCCAACCAGAACTGCAAGAAGGAAACACATGCACTCATCCCACTGGACAGAAGTCAGTCATATGGTCACACCCAGTTACAAGGAAGGCTGGGAATTGTAGTCTTTACATAAAAGGAAGAAGGGGAGAAGGTCTATTGGGTGTCAACTAATAGTGTTCTATAGGTCATCAGCCAAGCTGTCTGGTGACAGCATTCAGAGATTACCAGGGAAGTTGGCTGTGACCTCATCCTGGCCCTCTCTCTGGTCTAATGTTTTCCCATAAGGTGTTTTTTTTTTTTTTTTTTTCTCTACTTGAATCTTATCCCCTTCTTAGGTTCTGCTACCCTTTTGGGATAGCAGATCTTCAGAAATAGAAAGGTTATGGAAAATACATATACTTTTTATTTGTCTATTCTATATTAATTTTTAAAAATATGGAAAACGAGGGAAGAATGGAGGGAGGGAGGAAGAAAGAAGACAGTTCAAGTAAATTCTTTCCAAGCTCCCAGGTCTAGCATTTGCCTTATAAAGTAGGAATCATAGAGAACACAAAGATCCACTGGAGGAGAATTCTAATCCATCATGCTTTGTGACCTTAATCTTTAGTTGCATGGTGAGCAATGAGGACTATTGTTTTCATTTTCTTGACATTTGAGTTTTAGACTAGGGAAATGAACAGGTAAAAGGAAGAAAGACTAGAAAATGGGGCTAGCCACCCACCAGAAAATGTGTAGACACTAGTGTTTAACATTAGGGTCATCCAGGAAGCTTCTAGTTACTGCCCAGGCTAAAAACCACGGGTGAAACTTGTAGAGGAAGCACATCCCACACACTTTGCAAATCTAGCTGCAGGTGTCATCAGATAGGGACGAAGAGAGCCACTGTAAACCACCAGTGACCATGTCTCCACTCTAGCAGCTGACCAGTATCAACTAGCCCTAGGAGCCTTATACAAAAGTTTATATACACCCAAGACCATCTAGGATATGAGACAGAAACCAAACTCCTATGAGATCATTCAGCCGCCTGGGAATAAAAAGAACATCAGTAAGTGTGTTTCCTATTTCAGTTGCATCTATACCTGCTTCCTCTCTGTTCTCTTTTTTGAGCAGCTCCCATGTCCTCAGGTCCATATCTCATAACCTGTGTTATTGCCAACAGGAAGGGAAGAAAGGACATATGGAGAATGTGGGGAATGGCTTACTGAGGGATCTGGCACTATTCTGGAGCGGAGTGGTGCCCATTTCTAAATCATCACTCTCCTGTGCCTGTCTTGTGTCAGATGTCCCTCATCTTACAAAACAAATGGGCAGAAGAGCAGAATGTTACAGCTCTGAAGTTCTCTACAGTTTGAGCTGATTTCTGAGCCTGAGGAGCTGAATTCCTGTCAAGAGGAAGAGGTAGTCATGGGCTCTCAAGGAGTTCAGAAGATAACCCTGCACACTTTATCACCCTAGGAGACTTACCAAGATACCTAGGGTCTTCTTGGATGCTCTCCAGGAAGCAGTTTCTTCCTTGTTTTCTCTCTCTTCTTCCTTAATATCCAGGACCTAGTCTCCTTTGTTCTTGTGTCCAAGTCTGGACCCACCCATCCCTGGACTCCATCTTAGAAGAACTGCACCTGGTACTCAGTTGGAATCATCCTCAAGACCCAGGTTTCTCACAAGGTGGATTCCTTCGTGTATAACATCAGACTTTATTGTGCTGAAAGGTATCCCCCCACAATGGAAAATAGCGGGGTCTGGGAGGACATGGAGGAGAGAGTAAAGAAGGAAGGTGTAGAACACTTCCTGTCTCACATTTGACCTGGTATGACAAAGGAGAAGGCCCTGGGTCCACAGTGTGGAGTGATGTGAAAGAAAGGGCTGGAGCCATCTGTGAGGATATGACTGAGTCTCCCTGGCAGACTCAAAGTAACGCAGAAGGTAAAGATCACCAAGAAAACAATATCCTCCGTTCTTAGGAAAATGGTGCCAATTCATGTATTTTACATGAATCTTCCATTCTGGAGGTTTCTGAAAGAGGGGCATATGCTATTTTATTTCATGAAAGAATATCTCCAGAGGACGTAGAGGTATTCAAATTATAGATCTGTTCCTCAACAGAATAACACCACATTTAAAAAAAAATGTTACAGCAGTAAGCACAGACCTTTAAGGGGATAATTTTATAAAATGAGATGTCATACTTGAGGGCAGCCATCTTTTGAGTAGCAACATGCAAGTTGAGAAGAAGAAACCTCTGCAGATTCTGTGCCCACTGAACACCTGGGATCCTGGCACAGAACTTTTCTCTCCTTGACATTGTGGATTTTCCATTGGTTACTTCCATGCCATCTGCCTATCTCATTTTACTGGTGCAGCCAATAAAAATTTGTCTTGGTTTTTGGCCTCTGTGACTTCGTTCTGACTTCTCTTTCTACCATTCTGAAAGTGGCCCCTTTGCTTCCTTGTAGTCACTTCACTCCTAGGAGCTCTTCTCCCCTTTATAATCTCTGCTCAGAAGAGATTTCAGCATAATAAGGACCCTCAAATCTACACCACCGATAGCCTTCAGTGATACTCAAAGTGTAGTCAAGGATAAGTACAGAAACTGGGTGTGTCAAATCTCTCTTGGTTTTGCCATTGCTGCAATATCTGAATGATGATTTTAAATTTTACATAATAATTCCCAGTTAATAGGTGCTCTTCCTTGTAGACCACACAAAAGAGTGTCTGGTCCCGATTCATGGTGCCTAACCACGGACTTCTGTCTTTAATATGAGGAATACTTAGCACAGTGTTTTCTTTTTTTTCAGATTTTACTTTTTACTGGAAAATTATGGGTCAGGAAAAGCAACACTGATTTCTTGACACTGATCCTTTCCCACAAAACCTGCCACTGGGTCCATCAGCTCAACTGAGGATTTAAATCCTTTCTTTTAGAGCAATCAGATGGAAACAGATCTTGAGATGAACTGTGAGGCTATGCAGAAGTCTGGAACAAATGATGCCCTGTCTCCAGTCAGGGCGTCCAGGTGTAAGGTGGGCATAGGGCTGAGCAGGGAAGATGGCGCACAGCACGAATGGCTGAGAGCCTGGTGGGCCATGGGGAGTACAGATAGTTCACAGCCAGCTTGGAGCTGAGAACATGAAGAAGAACCCTAAACTTTTAACGTCTGCCAAACTTGGCTAGTGCCTAGAGCTGCTGGCAGCCCCAGCTGGTAATCTGTTTACCCAAAGGAATGAAGCATCAGATAAGCTTTGCCGTGGAACATGGCCATGATTCCTAGTCTAAATGTTGCAATTAGAGACACAAAGCTGATCTAGTGGAATTTGAGGCCAGTGAAGCACTTCTGAATATGAGTTAGAAATTTGGGTCTGGGGTGAAAACTTGTTTAGTTTATAGAGAAGTGATCTCAGGGAAAACCACTTGTGGCCAGAATTTTTGCAGAGTTGAGGATTGACTCAGAATTAAGCCATGAACCTAGGAATTTGGTTTTTATTTGTTTCTCCCTGCCCCAGGTTTTTTTTTCTTTGGGGTTTTATTTAAATAAACTACATTTGATAGAAGGAGACTTACAAATGGACAAATTCTTATTTATCTTTACTTAGCATTGTGGGTTCCAGTAGGAGATGAGGAACTAGTAAGTATTGTGGGTTTTTATTAATGTATAATCAGGTTCTCTAGAGAAACAGAACCCATAGGAATTGTTTTTTCTTCCCCCCCCCCAACACACGTATGTTCTCCTATATAGAGATTTATTATTAAGTATTGACGCAAGCAATTATGGAGGTTGAGAAGTCCCCTGATCTGCCGTTGTAAACTAGAGGCCCAAGAAAGTCAGTGGATTAAAGTCATGAGAGCTGATAATGTACATTTTAGATGAAGTCTAAAGATCTGAGAACCAGGACCACCAAGGGAAGAAAAGAAAATCAATGACTGAGCTTAAGCAATTAGGAAGAGAGCAAATTCTTCCTTTTATTCTATTCAGCCTTCTATGGATTCCTACCCACATTGGGAGGGCCATCTGCTCTACTCAGATTACCAATTCAAATGCTAGTCTCTTCCAGAAATGCCTTGACAGACACACCTAGAAATAATGCTTAACCAACCATCTGGGTGCCCCATGGCCCAGTCCAGTTGAGATGTAGAATTTATCACCAGGAATAGTATGGGGGGCTATGGTGCCCTGGTAAGCCATCTCTCCACAGGGGAATTGTAAGTCATAATTTGTAGCATTTGCTGACTTCTGTGATATAATATTCCCACTATGACTAATTTCAAGCTGCCAATATGAAGCTATTGAGCATGGATTTGGGAGATGTGCAGTCAGCTCTCACCAGCCAGTGTGATCTGTTCCAACATACCATGGGGTGGGAGCAAACATCTGAGACAGAAAAGCTCTAGTCTAGAAATCTTCACTGATTCTCTTATACTAGGGTAGAATGACTGATTTGGGGTCTTGTAATATCATGGGAGGTATTTTGAAATTTTTGGGTAACAACTAAGCCACCTTTCTTAGGTCTACTACTGAGTTTCTTTCCTTTTAGTCTATAGGAGTTGGAAAATTCAGTCCCATTTCTGATGTAATAACTTATATTAATCAAACTCTGCTCAAGCTGGAAAAGATCTACTGGGTTATCCGTTTTTATATATAGAAAAAGAAACTAAGGCTCAAAGAGGTGAAGTGATTTGTCCAAGATCCCAGGGAAAATTTTCAAGGAAATTAAATCTAGAGTCTAGTTCTTCTGACTCTCAGGTTGTGTGTGTGTGTTTGTGTGTGTGTGTGTGTTACAGTTTGCTGCTCTTCAAAAATGGAAATAGATCCTTGCTGAGCCTGAGCAATATGGAATATCAGAGCTCAGAATGGATTGTTCAGGATAGGTTAGGAGTATACGCTGTACACGGGCCCCCTGATGTAAAGTACATTATTATTCCTTTGCATTTTCGCTGTGGTGGAGGGTAAGAAGCAGAAGCCTGGGAGAAAGACAAATAAGGTTCTGACAATAAAACTGTAGCCTTTGCCTTAAAATCTGATTGAACACACTCTGGTGATTTGGAGCTGAGTGTGAGTTCTTTGGATCAAAAGAAAACCATGACTAACACCAAGCTCAGTAAGAGGCAGCATTGCATGTCACTTTGTAAAACTGTAGGGTTTTTGTTGGTTGGTTGGTTGGTTGGTTGGTTGGTTGGGGATAGAGTAGAGGTGGTGGCAGAATCACCTGCAACAGTAGTGGTGGAAAAAATAAAGCAAGTAAATGGAAAGAAGAGGAGACTGCACATTTCCCCCTGAAATGGATAGGATGCCCTCTTATCACCAGGGAGAGGGATAGAGCCCAGAAAGACAAGACCTGTCAGTGATTCTGAGCCAAAGTATGAAGAACTGCAGGTAAGAGGTGACAAGTAACTACTGCTTAAATCTGCAGACATTGAAATGAATATTTTCCTCCTTCACCCTGGGAGTGAAGCTCAGTGGAATAGAGGGCTTTCCAGGCATACATGAGACCCTGGCTTCTATCCTCAGCCCTGAAAAAGAAAAAGATTGTCCTCCTCAGCATTTTCATATAATGCTAAGGAAGGTGACAGTGGATTTTGAATGGCTCAGATAATCAAAGATAATTTCTTCACTGTCTTCCAATCCACATTTCTCTTTTGTTTTTAAAGCACCAATAGCATCCTGGCTCTTCAGTAAAGGTCTTCCCCAAACCCACCCCAAGTAACTGTTTCCCATCCCCAACACTCAGCTCAGTGCAGCTGCTATCAGCTCTCAGGGGTGCAGTAGATATTGGTGGTACCAATTGCTGAGGAGTTTGGAAGCCCTATGGGCCATGCAGAACTGCTAAGTTAACTTCTATAGTTGACTATAATGGAGTGACACTGGTTTTCTCGTACAGAAATGGCTTTTATTATTTTTTATTTTCAAGTGGAGAATGGAACTTTAGTAAAACTAAGTTGTAATTATATGTTTAGGACAAAACTAAAGTCTCATTTTGTTATTGTTGTTGTTGTTTAACACGGTTTGATTGGTTTTTTCTATCATTTGCAACCAAAGAATCTTATGTATATTTAGTTTGTTTCTATCAACCTGGCAGATACCTGTTTTTTTACATTTGAAATATTCAATGTCATTTGTTTCTGTTCATCCCCTTAGTGAGCTCTTGATAGATATCTCCATGTTTCCTCCATCAGCTCTCTGGTGCTCTTTACTGATTTGGGTAATTAAATGAAATTCTATTGTGAAGGTGGGTGGGGCCTTATATGTGCTATATAAACTTTCTATGGAGCCTATGGGGAAATTATAAAAATTAAAAGTCTCCTAGTAGATCTTCTCAATGGCATGCCTCAGTCCCTACCCATTTTTTGAAGTTCTTGCCTTTATCTTCTTCCAACACATGGATGGGAGTTTCTACTCACTTAGGGTGTTCAGTACAGTGCCCTAGAACTTAGTGAAGGCTCCCCAGATAGCCACTCACATTAGTATTCCCATTAGTTTGATAACCGAGAGAATACTTTGTAATCAGTTAGCTCTAGGTTCACAAACTAGCTATGTGAATGGGGGGAAGTTAATTTTTCTGACCTTTATTTTCCTCTTCTATAAAATGGGACTCCATTCTATATTTGCAAACTCCTGCCTCTTGGCCTGTTGATAAGACAACTTCAACACAACAAATAGGAAAAACACTTAAACCAGAATCTATTGCAGAGTAAATAATAGCCCCAGACCTCATATTGGTGAGGCCCCATTCAAATGGTTCTAATGGGTCAAAGCCATTAGGCATAGATAAATATTCATATAAAAGGTGTCTGTCAATCAGAGTGCCACACATCAGGGCTGATGAACATCTTTTTTCCCCTTAGTACTGGGTATTGAACCAAGGGCCTTGCATATACTAGGTAAGCACTCTACTACTGAGCCACGTCCCTAGCCCCCTTTTTAAATTTTATTTTGAGACAAGGTGTGTTAATGACTTTGCATTGCCATGATCAAAAGACCTGATAAAAACAATTTAGGGATGGAAAAAGTTTATTTTGGCTCACATTTTTAGAGGTTCAATCAATGGTTGGCTGACCCCATTGCTTTGGGCCTAAGGTGAGGCAAAACATGACAGAAGGGCATGATGGAGAAAAGTTGCTCAGTTCATGGGAGCCAGGAAGCAGATAAATAGGAGCCAAGGAACAGATACCATTCCTAAGGACATGCCTCCAGTGATACACCTCCTCCAGTCTCACCCCACATACCTAAAGTTACCACCCAGTTGTCCATTCTGCCATCAATAGATCAATCCAGCAAATGGATTAATCCACTAATGAGGTCAGAGCCCTAATCATTGCCTAAAACCTCTACCTCTGAATCTTGCTGCATTGGAGATCATCTTTGCAAAACAAATTTTTGAGGGGACTTTCTAGATTTGAAGCACAACATAGGATCTCACTGAATTACCCAGACTGGGCTTGAACTTGTCATCCTCCTGCCTCAG
This sequence comes from Marmota flaviventris, assembly GCF_047511675.1. Classification (NCBI taxonomy): domain Eukaryota; kingdom Metazoa; phylum Chordata; class Mammalia; order Rodentia; family Sciuridae; genus Marmota; species Marmota flaviventris. The sequence continues at coordinate 28,075,967 of NC_092509.1, forward strand.
CCTTCCAAGAAGCAGGGATTACAGTTATGGGCCACTGCACCAGGTCTGAACATCTTTTTAATAACATGGGGATTATAACCATACTGTCCTTCCTCTGGCTTTCACTTTCTCCACTCACAGTACCCTTTTAAGGAAAAATCTGCTTGGCAGTATCAAACAAGGCCAGCTGCCCTAAATTAAGATTCTCAACTTTTAATTTAGTTCTACTTTGAGAAGGACCAAATGTCTCCCACAAGCCCACTTATGTAGCATTTTTTTAATTAAATAATTGAAATCCAGACTTTATTCTAATGGTTCAAAGGCTATACCTTCTCTTCAAGATGAGGTTTCACCCTGGGATGTAAAGCACAGTTCTACTGTGGGAACTGCATCTCCTGAGAGAGGAAATGGGATTTTAGAGGTGTACTCTTTCCACTTCTGCTGCGTTATCTTTCCTTTTAAGGTTAATTAAACTATTAAAAGACATTGCATTATGGTTCCTGGGAAAGTGCTGCAATTTAGGAACTTTTGTTCATCCAGGGCCATTGGAATTGTCTTGTAGAAATAGTATGTGGAGTCCATTGAAGAGGTTCAGAGAAGATTAAGGACAGTCCCAGACAGACTTGGAGGCAGCAGATGGAACGTGAGTGCTCTGCTGACCCTCACTGGGAGGATGCCCATTCAAACACAATCCCAGGCATCATGGATGAAGCACCTACTAAAGGGCAGCCATTTGGGACACTCTTTCCTTATGACCTCACAGGCCCTCATGTGATGCTACAGGCAACTATCATCATTCAAGGATGCTGTGGTTTGGATAGGGTCCCTGTAGGTGCTTGTGTTCAAGACTTTGCCCTTGGTGTGGTGCTATTGGGAGGAGGATCTAGTTGGAGGTCCTTGGTAGCAGGCCCCTAAAAGGGATTGTGAGGCCCCAGCCTCTTCCTCTTCCATTCTTTGCTTCTTGGCTCATAATAAGTAGTTTTGCTCTGTTGAACACTCCTACCATGATGTGATGCCTTGTTAGAGGCTCAAAGCCATTGGGGCCACTTGATCTTGAACTAGAACTTCCCAAATGAGCAAAATAAACCTTTTCTCTTTTTTTTTAAAGGGGACAAAGAGAGAGAGAGAGAGAGAGAATTTTAATATTTATTTTTTAGTTTTCGGCGGACACAACATCTTTGTATGTGGTGCTGAGGATCGAACTCAGGCTGCACGCATGCCAGGCAAGCGTGCTACCGCTTGAGCCACATCCCCAGCCCAACCTTTTCTCTTTATAAGAGAAGTATCTCAGATATTTTGTTATACTGATGGAAAACTCCCTAATGCAAGGGCTCTCTGATTCCAAAGCCTTGCCCTTTCTATTGCTCTAGTTGTCTTCTTCCTAGAACTGAGATGAGACAACCCCAAGGCAGGACTACTAGAAAAGTTGCCACTTCTGCAAAGTCTTCCTGTTATCACTATTCATATCATTGATGACTTTGGTAAACACAGAGAAAGACTAGGGTCATAATGAGCAGCCCTCAGAGGTCCTGGGGGCAAATCTCAGCTTTGAAGTTCATTAGTGTATGACCCTGTGATAATAGTTATGGGGACAGAATTGTACTCCTCCCCTAAAATTCATACATTGCAGCCCTACACTCTCTGCCAAGGAGATGGCATTATGAGCTGGGGACTTTGGCAGGTAATTGGGATTAAATGAGGATGAAAGAGGAGTATCTTTATAAAAGGAAGTGGGGACAGCAGAGTGCTCTCTCACTCTATACATGTACCAAGAAAAAGCCATAGGAGTACATGGTGAGAATGTGGCCATCTGTGAGCCAGAAAGAGCACCCTCACCAGAAAACCAATCTGCTGAAATCCTGATCTGGAACTCCCAGCCTCCTGAAGTGTGAGAAAATGAATTTCTGTTGTTTGAGCCATGCAGTCAGGGCTGGGGATGTGACTCAGAGGAACAGCACCTGTCTAGCATATATAAGGCCCTGGGTTTGATGACCAGCAAAACACACACACACACATACACACACACACGAAAGAAAGAAAGAAGGCAAGAAAGAGCACCAACAGAAAGACAATCAGAGGTTGCCTGGTGCCGGGATGATGGGAAAGGATGTAAAGGGGCAGGATGCCACATTTGGGTCTAGAAATATTGCGTGTCTTGTTTTATAACTTGGTGGTGGTTACATACGGGTTCATATTTGTCAAAATTCATTGGACTGTGAATTTTAATGGCTACGTTTTGTGACATGTAATTTGTAATCCAAAAATGTTTGAAAATTAAAAAAAAAAAATACTTTCAGCCAGGCACAGTGGTGCACGCCTGTAATCTCAGTTGCTTGGAAATCTGAGACAGGAGGATCATGAGTTCAAAGCCAGCCTCAGCAATTTAGGTGAGGTGCTAAGCAACTCAGTGAGACCCTGTGTCTAATAAAATATGAAATAGGGCTGGGGACATGGCTTAGTGGTCAAGTGCCCCTGAGTTTAATCCCAGTTACTCCCCACCCCATTGTTGCTGTTAAAAAGAAAAGACATGAACTATAGTCAGAACATTTGGGTCTGAATCCCACCTTTACTGCATATTTACTGTGTGATTTTGATCAAGTTATATCATCTCTCTGGGTCTCTTGGACTTCAGTTTCTCATCTGTAAAATGGGGATAATAATGTTTTCCTCATATGTATTTAAGACTATTATAAGTGCATCTCATATTATATTTTATTCATTTATGCATTCATCCAACAAATATGTACAGAACATCTACCATATGTTGGGCAATGCTTTAGGCAGGCAGGACAGACCCACCATCTGGGCAGTATAACAGGAAATAAAACAGGCAGTGCCCTGTGCCCATGGAGCTGGTTTCTTAATGAAGAAGAAGAAAGAGGCAATGAGCGAAATTAAAGTAATGCAATTAAGTGGGTAATAAATTAGAGTGCTCAAGGAAGGACTTCCAAGTTCAAAGGAGGAGGAGGAGAGTATGCAAAGATCTCAAGGAAAAGGGAGCTGGGCAGAAGGAATATTGTGTGCAAAGGCCCCGAGGCTGTAAAGAGCTTGGATAGTCAAGGAACAGAAAGCACAGTATAACTGGAGCGTAGTGAGCACGGATGAAGGTCAGGAACAAGGAGAATGGTTCGAGATGGGTCTGAGAAGGACGTGGATCCATGGTGATGTTGTGGTGGAAAATGAGTCATAAGAGATGGACAGTAACACATAGGAGGCTGTGGGAGTCATTCTGGGGGCTTAGACTCGAATGATAACCTGGGAGAAGGAACAAAATGTGTGTATTTTGGATACATTTTGGTGATGAAGTCAGCAGGGCTTGGTGATAGATGATGTGAAGGGGATGAATATTGAAGAGAATCAAGAACGACTCTAAATGTTTTGGGAAGTGCCATCTTGTAAGATGGTGGTGGCATTTGCTGAGGGAAGGGTGTCTTAAGCAGGAAGTCCAGAGTTCTGTTTGCAACTTGCTAAATTTAAGATGCCTGGTAGACAATCACATGGGGATGTCACGTGTGCTGCTGGATGTGAAAGTCTGGAGCTCAAGGCCAAGGTCAAAAACTAAAGCGACAAGGGATTGTCCACAATGAAGAGTGCACTGTTGTTACCTGTACTTGCTTTGCAGAGGCCACCACTCTGTCTCCCTCTAAGATATGTTGTACCCTCCCTGGATGTAGGTTGAAGTGTGGGGTATGGACAGGTATGTGGGAGCAGGAACGGGAGGCAGCCACAGATGTGGTCCTCCCTGCGCTCCAGTGACTGACCATTCTGAGAGATCATAGGTATTTTCAGTATCCCTCTAACTCCTCATTTTTTAGGTCTCATTTTAAAGGACTCCTTCTCAGAAAGACCTCTCTGACATCCCATCTCAAATGGGTCTCCTCCCTTGTTTCTACCCCCCACTGTATTTCCTTGATGGCACACTGGTTTGGTTTCATCCCGAGCACTCATTCACAAGGATCAGTGTATGTGTGCTATTTCTCTCCCTCATTGGAGAAAGAATGTGACTCCATGCTGGAAGTCTTGGTTGTCACTCTCAGCCAAAACTAGCACCGTGCCGGTACATAGTAGATACTCAATGAATACGTGTTGAAGCATTTAGTGAGTGGTCTCTGAGATATCATGCTTCAGAGTGGATTAAGTGAAACTCCAAGCAGGAGCAGGGCAGCCTTATTTCAAATCTGTCAAGACTTCACCCCGAGATAAGGATCAGATTTTTTAAGACAGGGGCCTGTGTATATGGCTCAGTGATAGAATGCTTGCTTAGTTTGCACAAGGCCCTGGGTTTATTCCCCAGCACTTCCAAAAAATAATAATAATAAGTTAATTAATGAAAGATAAAGACTACATGGGGAGCAATAGTCAGGAAAAGTGGAGGCAAACAACATGGCAAAAACTTCCAAGCCCCACTGGACACTGGGTGCCACTCGCATTAATCACTGAGTACACAGCATATGCAGCCTTGTTAGCAAGATCATGGGCCAGGGACGGATGGATCCCCTCCAACCTCCTGCTAAGCTCCTGAAACGGAAGAATTTTGTAAGCATTTTGAGTTGTTCTCATGAGATGTCCTGGCCAGCAAGCTGAAAAACTGTGTGGCTATTTGCCAACTGCCTGTTTTTTTAAATCTAGTCCCTTCCATGGAAAATGAAATTGAGAAAGAGTTTAAAAATTCTAATCAGAATCTGTCCCTGCAGGGGAGAAGACTATTTTTATGTTCCAATCCAACACACTGGAGACTTCTGGGAATGGGCAGCTTCCATCAGAGAGGCCAACATGAGGCACGAGCCACGAGCCCCCCTAAGGAGGAAGCCAAAATATCACACGGGGCTCTCTCAGCAAGATTTGTCCAAGCCTATCAAAAGTAGAAGGGATGCATGGGTCTGGGCAGTGAAATCATGGAAAAATTCCAAAGGGAAGTTGAAATGTGAAGGACTAACTGGAAGTAAGAGCCTCCTTCTCTTCTGAGGAGAAGATGTGCATGAGCCAGTGGGAGGCAGCAGGTGAAGGGAAAACCTCGCCATGTTTCCATTGCCCCAGGAAAGGTCAAGGTCCCTGGGTTGAAGGACACATGAGCAAGGAGGTGCTAGAGTTTTTTTCTCATTTGAAATACTGTTTGTGCCTCTTCTCAGTGAGATGGAAATCTTGTCTCTCCCTCACCGAACAGTGAGTGTGATAAAGTGCTAGAAACATCTGTATGTAACAATCACAGATTTTTTGGAAGGAAAAACAGAAAAGGGGAAGGTTAAATGTTTCCAGCCCTAATTTCCAGGAAAAGGAGTTGGTGGTGTCCATAATCCAAAATCTCATCAATATTTGATTATTTGAGAACCAGAAAATGCTGTGTACAAGCTGCCGGTGCTTGGTACCTGCACCAAAAGGATCAAGATGAGCTGAGAATGCAGCTTTCACCTCAGAGATGGAGGGAATGCTTTTTGTTGAAATGCTATGCAGTTATTTTGTGTGAGTTCTGATTTGGGGGTTATAGTGTTTCTTTTTACCACCATTGCCACCCAAAATAAAGGATAGTAATCCAATCCTTGAAAGCCCCACTTCAAAAATAACATGGAAAAGTGACCAACAATGTGCACAAGTTGACCCACACAGGATCATTTTTTTTTTTTGGTACCAGAGATTGTACCTAGGGGTGCCTTACCACCAAGCCATATCCCCAACCCTTTTTATTTTATTTATTTTATTTTGAGATGAGGCCTCACTAAGGTGCTTAGAGCCTAGCTAAATTGCTAAGGCTGGCTCTTGAACTTACAATCCTCCTGCCTTGGCCTCCTAAGCCACTGGGATTACAGGCATGTAATGCTCATCATAGGATTTTTAAAAGTAGAAATAAGGTCTATGCAATAGGAGTTCCTGAAAGAAGGAAATCCTCCCTTCTTTTATACACTTCCTGAACTGAAAGTGTTGCTTTTCCAGCCACCATTGGTGACCCTGCAGCTTGCCACAAGAGGGCCACCAGTAATGGTGTGGAGATGAGGGAGGGATGTTGGCCTCCACCCTTACACTGCTGGTTGGGAGGAAGGACAGTTGGGAAGAAGATCCTGCTGTAGGGATGGCAGGACAAATGTCCTTATGCATTGTCACTGATGCAAGAAAAATGATGCAAATTAAAAACGAAAAACCAACCCGCCCCCCCAAAAAAAACCAATGTGTCGCTTTCCTCTTGGAAGTCCTCCAGTGGTTCTTGGCAAGCAGGTAGATTGGGTGGACCTTAGAAGTTTATGCCTCTGGGACATTGATGGGGTTATCTGGAAAGCTGAGGTAGGACCAGGCTGGCCCCTCTCTACAGCTGATGCTTAGAACTTTTCACTGGATTGGCCTTGGGCTGGGTAGCCCAGAGGTTTGCAACAGTCCTCCTCTTCAAAACTAAACGCGGGTCTGAGTTGTGGACTCCAACTAAAGTAATTGCCTGGGGAAATCCAAGGCAAAACCAAACTTACAAAGAAAACCAGTTTTAAACTCAGCCTGAAAATGACAGTATGGGAATTAAGAAGAGCATTTCTTTAGAAAACATCCATGCAAGTGTAAAGAATCAATCCTCTTGATCTATTTTCAGGGGCCGGGTTGAAAGTAATATGATTAAAAAAATGATCATACTGCAGTTCTATTTACAGATCTACACGGACGACAAAAAACGAAAATAAGAACCACAACGAAAAACAAAAACAAGGTCACACTCTTAAAAAATTACAAACCAGCTAGAAAATATTCTGGCAGTGTTTACAAATTAATTGCTATTTTTTTTTTGTACAAAATTGCTAACTAATGAAAAGGTGAGTCGACTACTTGTCCACTTAAATAAAGCAATTGCTATGCACAAGTCTGTACATATGAACACACGACTAACAATGTTTGACAACTCGTGTGTCGCCCACTATACACTCTAGTTTCTAAGGCTCACGCAGTCATAATCCGCACTCGTAACTCTTAGCCATTTCGTGTGTGAACTTTAGTAGCAGCGACTCAATGGTACCAGGAAACCTCCATACTCAGTACTTAAAAGGAACATAAATACTGTAGTACCAACCCCATGTGTCAGGGTGAGGGGGGTTCTTCCTATGGGGTATGTGATTTTGTATAAAAGGAAGTATTTCTCCCAAGATTGGGAGTAGGCAACCTACTAATCAGTTTAGCTTTGTGTTGTACCCTAGTTTAAAAAAGAAGATATGTAATATAATGTAAAAAAAAAAAAACCCAAACAACAAAAAAGCTTTTATGATGGATTTTGAAAATAGATTTGTTACAGGGCAACCTGTTCTCTACCACTTCAAATGGTTGTAATTTGAATAAATTTTGTCTGGTAAAGGATCAATAAAATGATTTTTTTAAGAGTTAAAAAATGATCAATTGATTGATTTTAAATTTACTGATGGAGAAATCAGTACAGAAAAGCTAAATCATCCTAAATCATCTCCCTGGTATCATAAAGAAAAAAAATTTCCAGCGAACAGGAATAAAACTCAGCACTGTGTTATATCCTCTCAGGATGGCCTTCTCCTTATGAAATTCCTTTCCATTACTGGAAATTTCTTCCTAGAACCTTGGACAGCCAGTAGAGAGAAGGTCCTAGGGACCACATGTTTGCATTTCCCCCTAATTCATATATACTCTCATCCTCAATGTGATGGAATTTGGATGTATGGTATCCTGCTCATGAGGATGGGGCCCTTATGTTGGGATTTGTGCCCTTAAAAGACACACATAGGAGAGACTATTCTCTCTCTCTCTCTCTCTCTCTCTCTCTCTCTCTCTCTCTCTCTCTCTTTCTGTCTCCCCCTCTCCACCCCTCTCTCTACCCCTCTTTAAAGTGAGGATACAATGAGAAGATGACTGTCTAAAAACCAGGAAGTGGATCCTCACCAGCCCTCAAATCTGCTGCTAATGCCTTGATCTATTTCTCCAGAACTTTGAAAAATAAATGTTTGCTGTTTGTGCCACCCAGTCTATGGTATCCTGTTACTGCAGTCTGAACTGACTAAAACAGAGGTCTGTTTAGGGAAGGGATTTAAGTATGGACTGGTGTTGACCTATAGAATCATTAGAGTTCCTTTCTATCCTGGATTTCTGTGTGTTTTTCGTTGAATCTTATGGACCCTTGATTGTATATTGAACTACATCAGGTGACTAACCTCCTGGGATTTTTCAGTTCCCTCAGGGTCCTTCCTCCAAATACTAAGCCAGTAGTGGTGACATTGTGGAGTGGTGGAGGTGTGACCAACATGTGCCTGAGTATGTACCATCCTTCCCACAGGACATGCTTTATACTATGAAATTGAGTTACGAAAGCCCAGTAGTGTCAGGCTGACTCTAAGGCTTTATATATTCCCAGCTCCTGGTATTCATGTCCTTTGGAGATGTGGGGGACCTGTGACTTGCTTCTAACCAACAGCCTATTGTAAGGGCCACTTCCTTGATTAGGTTACATTAGGTAATAACTGACATCTTGTTTGTAGACTTTCTCTACTGCCCTCTTGGCTTGCATGTTTGGTGAAACAAGCAGTTATGTTGGAGAGGCCCACTTGGCAGGGGAGACTGAGAGCCTCCAAAAAATGGCCAGCAAGGAAGTGAGGGCTTCAAGCCCACAGCCTGCAAGAAACACATACTACCAGCAATCACACAGGCTTCCAAATGGGACCTGCCTGATCCTGCCTTTAGATGAGTCCCAGCACTCGCCAGTGATTGGATTGCAGCTAGTGACAGAGCCTGAGGCAGAGAATCCCACGAAGCCATACCTGGATGTTGGCCCATAGCAAATGTGAGACAATAAGTGTGCATTGTTTTAAGCCACCTACTTTATGGTAGTTCTTTACACAGTGATAGGTAAACTATCTACCTCAAGTGTTTGCATTTGGATCAGTTTAGAAACAATTCAGAGCTACTCTAGATATTGAACTTCTACCTTTTTACCAAGGAGACCCCCCAAAATAATATCTCCCAGAGTAAAGTGTTTATTGCAAAGATAAGTAACCTCTACTTCTCACCTCTGGCTGCATGTTACAATCATGCAGAAGATTTTGTTTTGTTTTGTTTTGCTTTTTATGTTCTTCCTGTGGTGCTGGGGAAAACCCAGGTCCTTGCACAAGCTTGGTGAGCACTGTACCACTGTACTATATCCCAAGCCCTTTTATTTTTTATTTTGAGACAGAGTTTCACTATATTGCACAGGCTGACTTTGAGCCTTGACCCTCCTGCCTCAGCCTCCAAGTAGCTGGGATTATAGGCATGCCACTCTGCACCTGGCCTTTGCTTTGCCTTAAATGCTGGCACCACTAGAACCCCATCCAGGTAGGAGCGGGTCCTTTGGCAGGCACCTTTTTGTTTATAGCTCCCAGTTCTTCCTAATGGGCAGCCAGGGTGGAGAACCACTAGTGTAGAGTCACATTATGTAATTGTCTGGCATTTTTATACTGGCAGTTTTGTTCTTATTTCAGCATTCAAAAGTTCAGAAATATTGAAGTCCACTCCCAGGGTATCCAGATACACAATTAAGAAATGTTTTTAATAAAAGAAAAGGACATTTCTGTGTCTGGTTTAAATTTTCCCATTTTATTGAACAGGAAGGAATGAAATGCCAGACCATGGGGCTCATGCCCAGCCATCTGGCAACCGGAGACTCATCCCACAGGGAGAGTGATGCCGCCAACCCATGACCCTTTTATGGGAAGCAGGATTAATTAAAACATCCAGATAATCTACACGTTTCATTCTATTTACCCCCCCACACACACACACACACCTTTCTTTTGACTTCTTCTCTGAGCCTTTAGAAAAATCGAAGAACCCCACCCCCCAGACAAACTCACTAGAGTTTTAACTCTTTGTTATGTATAGACACTGGTGCCAAAGTCAACCAGCTCTGAAGACACCCAGGACGGGTGGCAGCAGAAGGGTGGGGTGGGGAAGAAAATGAAGGAGCTTCTTAATTCCCTCCCAAGAAAAATGCTGTCTGGACAACCAAGAAATGACCTTGCCACATTGCCTCCTCTTGTGTGCTGTAAAGGTGGGGGGCTGATTGTGCTATTCAAGGATGTCTTAGATGATCCTCTATTCCAAGAAATTTGACAGCTGGAAAGAGACTGAATCTTTACACACAGAATATACAGCTTTTGATAATGGCAGTCCAGCTGCTGTAGGACTTAAGTGATGGAAGATGCTGTTCTGGGGGTGGGATTTTCATTGAGGCCAGCAGCTAAGAGGGTCCTGAAACTAATGGAAAAACCCTGATGGCTTCTTGGCCAGGACTGAGGCAAGATGCTAGTTGGGATGCAAGGAAGAGAGGGACACCTGGGTAGTGAAGAGTCATTCTTTGCCTCCTTCCCTTTAGCTCTCCAGTTCTCAGGGTGCTGACACTGCCAACTTCACCCCTCCATTCTTTCCTCCTCAAACATTTAATTAGTATCTTGTTGGGTAGGTCACTGAGGACTCAGATGAATTAGCCACAAACCCTATCCTTAGGAAACTCACAACTTAGTGAAGGGACAGACGAACGAGCCAACCAGAAAGAAATGTGGTCAATGCGAGAATGAGAATGTCCCCTGAATGCCATAGGATCTCAGAGGAAGGAGTACTTGATTTCAATAAGGAGGTTATGTCAGTCTTCACTAATCTAGATTTCAGTAATATTTAGTTGTCATACAACACAGTGAATATAATTAACACCGCAGAACTGTATGCTTATAAAACTTACCATCTTTTTTATTATGTGTCTTTACTACAGTTTTTTTTTGTTTTGTTTTAAATACTTTTTTAGTTATAGATGGACACAATACCTTCATTTTATTTGTTTATTTTTTTTATGTGGTGCTGGGTATAGGATCTTGACTTAACATCTGAGCAGCCATCTTAAATGTTAACCGCCATCTTATAAGTTTCGCTTTTCTGTACTTCCTCCTACCCAAACTCCCCTCACCCTGATTAGTGACCTACCCCATGGTACCATAACTCTAAGCCAATCCCAGAAGGACATGACCCCTTGACTCTGGAAAGCCCCATGGTGCCATTGACCTAAGCCAATCCCATGCTATTCCCCACCTGCCTAGCTCTGATGCAAGCAACCCAAGCCTATCCCATAGCGCCACAACTACAACTCTAAACCATTACCCCACAAAAGCTGAATACCCAAATATCTTGGGTGCCTCTCTCCACTCTATAGAGGGATGGCCTTTATTTGTCAGCTTTGACAAATAAACCTTTGTGTGGATCTCTGCCTTGTCTCTGTCCTTCATTTCTCACTCGCCCATCTCTTGCTTTCTCATTTTCCTTCCACCGGAGATACAACCCAGTGCCTCACACATGTTAGGCAAGTGCTGTACCACTGAGCCACAACCCCAGCCATTCTTTTGCCACAATTTTAAAAAATGGTATTTAGTAAAACTTTCCAGTTGACTTAGACTGGATTGCCCAGGGTTTCTCAACAGTTACTTCTTCACTAAACTATAAAATCTTAGACTTCCAACAGTTGCTATGGGCAACAAGACTCATGATAGCCTTTGAGTAAAATTTTGAAATAGAAATTGGATTTTTCTCAGAGGTAAACTAAGAAACGTCAAGGCAAAGGGCAGAAGGAATAGTATAAGCAAAGACATTGGGTGACAGGTGAATTGCATCCAGCATGACTCAGGATGAGGAGGTATAATGAGAGAGAAAAAAGGACCTGAGATGATTATTTTTTATTGAGATGAAGTTTACAGAACAAAATATCACCATATTAACCATCTCAACAGATACAATTAAGTGGTTTTAGTTCATATTTACAATGTTGTACAAACATCACTACCATCTAATTCCAGAACACATTTATCATTTCAGAAGAAACCCTGTACCCACTCCCCATACACCCTCAATACTTGGCAAACACTAATCTATGTCCTGGCCCTTTCTTTTCCCTTCTGGAACTCCCCTTATGAATAAGTGGCTCTGCTTTACAGTGTCCTAAAAGTCTCCTAGACCCTGTTCATTTTTCTTCATTAAAAAAAATCTTTCTTTCTCAGTGTGGATAATCTTCAAGTTCACTTATCTTTATTATGCCCCTTCAAATTTGCTACTGAACATCTCTAGTAAATTTTTCATTTCAGTTATTGTACTTTTCAACTCTAAAATATCTATTTTATTCTTTTAAGTAATTTCTTTGTTGCTATCCTCTGGTGAGATCTTTTCCTAATTTCTTCCTTCCTTCTTTTCTTTCTTTCTTGGTATTGGGGATCGAAACCAGGGCCTTGCACATGCTAAGCACTGACTCTATCACTGAGCTATGCCCTAGCCACTGTTTGTATTTCTGTTGTTTGTATACTACTTTGTATATAATTCGGCATAGGAGTAGAAATTCCAAGTTTTCCTCTTGACCTTCCCTTACATAATGGCCTTAAACTCCATGATTTAGGAAGTCAATGTGGACATTCACCAAATTCCAAGAATATCTATTCCAATTACCTACTCTGAAGCCGGGAGAAGCAACTACAGTTGGGTTCCCAGACTTGTGAGACTTACTATGAGATGGATTTGTGGCACAGAACTATTTACTATGTGACCTCCATGACCATTCCCTCTGACTCTTGTCTTAGTGGTAGTTCAGCAACTGTACTAATAATATCACAAAAGTTTTAGGATTTCTCTTGCTCTGGTGCACATTTACACTGGTGAGCACATGTAGCTCCCTTTTTACAGTTTCTGGGAAGATTTAGTATATCTTGTAATGTTATCACAGGTTCTTTCTTTAAGGGCTCCTCACCTCTTTTTAGTCAAAGGGCTCTTCAAACTGTTTTAAGTCTTCGGAACAATTGAAAGATTATGACTCTTCCATAAGTGGAGATTCAAATCAGACTTGTGTTTATTAAATCTAGATTGATTGATTGATTTCAATTATACAAATCAGTCTGGTTTTCAGAAGAAAGTTCATCTATTCTTCAGTCCTGAGCAAATCATGACCGGTCATTGGATGATCTCTTTGGCTATGCTTTCTATAAGAGCTAACATATCCACTTTGTCTTTGAAAATTGAGTGCTGCTACATGCTTTTTGTATTGTAGTACCCCACTGTCCACACCGAGATCATGTTGATGGAACCTCTCCCACATTCATTTTTGACCTTCAGAGCATGCCCATCTCTGGGCTTTTCAAGGATGTTGACTCTCAACACTTTCAAAAGGAAATGTATTCCAGGTCTTCTCAGGTGCCAAATTAGGGACTAGGTTACAATGTGAAACTTATCTTCCTAATGTTTTGAAATATTTTGTCTAAATTATACCTAGGAATTTTTGGCATCTCAATTTAAAGCAGCATGACACTATGGAGTCCATATTTTAAGTAACTGATTAAACATTTAGAGGTGCTCCCAGCTGCTTGAGTTAGCTGGCACATTGAATCCAAAAGCTCTGTCAAATGTACAATAAATTCTGTGCAATCTTAAATTAGGTTTCCTCCTCTTGAATTTAGGAGACACACTAAATATCCATTCCTGCCATATAATCCCTAGGCTTTAAACAATACAAATTATCAAAATATTGAAATTGTTTTGGTGTAAGAACTTTCTTCCAAATGTGATATGCTCATGTGCCTCATGCATGTACAGTTACTCTAATTACAGGTTTGGAGATTAAAGGGATTGGTATGATGGGCAGGGTCAGTTTCTTGGGCTTATAACTAGCGCAGCCACACCGAGCCTCCTGTTCAGAAGGGTCTCACAATTGTTTCCATGCTCCATTGTCACCACCTCAAAGTTCTTTTTAACAATAGGCCCTGAGTTGTCATTTTGCACTGGGGTTCTACATATTTTGCAGTTAGTTCTGAGGGTGGGCCACCAAAAGAACTGGGCTCTTTATGCACATACTATCTCAGGAAAGTTAATTACATGGTCTTTAAGCAAGGTTGGTTCAACTTGATCAGAGAGGGGAGGAATCGCGACTTCTGCTAGCAGGGGAAGCCCAGTAGGGTTTAGGAGTTCATAGTCATCAGACTTCATTAAGATTTTTGGAATCCTCCTTATTCCTAATTAGTTCAGAGATTTTGTATGAGTTCTGGTAAAGCTATGACTTCAATCTCAATTACTCCACATCTGATTTTTGGCTATGTTGACATTTTGATTAATTACTTGGAACTTTCTGGGGATTTTGTAATGGCTTAGATCAAGAACGTAAAAATATAAGCCTATTTGTTCTGTTTAATTCTGTGGTACACTTAGAAGAAATCATTCAAACCTCATGATCCTTGTATTTTCTCATCCTAATAATGGTTTATCAGAGCAGCAGTACAATCGACCAAAGCCCTGCCTTTAACAGATGTTTCATCTCAGGAAACCCAGGGGGCAATTTATATAAATGTTTTGCCCTTGTGTGCCATGAACTTTTAGCGTTCCATGTTTCTAAGCCTATCAAGTTACAGAACCCATTATAGATACTAATTGTTATTTGCAACCATTTCTGATACTAATTAATGAATCACTAATGACACCACCTGAAATAACAATGATTTTAGGACAGAGATTTTTGGCTCATAGATCCTACAGCCTGGAGGTAAGCATTTCAAGAATGGTCAGGTAGCTCCACATTGTTATCGAGGACCTAGCTCCTTTATCTTTCTTCTTTATCATATGTAGTATATGGTTCCTGCTCACAAGTTGCTTCATGTCACAATGTGCCTGTTAGTGCTCTAGCCATCACATACAAATTCCAGGAAAGAGGGGAAAGAAGGGAAGGACAGCTACATAAGCACATTTTAGAGGGTTTGCCTGGAAGCTCTGTCTACCCAGTGAGTCTCCTTACATCTATTGATCAACCAGTGAAAGGCCCAAAAATGTAGGCTGGGAAACTTGCTCTATAATAGGGCACATTGTCACCCATGACACTGTAGGTTTTTTTTTTTTTTTTTTTTTAATTTTTTTTAGTTGTAGATAGAAACAATGCCCTTATTTAATTAATTAATTTATTGTTTGTTTGTTTATTTATTTATTTATATATGGTGCAGAGGACCAAACCCAGTGCCTCACACATGCTAGGCAAGCACTCTGCCACTGTGCCACAACCCCAGCCCCATAGGGGTTTTGTTAGTAAAAACGAACAGAGAGTAGATACTAGGAAGCAACTTTTTTCCAAAATACTAAGGCATTTTCTAGATCTGCTTTGATAGATTATATCAAATATGATTGCCATTAGCCTTATGTGATTGCATAAATTTAAGCTGCTGAAAATTAAACTAAGTAAAAATTCAAAGTTTATTGGGGACCACTGGTCTCAACTTCTAATATTATCACATAAACATTTTATTATTGGTGTTTTTGTTGTTATTATAATTGGAAAATTTAAGAATTGGATGGGAGAGGTGAGTAGAAATGTAAAAGAGGAAATAAGAGGGCTTCAGTAACAAGTGGTGAATCAGGTCAAATGCTTCAGATTCATTTAGTTTGATAAGATCAGGGAGAAAATGGCTTTGGCAATCTGAGCCCTTGAGAGCAGCAGCAGAACTAACAGTGGGTTCCACCAGGCTCAGGAGCACACTGGGAAGTGAGAAGATGGACTTCAGTAATTGTAGGTGATGCCTTTAAATGTCCTTCATAGATTAAAGGTCAGAGCCAAGATGATGTCCCAGGAAGTCAGGGCATGGGTGACTGCTCTTGTGGCCCATGTGTTTCTGGACTTTCTCTTGGGATAAGTATCTCTAAAAATGGCCGGAGGATAAGAAAAGGAGTCCCTAAAAAGAAAAAATATTATAATAAAAATAAGGGAATACTGGAGCCAGGTGTTCTTCATTCATTTTCTGTTTCTTGGGTATGACAACATACCCAAGATTAAGTAATTTATAAAGAATAGAAGTTTTTGTGGCTCACAGTTCCAGATGCTAGGAAGCCCCAGAGCATGGTGCACCTGCTCAGCATCTGGCTAAGGCCTCGTGGTGCATCACAACAGGGCAGGAGGTAAGGCTTCTAGCCTACATCTTCTGCTTCTTATAAAGCCACTAATGCCATCACAGGGTCCCCACTATCATGACCGTCCAAACCCTTATTACCTCCCAAAGGCTCCAACTCCAAATACCATCAACATTGGAATTTGAGAAATATTTCCAACCCATTAAATTTTACGGGACACATTCAAACCAAAGCCCCAAGTTTTGAGGAGAACAATACAATTTCATGACAAATATAGGTCCTTCTTTTTTTTTTTTAATAGGCTGCATTTCTTTTTATTTTTTTATTTCTTTTTTTTTTTTAAGAGAGAGGGAGGTTGGGGGGAGGGAGAGAGGAGAGAGAATTTTTTAATATTTATTTTTTAGTTATCGGCAGACACGACATCTTTGTTTGTATGTGGTGCTGAGGATCGAACCCGGGCCGCACGCATGCAAGCGCGCTACCGCTTGAGCCACATCCCCAGCCCATACAGGTCCTTCTTTTGACCTGGATGTATGTGGTCAGTGGGACGTGCTTTCTTTGACATGGTGGGGAGGAGAGGAGAAGAAATCAAAACAGACAAGTGTGATCAGGACAGGGAGTCAAGGGAACATATTTCTAATGGGCTCTATTGTCTTGGAAGATTTGGAAGGGCAACTCACTACTGTGTGTGAAAGAAAAAGAGGTGGCTCAGGCATAAAGAAAATGAAAAAAAATAAAAATAAAAAACTCTGATGAATACAAAAGAACCCAAGACTCAGGTAAAGATTGACAAGAAAATTATATGGAATCCTACCAGATACTCTTATTCTGACACACATTGTGTCTTTCTGGTATATGTTAATAATAACAATTATCTAAATAACATCTGTTGAAGGCTTCAGAGTGTCAGGCACTGTGCTACAGGTTTCACATCATCATCTCTCTCAATCCTCCTCTCAGCCTTTGGGCTAGGAGTGATGATTACCCCACTTTATAGATGAGCAGGTACAGAGAGAAATGAAGGTGGAACGGAGTCCTAGCCTAGCCACCTGTATACCTGTGAACCTTGGGCAGTTTTCTTAATTTCTCCAAGCCTCAGATTTCTCTTGGTGAATAGGGTTGGAATCCTTGTTTTTTAAATTGATTCATTATAATTATCCATAGTAGTGAGATTTGTTGTTACATATTCATGCATGCATATATATAACATAATTTGGTCAATTTCATTTCTCAGTGTGGGATCTCTATTTGGTATGAAAGAACCCAATGCATGGTGGGTACTTGATTTTTAAAAAACTTAATAGAATATGAATTGCTATTGAGTTGACTTTGATGCAAAGTCCTTGTGATTTTCTCTTTTTCTTTCTTTCTTTTTATTTTTTGGTACTGGGGATTGAATTTGCAGCCTCACACATACTAGGCAATACTGAGTTATACACCCAGACCTTTATTTTTAATTTCTAGTTTTTGAGACAGGGTCTTGATAAGTTGCCTAGGCTGTCCTTGAACTTGCAATTCTCCTGCCTCAGCCTCCTGAGTACCTGGGATTATATGCTTGTGTCACCACGCACATGTTCTCTCTTCCCAATGCAAGACAGACGTGCCTGCCACCACAAAAGTGAGGCTCCTTGTAATTTCTGCTACCAGGCAGGTATCAGAAATGGGCAATGTTTTTGTTTAAAAAAAATCCTTTTTTTAAATGTAGGCCTCATTATTAGCAGCTGCACACTCATCCCTCCAAAGACACTCATGTTCCCACACACAGTAGAGGCCCAAGAAAGCTCATCTCATGCTAGCTGTGGTCCACAGACTGTCAGCGTGTGACTCCTGGGTTGAAAGATTTGAGATTTTACCTGCCTCTTTCTTACAGTGTGATCTTGGAGAAGTCACTTGGCCTCCAGGTGCCTAAAAAAGGAAACTAAACAATGGCCTGCATCTCAGAGAAGGTGCTAAGACAGGCTAGCTAAAGTGTGTCAAGTTCTGAGTATTCTTGCAGTTGGCATTTCATAAAGCATAAAAGAATTCCTACTAGTATAATTCACAGGTGGCAAGAACTGGTGAGATGACCGGGGAGAAGGTATCAGGGACCTGGGGAGTCTCCTTTGGCAAGGGACTGCAGTATGTTTCTGAAGACACTGATTAATGACACCGTTTGTCCCCGTGAGGAGCAAGCATGATACACTGCTTTTCTGCAGGTGGATTGAGAGATGGGAACCCAGGGAGAGACAGGGTTAGGCTGTGTCCAGATGGGGACAGTACAGCAGGCTTGAACTCAGTCTCCAGAGTGCCCCAGGTGTTATTCGCAGGCACTTGCCCCAGAGGACAGAAATCACTTTTCCAGGCCAAAGCTGGAAATCCTGAAATTTCCCTGGCCCCAAAGAAACACTCATTGCCTCATTATTGTGATTTAAATCACTGCTCATTATTTATTGGAAAAGCAGAACATAAGGCATCTGTAGGGATCCAGCTCCACAGTTCTCTAAGCCCTGGCTGTAAGTCACCTCTAGGCTTACCATTCCCTTGAGTAGGAGCAAAACTGCTTTAATGAAATGTCCCCAGGTTGAATAAACTAGAAAATGCATCCTGTGTTGTAGCATAAGAAGAAGAATACAACAACAAATTGGTGGCAGAAGCTTGGCAGTTGAGTGCCCCTGGGCAAAAGCTCCCATCCTATCTCCCCCTGGGGCAGCATCCTGACACCAAGACTTAAGTGACACAAGGTACACATTCCTAGACTAGCTGCTATAGCAAGAAGCACTTGACTTTTTCCTAACAGTAGAAAAGCGGAACTCTAAGAGTGATTGCCATTTCTAATGGAGAGGGTGGCATCAGGAGCCCCAGAGTGCCCAGGGTGGTCTCTGGATGGCAGACCCTGATATTGGCCCACAGCTTCTTTTGGTAAAACAGCAGGGAAGGGCACTTGGTTTTCAAGGCCACAACTGGAAGATAAACAAGAGCTGATCATTCAGCTGACTTAATAACACAGCTGGGGTTTGATCAAATGTGCTTAAGTGATTAGTGAATGCTCTTTTTTTCTTCTTGTATTGCTTTAAAAGTTTTCTTTCCAAAGAAGTGCTTTGATTGTTTAAGGAACTAGTATAAAAATAAGTGCACTAATGTACAACTATTTTTACCAGGGCATAGACATGCCTCTCCCTTGTTGTTGTTGTTGGGGGGGGGGGGGGCGGGGAGGGTAAATTTTCAGAAAGAAGCAGAAGTTGGAATGCCTGCAGAAAGCCCTTTGAGAGCCTGTTTGGGAATGAGGTAAGGTTGCCCGATCTCAATAGGTGAAGGGGTGTCTTTGCAGAACAGTTCACAGTGTATTGGGGCAGCTCACTTGAAACTCAGAGACATTAGAAGCAATTACTGAGCAAACAAGAGGTTGGAAATTCAGTGGCCAAGCCAAATTCCAATTTGGGAGTGCAGGCTGATGGAACATGGTGGGCCCATAAAGGCAATTGCCCTCTGGAGTCAAGTAATCTGTTGGTATTATCGTCAATCCCGCGGAGCTTGGTGTTGGGTATCAGGTATAGTTCATCTTGTTTAATCGCCTGCTACCCCACTCTGGACTCAATTCCCTGACCTGTGATGAGCTCATTAACTAATAAGCTGCCTCAGCTGCCAGTAGAATGCTGCCCGGAGCAGGGATGCCCTGCACATTTGCAATTAGGCATCCTACTTCCATAGATCGGGACAAGGGGGCACCAGAAGCTTCCAGGACTTGCTTTAGATCCCTCCTTGGGACTCATGCTTGTCCTGGACCTAGAAGCTGACTCTCTTCTGAAATAAAGACTGAACCCACTTGATGCTTTCTACACTGAGATTTTAAAATGTTTTCTCCCCACCCCGGGCACTTTCCAGACTGCCTCCACCCAAGAAGCTGAGGTCAGATTCTGGGGAAGCACACAGCCCCCGGGGATCCTGCTGCCTCTGGACTTCAGACACCGTATTTGGGGTCACGCCAGCACATGGGATCTCATGTTAGGGCCAGCACCCCAGGGGAAAGCAAGAATGGACGCTTTATCCAGTTAGACTCTACCGAATGCATAACAGAACATCTCCTACAAGGTTTGAAATAGGTGCACGTAGAAAAGCCGCGTCATCCCTAATTCCCACCGAGAAAGGCAGGGCCCCCACAGCGCTCTGCGCCCCGCTATCCCCGCAGGTAGGGGGCGCGCGCGGGCTCCCGCCCCAGGGCGTTGATGTGCGGCAGCGTGCCCGCCACTGCCGCCAGCTTCTCGCTGAGTTTCTGGTTCACCAGCTCCAGGTGGCGGCCGTTCTTCCTCGCCTGCCGCAAAGACCTCTTGACCTTCTTCACCCGCTCGCGGAGCTGCCTGTTCCGCTTCTCCAGCGTGGCCACCTTCTGCTGCAGCTTCTTGACATGGTCTTCCTCTTCAAACAGCGCCTTCTGCACCGAGGAGCACATGAGCTGGGGACAAAAAGACCGTGGAGGGAGAGGCAGGTGAGTCTCGAGTTTTCCCGGGTGCTGCTAAGAGCCTAGCAAACAGCACAGCCCCGATCACCCCACCCTATCATGAGAACAAACTGGGTGATGGCTTTGACGGTGATCTTGCCCTCCACGGGGTGAGTCCTGTCCTGACCTAAAATACAAAACCTTGCCTTTGCTTTCTGTATTTGGCTTCCTTGAAGAATTTGGGTTTAAAGAGAGATTCTAAATAGTATCAGAGCAAAAAGGAAAGTTCTCCTGGGACTCAAAAGACCAAAGCCCTAAACAGGAAAGCTCAGAAAGAATTTGGATAGTTCACAGGAAAGAAAATATAACTGTCATTTAAGCAGCTGAAAAAGACACATTTGCAAACTGTCACATGTACAAACATTACAGTGTTATTTAAAAGTAATCTAACATGCCCACTCAGAGAGGTCTAGCTCAAATTATAGTAAACCTTTATGTAATGGAAAAGTTTGACTCTTTCAAAGAATAAGGCAGCTCCTTCTGCATGCTTGGTGGCAGTGTGTTAAGTTTTGGTGTTTATATAAAAAGCCTGGTGCAGAACAGTGTAGATGATGTGATACCAAGAGTATAAGTCTGATATCCATATGTATCTATGCTTAAATATGCACTGTCCTTGAGAGAATATATAAGAAACTGTATCCAGGGAGGAGTAGGGACAGGAAGGAGATTTATTTTCACTGTGTACTCTTGTACTTTTTGAATTTTATGCTATATACTAATGTTACACACACACAGGTTTTCTCACCTCTAGCTTCTTCTCCACCTGTTCTACATCATCAAGAGCTATAATCTCAAAGCCTTAAGCCTTGACTTTGATCAGAATTAGGGAGTCCTCCTTATCTGCAGATTCTGTATCTGTGGGTTCCTCATCTCTGCTGCAATCAACCACAGTTCAAGAACATGCTGCAGGAAAAAAATTCAGAAAGTTTCGAAAAGCAAAACTTGAATTTGCTGCATGCTGAGTGCTACCTTAAACCCACACAGGTGATGTGTAGGCACACCCAGCTGTACCTCTCTCTCCAACACTCTGAGTGTTTGCCTTGTGTCTTGTTTGTGTACCATGGAGTTGGGCCTATGATGGTTTGCACCTGTGCCGCACATGTGTTGACTTTTATCATTATTCCCAGAGCAATATAGTAGAACAACTATTTAAATGGCATTCACATTGTATTAGGTATTATGAGTAATCTAGAGATGGTGAAAGTATGCAGGAGACTGCCTTTTTATGCAAGGGACTTGCACATTTGCAGATTTGGGTATCCAAGGTGGAGGGTCCTGGAATGGATCCTCTGTGGATATTGAGGGAGCACTGTATTCTTCAGGCCCCACCACCTACCTTGCAATATGGTATGAGGTTAAAAGTGTAAACTGGGCTGGGCACGGTGGTGCACACCTGTAATCCTAGCAGCTCGGTAGGCTGAGACCAAAGGTTTGTGAGTTCAAAGCCAGCTTCAGTAAAAGCAAAGCACTAAGCAACTCAGTAAGACCCTGTCTCTAAATAAAATACAAAATAGGGCTGGGGATGTGGCTCAGTGGGCAAGTCCCCCTGAGTTCAGTCCCCGGTTACCCCCGCCCCCCGAAAAGTGTGGACTGGGTCAGGCTGCTGTGGTTTCAGGCCTGCCTCTACTGCTTCTGAGTGGTGTGGCCTCGGGCAGACAGCTTTTTGGGAGGGGGCCAGGGGGCTGCGAATTGAATCAGCTACATTCCCACCCCCTTTTTTAAAATTTTGAAACAGCTCCCTAAGTGCTAAGGCTGGCCTCAAACTTGTGATCCTCCTGTCCCAGCCTGTAGAGTCACTGGGATTATAGGCATGTGTCGCTGCAAAGAACAGGACAAACTTCTTAAGCCCAGGGTAGTACACTCTGTGCTGCATCAGCCACATGGCCTTTGGGACAGAAAGATTTGTTCCCCCAGTTTCTTATACTCATCCCTCAGCTGAGTCTCTTTCCAGAACCTGCCCCTGACTCAAGAGATTCGCCCAAGATCACACCCCCTTCCTGTATCCAATGACCAGCTAACCCAAGGCAGGAAAACTAGAGCTGCTCATTCAAACTTGGAACATCTGAAGGGCTGTCTCAGCCTCAGAGCGTCCCATGGGGTAAGCTGGCCCTTACTGAAGTTGACATTGCAGGATGGCCTCTCCTTCTGCCCAGTCCTGCTTCCTCTCCTGCCATCCCTCCCCAGGTGTGTCCTTTAATCCCGGGGACATTCTCTGAAAGCTTCCTGCACACTCAATCTCCTCCTGCACCCTCAGTCTCCTCAGGGAACTTCACTGGCAACCCTTGTGTCCTTGTGTGTACCATGGGATAATCATGGTTTTGGAGGACTGAATGAGTTTGATCTGAAAAGTATTCCAAACCATCCTCTGTCGGTCACTATTACAGAATAAAGTCTCTTAAAAGTCCTAACTTTTGTGATTGCACATGGCCTACAGCTCTAGTCTTATTGTTCCTCTTTCTGTTTCACACACTGTATTCACAAAAGCAAAAAGGCTCCTGGTTGTTCCCTTCTGCATATTTTGGGGGCCTCTGCCACAGTCTTTCTTTTGCCTGGCGTGCTAGTTGCCCCACCCCAGTTCTGTCTGGCAATCTTAGAAGCAGTCTGTAGGCCCACTTTGCCATGCCTCCTACGGTGTCCCCCACTGTATGTAGCGCATCCCCCTGTGGGGTCTATGTAGCACCCTACATTTATTTATGCTGGGGGCAGAGGTCTCCACACCCTTGATGGATCACAAACTCCTTACAACCCAGTTCATGTTGGTCTTTGTAGTTTTGTTTCCCTGGCTGTTAGAGGTGTATGATAAAAATCTGAGCCAAGTGACATTTTCTTAAAATACCTGCCATTTAATCAAGGGCTTTGGGCTCCTGTTACCATTATAGGGGAGACCACATGTGCAACACTGCCCTCCTCTGGCCAAAATGAGACCCCTTTAAAAGAGAAGCAGGGTACAGGAAACTCTTGGGACAAGTCATTATTTCTATTGTGTATGCAGAGGTATCTCTATACCTTAGGATTCAATATCCCCAAGTGACTAGGATAAGCACTTTGTATCCACTCTCATTGTATTGGTCTTTCTATAAGTTATGGCAGATTCTTTTTAAATTTTTTTTATTTGTAGTTGGACACAATACCTTTATTTTACTTATTTATTTTTATGTGGTGCTGAGGATCGAACCCAGGGCCTCGCTGTGCTGGGCAAGTGCTCTACTGCTGAGCGATAGCCCCAGCCCCATGGCAGATTCTTAAATCAAGAACAGGGTAAAGGAGGATAAGCAAAATCTACTAAAACAAGAGGTTTTTACTTGACTCCTTGGATAGAATCCAATAGTGTTTCTGGAATATAACATCCAAGAGAAATTGAAGGCATGTTTTATGACATTCTTTAAAAGCTACATCTTAAACACAAACAGTGGAATGGTGAGGCTGGAGAGAGTACTTGTGAACAGAGCTCTTGCTAAGATACTGATACTCTTTGTAGGCATCCCCTGGGCCCCAGGGCCAGCCATTCCCTACTCTAGAGAAAGTAGTACAGCAGGAGAAACCTCGCCTCCAGCAGCACTAACCAGCCAAGAGCAACCTGATGATCACTATGATCACCTGAACAACTCAAGAGGGAAGAGAGGAATGCCTTGACATGTGTGGATGTGCGCACACAGGTGGGGGGTATCATTGAGAATGGAAATCAGTAATTGTGAGCTAAGTGTGGGAAGAATGGATGGGATGACTGAGTTCCTTAGTGAATGTCATCCTGTGATCCGTGCAACCTCTCTTTAGCATGAGTAGGAGCAAAAAGCCATCAGAATAACTCATAATTGTCCAATATTACCAATGGTGCCAACCATGACCCAGGCTTCCTTATGAAGCTGAAGGTCTCTATCTCAGTAGCAAAGAGGACTCTGTCTCCAGGAAGTAGGCCAATAGGAATTTAGGCAATGCCTAAAATAATGGAGCCACAGCCAAAGGTATGTAAAGGAGGCCTCCTGAATCCTGGCCATCACCCCAAAAGAGAATTCCATCTTTCTGATTAAAAATGCAAGAACTTCTAGAGGAAAGCTATGCTTTCAAATATGTGTGTTTCTTTAAGAAACTTCCCTTTCTCTGGAATGCTTTCCAAATGAAATCAATCTCTTAAAAACTGCTGTGTTTAAAAAAAATGCTATATGCTCATTTATCTTTGTGGTATTTTTTTGGTAAATTAAAATGAGGAGAGGAAAGGCCAGACTAGGCTGAGACAGGTTCTACTGCACTTTCTTTGAAGAAGGCCTAAGGAAAACAGTCCTATAGGGCAGCCCCCAAGCCACAGATTCCTGCCACACAGGCCCTTCCTCCACCCCATCCCACCACTTCCGATGGCTGAAGTGGAGAAATCATTTGGCTGCCAGATGCCAGATGCTGAAGCACCTCCAACGTTCTCCTGGTTCTCCTCAGGCACAGTGTGTCTCTGGAAGTTTCCACGTGGTGACAGGACACCTGCTGCAGGGCAGATGGAAAGACTGCCACAAGGGAGCCGCCTCTTTTACTTTCAACAAGACAAAAGTTAGGCTGGAATATCTATTCCTCATCTTTTAAAAATAACACATTTTAAAGCTATAAAAGCAACATGCTGATAAATAGAAAAACTTTTTTAAAGATAAAAAAAAGAAAAATTAAAACCATCTGTAGTTCTATTGCAGAAAGATAGCCTCTGTTGACATTTGAATGTTTCCTAGTTTGCTTCTATGGGCATAGCTAAGGATTTTAAACAAAATTGGAATGATGCCACTACTAAATGTTCCAAGTTTTTTCCCCTTGATGCTTTGTCATGACTATTTTCCAAACACTGATTTGCACACTTCTTACACTGAAGCACTCAAAGGAGGGAGCATACAGTAGTTCCTCTTTACCACTATGACCTGCAGGTTCATGAATCATTAGTTGTCATTTCTCCTCTATCCTCATGCCCACAGGCTGAGGGACAGGCTATGGGAAGCATCCTTGGGGCTGAGTAATCTTAATGTGGCTTTTTGGTCACCTGTCTTCAAAGACAGGACAGATTATCATGACTTCCTCACTTGGCGCTTCTCCTGAAAGTTTTCTATTTGATTTGTGGTTTCCCCAGGAAGTTCAGATGCTGTAAGAAAGCCTCACAATCAAGATCTTGAAAGGTTAAGGATATGTCTTCACATTATCTAGAATCACCCCAGTCATTTCTAAACTATTATGACTCCTATATATTCATTACAGCAAGAAGCATTTTTCTTTTCCTGGGAACTATATGGTGCAGAAGGTTTTCCTGAATTATTCTGCAATATACCTGTAAACTTTGCATCTAGGTTTACAAAAAGTATATTTAGAAATTGCTTCATGGCAGCAGGAAAATTCGGAGAAGGTTCTTGTCTTCACAGCTGCTTTTAATTTAAATAACCACCTACAAAGACAAGACAAAGTGTGCTTTCTGAAATGTAAAAAATAAGGGAAGGGCAGTCCAAAAGCAACAACAAAGACAGATAGCTTGCCTTTTTAACACTTCATTCCTGCTCTTGGGATTCAAAAAGGAAAAAAAGAAATTCTAGAGTGGTGATCAGCAAACTATAGCCTGTGGCCAAATCTGGCCCATCACCTCTTTTTATGAATAAAGTTTTATTAGAACACAACAACACTTGGATGTTTCCATATCATCAGTAGCAATTTTAGTGCACAAGGGTGGGTACATGGGATAGAAACTGTTGGTTCATAGCCTAAGACACTTACCATTTGGCCCTTTGTAGGGAGGGAGAAAATAGCTGAACCCTGACTCAGGGGGAGGTAATGCAGCAGCTGACAGCTGGATGGGTTTGGAGGGAAGATGGTCTACAGCCAAAGAATGAAGGGAAAGCAAAGGGACAGAAAAACTCCTGGTACCAGAGCCTCCCAAGAATCCCCCATCCACACCTCCATCTTTCTACATTGTGTTGACCCACTGATGTGATATTAGCTCCTTGGGAGGCCAGACTAGAGCTCAGGGTTTTGCCAATCCTTCTCAAGGATCCTTTGGACTCCATCTCAATAGCCTCTTCTATTTCAAACATCCAAATGGAAATTAATGAAACAGCTCTTTCCCACGTGACTAGTCAACTGTTTCTAAAATGCTTCCCCCAACAACAATGGAAAGGTAAGCTTTCTAGAACTTACAGTGGTAGAACGTCTAGAGGCTGTAGATAGCAGAGGCCAAGATTCCTTCACTGTGATTCAGGGGCTTTGCGGGGCCTCAACCCAGGTCCTCCACTGCCCTCTTTGGCCCTTTGGTAAACAGGCTGGGAATGCAGCTTGCTTCAGCATCCTTTAAAAAAACCCTTGAGCATCAGAGCAGTGTGAGGAGGTGGCTGGGGGAGTCACACCCACACAGAGTGGTTTCCTAAGGGATTCAACAGGACCAGGCTGGATGACACCCAGAGCTGCTGACACACCCAATCTCAGAAGTGACAGCAGGGCAGTTCTTCTGAGGACTGTCTGGAGGAACAACCTGGGATTCCAATGACTATTTGACTTGGCAGCGGTTCTTTGCTCCACCCAAAGTCAAAAGAGCAATCTCCCGTGTGCCAGGAGCCCAACAGAAGAGAAAGCATGTGCCCCAGACAGGCTCGTCAGCCAGAGGTGAGGCAAGTGCAGCGAGGGTCGAACAGGAGGTCTGGGGCCAGAGCTGGAGCAAGAGGTTTTTCCACTTGGCTGAGGCTGGCCCCAGCTGTCTCTCCCATGTCTCCCACCCTGCTACCCAGGGAAGAAACAGCTGAGCCTCACCAGTAGGAATGGGTTTGAGTTGGGCAAAACTGGTCCTGAATCCTAGCACATACTAAATGCCTGTTCTGTGGAGAATGGAGCCCACTGTTCCCTATCCCCTGATAGGGGGTCTTGCTTGAGTCTATGAACCTACCTTAGCTTTCTGTCCTCATATAAAATGGGCATAATAATGCCTCTTTCTAGAAAATCTTTAAAGATTAAATCATGTCATATACATAAATCATTTCACATAGCACCCAGTATAAGAATGCATGGATTTTTAAAATTTTTATTATTATTTTTTGCCATGCATCCCAAGTCTGACGTTACTTACTGAATTTCTCTTCCCTGACCACACTGGGTTCTCTCAAGTCTCTAGACCTTTGCATGTCTGGTTCCTTGTACTTAGAAAATCTCTGCTGACACACCCCTCACCTCATTATCCAATGCATGACATTCTGTGTGTTCTCCAAGTCTGGTCTCGGGGAGTCCTCTTCTTTGGGTGGCCTTCCTGATTCCTATAAGCAGAGCTCTGTAATCTTGCCTTGATTCCATTGTCAAGTGCATAAACTTCATTGTCATTTTCTGATTAGCCTGTCTCCCAGACCTTGAGCCCCTTAAGCTCAGGGACAGAACAAAGCTATGTCTTCAGACAAATCCACTACAATGAGGTCTATAGAACACTCATGGGGTACTTTCCTGGGGACCAAAGTTGTTTTTGTTTTTTGTCAGCTAGAGTTGAAGGAATACTGCGGGCTATGTCCCTCCCTTGGCTATCATATGCACTGACAGTTTTGGGTACTGGTTAAGCAGACTTCTCTGTTTTACCACGAATCTCATCAGACCATGGGAAAGCTCCCCAACACACAGCAAGAATGGACTGCAAGAGTGAGCAGCCAGCCCTCTCAGCTCTGCACAGCCTTCTGCCTTTTCCCAGGGAGTTGTGCAAATGTCTTCTATGATGTAAAGAAGATTGGGAAACGCTAGGTTATGGCGGGTGTAGATTCCGACCCCCAGTGCTTCTCTAGACCTACAAAGGGGAAGAATGCTGAAACCACAGCTTCTCGGATATGAAGCTAGCCAGCTCTTCCATGGCATCTCGGGCTGCAGGGGGAAAGGGCAAAGGGATTGATGGTAGAGCCTCTTCCCTACACCCAGCAGTTGATCCTGCCCCTGTTGGATCAGGGGGGTCACAATTGTTTCTGCTCAGGCCCTTGGTGTGCAGACCCTGGCTGAGTGAAGTGCGCCAAGCCACCAGCCAGCTCTTTCACTCCACATGTTGGGTTATTGCTGTTGCCCACAGGGAGGGTCATCAGCCAAATCAGTGCCTGACCTTTGTCCCTGGGTCCCTGAACTCAGTCCAGGAAGAGCCCAAGGCAGCCCCTTCTGAAGGCATGGCATGGCATGGCATAGCAACAAGGCTACTGAGAGTGCCAGGCTGGACCATGGACCAAGCATCCAGGGTACCCTGTGCAAGGAAAGGGGATCAGCTCCACCCCTGCTCCCATCCCACTGGTGTGGTCAGCCTGACCCACCTTTGAACAGAGACTTTTTGCTGACTTGGATACTGGGTGATTAGGGTTCAGCACCAGTTCTTTTGGTGAAAAAGGCAGCCCAGGGCCAGGTCCACGGTGTCCCTTGGCCATGGCTGCTGTTTGCCGGGCATTTTTGTCACTACTGGCTGCAAACTCCAAGGGCTCCCGCCACCTGCAGGGGAATGGGATGGAAATTGACTGAGCTGTGAGCCACTCATGTTTACTTCTTAGAGACTGATGACTTGTCCACACAGCCACATCCAGGGCCTGACTCAGCTGACAGACTGTTTATTTGGGAGTTTATCAAACTTGGACATGGTTTTTCTGCTACTGACTGGCCCTGGAGCCTGGGCACCTTAGACTTGTGCTCCTTAGTTTGCCAAGAGCTGGGGTGTGATTCAGCAAGACCTTGCTTTACACGTGGCTCTCTGGGTTGCTGGCCATGTTTTCCTTCTTTCTTAAAGTAAAGGTACTGCTAATATGGCTGAGAAGACCTAAATGCATTTGGTTAGCTTTAAAGTCCCAAGCACTGACTGTGGTTATTACATACTGCCAAGCTCAGTCAATAATTTAGGTCCCAGAATCCATTTTCAGTTAATACTTTATTCAGTAAAAATATTATTGGAAAATCTGTAAACAACAGCTGACAAACAGATACTGAAGCACAGTGACATGAGTTTCTGCCAATTCAAGGGTTGTCTTTCCTGGCTTAGTATCTGGCACAACTCCCTGCAAACTTGAAAATTTTAACACGGACAACATTTCTATGTGGAAAATATTAGATTACAGAACCCTAACAAGTATGTAGTTTTGGCCAAACCCTGTAACAAATGAAAAATGGATACTATTTGTGAGATAAAAAGTTAAATATGCCTTAATTATTGTTCTGTTATGCAAAAATCCTAAGTTATTCCTCACTACTGCTTCAACAGTTTGCTATTCCATCTTCCTAGAATGCTCTTCCACACTCTGCATGGCAGGCTTATTCTCATCCTGATTCCTGTATAACTTCTTAGATAGTTTCTCTCATCATCCTGCAAGTGGCTTCCCTTGATGAGTCTTGTCATCACCTTGCTTCTGTGCTCAGTAGCATTATTGGGTTTACTTATTAATGGTTAATTGTCTATTTCTTCCACTGCAAAACAGGGCCTTTTGTCTTATTTTTATTGTTATGGCTCTAGTTCTTAGTACTGCTTTTTTTTTTGGTGGGGGTGGGGGGGGTTGAACCAGGAATTGAACTCCGGGGCACTCAACCACTAAGCCACATCCCCAGCCCTATTTTGTATTTTATTTAGAGACAGGGTCTCCCTGAGTTGCTTAGCACCTCACTTTTGCTGAGGCTGGCTTTGAACTGTCGATCCTCCTGCTTCCGCCTCCTGAGCCACTGGGATTATAGGCGTGCACCACTGCACCCAGCTCAGTACTACTCTTTGACACATAGTTAGTCCTCAAGAGCAGAATCATTGAATGAGATAATAAATTTTAAAACTATCATTTGCTAATCTTTTAAAAATTGGAAGCTACTAAGAAAAGATAGTCACCTAAATCTCACCAAACATGACTTTTATTCCTTTTTACTGGCAAGATTTTTAGCCTGTTAATAACATGCTACTTTTTAAATTTTTAAAATTTCAAACTTATATTTAAATTGATAAGTAAAATTGCATACATCACATGCAACATCTTGTTTTGAAATTACGTATATATTGTGGTAGGGCTAAATGAAGTTAACCTGCATTACCTATTTTCTGTAGTGGGAACACAAAATCTACTCTTCAAAAACTCTATTCTTGGGGCTGGGATGGTGGCTCAGTGGTAGAGTGCTCGCCTAGCCCGGGCGGGACCCCGGTTTGATCCTCAGCACCACATAAAAATAAAGGCATTGTGTTATGTCCATCTACACCTAAAAAATAAATATTAAAAAAAAACTCTATTCTTTTAGCAATTTCAGATGTATATTGTGATTGCGTGTATTCACCATAACGTACAACAGATCTCTTGAGCTTAGTATTCCTACCTGAAACTTTATATCCTTTGACCAACATGCCCCCACATCCCACCCTCCCTCCCCTACCCCCTGGTGTTAGCCATTCTGACAGGTGTAGGTGATGAGTCATGATTTCCTCCTTGAGGACTTTGCTAATACACCTATCGGACACTTATGTCATTTTGGAGAAATGTTAATTCAGGTCCTTTGTCATATTTCCATCAAGCTGTTTTGCTGCTGAGTTTAAGTTCTTTATATTTTTTTTATGTTAACCCATTATGGGACATGACACAGGGTTTGTGAATATTTTCTTGCATCCCATAGCTTTCCTCTTTAGCCTACTGATTTTGTTGGTCTTGCAGAAGGTTTTTAGTTTGATGTAATCCGATTTTGCCTATTTTTGCTTTGTTGCCTGTGCTTCAAATTAAAAAATTCCTTGCCCAGACCAATGTTCTAGAGCTTTCCTTCTGTGAATTTTTCCAGTGGTTTATTTTTTTTTAACAGTTTCAAGTGTTATAGTTAAGATTCTAATCCATTCTGAATTGATTTAAAAAAATAGTGTAAGACGAGGGTCTAATTTCATTCTTTGTGGATATTCATTTCCCAGCACCATTTATTGAAGAGACTATCCTTTCCCTGGACTGTGTTCTTGGCATTAATGTAATAAATAAATTGAATGTTGGTGTGGATTTACTTCTGGACTGTCTTTGGTTAGCCTGGTTCAATGTGTCTATTCTTATTCCACGCTGGGTTTTATATATTTATTTTGGTAGCTGTAGATGGACAGCATGTCTTTATTTTATTTACTTATTTTTATGGGGTGCTGGGTTTGAACCCAGGGCCTCACATGTACTATGCAAGCACTCTGCCACTGAGCTACAACCCCAGCCCTATTCCATGCTATTTTGATTACTACATCTTTGTTGTATATTTTGAAGTCAGATAATGTGATGCCTTGAGCTATGTGCTCACAAAATAGCCTTGGCTATTTGGGATCTTTTGTAATTTTATACACATTTTAGGATTTTTTTCTATCTTGGTGAAAAATTTCACTGGAATTTTGATAGGGATTGCATTAAATCTGTGGGTCGTTTTAGCTAGTATGAACATTATAACAATATTGCATTCTTCTAGTTCATGACCATATCCATTTGTGTCATCTGCAGTTTCTTTCATCAATATTTTCAATAGTTTTCACTGTAGAGATGTTTCACCTCTTCTGTTAAATCTGTTCCTAAGAATTTTTATTCTTATAGCCATTATAAATGGGACTGCGTTCTTGATTTCTTTTTCAGAAAATTTGTTAGTGTGTAGAAACACTCCTGAGTTTATCTATTGATGTTATATCCTGAAACTTCACTGAATTCATTTATTTTTTGTGTGTGTTTGAGGGTTTTCTATCTATAATAAGATCATGTCGTTGCAAACAAGGACCATTTAACTTTTTCTTTTCCAATTCATAGGACTTTTCTTTCTCTTGCCTAACTGCTCTAGCCAGGACTTCCAGCACACTGTTGAATTGGGAGACTTGAGGGTCTTTTCTTGATTTTTTTACCTTAGAGGAAAAACACCTCTTCACCATTGAGCATGATATTACCTGTGGTTTGTCACGTAGTTTTTATTGTATTGGCACCATTCTTCCTATACCTAATTTATTGAGTGGTTTTTTTTTTTTTAATCATGAAAGGATGTTGAAATTATCAATGCTTTTTCTTTGTGGGTTGAGACCATCATAGGTTTCTGTCCTCCATTCCATTCATGTGCTATACTTCATTTATGGATTTGTCTAAGTTAAACCATGCTCACATCCAGGGATAAATCCCACTTGATCATGGTGTTGAAATGGGTTTGCTAGTATTTCTGCTAAGAATTTTTGCATCTATTTTCATCAGAAATTTTGGCATGTACTTTTCTTTTTCTGTAGTGTCCTCGTCTAGCTTTTGTATCAGGGGAATACTGTAAAATGAGTTTGGAAGGATTCCCTCTTATTCAATTTTTGGAAGTGTTTTAAGAAGGACTGAGGTTTGTTTTTTAAATGTTTGGTAGAATTCAGCAGTAAAGCCATTTGGTCCTAGGCATTTCTCTGATGGGAGACTTTTTACCACTGATTCAGTCTCCTACCTTATGACTCATCTCTTCAGAGTTCCTTCCTTCACTTCTTTTCTCTCTCTCTCTTTCTCCTGCTGTGCCCACCCCAACCCTGTGCCCTAGATTTTCTATGTCTTCATGATTTAGTCTTGGTAGGTGATATGTGTTTAGGAATTTGTCCCTTTCTTCTAGATGTCCAATTTGTTGGCATATAATTGTTTGTATGAGTCTTTTGTGATTCCTTTGTATTTCTATAGTGTCTCTTCTGATTTCTTCTCCTCCTTTATTTATGGTTTTAATTGAGTATTTTTTTCTTAGTCTAGCAAAAGTTTTATCAATCTTCTTTATCTTTAAAAAAAATACCCCAAATCTTAGTTTCATTGATATTTTATATTTTTCTAGTCTCTCTTTCATGTATTTCTTCTCTGATCTTTATTTCCTTCATTTTTCTTGCTGTTAGGGTAAAGTTAGATTGCTTATTTGGGATTTTTTTGTGTGTGTGTTTGTATGTGTGTGTGTGTTGCTGGGGATTGAACCTAGGGCTTTGTGTATATGAGGCAACACTCTACTAGCTGAGTGGGATTTTTTTTTTTTTGATGTGGGAATTCATTGCTATAAATGTCCTTCTTGGAACTGATTTTGTTATATCCCATAAGTTTTGATATATTGTTTCCATATTTGTTTTATCTCAAGATATTTTTTCATTTCCTTTAAAAGTTCTTCTTTAAATTTCTGTATACTCAGGAGCATGTGATTTTTCTGAAATTACTCCCATTACTTATTTCTAGTTTCATACCATTTGTGGCTGGAAAAGATACTTGATATGATTTCAGTCTTCTAAATTTGTTAAGACTTGTGGCCTAACACATCCATCCTGTAGAATATGCCATGTGAACTTGAGAAGAATGTGTATTCTGCTGCTCTTGAATAGTTCAATATATTTCCATTTGGTCATTAAGTTCCAAGTTTTCAATTCTGATTATTTCAATGAAATTAATACATGTGCATTAAAACAGGTTAGAAATCATAACCTATAACTTTTATATTAATAAATTCTGATATATAATTATGATATGTACTATATTTAAGTTTTCATAGGTGTTCCACATTTAGAACAATGGCATAAAATGGGTTAAGCCTAATGTTATCTTACTGATTTTTCTATTTGGATAGTACGTCCATTGCTCAAAGTAGGATATTGCATCTCATTGTGTTGCATACAAATCAAATTTATTAATATTTGCTTTATATTAAGTGCTCTGTTGGGCACCTATATAGTTACAATAGTATATCTTGGTGGATTGATCCCTTTGTTACTATATAATAACAGTTTTTAACTTAAAATCTATTTTATTTCAGTATAGCTATCTCTGCTCTGTTTTGGTTTCTATTTGTATAAAATATCTTTATCCATTCCTTCACTTTTAACTTTAAAAGTGAAATGTTCTCACAGGTAAAGTTATGTAGGCAACTTTTTTTTTTATTCACTCAAGTATTTTTTATTTTTTTTAATTAGTTGTTCAAAACATTACAAAGCTCTTGACATTTTTAAGTTACTAGATGAATAAGCATATTAATCCTATACTCTGACTGTAACCAAATATTACCTGCATGTAACCACCTGTTTAACATTGTACCTTATCCACAGAGATAAAATTATCCTTATATTTCTCTAATTTTATTATTTTCCATGATTATCACCTTCTAAAGATTATGGTTTGGTTAGACTTTACAGACTTATATAGAATATTTCATCCATCAATGACTGAATACACTCTCTTCTCAGCAGCATATGTAGGCAACTTATAATTGGGTCTTTTCTTGTTTAAGATCCATTCAACCACTGGAATGGATTATGTCTTTTTTTTTTAAGTTTTTTTTTTCCTTAGTTGTTGTAGGACACAATACCTTTGTTTTATTTGTTTATTTATATGTGGTGCTGAGGATGGAACCCAGTGCTTCACATATGCTAGGCAAATGCTCTACCACTGAGCTACAACTCCAGCCCTGGATTGTGTCTTTTAATAAGAGAATTTGATGCCTTTATATTTGAGGTAATTATTGATAGGTAAGGCATCTTACCACTTCCATTGTTTCTTCATTGTTTTCTGGTATTGTTTCCTCCTTTCTTGATAATTTCCTTTGTAGTTAGATGATTTTTCTCAAGGGTATTTTTTTATTCCTTTGGGTATCTATGATAGCTTTCTGCTTTGTGGTTACCATTAGGCTTACATCAAATATCCTATAGTTACAATAGGTTATTTTACACTAATAACTGATCCCATTTAAAAAAAAATCTATAGTTTTAGTCCACCCCACCCCACATTTTGTTTTTATCTTTTTATGCAGTGACTCTCTTAAGAGATTATGGCAGCTATTGTTTTTTAATAGTTTTATCTTTTTTAACCTTCATACTAAAGATAAGTACCACATTACATATCAGAGTATTCTGAATTTGTGTACTTATTTTTACTAGTGAGTTTTATACCTTTATGTTTTCATGTTACTAATTAATGTCCTATTCTTTCCGCATGAAGAAACTCCATTAGCATTTTTGCAAGACAGATTTGCTGATGAACCCCTCAGAATTTATTTCCCTGGGAAAGTCTTTATTTCTTCTTCATATCTGCAGATAGCTTTGCCGGATATAGTATTTCTGGTTAGCAGGTGTTTGTTTGTTTGTTTTGTCTTTTGCTTTAGCAGTTGGAATGTATCATTCCACTTTCTCCTGGCTTATGAAGTTTCTGTTGAGAAATCTGCTCTATTATTGGAAGTCCCTAATTTGTGATTTGTTTTTCTCTTGCTGCTCTCAGGATCCTGTTTGTCTTTGATTTGGATTGAATCTGATTGGAGACTTTTGACTTTCCTTTGCCTGAATATTTGTATCTTTATCCAAATCGTTTTCTTATTATTTCTTTAAATAACCTTCATATTCTTTTCTCTTTTCCTTCTTGAGCTCCTATAACTAAAATTTTGCTTTCTTCATGTGAGCCCATACATTCAGAAAGCTTTTTTCATTCCTTTTCAATCTCCACATAACATTGGAGATTGAAATAACATCCAATATTTATTACATCTTTGTAATAACATCTTTGAGCTCAGATTCTTTCTTCTGCTTGATCAATTTTGCTTTTGACTTTCTCTTGCATTTTTCATTCCATTCATTGTATTTTTCAGCTCCAGAAATTTTTAGTCATTTTAATCTCTCAGTTCATTTGTTTTGGTCATTTATTGTTTTCCTGATTCACTGACTTGTTTTCATATACTTTCTTGAAGTTTGATCAGCTTCCTTAAAGCAATTATTTCAAATTCTTTGTCAGGTAGTTCATGCCATCTCTTTAGGATCAGTTACCGGTGCTTCATTTGGTTTGTTTGTTTGGTTTTGTTTTTTTTTTTTTTTTTGGTGTTTATATGCTTTCCCAATTGTTCTAGATCCTTATAGGGTATGTGTTCTGAACAGCTGAGGAAGTGGGGACTTAGTACAGTCTTTGAAGACTGGTTTTTGTCTGGGGAAGTCCTTCACTTGGCTCTACTAGACTGGATGTTAACTGGGTCCATGGAGGGCTGTGTTAGTCAGAGTTCTCTAGAGGAATCAAATAAACAGGAAGTATGACGAGAAAAGGGGTAATTTTTAGGTTGTCTTATACAACCTGAAGTGGAAAGGTGAATCTCTACCCTTTCACCAAGCTCTAGCAGCACAGTGTAATGTTTGTAATGTAAAACTATCTTATTTCTCTGATACACTTATGAAGTTGTTTCTGTTCATGGAGAGTAGTTCAAATTGATGTTTCTGTGAGTGAGACAAGTACTGGAGAGTCCTGTTCTGTAATTTGCTGATGTTTGTCTCTTAAAACACAGTGATTTTAGGGTGTGTGTGTGGTTTTTTTTTTTCTTTTTGTGAATTTTGGTTTTAAAACTTCCATTGCCAGGGTATGTGGGGGCCCGGGGATGCAGGGGACAGAACTGGCCATGGCATCAGTAGAGGTGGAGGATTGGAGCCCCTAAAGGTCCAGACTTCCAGTAGGTCAGGGCAGTTGCAACCTTTGAACGCAACATATGTTCAGAGACTGCTCAGGAAGCTGTGGTCAGTGTGTGGCCACCTGTACTATTGGCCCTATCTTCCTTAGGGGCTGAAAACATAGCCAGAGCAGCAAGAGTGCCCAATGTGCAAAGCTAGCATCAGCAGCAGAGAGAAGGTTGTCCTGCTTTATGGACGAGGGAGCCAGAAGCCCCAGGATCCCAGATTGGAAACTCCACCTCACCCCCAGGGCCAGCAACCTGCTCCAGAGTGCTGAGAGCCACGGCTGAGTCTGTATGGCCCCTGGCATTTTGCCAACAGTATTGATTGACAGGCGCCTCTGCCTGTCCGCCTCTGCCACAACTTGGCTGGGCACAAATCACGAGCCACTGAAGCAGGAACAAACTTTATTTTTAAACTGCAGGAAAACACTTCACACAGCTCCCGGGGAATCCTCTCGAACGGGCCACGAGGCTTGTCCAGGAACCCCCAGCCGGAACTATATCTCCCGGAAATCCCTCCTCCTGCACTTCCCCAACCAATGGGAACTCTCGGGGAATCCCCGGAAATCCCCACGAGAACTCCAAAATAGTGCGAGAACTCAAAAGTTGCGGCAGAGGCGGACAGGCAGAGGCGCCTGTCAATCAATACTGTTGGCAAAATGCCAGGGGCCATACAGACTCAGCTGTGGCTCTCAGCACCAGAGAACAGGGGTTTTCACTTCTCATTGGGTGTTGGTGCTTTTCCCTATGGCACCAACTGTCTTCAATGCTCGTGAGCCTTTCTGCAGGGACGCAGGAGTGGATCTGGGACAGGGTCACCCGGCCTCCAGCTGGCAGAATTCCCTCTTCCTGTTTCTCGCCATCTTCTCCTTTTTCTGGCTGCTCTGTATTTGAGCTGTCTCCTTCCTGCCCACCTCCAGCCAGAGGAGGCTCAGTACTGGGGGGTCCCTTCCTTATTTCTGGAACACCATTCCCTGACCCCTCCATTTCCATTGGCTGAGGCCAACCCTGGCCACTTTCCAGGAGGGAATGGGAAGGAGCAGGGACATCTGTGCATAGGATGAGAGACCTGCCTCTGAACTCTCACTACCTTGCTGGGAAGTAACTAGCTCCCAGCCCTGGGGCAGGAGGCCGGATTGAAAAGAGGGCCCATTTCTTCTCTCCCCTAATCTTTTGCTTCCCCTGATTTTTTGATTTGAGGTTGAAAGGTGGAGAAGGTTCTCTCTGACTTTTCTCCATTCCTCCTCTTGTTGATTGAATTTTTCTCTCCCCAGTGCCTAATATGAGTTCTGACTCTAAATACTCCCCCCACTACCTCCTTTATTAAAATTTCAATAGAAAAGGTAAAATGTTTTAAAAAAAAAACTTCCATTGCATAAAATAGCCGAGGTGTTGCATTAGTTTAATGGCTACAACAATTTCATTTAAGATTATTTCTTAATTTACTTAACCATACACTTTCTACAGGACTCTCAAGCTGTTCTTAAATTTTATACTATTTTAAGTAATGTTAAATATTTCAAAACACCACATTTTTCTGTATCAAAATTATTTCTTTAGGACTGATACTGGAAAACAAAATTACTAGAAGTAAAGAAAATGTCTTAGTATTTTGGTTTGTCACCAATTATTTTTCTAAAAATTTCACGCTGACTTAAGGTTTTATTTTTCATATTTATATCTTTGAATTGCCTCTAACTGGGTATAAGGCATGAAGCAAGCATATAAGTCAAACTCTTCCGAACAGAAAATCAATTGTTCACCCATATTGTAGTAAATACTCCTGCACTTCCCATGCACTGGTATTGCCTCTGTCTTTAGGAGTTAGACTAAGGTCTGATATATCAGAC
Organism: Marmota flaviventris; assembly: GCF_047511675.1. Lineage (NCBI taxonomy): Eukaryota > Metazoa > Chordata > Mammalia > Rodentia > Sciuridae > Marmota > Marmota flaviventris. The sequence continues at coordinate 28,114,502 of NC_092509.1, forward strand.
CAAGGTCTAATATGGCCAACTTTGTCCTAGTCAGCTATGGGTTAATATTACCAACACCATATGGCTTTTATTAGTTATATAACATGATAGGATTTTTTTCCCAAAAATATCTTGGCTAAAATTCTTAAAGTACAGAAGGATTCCATAAAGATCTTAAAATATACTAAAAAACCTGTATCGTTCCATACATATTTTGAATGGATTAAAAACCACATAGTATTTGATTATTACAAAGTTAAACTTTAAAAATTAATTCAAAAGTATGTGCTTCTGTGATCAGTTTCCCTGCCCATTATTTTTTCTTAAATACACTCTTGGTTCTTTCTTTTATTCCTAGTCAGGGAATAAAGCCATGAAATTTTATGTTTCATTATGGCTTTAACCTATAAAAGTTGCATTTTCCTCTCCTCTCATTATCTATGTAGAAAAATATGCACAGATGTTCTCTAGGGGGATAAACAAGGATGATCACTGCAGATTGAAAAAAAAGGAACAACTTTAATGTCTATCAAACCTATGGGATGCTATCTGCAATTAAAAAGATGAAAAGGGAAAGATCTCCAAGTGGGAAGAAGAAACCCATCAAGTTTTTGAACTAGTCATATAAATAATACCATTCATGGAAAAAAAAACATAACTAAGTTTTAAAGGTGCCTGTATACGTGTGTGAAGTCCTAGTCAGAGGTCTGGAAAGGTTTTTACTGTTAATGTATGAGTTTGTCAGTTTTATGTCACTGGGACAAAATACTTGAGAAAATAAAGGAGGAAAGATTTTGGCTCACAGTTTGGGGGGTTTCAGTCCATGGGTGCTTTGTCCCATGGCTGTGGGCTTATGGTGAGGCAGAGCATCATGATGGAGAGCACATAGCAGAGCTGGTCACATATGGTGGCTGAGAAGCACAGTAGGAGGTCACAAGGGTCCCATGATACTCCTCAAGGGCATGTCTACATCCCTCCTAATAGGTCCCACTATTTTTTTTAAGAGAGAGAGAATTTTCTAATATTTATTTTTTAGTTCTCAGTGGACACAACATCTTTATTTTTATGTGGTGCTGAGGATCAAATCCAGAGCCCCATGCATGCCAGGCAAGCACGTTACCGCTTGAGCCACATCCCCAGCCCCTAGGTCCCACTTTCTAAGGGTTGCACCATTTCCCAATAGCAGTATGGGCTGGTGTCTGAGCCTTCAGCATATGGCCTTTGGGGTACATTGCAGATCCAAGCCATAATAACAATGGTTGTCTCTGGGGAGGACCCAGGACTCAGAGAGAGTAAAGGAAGCTGTGGTTTTACTTGTAACACTTACACAGTGTATTCACACATGCTTAAGATATTACTCATTCCTAAGAACACAAATTTAAGTGTCGTCGTCTTTGGAGAGATTGTCAGCTCTTGGGTTGCATTTCTCTTGCATTCGCCTGGGTGCCTTGCAGTTCTGTCTGTATACACTCAGCACACACTTGGTGCCCCACACAGTGCCATGGCATTAGCTTCCAGGGACATGTGCTGTGGCTAAGTCCTCATCCTGCATGAATCACAAAGACTTTGCAGTTCCAATTTTAGGTAAGAAAAGCTATACTCAGAAAAGGGAAAGTCTAGACAAGGGACAGGCAGCATCCAGGAGCCTGGTCATGAGTGGAACTGAGGCTTCCCAACCACAAGTCACAAATTCCATGCAGCTGGTCAGGAAGGATTCCCATCAGTATGTCCTGTTAAGTGAAAAAGGAACATCTGCTAAGCATGCTGAGGCATTGGGACATCATTTGTAGACAGTTCAGAGCTGTCTCCAGCTGGGAGAAGGGTGGTTATCTACCTAGGCAGAAAGCTCACTAGACTAGGGACCTTTGTGCTTCATGACAGCCTGGTGTTAGGTATCATTTATTGAGCATTTACTATATACTAGGCTAGTAGTTTTGGACATATTCCCTTTTAAATTCTGATGCTTAACCCAGATGGAAGTTTTTGCTTTTATCACTATTTATAGATTATAAAACTGAAGCTCTGAGAGTCACTTGCCTCAGACCACTTGAACTTGAAATCAGACCATCTGTCCTAAAAGGCTGTGTCCCTATGCTCATATCTCCGCAACAGGCCAAATGCTGGTGGGAACATTTGAGGTCTTAAAAGGAGAATAATTGACTTGCAGCCCATCTAAGATCATTCTTCTCAGTTACCAACCACCTCCTTATGACTCTCAAGAAAAACATGGGCAAACTACATGTTAAGATATTTGCCTGGGACATAGTGGCTTTAATCACCAAACAATAAAACTTAAAACCACCACTGCAGGTGACCGTCTTCTCATCTTCAGCCATAATCCCACTTGAGAGCAGTCTGGGTATTCAATTTAAAACAAATTAAGGACACAACTTGAGTGAGGAAGGACAGTCAGTCTGCTGAGCTTTTAAAAACTTAATGACTGTCAAATTCCACTGGAGTCTGAGAAGAGGTGACCTTTGGACTTGTAAACTTCATACATCCTCTGAAGCTGCAGCCCTTCTGTGCTGTTTGCCTATCCCCAAGGCTGCCTGCATATGTCTGCCGTGAGGGTCAGCCAAGGCCCAGGGCCCTCTGACTGAACTTGAACCGGGTAGCCCTGCCCACTGCCAGCCTTCACTGACCAGTGAAAAAGCTTGGCCTTATCTTTTTAAAAAAATATATATTTTTTTTTACTGTGATAAAATCCACATTGTATTGACCATCTTATCCATTCTCTGTGCAGTTCAGCAGTGTTAAATACATTCACACTATGGTATGACCAACCTCCAAAACTTTTTCATCATACAAAAATGTAACAATTATATATAGACCATAAAATGAACTGTCTTAATGGCTTGGGTAGGAGGACAGTTGACTGACATGAAGTGCATTCAGCTGTCACGCAATTGCCACCACCATCCACCTCCCAGGCCCTTTTCCTTGACTCCCTAAGCTTTTCCACCCCTGCTGATTCCTCCTAGCATCTGCTCAGCTTCTGCTTCCTTACAGATCAGCTTTTTCTTCCAGATTGTTCTTTACCTTCTTGTGAAAGTGCTGGGCTTGTGAATATAGCCTGCCGCCTGGCCTACCCACTCGGCACAGGCTCCAGCATCACCCCTGGCTTCCTGGGCCTCCTTCCAGTTCTGGTCCCAGCTTCTCTGTGTCTGGAGATGTTTCTCAGGTGTGCTGGCCAAGAACTTGCCTGCTGCCTTTCTTGGCAGATATATGTCCTTGACCAAACCTCACAGAGCCTATTTTTCTCTTCCACAAAAGTTGGTAACTGATGTCAGAGCAGCTGTGAGAACTAGGAGGTGCACAAGGGCTGGGCCCCCCCCCCACCCCGAAGCCCATGTTGCATGCTACAGCACTCTGTTCCAGAAGCCGTCCTGACCGGCAGCCCTCCCTGCTTCCTTCTCTCCACAACGTCCTCTTCCACCCTCAATCCTCTACCCTGCGCTGCCTTCAGGCGGGAACCCAGGGAGCTCAAGTTGTCCCAGGATGTGGTACAGAGGAGGAGTCAGGCTTGCAGAACTCCTAACGAGCTTCGGTTTCTATCAAACCTCTTCCCTTTGGCTGGATCTGGCAGAAAATGCCGACTGAGATGTCATGTCTCATAGTTTGGAATGTGAAGAAAGAGACACTTGCTCAAGTGCCAATTGACAGCCTAGAGAGGGAGCCGGGGGCCTTCTGGTCTTGGGAAAACATCCTCCTGCCAAATGTTCAGTATACAAACTTACAACATCTTTCCTTTCCTGCCCCCTTGCCCGAGTGAGATAAGAAAGACAATCCCTTGCTGGATTTGAAGAATAAATCACTTATTTTAAAAGTCAGCTGGGGGAAGCACACCATCTGGATGCTTTGAAAGCCTCAGAACACAGGAAAGAAACTGGTTAGACAAAACCAGATTGGAAGAAAGTCCCACAGACTCCCCACCGGCCCACCATCTGTACGTCTATTCTTCTGGAAGGGAAAGTTATCTCTGGGTGATGTCCCCTGCTTGGGGAGCACATGCTGGTACACTTGCATCATGTTGCGTGTCTGCTCAAAACTTCCAAAGGCAACTGGAAGCCGCCCTGAGAGAGTCTTGGTATTGCTGCTGTTTGGCAAGCACCTAAATTACAGGCACCTTGAACTTGTCTCACTGTTCCCTGAGCACACTCAAAATATCACTCCTGAGTCTTTATTCTGATGCTTCCCCCTGGCATAACCTCATTCCCACCAACTGAAATGCTCTCCTCTCCAGGGCCAATCTCTGATGCCACTTTCACCAAGCCATTCCTGAATCCCTCTGCCAGGTAATGCATCCCCTCTTGCCTCTCATGTCTCTGGAAATCTCTCTTTTTGCATTTATCCTGTAGAGGCAAGAATGAAAGCCAATTATGTTTTTCATAGAGTAAATGGATGGGTTTACTTCTGGAATATATATATATATCAGTCATTTGTATACTATGTACCATGATAAGGTCTGCACTTGAAGTCACACTGGCCCCCTGTCTGGAACTTGCTGGGTTCTCTCAGTGAACCTCAGTCTGTTTTACAAGTCAATACTACTACTCCAAGCTCACAGGCTTTGGACGCAACTGCCTCTGCCATGTGTATCTTTGCAAATGTTGATAAGGATCCTTGAACTCAGCAACTCACACTCCCAACTTGCATGGAATGGGTACACTTTGTAGGGAAAGTGGGAGACAGCGGATTAATGGAGCAGTGTGAGATTCATTTGTGAGCTCAGTTTTGTGCCTTGAAAGAGGCTGGTTTCAGGTGCTATAGAATTGTGCTGGCCTCAATTGCTGCTTTTAGCACCTGGTCTCCTTAGCATAGGCTATGCAGCCTTCTAAATGAAGCTCTCTGTTCTGAGGACCCATCTGAATTTCCCAGAAAGTAGTGGAGGAGACAAAAAGCAGGATATTTCATATTTCCAATCTGCCTTTCCACCACCTTGCCAGGGTGTGTTGGTGAAGGCACAGAGCCTAGCTGTAGGCTGCAACCACTTGTGAGCAGAAATGAGCTTTGTTATGCTTTAGGAAACCCTAGGCCTGTGGGTTGAAGGAGAAATCCTAGAATGCCTTCCGAAGTGAAAACTCATTGCCAAAACAGAATTTATAACAGTGTTGCCATGGCAGCCAATCTGTCACGTTTCACTTAGCCTAAGAATATCCAAACCCTGATGATTCTGAGAATAGCCTAAGTGGAACAGCCAGGTGCAAACTCCACAAGGGGCCTGGGGTTGAAATCCATTTTCCTGTTCTTAATCCATTGCCTTTCCACAGATCTCTGCAAATCCCTGACTTCTCATTCTGAATGTCATAAGGGAGCCGTGGGCTTTGAAACTGGAGTATCCACACTGCAACTCCAACTTTTCTGTCCTGTGCATGAATATGTATGAGACTGTCTAAAATATGTGGTCACTTTGGGTCTCATGAGCTAGGGGGGACGTGGTGAAGAATCTAAGAGGATAAAGTTGAGTAGCTAGAGATTTTCAGTGAAGACTTGGCAGTTTTGTAAGATGGGAGGTAGACATGGCAGGCGTGAGCAGCACTCAGATAATACTGAGCACAGGTACATCCTGAAGTTCCAGAAACTTCTGTGTGTTGAACAGGAGGTGGCCACCAGTACTATTCAAGGGTGAAGGCAGGTTTGGGAGACAGGGGTATTCTCAGCGAAGCACATGGTACCAGCAGAATCCAATCAAGGAGCAAAAAGACCTGGGGATTTCAGAGGGACACGGAACGAAGGGGCTGAGAATCCAGGCACTGGGAGAGCTGTCAGAGCGCCCCCACTGGCTTGTACTTGTGCCTCTTTGGCTTCTGTTCAATAGGCTGCCAATCTTAGTTTTAAAAAAAATTGTCCTTTTCCATCTTTAAAATCCTTTGTATCCCACTCATCAAGAATAGCTTCAACTAGGGATATAGCTTAGTTGGTAGAGTGTTTTCCTAGCATGAACAAGGCCCTGGGTTCAAACTCAGCACCACAAAGGAAAAGAAAAATCTAGACCTGTCAAGTTAACTTTTCTGAGGTCCTGTAAGACACCTTTCACCTGTGAAAGCAGAGCCTGAGCAAATTCTCCAGCAAGTTCATGTCTGCTTTCCCAAGAACACCCCCATGGCAAGTTACTCTGACCATGCCTGACATACACTCTATTTTATTTCCTTTGGTTCTTTTTTTTTTGGTAAGCTATTGTTATATATAAATAAAAATAAATAAACAAAAAAATATATAAATGACAGCGGAGTGCATTACAATTCTTATTACACATAGAGAACAATTTTTCATATCTCTGGTTGGATACAAAGTATATTCACACCAATTCGTGTCTTCATACATGTACTTTGGATAATCATTTCTAACCCTATGCCCCCTCCCTTCTCCTCCATCCTATCTAGAGCACATCTATTCCTCCCATGCTCCCCCTCCCTGTCCCACTATGTATCAACCTCCTTATATAAGAGAAAACATTCGGCATTTGGTTTTTTGGGATTGGCTAACTTCACTTAGCATTATCTTCTCTAACTCCATCCATTGGCCTGCAAATGCAAGCACACTGTACTTTGCAATAGGTGGGTTTTCCTGTCCCAAAGGTAAACCCACATATGTATAAGGAGATGTAACAAGTGTGGTTTTGAGTTTTGCCTCTGGAGTCACACAGAATAAATCCACTTCTTTTCCAAGGTAAGAGTACACAGCCAACCCATCTTCTCTAAGTCATCTCTGTCAACAGGGTAAATGCTCCTGGACAATTTCTCACATTTTCCCAGAAACTATGGTCTGAATCCACATCTCAAATTCTCCAGTCCATACTATTGTGCCCAGAGTCAAGTACTATGCTCAAGGGATAGGTGGACTAGGCTGCTATAGCTCAAACTTTAAATATGAGGTAAAAAAAAAAAACCAGGCAGGAAAAAAGCTGTAAACTCCCACATGGCCAGCTTGCTAAGTGGGACAGGCCTTACGAGGCTCCAGAATCTGTAGGCACAGTGGGGTATTTGAGGTGCCATTCCTAAGAGGAGAGGCTGGGCCACAGCAGAGTTCAGGTGGCCACCTGATGACTCAGCTGGAGTGCAGGACAGGGCTCCAATACTGGATGAGGGGTAGGGTACTGGGCAAGGTGAAACAGCTACACCTTTAGGAGACTCCAAAGGAAAAATAGCACTTGTCCATGGTATAGTCTGACATATAGGCAGAGTTTAAAGGCAGCTGTGATTTAGCGTTGGTCTCTGCTCCATGTATGGGGTGGGAAGTGACATTGATAGCTGCTCTTGGGAGCCTTATTCAGGATGTATTGGATTTGTGTCCTGGGGAAAGCACTATATTCAAAGAATGTGGTGTAATTATGCTTCCCAGAATTCTACATCTATCCATACTGAGAGCGCTTCCTCTCCTTGTTGTGTATCCTGTTTTTCCAACAAGTCAAGAATAAAGGTCAAATAACAGTTGAGACAAATGGAAAACGGCAAAGAGCAAAATGGTAGACTAAACCCACTCATTACATATGAGTGGGCTAAACACTAATAAACAGCTTATCAAACTAGACACAAAGGCTGTTTATTTTCATAGACATGAACAGTTTGAAAGCAAAGGAATGGAAAAAAAAGATCATGTAAACACTGAGCAAAAGAAAGCTCAGAACAGGCGGCACAGACTTTGGGACATGGAGTATTACTAGGGATCACAGGACATTTTATGAGGACATTAATAAGTGTACTTATTATACTTCTAAAGATAAAAATACATGAAGAAAACTTAGGGAAAACTGTGGGCACTGGCATGATGAGTAAAACAGTACCCCCCAAAACAACTTAATGTATTTTAAGATTTTTAGCAGCAAAGAAAGGGCTCCCAAGTTTCTATTCCTCTTCACATCAGTCAGTGTGAAATGTGTTCACTCCTGTTTTTCATTTCCACCAAAGGTCTCTTAAAAAATATTTTTATGGAAATTTCCAAACATAAAACGATTAGTACAGTGAACTTCCATTATCGTCTGCTTTCAATAATTCCTAACATTTTTGCCTTGTTTCATCTCTCCATTTGCCCTTAACTATTTTTTGCTGAGTATTTTTAAGGAAATCCCAGATCTCATCTGTAAGACGCACCTGTAGCTGATAAGGATATTTAAAAAAGCAAACAACTAATTTCACAGTTTAAATAACTGGTCCATATAGCTAATACCTATGCAAGTATACCATGGATCTGTTGGGATTTAATGGGGGAGAGGGGTTTGGGAGCCAATCCCCTGCAGATACCAATATCTGCAAATGCTCAAGCCTGACAGAGGACTTGTATATAACCAATGCACATTCTCCTTTATATTTTAAATCATCTGTAGATGACTTATACTACCTAAAACAAATGTTATGTAGATAGTTGTCCTATTGTCTAGGGAATAATGATTCTTTAAAATCTGCATATGTTCAGTTCAGATACAATTTTTTTTCTGAGTGTAATCTGTGATTTGTTGAATTTGCAAATGTATGGAACTTGAGGACACAGAAGTCTGACTGTATTTGGTTTGTTGAAATCGAGATTCAGATAAAGCCTACGTAATTGAATGATTGTTTCAGCTCCTAAGTCTCTTATAACAGCACTCTTTCCTTTTTTCTTTAAAAAAAAAAGTTGATTTCTTAATAGAAACTAGGTTATTTATGGTACAAAATGGCAAAAAAGAAAAGGTCTCCTTTTGACTTAACAGAGATCTCTACAAATGATCATAACCACCACATAAATAAAGAACAATAATATCGAAGCTTAGGAAGGAATTCTCTAATATATACTGTTTTAAAACACTCCAGAGGGATTGTGGCTCATTTCCTAATGAATACACTGATTCTATTTAAGCCAATTCAAACCATATTAGAATCCCATGGACCCCATTAGAATCATCTGGAACAGAAATTTTTTCCAATTCAAGTGAAATTCAATCTGCATTTCAAAAGCCCATACAAGATGTTCAGGTCCTATCAATCTCAAACACATACAATATTCAGAACAGGAACCGCAGTGGAGAAAGGTCTGTAAGAAATGAAGGTTGCCAAGTCTTAAGTAACTGTCTAATTTTCTTCCAACCTCAAGGCGATGCTGGGGCATATGGGAGATGTCAAGGAATGCAGGTGTGCACACCCAGGGCTGCAGCATGTTAAGACACAGCCAAGGAAATGGCAAAGCAACGCTGTCCAAATAAAACTTAATATAGACATACTCCGGGCTTAGAGGAGGTGCTGTGACAACCGTGGCCCATGGCATGTGAGGAAAGACAGCCAGTGCCACAGCGAGACATTCCAACGTTTGTCTATACCAAATCCAGTCCTTGCTCTCTGAGAGCCCAGGAAGCCAAAATCTATTTAAAAAAAAAAAAAAAAAAAAAATCACAGGCATGGGAGAAAAGAACAGCATAAAGAAAACAGCAAAAGGAAAAGAAAGTTTGAAATGATGTTTTTTTTCCTCAGTTTTCTGTTAAATTTCCCTCCAGCCCTCTTCAGAATTATGATCCTTAGCATCCTTGGTAGGGAGATCAGTGAGATGAAGTGAACCATCTTCTTGCCTCTCGCGGGACTGCATTTAGCCACCAAATTTGTCTCTTAAATAAGAGGTTCAATACTCTCAGTGATCTTCCTTCTAGAATCCCTCTAAGAGGTGACTATTTAACACTGACTGCTGAGATATAATTTCATCCAAGTTGACTCATCTACCAGCCTGGCCGGTGCAGCCTCCCTACAGGAAGGGATTTTGCAGAGGAGCCTGGTGGGGTACAGTGTGAAGCCCGTGTGTCCTCGGTTCTCATCATTCCATCCCTGGAGCAGCAATTGTGGACTGTCGGTCCTCCTGCAGAGCCAGCTGAGGTCACAAGGGGCTCGTGTTCCATTGAAGGGGTTTACACACCAACATCCAAAGTGAGGGGACAGACAGGTCTCTATCACAGGATCATTATTATGAAATTTACTTACCCCTGACCCCGTGGGAGAGGAAGGAGCAAATTTGGGGGCATCCAGATCACCTTAATTGCAGGTGAGGGACCAGGCCAACTGGGACTATCCGATTCACTAGATGAAGCTGAAGTTCAACATGAAAATAAATCACTGCTTCCCTGTCCGTTTTACTTTTTGTGCCTGTCATGTTATATCATCTGTCCTTTAAGGTTACCAAAAAGGAGCAGGACTGCCTTCTCTCAGGGGCTGTGAGGTCTGGATGAAGAACTTCATGAGATGGCTACCTCTGCTTGAGAGGCTGTCACAGTGCTTGTGAAGCCCAAGTGCTTGGGTTGAGGGATGGCACCTTCCTACTCAGACACCAGATACAGACCCTGGGGAACAGAGTCCACTCTGCCTGTCTCGGCCATATGCTCACTCTCAGCCACACTGCAGGAAGGGATTTTGCAGAGGAGCCTGGTGGGCTACACTGTTGCTGACTGCATGATCCCCTCACCTTCAGCGACTCCCCAGGACCAGATTCCATCCCTGCTCCAAGCTCCATCAGGGTCCATCATGCCTCAAGGTCAAGTTCATCTAAGATTCCGAGCTGGTGAACTTTACTTCTTGAGATGATTCTTTTTAAGATGGGAGTAATGGTGCTAGTGTGATGGAACTCGGTGGGGCAGGATGATGTCAAATGTAAAAATGTAAAGCATTACATGAAAATGTAACAATCACAAGTTAAGAATGAGGTGGCCGTGGGGCAAGGTAACATTTGGAGCGCACAAGAAGAGAAAAGCCAGAATGACAAAGAATTTTCTGTTTCATATCTGGCCACTAAAAATGTTCTTTTGTAATTAGATGAAGGTAAAAGACATTAGAGGTAGGTCTGCAGAGAAAAAATAATAGTACAAGAACTTATATCTGATAATGGGAGATGATGAGTTGGGAGTTCCTTGGTTTTCCATCATTGCAGAGTCAGACTAGAAGTCCCGGTGTCAGCTAGCCCACGCTCTACACTCAATTTCCGCCAATCCATTTTCATCAAATAGGTCTCTAATCTTTTTTAAAAGCTGTCCAGGACAAGAGATTATAAAATAGTTTCTGCAGGAAATTGGGTAACATTTTTCAGTTCTTTTCTATTTGGTGATAATAAGTCACTGACTCGCCATGGGCAGCCCTCAAATCTGATGTATCTGTCACAAAAATAATTTGCAGATGTTAAATAGGGCAATAAATAACATTTTCAAGGAATTATTAACTAATTTCTGTTAACTAATGTTGTGGACTATGGAAAACGTTCTCTTTCCATGATTGGAATGAAAATTGCCCTTGATTCGTTAACATTTCTGTGGTTTAGTCAGATGGTAAAGACATGGAAGGGATATTATTTATAGTCTTCCTTGTGCAATGAACAACTGCCTCAGTAGACTGTGGTTGCTATCTCTGGGTTAACAGCCAACACCATGTTCTAGAGTGATGGTTCTCAACCCCTGGGGACATCTGACAGTGTTCAGAGATCTTTTTAGTTGTCATGACTTAGGGGATTATGCTCTTAGTATCAGAGAGTAAAGACCAGGGTTGCTACTAAACATTTCAATGCCCCAGACAGCCTCCATAACAAAGAATCACCCATCCCCAGATGTCAATAATGCTGAGGTTGAGAAATCTATGCTGTTGAGGGTATTTGAAGCAAGAAGGACTTGTAAGAACAGGGATTCTGTGCAATGTGCTCATTCCAGGCTCTGGGCCAAGTCTTACTCTTCATGGGGATGAGCACAAATGGATGTAAAACTCTGACAAGTGAGGGGCAGTCACAAACTGTTAGGAATGGTGGCCTATGTGTTCATCTGCAGGAGTTCTTAATTGGGATCCTCCCCATCCAGAGGATCTGCGTCATTGGGTAGGAAAACATTACATCAAAAAAGAGTATATCCTAAATTCAAGAGCAGTTTTAGGTTCACAGTAAAAGTGAACAGAAAGTATAGAGAACTCCCATATACCCTGTCCCTGTGTGTGCACAAACTTACCCACTATGGCTAGCCCATTAGTTATGGTTGATGAATTGACATTGACTCATCATTATCACCTAGAGCCCATAGTTGTACTAGAGCTCACTCATGGTGCTGTATCTTCTGTGGGTTTTGACAAATGTATAGTCAAAAACCTTAGTATCCATATTTTCACTGACCTAAAAATTTTCTACTCTGCCCATTCATTCCTCCCTTCCCACTACCCCTGGAAACTACTAATCTTTTTATTGTACCTACAGCTTTGCTTTTTCTAGAATGTCATAGAGATGCCATTCATCCATTGAAGGGTATCTCAGTTGTTTCCAGCTTTTATCAGTTATGAAAAAAAAACTGCTATAAATATCAGTGTGCACATTTTTATATGAACATGAAAATTTTCAATTTAGGCAAATACCAAAGAGCCTGATTGCTGGATTATATGGTAAGAGTATGTTAAAAACTGCCAGAGGGTCTCCAAAGTGGCTATACCATTTTGCATTCCCACCAGCAATGAACTGGAGTTCCTGCTGTTGTAGAACCTCATCTGCACTTGGTGTTGTCAGTGTTCTGAATTTTGGCCATCCTAATTGGTGTTGTGGTAGCATCTCATTGCTACACTTGGCTTCCCTGATGGCATGTGAGGTTGAACATCTTTTCATAAGGTAATTTACCAATAATATATCTTCTTGAGTTTTCTATTCAGGTCATTTGCCCATTTTAAAAGCAGGTTGTTCATTTTCCTATTGTAGAACTTTAAGGAAAGCAATTCTTTTTCAGATGTCTTTTGCAATGTGACTTGCATTCTCATTCTCTCGACATTATCTTTTGCAGAGTGGAGTTTTTAATTTTAATGAATTCCAGCTTATTTATTTCATGGATGCCTTTTGTTTAGCATCTCAAAAGTCATTGCTATCTCCAAAGTCATAGATTTTCTCCTATTTTGTCATCTTCTAGAATTTTCAGAGTTCTGTGTGTTACATTTGGGTCTATTGAGTGAATTTTTGTAAAGGGTGGAAGGTTTGTCTAGAATTTTTTTTTTTTTTTGCATGTAGATATCCAGTTGTTGCAATGCCATTTGTTAATGATTATTTTTGCTCCAGTGAAGTGCTTTTGTTCCTTTGTCAAAAAACAAATTTGATCTTTGGATTCTTTGGAATCCAAATTCCAGGCTCTTTATTTTATTGATTTTTTGTTTGTTTGTTTTTTGGCCAATACCACATGCTCTTGATTACTGTTGTCTTATATTAAGACATGAAGTTCAGGGCTCAGCGGTGGAGCACATGCGAGAGCTTGGGTTCCATCCTCAACACCACATAAAAATAAATAAGTGAAATAAATATTTTTTAAAAAGACTTGAAGTTCAGGTAGTGTCAGCCTTCTACCTTTGTTCTTATTCAATATTGTATGGGCTATTCTGGGTCTTTTGCCTGTTTATATAACCTGTAGAATCAGCTGGTCAATACCCAAAATAACTTGCCTTATTGCAATTCCGTTGAACCTATATATCAAATTAGAAAAAAAAACACAGCATCCTAGCAATACTGAGTCTATCTATGAACATGGAATATTTCTCCATTTATTTCTTGATGTCAGACTTTTGTAGTATTCCTCAGGTATAATCTAACAAAATATGTACAAGGTCTGAATATTGTATTTTGGGTGAATGTTAATTTAAATGAGAATGTTTTAATTTCATATCCTACTTGTTCCCTGCTAGTATATAGAAAAGTGGTTGATTTTTTGTATATTAAATATATTAGGCAGTTTTGCTATAATCACTAATTTTAGGAGGTTTTTTTTTTTTTTTTTTTTGTCTATTCCTTCAGATTTTCTACATAAGTCCTATCATCTGCAAAGTTCCATTTTCCTTCCCAATCTGCCTTTGGTTTCCTTTGCATGTCTTATTGATTAGCTGGGACTTCCAACATGATATTGAAAAGTAGCAATAACAGGAGACATCCTCCTCTTGTTCCCATTTGTAGAAGAAAAGCTTTGAGTTTGTCACCATTAAGTTTGATATCAGCTAAATATTTTCTGTTGATGTTCTTCATTGAAATAGACTTTTCCCTCTGTTCCAAGCTTACTATGAATTTTTATCATTAATGGGTGTGAATTTTTTTCAAATGCTTTTTCTGCATCTATTGCTACATTCATATGACTTTTTTTTTTTCAGTCTGTTGATATGACAGATTACTTTTTAAAAAAATATATTAAACCAGCTCTGCATGCCTGGTATAAATCTCACTTGGTTGTGGTGTATAACTTTTTCTAAATTGTCAGGTTTGAGTTGTAAGAGAATTATGTTGATTTTTGCATCTATGATCATGAGCAATAACAGTCTGTAGTTTTCTTGGTATGTCCCTGTCTGATGTTAGTATTGATGTAATCTTGGTGTTGTAGAACGACTTAGGAAGTGTTTTCTCAGCTTCTGTCTTCTAGAAGAGGTTTATAGAACTGGTATGATTTTGTCCTTAAATACTTAGAATATGCCAGTGAACACATCTGGACCTGGTGCTTTGTATTTTGGGAGGTTTTTAATTTATTCAATTTCCTTAATGTATATGACAATTCAGAGTATCTCTTCCTCTGAGTTTTGGCAGATTTTCTCTTTCAAGAATTGGTCTAGGGCTCTGAGGTAGCACACTTGCCTGGCATGTGTGAGACACTGGGTTCCATTATCAGCACCACATATAAATACATAAAATAAAGGTCTATCAACAACTAAAAAATATATATTAAAAAAAAGAGAATTGGTGATGTCTCCTCTTTCACTCCTGATATTGATTTATGTCCTCACTCTTTCCTTACTTACCAGGCTAGAAGCTTGCTAGTTTTTTGTGGTTGTTCTTTTGTTTTATTTTGTTTTTGAAAGAACCAGGTTTTGTTTCCAATTTCACTGATTTCTACTTCAGTTTTCATTATTTCTTTTCTTCTGCTGATTCGGATTGAATATGCCCTTTGTTTTCCTAGTTTCTAAAGATGGAATTTAGGTTATTATTGTAGGCATTTATTTTCTAATATATGCATTAAAGCTATTCATTTCCCCCTAAGTATTATTTTCCCTGCATCCAACAAATTAAAATACAATATAACAAAGTATTAAATTTCTTCTTAGTTCAGAATAACACACAAGACAATGTTGCTTAATCTCCAGGTATTTGAGAAATTTTCACCTATTTGTTATTGCTAGTTTAATTCCATTTTGGTATGAGAACACTATTTCCATTCCTTTAACACTTGTTAATGTGTGTTTCAGAGCACATTCTAGACCAATCTTGATAAATGTTACACATGGGTTTGAGAAGAACGCATAATCTGCTGTTTTGATCCACTTTAACAATCTGTCTTTTAGTTATAATAATTTGCTAATGTTTTCTGTGACGTATAGTTCTTCCTATTTTTGTCTTCCATGCATTTTCTACCTTTTGTGTCATTGAGTGATTTATGATTTTGCTTTCTTCCTTAGCATACCAATTATACTTTTTAAACTTATTGGTTGCCCTAGAGTTGTTAACATGCATTGTCAAGCAATCCAAGTTCATTATACCGACTGGCAAGTATGAGTACCTTACAACAAAAGATTCCTAATCCCATATCTTGTATCACTGCTGTTGTTCATTTCACTTATAAGCTTAAGGCATGTGTAATTCAATATGTTGTTGCTATGACTTTGAACAAACTTATCTGTCAGATTAATTAAGAATAAGACCATTTTTATTGGACCTTCACTTATTCTCTGATGTGCATCCTTCATTTTGATCCAAGTTTCTGAGCTATAGTTTTCCATCCCTCCAAAATTCTTTTGACATTTCTTACAAGATACAAAAAGAAATTTGGTTCATTTGTGAAAGCCTATTTCTACTCCACTTTTGGCTGGATAATCCCACAGGACACAGAATTCCAGGTTCATGGCTTTTTTCTTTCATCACTTTATTTCACTCCATCCTCTTGGTTGCCATGGTTTATGAGAAGTTTGCTTTATTATCTTTGCTGTTCTATAGGTAAGGTGTTGTTTTGTTCCGACTTCAAGAGATTTTCTTTGATTATCTGAAGTTCAAATATGATATGCCCAGGAATAGTTTGACATTTATCCTGCCTGATGTTTCTCCAAACTTCCGTGTGTCTGTGATTTGGCATCTGACATTAACTTGGGGAAGTTCTTAGTCATTATTGCTTAAAATATTGCTTGTACTCCTTTTTCTGTTTCTTCTTCTGGTATTCCTATTACATATATGTTACATCTTTGTAGTTGCATAATTCTTGGATATTATTCCTTTCCTCCCCATCTTTCTTTTTTTTTTTCCTTTGCTTTTCAGTTTTGGAAACTTCTATTGTCATTCTTTCCTCAGCCATGACTATGCCACCAATGATCCCACTAAAAGCCTTCTTCATTTCCATTAGTGATTTTGATTTCTACCATTTCTTTTTGAGTCTTTAAGATAATGTCTCTGTCTACATTATTCATCTGCTCTTGTATATCATCCAATATTCCATTAAAGCATATTATGTTTATTTAAAAATTTTCCTAGTCTTCTAAATCCAACATGCCTGCTCCCCATCTTTAAACTGTTTTTTGCCTTCCAATATGCTGTATGCATTTCCAGTGAAGGGTGGGCATGATATGCTGTGTAAAAAGAAGCTGTGATAGTATCAGGTGTGGTGCTCCACACCAGTAATCCCAAGTTCAAGGCCAGTGTGGGCAACTTAGTGAGACCCCGTCACAAAATAAAAAATAGGCTGGGTGTAACTCAGTGGAGGAGCACCCTGGGTTCAATCCCCATTATTGAAAGAAACATAAAACCCAACCCCAGTAGTTGGACCTTAGGAGTGTAGTGGTCAGGTTTGTGTGAAGGAGAGCATCGTTTAGTCTTAGGATTAAGTGAACCTGTGACCTTCACACAAACTTCATAGGTCTTCTCCTCTTGGGACAGGATGGCTGGAACTGACAGGGAAGACTGGAACCAGATAGAACTGAGTATTTCCCTTCCCCAGCAGGTGAGGCTCTAGTTAAACACCTTCTCCTGAGGGCAGACTTGTTAAAAACACCACTCTGGCATCTTTCACAAGGGCTCCTCTTTCTCCCCTCCTGCCAGAAGCACAGGGGATTTTCCTTCAGTGTTTACTATGAGGACCTGGTAGAGCTGAAGGTAAAACTCGCAAAAGCACGGGGCTCTTGTGACTGGGCCACCTGGAGTTTTGAACTCTCAGATCTGTCTACTCTGAGCCTCCAGCAATTCGTCAATTTTACAGTTCAGGCTTGTCTTCTCTGGTCCTGGCTCCCTTGGGAGTTTCTGCTTCAGTGTGTTGTAATCCCCTGTATCCAACTTATTTCTCCAGTTTTGGAGGCAACAATTTGTCCTGTGACCTCATTTCTCTGTCAAATCTTAAAAGATAGAAGAGTTGTTGTTTTTAGCTTTTCCATTTGTCAGGATGGAGTTGTGACTTCGAAGCTCTCCTAACACATTAGATCAGAAACCAGGCATCTGTATGCATGCCTTGATGGTTTATTGGGATAACCCACAGTATTTAATGTGCTTTGTAAGTTCAAATCCCATAACAATTTCCAAAAATGTTGGCAATGCAATAGACAGTAGAGTATCCATTGTTTATCCTCATGATTGTAGAAGGAGAGGAATTTAGGGAGACCAAGATGTTCACTCCTTCAGTCTTCTACCCTTTGCCCTACTCTTACTCCAATTTTATCTGTTATGCCTTTGAACCCAGCACAATGCTGGATACTCTCCTTCCCAAAGTCCTGAAACTCTGTAGTAGGGAGAGGAAGTCCCCAAGGAATGTTCTCCTTGCTTCTGCCTGCTTTGGTGAAGTCTGGCTCTTTCCCCAAAACACAGCTTCTCATTCCCTCAGGCTGGGAGAAAAGGTTCCCATTTTTCTTCCCCAACAATGGCACTTCCAAATTATTCCTCCTCC
Source organism: Marmota flaviventris (assembly GCF_047511675.1). Classification (NCBI taxonomy): domain Eukaryota; kingdom Metazoa; phylum Chordata; class Mammalia; order Rodentia; family Sciuridae; genus Marmota; species Marmota flaviventris. The sequence goes on from NC_092509.1 coordinate 28,132,323, forward strand.
AACCACATAAAGGAACTGTTGAGCTTTGGGACCCAGACCACCTGACTATACTGCTATCTGCCCCCTTCATGTTGTCACTTACTGGCTGTTGGATTACCAGCCCACACTTGAGTATTTTTGTTACCTGGTCCCCAGCTTTCTCTCCCCAAGTCCTGTCATTGTCCCATCAGTAATCATGTGGACAGTGCATCCAGCAATGCTACTATAGTGGCCTTCATCCATTCCTAGCTTGAGCCCCTTTCTCCTGGGGATAGCTCCAATATTTAATCCATGCAATCACTTGGAACTAGTCCACCTTCAAAACTCTGCATCCCAATCTGACCACACCCTTTTAGAGGCAGTGAATGTAGTACAGCATGAGAAGCTTGAGCTTTGGGGCCAGACTGTGTACATTTGCCATGGACTATTTGGGAAACTTGGACCAATTAATCTTCCCATGCTTGTAACTTGGAAATCATAATCATCACATTTTATAGGGTTAGTATGAGTTAAATGTCTTAAAATGTGCCAAAAATCCAGCACAGTACTCTGTATACAGTCAGTTATAGAAGGGTTGACGTCTATCACCATCCTTCCAGATCCCTTATCCTCTTACTTTCTTTGTTCCTCGACATCCTGAGGCTTGTAGTCTCTGGAACTCTTCATCCCCACCAGGGTCTGTGTCTTCACTCAGTCCCTGTCTAGCCACACTGTCACTCACAGTACCTGCTGAACATTTAGCGAAAGAATCGATGCAAAACTTTAATAAACATAACTGATAATATACCAACCCAGATAGAACCAAAGATCTGTCTTTTCTCTGGAGTTGTTAACTGCTTCCATTATAAATTCAGCATTTCTGACATCAACTCTACTTAGCCATTCCTTGTGACTGTCCTTTAACACTCTCCACAAATCCCTTCTCCTCCTATCACCTTTCCCCAATGGCCTTGCTTGCTACTCTTTAGGAGAGAAAAGGGGCTCCTAGATAGGGAAGAAAGTGGAAGTTCCTATTCCTTAAACATTTCTGCATCCTCTTATCTTTCTATTTCAAGGGAAGAGTCCCACGTTTGAGTTACGTAAATTGCTTCCCTAACTTCTTACAGTCTGACATGAAGTTACATGAGAAAGAACACTTACAGTTTATAGCAGATGTGATTACAAATTGATGGTAGATCAATTCTGTCCAGATATTAGCTGACATCTAAGAATAAATTAGATACTCTGGGAAGGTCAGCCTCCCTCACATGGGGATCATAACAAAAACTTATTATGATTTGATCAGAATCTCTCATGCAATAATTATATAGAAGGGTGAAGAAAGCAAAACCTAGTCTATTCCATTAAGTAACCAAGCAAAAAACAAATTTAAACCCTTGACAGCCAATTATTTAATAATAGCATTAACTACTTGGCTAATTCCAAGAATTTCTTGGACATAATGATTGTTACTGGAATTGTTTATCAAAGGGGTTGGGGGCATTTTAAAATAGGATAGAGCTGATCAAGACGGATTAAACGCCCATTCCACAGCCTTCACCATCTCATAATTGTTAACAAAGAGGTAAAATTAACCTAAATGTCTGAAACATGCTGATTTTTCTGACAAAGCATGAAACCTGATGATGGATGTTTTATATAGAAAATAGTCTGATATATTTTGAGCTATTTTAGTTACAGAAGCAACCCCAAAAGAAAAAGAAGACATCTGGAAAAAGAACAATTAAAATATTTTTCCCCTAAACCAAGTTCTGTGGGCTTCAAAGGGCCATATGAGCACCCTGCCAGTGAATTAAAGTACAGCATGTCTATCAGTGCATTTTTCTGGAAAAGGGTTCATTAAAAAGAAACCGTGACCTAGAAAAGTGTTAAGACCACTTCATCAGACACCGAAAGGCAGCTAAGTTAGGTTAAATAAGCAGAACCCCATTTACCTGAGATTGTCTCTACAATTTGAATTCCTATGTTAAAAAAAAAAAAATGATTTTGCACGTAAACAAACTAAAACCTAACCAAGGAGTTTTTGCTTTTAACAAACAGCCAAGTTTCAGTCAATTGCAGGCAGTCAACTGCTGAAATTATTTCCAAATAAGGAAGAAGCTTAACTGTAGCCAGTCAGGTTGATGGGTAACATGGGGATAATTCTGTAAACTGGGCCTACTGTGCTGACCCCCACATGCTTCCTTTTAAATCTACCTGCAGCCCTGCCTGACTTATGATGTTGTTTATTGAGGAATGTAGTATATCCTATTATCTGCAGAAGAGATGCAGGCTCAAAAGTCTCCTTCTTGCCGATAGGAAGAACACAAGTTCACCTAGGGAGAGGGTACTTGTGACCCTTAGACAGACCAGGTTCTAGAACTCAAGAGAGGTAGGATAATTCCCCCAACCATAAAATCTGTAAGAAATTCTAATTAGAACCAGTCAGGGTGACCTTGGATCTTTAGCATGTTCTAGTAAAATCTGCCCTTCATGGGGTAGGACCATGCACAGTGGCAACTTGAAAGTCTGATACAATCCTGTCAGCCAAGGGATGAGACACTCTGCAAAGTTCCCTGGGACCCCCGCCCCTCAATAAAACTAGAGAGAGTGATACACTCTCCCTCTCTCTTCTTCCCTTGAGAGGATTCCCTTTTTCTAACCCTCTAATAAACCCAGGGCAACATGTCTGAAATATTTCTGGTGTGATCACAAGAACTAGTAACTGAGGACTGCCATGGCAGCCTTAACTCTGCTGTAGGCCCTTACTCTTTAACAAGGTGACGTTTGTGTTCAGCCTATACAAACTTATAGCTTGATGGAATTCTCTGAGTCTCCTCCAAGTCGGAGTTGTCTAGTTCATGGATCATTCTTTGCTCAGATAAACTGTCAATTTGTTTTAAACAACTCTTGGCATCAGAAGTGGGATATGAAGGATATTGACAGTGACACCCAAGGCACCCGTGGGGCCACTACACTCTTGTCACAACTGGAGGTTATGAGTGAGTTTCTTCTTAACTATGAGTTCTGCAAGTGTGCATTTTGAGCTGACTTCATTTGAGCAGTTCTTTGTACTGATCCCGGTAGGGGTCCAAATGGAGTGGGTCCATCAGATGGTTGGTGTAAAAGTGGTCATTTTCTTTTCCACTTTACTAGAAAATGGAGAATCATGAGTTCATCTGGATCCCAGGAGTCTAGAACTTCTCTATCAGGAACTCTGCCAATTTCATACATGGACCCAGAACCTGTGCTTTTCTAGAGAAATGGATGATCTTACTAAAGATAACTTAGAATTATTGCGAGGTTTGTAGGTAGACGTTCAGGGACACCAAGATGGTAGACACAGGGATTTAAAAAGAAGCTGCTGAGCCAAGTGTGGTGTCGCGTCCCTGTAATCCCAGCAGCTCAGGAGGCTGAGGCAGGAGGATCATGAGTTCAAAGCCAGCCTCAGCAAAAGCGAGATGCTAAGCAACTCAGGGAGACCCTGTCTCTAAATAAAATACAAATAGGGCTGGGGATGTGGCTCAGTGGTTGAGTGCCCCTGAGTTCAATCCCTGGTACCCTCCCCAAAGGGAAAAAAAAAGCTGCTGGAAGATGACAAGGCAAGTTGTCCTGTCCCTGTTTAGAATAAATCCCATTACCCTAACAACTCCCGCCAGCCATTGAGGACATCACCATGACAATTCTCACCACAAGTTCAAATTTTAAAATGGCCAAGGATGTGCTACATTCCTCTGCCTTGAGAGGTCTGCTTTTATTGCAAACAGCCAGGCTACCAGAAAATAAATTATCTCCTTCTCCACCAGCCATCTGAAGGACCTGCTGTGTTGGCCAGACTGTTTCCTCCAAGGGCTTGATTCCGGGTATAGTCAGCCAATCCCTTAGAGGGGGGAAAAAAAAAGTTCAGATACAGGGACCTTTGAACTTATCAACTTGGACTACTTTCAAAAAAGTATTTTTCAAGAATTGGTCTCTCTCTATTCAGTCCTGCTTGTCCCGTGGGAGCCATTCTTCCCAAAACACAGCTGACTGTGTCCACCCCTTTCTTGTTGTCATTGCCCCACACCCTCCTTGGGGAGAAATAAGACCAATCTGCTGATTTTGGAGACTGGAGGAGGAGGACCCAGTCTTTGTTCATAATGAGACAGTCAAAAAGGGTAGGTAGTCAGTTAGATGATCAGGTGGGGAAGATGGGGGCCAATTCAAAGAAAAGGATATAAAATGCTAACACCTCAGAGCACATCCCCCTCCTCTCAGCTGGTTACCAAGGTTACCTCCATCTCCAGGGAACGTCTCCTTTCCTGCCTTTTTGGTCAGGTGTGAAGGATTGGGAGAGGTACCCCCTGGGCCGCTCTTTTCCTGCCTTTTTGGTCTCTTAGAAAAGATAGGAAGAGGAGGGGGCATGAGAAGAAAGGAAACCTGTAAAAGGACAAGATACTCCCCCTCCCACAGGCATTGGCTCTGGGTCCCAGGCTCCTCTCCAGAGGAGTCTACTGTCTCTCTTTTTTTCTCTTGTTCTGTCTCTTAAATAAAATTTGCTTTCTACACTTGCTTCAGCATTTCTCTGTTTAATCTTCAACCCCAGGGGAACAAGAACCCGATCCTGATTTTCTAAGACCGGTATCAGCAGGCAGGAGTAGAAGTACCCATGTTGAGGGTACTTCTCATGGTTACTTCTCAGTGAGCTCCACCATGAACTCGGTAATTGACCTTAAAAACAGAAGCTAGGCAACCCCTGATAGTCATATTTCCTTTTAGCTGCTTGTCTTTAGACCCTTTTGCAAGAGAAATATACATCAAAAGGAAACCTCTGTTGTTAAGGGTATCTATTGGTAGAGAAGAATGGAGTTGGCTTAATGAAACCCACAACACAGCCCTTGCCTCCTTTCAGATGCTCTCCCTGGCCATCCTGTTTTAACTGAGACTTTATCTACATCCTTCTTTCTTTGCCAAGACAAATGGTGGTATTTAACCCTAAGTCTAAGCTCTGTCATTTGAGATGTCAATTTTCTACCTAGTCTTCTTGAGGACTTGACAGCTATCTCTCAAAGTGTAAATTTAGGGTAGACAATTCATCGTTCATCGCTATAAGAAGAAAAAGATTTGGAAACTAGTTTCCACAAAAATTAGTAAAAAGCTTTAGTACCCTGAGCCAAGGAATCTTAACTTGTTCTGCCAGAAATGTCTTAAGACAAAAAATAAGATTCATAGACATGAATGAATTATCTGGCTCATGTTCAAAATTTCAGAATGAAAACTGTAAGGTATACCTTTCTTTCAGTGTGCATATGTGTGATATTTTTCTGTCTCTAGATAGTATCATCATAATGTTGGTATGGAGTGTTACTCTTTGTTGGGTCTAAACCTGGGTCATTCCATTTTGTAAAGCAGTAGTTTTCTGTAAGTTTATGTAAGTGCTGAAGTGGAATGACTCTATACCTTGTTTGTACAAGTAAACAACCCCATCTGCCTGGCACAACCACAAGGCAAGCTGATGAATTAATCATACTAATAAGAATGACCAGGGTCTAGGGATATAGCTCAATTGGTAGAGTGCTTGTCTCCCATGCACAAGTTCCTAGGTTCAATCCCCAGTACCACACACAAAAGACCACCTGTGAATATCAACTTAATCAGAATGATGGTATGGGTGTATCAAATCCATATTGGAAAAAACAGGCCCACAAGGTTAACACACCAGACCACTGGAGGATACAACATCCCCACTTGAGGCGGAGAACTCTGACCCTGTCACCAGCCTTACCCAAGAAAATCATGAGAGATCAACCTCTGAATCTGTCTTCCATCTTTAGCGGAGTGCAGTTCTTCCTGCCCAAGATGACCAGGTAAGTCCCCCTTCAAGCTGACACTGTGAAATTTCCATCCATCTGTACCTTGGCCTAGAATAAGTTCCTGTACTTTGACTGGTATGTAATCTTATCTGACCACCTACCCTCAGCCTTTGCTCTCAGTTCAGAATCCTGAACCCCTGTGGCAGCCTTAACCCTTTCTAAAACCTATATACACACACACACATATAGTTGTGTGAAGTGTGACTTGAGTGTTAAAGATATATTAATACATGTATACAATATAAATTACAACTAATTCCATCATTATGTATAATTATAATTCACCAATAAAAAAATATGGTGAAAAGAACTCTGTTTAATGGGCTTTAAAAATGAAGCACCGAACCAGGCATGGTGGCACATGCCTAAAATCCTAGCTATTCAAGAGGCTGATGCAGGACAATCTCAAGTTCCAGTCCAGGCTGAGCAACTTGGTAAGAACTTGTCTCAAAATAAAAAGGTCTGGAGATGTAGCTCAGTGATTCATCACCATAGTAGGAATAAAAAAAAAGGCACCTATTCTATAAGCTCTTAGAGCAATAGAAACTGACCCAAAATGTTTTCAAGCTAATGGTATCTCGGCTAACCTTTGGTAAATAAAAGCTGGTCAAAATCTGTCAGTTTGATTAAGACAGGTGTCTTCAAGTTGTCATGTTAACTATTACAAAATGCCAGCAAGAAAAGATTTTTGGTGTTATTCAATGTCTCATTTTCATGAGTAATCCAAGCATAACTTTTAAATAGATGTGAGACAAAATTCCCTTGTGAGAGATGTCCTCCATATACCAGAATGTTTTTAACATTCTTATCATGAAGGAGAAAAAGTTACGGCCAAGGGACATCTACAATTTAACTTTCAGGCCTACCAAAAAAAAAAAAGCCACAGGATATAGATAAAAAGCTATAGGGGAAGAAAATTTATTATTACAGAGACTAAAGATAGTTGGCTCTCATAGTAAACCTGTTCTGGATAACACTGAAAATTTCAGAAAAACACATGCATCTAGAAATTCATTCATAGATTTGCCAGACAGTTCACAATTGCTTGCTTCCTAGTTTTCACTAGAAATTAAGGTTACTTTTGATCCCCAGCACTACAAAATCAAAGAAATTAGGGTTACCAATGGTTAGAATCCTTATTAATATATGTAACTAAAAATTGCCAGGAATAATAAGGGCAGCAGTTCCATATGCAAGTATACAAAGGAGGTAAAATGTATTTTTGGTAAGGAAAGCTGTAAGGTATGAACATATGTTCTGTTAAGAGAAAAAGAGTAACACCTGTTACAAGAGAGAATAAGTATTGCTCCACCATGAGAAATATGAAAAATACATGACAAAAACTGAATAAATATAAGAAGGCTGTAGAAGGATTGTGGAAGAGGACTTTTGGGGAAGAAACTTTATATGTGATCAAGCTAGCTAAGGTATGAAGGGATTTATAAGTTTTTAAAAGTTGAACCTTAATATCAAAAGCACTCTGATATGAAACTAGACTTTGGTCCTCTGGTAAAACAAGGTTTTCTTAGAGCATCCATCTGCTCTTAATAAATTATAGAAGGTTCTTTATCTTTTAAATAATTGGCCTAGGAAATTTATTAAGTCTTTGATTAGTTAAGGATACTGGGCTCCATTAAAAGGTCTATGGCTTTTCTTCAACTGCATGGCTAGCCGTATTTACCTTGGAAGACATTTAATTATTACTCGGGTTAAATGAATAAGTATTTTTTCCACAGTAGCCTATGATATTTTAATCAAGTGTTTTTAAACCTTTTGGCATTTTGACAACTTCCAAAATCAAATTTTAAATTAAGACTTTTTAACCTCAAACTAATTTGGGGAGTTTCTGGATAGATCACTGGAATATCTCAAAAGACTGTTCTTTCTTTCTTATAAGAACAGGGGTGTTGAATTACTTATTTGATATGTTAGAATTCATAAGAAACATTATCAAATCATATGTGATGCTGACCTTGAATCATTGTGTATGTTATTGTCTTTCTGAAATTGCATGGGATTCCTAGAAATCTGATAGTCCTGGTATAATGCTAACATAGTTCAAGGTATTAACTATTATATTATAGAAATGAAATTTTACTGTCAATTGCATTATAATATATTATAATACATTCTCATCTGATCTTAAACCATGACCACTTTAAGTCTTAGCATCTACAGTTTTACTCTGGCACTTTCTTGACAGATATCACAAGCAACTATAAACCTAAAGCATTTCATCTTTGAGGAAATTTGTGGAAAGAATTCAGACAAGAAAAAGTTTTAGAAAACTTTAAGCTCAGACCATTGGTCTGGGTAAGAATTGCCAGAACTTTCATGAAACTAATTGGTTCATAAAGCTGCTAACCCCAGTAGTAATCAAGCAGAAGACGACTTGAATACCAAGGAACTGCCCTGGCACATTTTCATCCTAAGTCAGTACTAAAACTGTCAAGACATGCAATCTAAATGAACTCAAAGACTGATCAAGTCATGTTACCTATGACAAACAATGCTATGCACCTGAATTAGAGAAGCAAGACTGGTACTTAGAAAGGATGCAAGTTCAATGTTAAGCATGGGTTCACGGGGGGCCTGGATGGCCAGCTAGTCCTTAAAGCTTCCATTACTAAAATGCCTTCAGCCAGGTGTCTGACTGTAATCCCAGCAACTTGAAGGCTGAGCAAGAAGATTGCAAGTTCAAGACAAGCCCAGACAACTTAACAAGACTCTATCTCAAAAGAGGTGGGAGATGTAGTTCAGTGGTAGAGCATCCCTGGATTCAATCCCCAGTGCCCCTCCCTGCCTTTTTGGCTACCATGGCTGAAAAATAGATGAGTAGGTAAAATGATATAAATTATAAAAAAGTATTGGTATGATGACTGTTCTAAAAATCTCTAAAATGGTAAGACAAACATGGCAAGCACCTTTTAACTTGCACCATCAAGTGACACATTTCTACCACCTGCTAGAATATTTGAATACTTTTAGATGGCTTTCAGTTGCCACCCTCAATGAGATAAAAAAATGTTCTTGTAATATTCTTTACATTCTCTGGTTATACAGAAGCTTTCCCACATGGAATACCAATGCTGTAATAGGAACTAAAAGGTTATTAGAAAATGTGTTTCTCTTATTAGACATTACTGGGGAAATCTCCAGCAACAGAGCAACTAATTTCACTGAACAAATTATAAGAGAGTTAAATAAGGTGTTAGCAATACAGTGGAATTCAGCAGAGCTAAAAGAATCACCTGGACTGCCTAGTCCGTTGGTTGATGCCAATCAGATCCCACTGGGAAACATAGGTTGACTCTTCATGAGAAGAATTATTAGAACACCCCTGTATCGTGTATCTTGTACTCTTATGAAAACTATAATATGGATATTTGAAAGTGTTAATGAATTATTTCAAAGTATTTTTTTCCTGGTAAGAGAAGCCCAACATCATCTACCAACTGATGATAGCCAGACTTTTTGTAACGTAGAACCTGGGAAATGATCTCTAGGAAATCAGAGAAGGACTACCCTTGGAAACCCTGTTGGAAAGAACCATACTGAGTTCTTCTCACCAATACACTGTGTAAAAACTTCAAGGCTTCAAGTCTTGGGTCACATCTCTAAACAAGGAGCCTCCAGACTGTGGGACTAAATACCCATGGGAGACTGCAAGATAAAACCCAGTAGGAGACAGACGGACAACATCCAAGATTCCCAAGATGAAAGATCAAAAATTCTCTGACATGACAGGCTAGGGTTGTGACTCAGTGGTAGAGCACTTGTCTAGCATGTGTGAGGCTCTGGGTTTGATCCTCAATACCATATAAAAAATTTTTTTTTAAATGAAATAAAGGTATTGTGTTCATCTACAACTAAAAAAAAAAATTATAAAAAGAATCCTGACATGAAAGCTTGGTTCTTTTCCCTGTGCTATATTTATTTATGCATGGCAAGATAATGCTATGGTTAAGATTTCAAAATTAGCAGCTTCTGCAAGAAACTTAGCCGAATATTGGATATACTGCGTTAAACCTAAATCCATACATGATCTCAGATCCTCTAGTGTCACCCTGTGACAAATTTCCCTGAGATTCCAAGGGGGTGACTGCCTATTCAAATTGTTCATCTAGCCCTCTCTATGATAGGGTTAGGCTTTCAGATTCACATACTCAGATTCCTTGAAGGTCTTATAATTACATTATGCCATAAACCAAAGAATGAAACCTACAAAAAGATAATCCAACCACTTGTAGACAAATTCATAACCCTAATTCTCCAGTTCTCAGTAGCCTTCAGCCATTCAATAATTTAATAGTGGAGCTTTGGATAAATCCTGATAGGTCTTACCTACTGCAACAAGGAATTATCTGTTGTGCTCCTCCAGGATATTTTAACCATCAACCCCATATGTGCTGGCAACTCCATGTCCTCCATAACTGAACATTGTTGTGCACCTTTTAACTTGCACCATCAAATATTTTTTCAGTATGTGCCCATTTATATAACTGGTTCTTTTATATGAGGTTATGATTGAAAATCTCTCAAACATGAATTATTGGAGCTGACTCTACTGAAGAGGCCGTTGTTGCCTAAGAAACTTCTCTGAACTCTTGGTTCAAGTTGTTTTAGATAACAGGATTGCCTTGGACTCTTGGCTGACCAGGGGGTAGTATGCCCACCAGCTAATACCTCCTGTTACACTTGGGAAAACATGTCTGGTATTGTAGAAATTCTGGCACAAGAAATCAACAAACAGGCTACTTAAACAAATAGAGTCTTCTTCTGAATCACTCTTTATTTGATTTTAATTGGCCTGGTTTGTGGAGACCTTGTTGTAGGGCACATTTTAGCCTTTTGGTATTACCCTCCTGATATCACAGTAATCTCCCCAGAACACTGTCTTCCCTCAAGTACCTTATGCAGCCAAGTGGTCTCATTCCAGTTAGAGCAACAAAAACATGAAAAGAACAAACCCACCAACCAGTCTCACTGATTCACGACTTATAAATTCCATACCAGGTTCAAACAAGTCCATTGTAATGGTGTCACGGAGGGGTGTCCATGTCCAAAGTTTCAGTTAATCTCTCAAGGTTGAGAGTCTGACCCCAAATCAGGAACTGTTAAATAAGCCAGAGCCCATTAGCCCAAGGCTGCACTTTAGCTCCTTAGTAGTAAGCAAACCAAAACCTAACTTTGAAGTGTATTTTTATAAAAAATAGTTTCAGCTGATCACAAGTAGCCATCTGATCAGATCACACCGTGCCCAACTATGGTCAGGTGACTTTCCTACCTTGTTCCCTGTGCCAGCTGTAAAAGCTTGCTGCTCACACTTCTGAGTGGGGCTCTCTGAACCACTTCTCGTTGAATCCTGACGGATCCATGCATTGTTCTTTGCTCAAATAAATCGTCAGATTTAATTTGTCTGAAGGTTTTGACTTTTCACTAGGGCTCCAAGACCCACACTCCATTTGCTAATTGGCAGGATGAGACCTTCCTTTCCCATTCTGCCTTCAGTCTTTCCTCTCCTCTCATCAACATGCAGGTTTTTCCCTCAGCATATTCACAATTTGTTTCATCTCATCCTGGGCTACCACAAATCTCCACCCTTTCCTACAGTCCCCATGTTGAACCCACCACCACTATGTTCTGCCTCTTTGTCCAGCAAGGTAAGGGAGGGCAGAAACCAAATTTAAAAAAAAAAGACAGAGGTGGGCTCTCTTCCTGGTGCTTTTTGCTCCTCTTTCTATTCTGTCAATCAAATTCTGGCCCATGAGTTTCCAAAAGAACAGCTCTGCCTCATGTCCAGTTTCTGATGTCCCTGATATAGCATTAAATAAATGCCACATTCCCATTCCAAGACCACCTCAGGAAAGAAGGTGATTTAGATGGGGGGCGGGGGTGAGAGATGGGTAGTTTGTGAAAGGTGTTATCTATCAAGTGCTTGGTAAATAATTTCAATCAAGACTCCAAAAACCAGAGGATATGGTGCTCTTAAATTTATGCCCAGGTGGGCAAAGATCCCACCATCACTTGTTAACCTTCTACAACAAACATTTCATGAGCATCTACCATGTGCCTGAGTGTTGGTGCTAGAAATACATAAAGTGCTGATGGAATCATGCCTCACTCTCATACTACACACTATAGCACCATCACCTGAGTTACAAGCCACTTTATCACCTATGGTATTTTATATTCTCAAATAGACTTAGCTCTTTATATACAGTCTTCAGTCTGCTTTTGATATACAACAGGAGTTTAGCAAATAGTAGTCTATGCAGTTGTGTCCCAAGTACCTCCTAAGAGTTGGTTTATCAATACATAAATATATGCCTCAGAATTAATATTAAAATAGCCATATTAACAAAAGTGATCTACAGATTCAATGTAATATTCAAAGTGCCAGCAACGTTCTTCACAGAACTAGAAGAAACAAGTCTTAAAATTCATGTAGAAGACAAAGCATTTCTCAGCAAAGAAAGCAATTCCAGAGGCATCACAATACCCAACTTCAAACGACACTACAGAGCTATAGTAACAAACACAGTGTGGTACTGGCATAAAAGCAGACCAATGTTACAGAACAAAGGACACAGACAAACCCACACAGCTATAGTGATCTGGTTCTTGAAAAAGGCACCAAAAACTGGTTGGAGGAAAGACAACCTTTTTAACAAAGGGTGCTGGGAGTACTGGATAGACATATGTGGAAGAATAAGATATATGTAGAAGAATAAGATCCCCGTCTCTCATTTGACACAATGAGGCAACTAAAAATGGACCAAAGACCTAGGAATTAGAACAGAAACCTTGCAAATGCTTAAGAAAATTTAGGGTCAACACTCTAATATACAGGCATAGAAAATGACCTCAATAGGCCTCTTAACACTTAAGAAATAATATCAAGAATTAGTAAATGGGATGGCATCAAATTGAAAAGCTTCTACACAGCAAAGGAAACAAGAGCATATGGAATGGGAGAAAATTATTGCCTGCTACTCTTCTGACAGTATTAATATGAAAAATGTATAAAGAGCTTAATAAAAAACACTAATACCCAAATTACCTAATCAATAAATGGGCAAATGAGTGAAACAGATGCTTCTTAAAAGAAGAAATACAAATGTCCAACCCATATTTATAAAAATATTCAACATTTTCAGCAATCAGGGAACTGCAATACTACACTGATTTTATCTCATGACAGAATGGTAGTCATCAAAACTACAAATAATAAATGCTGGTGAGGATACAGGGAAAAGAACATTTATACACTGTTCATGGGATTGTAAATTAGTGCAACACTGTGGAAATCAGTATGGAGGTTTCTCAAAAGACCCAGAATGGAACCACCCTATGACCCAACTATATTATTCCTTGCTATTTATCCTAAAGAATCAAAATCATTATACTATAGCAATACACACATACCCATGTTTAGAGCAGCCCAATAACCAAATTATGGAACTAGCCTAGGTGCACATCAGTGAATGAATGGATAAAGAAAATATGGCATATCTACACACAAAAAATATGTGATGGATAGCATCATTCCCTGGTTTATAAATAAGAAAGCTGAGTCTCAGAAGACAGAACCAAGCTGTCCAAGGTACTAAGTGGCAGATCCAGGTTTTCAATACACGTGGCCTGACTTTAAAGCCCAGCTCTTGGCCACTGTGCTGTCCTGGCTCTCAGGATCTGGGGGAAACCAGGGCCTCCAGGCATGCTGGATTCCATGGCTAAGAATGTGATGTGGCTGAAGGAAGGATGGCACTGGATATGCCTCAGGGGGAGGGGCTCCCTTCTCCTCTGAAACTCTTATTTCTCTTCTACTTTCAGGACTTTTTTTCCCTAGAGTAGGTGATCTCCCTTTTTACCCACAAAGTGAGACTCACTATCTGAAGGGATTTGTCCTTCTTTGATCCTGGCTCCAATGTCCCAAGTTACTAGGAGCACTAACTAAACATCTATCCACCAATTGAAGACCAAAAGAAGTCAAAACTCAAGTACTTGCTCTTGAGCTGATTCTTGTCTATCTTGTGACATTATGGGGATATCTGGGGAACAGCTGAATGGTGACTGGATGGCAAATCACAGCAAAGGTTACACTCCTGAGTAGGAAGTACTACTGATTAGCTAAGCAGCAAAGGAGCCAAACAGCACTGCTGGTGGTTGTGAATACGAGTTCTCCCTTTTTCTTGGTAACAGAGCTCCTCAGAGGATGGCATAACAGGGTAGGTACATGGCTGCCAAGAATAAAGAGCAGCTATTCCAGCTTGCCTGGAGCCAGTTTATGGCCATGGGATATAAGCAGATGGAATGTGAAAAACTTGTAGGAATAGTTTCATAAAGAGAAAAGTGTGTCCATCTCTTACCCTTTTTTTCTCGCTGGAATATGGACATGATGGCTGGAGCTGGAATAGACATCTTGGACCACGTGGTGAACTGGACCATGGAGTCCATGGATGATAGACAAACCAGATGATCGGTGCTAATTACATGGAGTTCCATTCTAGCCTGGAATACCCCCCTTAGTTTCACATTGGATGAAAAATAAATTTCCACCTAAAACACTGTACTTGGGATTTGTGATCCTGAAGCTAAATCTAATTCTAAAGAATACATACCAATTTCCCCAACGTGACACAAATGGTGTACTTGCTTACTGAGAGAACACTGACAATCACAGGCTCACTGTTCTGAATCAATAGAGTAACCACCTGGCCTGATGATTGAGGAGGTCACATTGGATCCTGGGACAAAAGATTACCCCTGAAAAAACCATATCTGGGTTTTCTGGCCAAAAGAAAGTATTCTAATGAACTCTATGTAGGCAGATCACTACAGGTGCAGAGAACATCAAGAAATTAGGTGGTGAAATTAGGCTGAGATCATGTATGTTCAGAGACCATGTTGACCAGGAGCCATTTTTATACCCAGCTCTGAGAGCTCTCTTTGGGTGCACACCTGAACATAAGAAGTTATTACTCTACTGTTCACACACCTGTGTTCTCTCCTAGCTGACACCACTTGCACATCCAAGCACGTCATAACCTCCTTTGCTCACTTCTGTGCCTTTGCCTGGCTCCCTTTCTTCCTCACATCTGCTATTCTCTTGAAAACACAGGGCCAGCCTCAGCTCCTCCTGGAAGCCTTTCTCTCTCAGTCCAGACCACACTGGTCCTTTTCTCATCTGGTTGGGTGCAGAAGCTCTCACCGATGCACCATCTAATGTGAATGAAGCTTAGTAAGTACCTAATGAATAAACTAAAAATGATCAATAGGGCCGTGGGTCTGAGCATTAAAGATAACAGAACACTTTCTCCAAATCACCCTCAGAAGCCAGAAAGCAATGGATATTTCAGAGAAGGAGAGTCAACCTGAGGGATCACCAGGGTGCTCTGCCCAAGGGATTGTTTCAATTAAAAAATGAATGGGGCACATCCCTGCTGGAATGGTAATCTAGAATCTAAAGACAGGAAATCATCCTTCACCCTAGATGGTCTGCTTCTAGCCATCATGGCTGATATCAGTAGAGGTGCAAAAAGCAGGATGAGGCAAGATATTCTCTATTCAAACAGTGTAACATGCTTTCATAGGATGGGGCAAAACTTGTACAGAAAAACTTGTACTTGTCATTTTTTTTCTCCATCTTGGATTTTCTGACTAAACCTCCCATACACAAAAGAAGAGAGAAAACAAGCATTTCTCAATGCCCCACCTCATTGCCCTTAGAAGAGCCCGAGCACTTCACAAGCTCAGACCTGTGGTCCTCTCCAGAGAAAGGTGTGTGCTGATTGATGATTCAGCCCTGACAGCAGAGCTCTCTGTAAGGAAGGTGGAGGAAGTGGCTTCTTCCCAGCACACCTGGATTCATGTAGTACCCAACCAGTGATGGGGAGGGGACAATGCCCAACCAGAGTGATGACAACAGATCATCCTGGACCACTCAAGGGTGGGGGATTACACAGTGGGGCATGTGGAACTGGGTTTCCTCGAGCTCTCTGTGGCTCAGCTTGTGCACAGTTGCTTGGGTTATAAAAGGCCAACTGGGTGGAAACCATCCATGGACAAGAATTTAGTGAGCACTGAAAAATAAAAGGAAGTTTAAAACCCTGTCCCATCCAACAAAGTACGTGCAATTTAAATAGAGTGTTTTAATCTGAAGCCCTAATCCAGTAGCAGTAGGATGTGGATTTATTCAGTGTGTCTCTCCCACAAAAGCAGGGCTGAACAAAGGGTCAGGTATCAACTTTCATAATTCTGCGACACTTGTTATGAAATGTTCTTCATGTGGGCCACAATCAAAAATGTCTGGAAGTCACTGACAATGGCTAGATGGTATTCTCGAGTGAACCCATCCTTTTATGTCTCACATGCATTCATATTCCATAAAACTCAGCCCACCTCTGCACAATGTCTGATTTATTCTTCTGGTGTTTATACCAATGATGGCCATGACTATATCCTTTTGATAGGTAAGGAAATAAAGGTGTGGAGCAGAAGTGACTTATTGCTGCCACACAGAAACTAGAGCCGAAATGATCAAGCCAAAATCAGATAAGGCCATAAGACAGGCTGGCACAGCTCTCCTCAAAACTTCTGCCTTGCCAAACAATGAACAGCCACAGATATATAGGGGTCATCACCCCAAATGTGAGCTCACGAGGGAGGCTGGGTTTTGTTCAACTGTTCCGTCTTTAGGTCCTAGGTATCCCTGGCTCAAACTCAGCCCTCAATACATACTAAATGAATGAATAATTTTGTGAAGGAATGAATTAAGACTAGCCCCAAACTTAAAAAAAATTAGTGCTGAAAAATGTGCTATTAGGTAATTTCATTGTTGGGCCAATGAAATGGACTTGCACAAACTTTCTATGCACCCAGGACAGTTGGTATATATCACCACACATGTGTCTGTTGTTGACCTAAATATCACCGTATAGTACATGACCATATTTACAGACATGAACAATGTGTTTAACCCAACAAATAAATGCTTCAGTGAGGTACAATAAATATAGTCACCTTCATTTACAGGACTAGTTACAAACATAACCAGGAATATATTTACCTCTAGCTTAAAATGTTCTTGATGCATCTTATCTAAAACAAACACTACACCTGGCCATGACACTTCTTCCTATCAGAGTTCCCTCCTTCCTTCCTAATGGCATCTTCTTTCTTATCCCATTTTAAACCTCATCATTAGCAATTATGAACTAATTCAGATTCTCCAATTGCAGGTGGCCGTTTCAAGACTTGCTGACTGTGCAGTTTGATGTTCTCTGCCTGGACTTCCTTCCATCTTTAGGAGCACAGTGATTTATTACCATCTGCCTTTAAAGCCCCAGGTCAGACGTGACCACCTCAAAGCCTTCCCTAACCACATACCCCTAACTTCAGCCTCTCAGAGTAAATCATGTTCCTGTTCATGTGAGGTGTGCACACCCATGGTTGTACTTTAACATCCTGCTGTAATTTATTTGTTAGATGTTTTACTCACCCAATGAATTTTAATCTCCTTGAAGGATATGGTTAATCTTAATAAATCTTTACTGGTTGTAATCCCAGTGGCTCGGGAGGCTGACGAAGGAGGATCACAAGTTCAAAGCCAGCCTCAGTGGGTCACTAAGCAACCAGTGAGACCCTGTCTCTAAATAAAATACAAAATGGGACTGGGGATGTGGTTCAGTGGTTGAGTATTCCCGAGTTCAATTGCTGGTACCCAAAAGAAAAAAATCTTTGTTGGTGGTATAAATGAATGAATAATCCAGGAAGTGGACCTTCTCTGCTTTTAACACATCTTATATCCCCATAACCTATCTTTAGGCACTGTTGAGGAAATTAATATTAAAATATACACACTAGAGACCAGAAGATGGCGGCGAGGGGAGTGCATTGCCCCCATGTGCTGCTTCACTGTGTGGGAGTATGACAAGTCAGGACGGCTAAAGGCTATCTTGTTAGGAATTTCCAGCAATAGTGGGGTGCTCCGGAACCTGGAGGAAGGATTTCCATCGCACGAGGATCGGCTACAGGGACTCGAACGCGAGAGGTTTGTCGCACGGAGGGTAACACTGCTTATTCAGCAAATCGCCCCGCGGCTAGAGTCTGCAGCACGCGCTGGGAAACGAGGAGATAGCGACGCAGGGATACAGCGCTGCAGTTTCTGCCAGCCGTGCAAGCACCGTACTCAGGGCTGAATTCTGGGTTCGAGACAGGGGAAGGAAGCGGTTCATCTAGGTTCTCCACACCGGTCAGACCACAGAGGAGGCCAGCGGCCACCATGTTGGAAAGCTGACGTCACCATCCCTGTTTTCGACTGACCGCAGCTCATTCAGCCATAGAACAGGTAATTTCAGGCTGCCATTCGCCTGCGGCTTGCAGACAGATTGCTCGGGCTCAGTGCCTGGGGGCTTCTTAGAGCCTGCTCTTATCGGAGCGAGCACCGAGCGCGGGGCAGCCGAGTTCCGGCTCCCGGAACCGCCCGGCCCAGGGCTGGGGAGCCTGCGGAGGCTGCTTCTTGGAGCCTGCTCCTATCAGAGCATACACCAAGCACGGATCGGCCGAGTTCCGGCTCCCGGATCTGCCCTGGCCCAGGGCCAGGAGCCCGCGGAAACTGCTTCTCGGTCCGGGTCCTGCTGAGGGCCGGTCAGGACTCACCTGTTGCTTTGGTTCCCGGCAAGGGGAATGAAATGCTGCCATTCGCATAGGATACCAACATGGCAGAGATCTGATGTCATCAGAAAGCGGGGGAGGAGAGAACTTCATCAATACCAGCGGCGACAGAAACAGTTGGTCTCCTGGTAGGGGGAGTGAGGCACAGACACCCGAGTCTCTCTCGATTTGTTGTCGAGCCAGAGGGGAGGAGCCGGGCCGCCGCCAGCGCCCGGAGCAGGCCCAGCGGCTCGCCAGCGTGGTGACCTCGTGACCCCAATTGGAGAGGGGGCGGAGCGGAGCCGCCACCCGCGCCCGCAAGGTGGGCAGACCCGCGACCCAGTGGTACACGGGCGTGGTAGGAAGGGCAGGGCAGACCCGCCGCCCGCGCTTGCAAGGTAAGCAGACCTGTGACAGACTGGCAGGTCAGGCCCAGCGGCCTGCCAGCGTGGTACACACGTCACCCCAACTGGAGTAGGGGCAGAGCAGATCCTTCGCCCACGCCCGGATCAGGCCCTGCCGGTGTGGTGGTCACGTGACCCCAAATGGAGTGGGGGCGGAGCGGAACCGCCACCTGTGCCCGCAGGGTGAGCAGACCTGTGACCAACCTGCAGATCAGGCCCAGCAGACCGCAGGCGTGGTAGGAGGGACAGGGCAGAGCCGCCGCCCGTGCCTGCAAGGTAGGCAGACCTGCGACAGACCGGCGGATCAGGCCCAGGAGCCTGCCGGCGTGGTACACACATCACCCTAATTGGAGTAGGGGCAGAGCAGAGTCGCCGCCCGTGCCAGGAACAGGCCCAGCGACCTGCCGGCGGGGTAGTCACGACACCCCAATTGGAGTAGGGGCAGAGCAGAGCCACCACCCGTGCCCGAAAGGTGGGCAGATCTGCGACCGACCAGCGGGACAGGCCCAGTGGCCTGCCGGTACGACAGACATGTCACCCCATTTGGAGTAGGGGCAGAGTAGAGCCGCCGCCCGCGCCTGCAGGGTAGGCAAACCTGCAACCGACCGGCGGATCAGGCCCGGTGGCCTGCCAGCATGGTACACTCGTCACCCCAATTGGAGTAGGGGCAGAACAGAGCTGCCGCCAGCGCCCAGAACAGGCCCAGTGACCTGCCGGCATGGTAGTCACGACACCCCAATTGGAATAAGGAGAGAGCAGAGCCGCCGCCCACGCCTGCAGGAAAGAAACGCAAGCAGTATGAAAAGACAAGGAAAGAAAGGACCACAAGCAATGCAGGTCAACGCAACTTTAGAAGAGGTAACAGCTGCAGCAGATGGAATGTCAGATAAAGAATTCAGGATATACATGCTTCAGATGATCTGGAGTATCAAGGAAGACATTAGACAGCAAAATCAGACAATGAAAGATCACTTCGACAATGAATTACGCAAACAAATCCAGGAAGCAAAGGATCAACTATACAGGGAGATAGAGGTTATAAAAAACAAACAAACAGAAATCCTAGAAATGCAGGAAGCAATAAACCAACTTAAAAACTCAATGGAGAATACTACCAGCAGAGTAGAACACTTAGAAGATAGAACATCAGACAATGAAGACAAAGTATTTCAACTGGAAAAGAACATAGACAGCCCAGCAAGACTGTTAAGAAACCATGAGCAGAACATCCAAGAAATATGGGATAACATTAACAGACCAAACTTAAGAGTCATTGGGATACAGGAAGGTACAGAGCTCCAAACCAAAGGAATGAGCAGTCTATTCAATGAAATAATACGAGAAAACTTCCCAGACTTGAAGAATGAGACAGAATCCCAAATCCTAGAAGCCTACAGGACGCCGAATGTGCAAAATCATAAGAGATCCACACCTAGACACATTATAATGAAGATGCCCAACATACAGAATAAGGAGAGAATTTTAAAAGCTACAAGAGAAAGGAAGCAGATTACATTTAGGGGTAAGCCAATCAGGATAACAGCTGATCTTTCAACACAGACTCTGAAAGCTAGAAGATCCTGGAATAACATATTTCAAACACTGAAAGAAAATGGGTTCCAACCAAGAATTGTGTATCCAGCGAAATTAAGCTTCAGGATGGAAGATGAAATTAAAACCTTCCATGATAAACAAAAATTTAAAGAATTCACAGCTAGAAAACCATCTCTTCAAAACATCCTCGCCAAAACATTACAGGAAGAGGAAATGGAAAATAACAATGAAAACCAACAGTGGGAGGTAGGACAGTAAAGGGGGGAAAATAATCAAAGAGGAAAACAAACCATGTTTAGTAACAGAAATAAACAAATATGGCTGGAAGAACAACCCATATCTCAATAATAACCCTAAATGTTAATGGCTTAAACTCACCAATTAAGAGACACAGGCTAGTAGAATGGATCACAAAACAAGACCCAACAATATGCTGCCTACAGGAGACGCATTTGATAGGAAAAGACATACATAGGCTGAAGGTGAAAGGTTGGGAAAAATCATATCACTCATATGGACTTCGGAAACAAGCAGGAGTGTCCATACTCATATCAAATAAAATAGATTTCAAGCCAAAGTTAATCAAAAGGGATAAAGAGGGACACTACATACTGCTCAAGGGAACCATACACCAACAAGACATAACAATCATAAATATATATGCCCCAAACAATGGTGCAGCTATGTTCATCAAACAAACTCTTCTCAAGTTCAAGAGTCTAATAGACCACCATACAATAATCATGGGAGACTTCAACACACCTCTCTCACCAATGGACAGATCTTCCAAACAAAAGTTGAATAAGGAAACTATAGAACTCAATAACACAATTAATAACCTAGACTTAATTGACATATATAGAATATACCTCCCAACATCAAGCAGTTACACTTTTTCTCAGCAGCACATGGATCCTTCTCAAAAATAGATCATATATTATGTCACAGGGCAACTCTTAGACAATATAAAGGAGTAGAGATAATACCATGCATCTTATCTGATCATAATGGAATGAAACTGAAAATCAACGATAAAAGAAGGAAGGAAAAAGCATACAGCACTTGGAGAATGAACAATAGGTTACTGAATGATCAATGGGTTATAGAAGACATCAAGGAGGAAATTAAAAAATTCTTAGAGATAAATGAAAACACAGACACAACATATCGGAATCTATGGGACACATTGAAAGCAGTTCTAAGAGGAAAATTCATTGCTTGGAGTTCATTCCTTAAAAAAAGAAAAAACCAACAAATAAATGATCTCACACTTCATCTCAAAATCCTTGAAAAAGAAGAGCAAAACAACAGCAAAAGAAGTAGAAGGCAAGAAATAATTAAAATCAGAGCTGAAATTAATGAAATTGAAACAAAAGAAACAATTGAAAAAATTGACAAAACTAAAAGTTGGTTCTTTGAAAAAATAAACAAAATCGACAGACCCTTAGCCATGCTAGCGAAGAGAAGAAGAGAGAGAACTCAAATTACTAGCATATGGTATGAAAAAGGCAATATCACGACAGACACTTCAGAAATACAGAAGATAATCAAAAACTATTTTGAATCCTTATACTCCAATAAATTAGAAGATAGTGAAGACATAGATAAATTTCTTAAGTCATATGATCTGCCCAGATTGAGTCAGGAGGATATAGACAACCTAAACAGACCAATATCAATTGAGGAAATAGAAGAAACCATAAAAAGACTACCAACTAAGAAAAGCCCAGGACCGGATGGGTATACAGCAGAGTTTTACAAAACCTTTAAAGAAGAACTAATACCAATACTTTTCAAGCTACTTCAGGAAATAGAAAAAGAGGGAGAACTTCCAAATTCATTCTATGAGGCCAACATCACCCTGATACCTAAACCAGACAAAGACACTTCAAAGAAAGAAAACTACAGACCAATATCTCTAATGAACCTAGATGCAAAAATCCTCAATAAAATTCTGGCGAATCGGATACAAAAACATATCAAAAAAATTGTGCACCATGATCAAGTAGGATTCATCCCTGGGATGCAAGGCTGGTTCAATATACGGAAATCAATAAATGTTATTCACCACATCAATAGACTTAAAAATAAGAATCATATGATCATCTCGATAGATGCGGAAAAAGCATTCCACAAAGTACAGCATCCCTTTATGTTCAAAACTCTAGAAAAACTAGGGATAACAGGAACATACCTCAATACTGTAAAAGCAATCTATGCTGAGCCTCAGGCTAGCATCATTCTGAATGGAGAAAAACTGAAGGCATTCCCTCTAAAATCTGAAACAAGACAGGGATGCCCTCTCTCTCCACTTCTGTTCAACATAGTTCTCGAAACACTGGCCAGAGCAATTAGACAGACGAAAGAAATTAAAGGCATCAAAATAGGAAAAGAAGAACTTAAATTATCACTATTTGCAGATGATATGATTCTATACCTAGCAGACCCAAAAGGCTCTACAAAGAAACTATTAGAGCTAATAAATGAATTCAGCAAAGTGGCAGGATATAAAATCAACACGCATAAATCAAAGGCATTCCTGTATATCAGCGACAAATCCTCTGAAATGGAAATGAGGACAACCACTCCATTCACATTATCTTCAAAAAAAATAAAATACTTGGGAATCAACCTAACAAAAGAGGTGAAAGACTTATACAATGAAAACTATAGAACCCTAAAGAGAGAAATAGAAGAAGATCTTAGAAGATGGAAAAATATACCCTGTTCATGGATAGGCAGAACTAACATCATCAAAATGGTGATATTACCAAAAGTTCTCTATAGGTTTAATGCAATGCCAATCAAAATCCCAACGGCATTTCTTGTAGAAATAGAGAAAGCAATCATGAAATTCATATGGAAAAATAAAAGACCCAGAATAGCAAAAACAATGCTAAGCAGGAAGTGTGAATCAGGCGGTATAGCGATACCAGACTTCAAACTATACTACAGAGCAATAGTAACAAAAACAGCATGGTACTGGTACCAAAACAGGCGGGTGGACCAATGGTACAGAATAGAGGACACAGAAACCAATCCACAAAACTACAACTATCTTATATTTGATAAAGGGGCTAAAAGCATGCAATGGAGGAAGGATAGCATCTTCAACAAATGGTGCTGGGAAAACTGGAAATCCATATGCAACAAAATGAAACTGAATCCCTTTCTCTCGCCATGCACAAAAGTGAATTCAAAATGGATCAAGGAGCTTGATATCAAATCAGAGACACGCCGTCTGATAGAAGAAAAAATTGGCTACGATTTACATTCGGTGGGGTCGGGCTCCAAATTCCTCAATAGGACACCCGTAGCACAAAAGTTAATAACTAGAATCAACAAATGGGACTTACTCAAACTAAAAAGTTTTTTCTCAGCAAAAGAAACAATAAGAGAGGTAAATAGGGAGCCTACACCCTGGGAACAAATCTTTACTCCTCACACTTCAGATACAGCCCTAATATCCAGAGTATACAAAGAATTCAAAAAATTAGACAATAAGAGAACAAACAACCCAATCAACAAATGGGCCAAGGACCTGAACAGACACTTCTCAGAGGAGGACATACAGCCAATCAACAAGTACATGAAAAAATGCTCACCATCTCTAGCTGTCAGAGAAATGCAAATCAAAACCACCCTAAGATACCATCTCACTCCAGTAAGATTGGCAGCCATTATGAAGTCAAACAACAACAAGTGCTGGCGAGGATGTGGGGAAAAGGGTACACTTGTACATTGCTGGTGGGACTGCAAATTGGTGCAGCCAATTTGGAAAGCAGTATGGAGATTTCTTGGAAAGCTGGGAATGGAGCCACCATTTGACCCAGCTATTCCCCTTCTTGGTCTATTCCCTAAAGACCTAAAAAGAGCATGCTACAGGGACACTGCTACATCGATGTTCATAGCAGCACAATTCACAATAGCAAGACTGTGGAACCAACCTAGATGCCCTTCAATAGACGAATGGATAAAAAAAAATGTGGCATTTATACACAATGGAGTATTACTCTGCATTAAAAAATGACAAAATCATAGAATTTGCAGGGAAATGGATGGCATTAGAGCAGATTATGCTAAGTGAAGCTAGCCAATCCCTAAAGAACAAATGCCAAATGTCTCCTTTGATATAAGGAGAGTAACTAAGAACAGAGTAGGGACGAAGAGCATGAGAAGAAGATTAACATTTAACAGGGATGAGAGGTGGGAGGGAAAGGGAGAGAGAAGGGAAATTGCTTGGAAATGAAAGGAGACCCTCAGGGTTATACAGTGGAGGGGGTAGAGAGAGAGGAGGGGAGGGGAGGGGAGAGGTGGGGAGGGGGGATGGTGGAGGATGGGAAAGGCAGCGGAGCACAACAGACACTAGTATGGCAATATGTAAATCATGGATGTGTAACTGATGTGATTCTGCAATCTGTGTATGGGGTGAAGGTGGGAGTTCATAACCCACTTGAATCAAAGTGTGGAATATGATATGTCAAGAAATTTGTAATGTTTTGAACAACCAACAATAAAAAATTTTAAAAAATATATACACACTATAAAATTCAAATATGTTTGAAGCAAAAAGGAAACTGGAGGTAAGCGGCTAACTATGTTTTAGCAGGTAATCCATGCAGAAGTTACTAACATCAATAACTTCTCAAATACAAACTGTAGAAATGTGGGCAGAGAAAACTCTACCCAGAATCTCACTGCTGAGGGGCAACAGGCTGAAAGGACAACCCACTCAGCTTTACTGACATGGAACTGTGACATATGAAGAGTCACAGCAAGTTCCATGAGAGTAACCCTCCCAATACTCAGAAACTTTAATCCCAAGAGAGGGGAATTTTTTTGGTGGGGGATGACGGGTAGAGAGAACACAATACCAGAAATCTTTGGAAGGGGTTAGTACACTGGTCAGCAGTTTTTTCAGGAAAGAGCCAGAGACTATTTCAGTATCGTGGTACAATGGCATGGTAGCACAAAAGTAGTCACAATTAGCAAATGACAGTATGTGGCTAAAATCCAAGAAACAATTTGTGAACAGTGAAATCTGAATTTTTCTCATCTCACACAACTTTTTAACCATTTAAAAAATTTTAAAACCACATTTAACCCAGGGCCACGCAAAAAAAAAAAAAAAAAACAGTCAAACGGCTGGATTTGACCACTCAACCAAATTTGGCTCCTGGGGTGTTGTGTGCTGGCCTCTGATCTGATGTGGGGAAATCATGCTGTGTACTGTCTGAAAATCTTCACTCTAAAAATGAATACTCAAGTAGTTTACCCAGAATGCCCATTATCTGAACCATTCCAAATTATTGACATTTCTGGAATTTTAAATCCAAACAAACATGACACGCATAAAGATTTTCTTCAACTCAAACAGTTTCGATTTTGAGATTATTACCCTGGATTTCCTTTCCATGGCAGGGAAATTACTGAATGGAATATAAACATATTTGCCCAATTATAATCCAGTGATTCAAAATGACTTATCAATGAAAACATGGAAACTCAGACAATCATGATGAATGGGTCACCCATAAGACAGACGTGATAGCAAACACCCACTACCAACTGCCTCTTGTTTATAGCCTATGGACTGGCCCACCGAGACATCACCAGTTGTCATTCACAGCCCTGTACTGTACATAGTCTCCACAAACTACCCACAAGATCCAAGTGTCCTTCAGGATGGTTTTTTATTTTATTTTTTAGAATACAAGTAGTTGTTTATTTTTGAAGTGCTCAGAGCAATTCCAGCGTTCAGATGTGTCTAGTACTTAGACACATTGGGATACCAAATGGAGTTCTGAGTCACAAAATTGTTTACTTCCATTTTTATAAAGACTCACTCTAAGATTCCTTTGAGTACCAGGCTCTCCTAATGCAGATGAAATAACTGAACTTTTCAAGGACATAGCTAAGCTAGGCAACCTGCAGTATTTCCCTTTAGA
Source organism: Marmota flaviventris (assembly GCF_047511675.1). Taxonomy (NCBI): domain Eukaryota; kingdom Metazoa; phylum Chordata; class Mammalia; order Rodentia; family Sciuridae; genus Marmota; species Marmota flaviventris. The sequence goes on from NC_092509.1 coordinate 28,158,696, forward strand.
AAATCCTACTCCTCGTTCCCCAATTATGATTTTACTCCTCATTCTACTCTAAGGCTTTCAATTTGGATTCATGTCGGAAAAGTACAACCTTTCAGAAGCAAAGCCAAATTTCCAGATCTTCCCACCATTATTACAGGGCAGGGTGTTGGAAGTGAGGAAAGGAAGTTGAGTTCAAAGTGAGCCCCGTGGATCATCAGGTTTATAACCAAAACCCAGATTCACTTTATCCTTGTTTCAGTGACTTGTGACCACTGCATTGCTCTTCTGCCAAGCCACCATCCCCCTAGTCAAAAAAACTGAACAAAACAAAAAGGAAAACTTTCTCATCCCATCATGCTATACCTTTCAAAGTATGGTGTACCATCCCTGAGACAATTAAGGCAATTACACTCTACCTAGGATATCTACGGAGTAGGAACATGGTTGAGATAGAAGTTCAGGGTCTTCTTCCCATCCCAGTTGGGGAGGGGGAGACCGGGCCCCAGTGGCCACTCCCTGCCTTTCTTCCTGCCTTGGAACCTTGACTTTGCTTACCTTCTTCCTGGTCTTGTGCTCAGAGGCCCTTCTCCACTCCAAGAGATGAATCTTGCTCAGTCTAACGTTACTGTTCACTAATAATAGAAAGGACATTTCTTCCACCTGGAGCTTCTAGTGGTTTGGATTCTCATGGACAGGTAATATAATTCTGGTCAAAGAAATGACAAAGACTCTCTCTTTGACCAACTTTAGTCAAGCTCTTATAAGCCCTCCCCAACTAGGTCTCAACCTTGGCGGGTGAGAACTGCAAATTTAACACAAAAATTTCATCTACCACCTCCTACCTCCAATCCAAAGACTTGAACCAACTCTAACATGGCTTCTGGCAGCCTGAGGTTATATCCCTCAGATGACCCAGCTACCCTTGAGCTCCCATCTGAGAAAACTCATGGCAGCCAGAATTTAGTCCAGCCAACAACTGATGTCACTTTTATTACAGCATTTTTTTAAAAAACAAAATTACAAATCCTTTCTCTGTTCCTTTGATATGTATATGTATCCTGCAACTCAAAACTTTCATTCTCAAGGACCTGAAAGCCATCCTTTTAAAATAATCATCAGGAAGGATGTGCTCTGACTCGCATCTCTAAGAGGGAAAGAACTTCCATAACCCCCAGTTAGCAAACCCAGAAGGATTAATCATGTGGACCAACCTCCCACATGTCTCTCTCATGTTTCCGTTAAAATACGCAGTTACCTCTACAGGAATCAAAATCAATTGTGGGAAAGCATCATTTTGGACACAGTACCTCTTCTGCCCAAACAATACCATAACAGGACTGAAAGGAACCTTACGAATCATCCAATCTAAACTCCTCCGTGGTTTAGAGTCAAACAATGGGAAGTCCAAAGAGGGTAAGTGGCATAGTCTAGATCATCACAGCTATTTGGGCCAGTGCCAGGACCTCTTCCCAGCCCAGTGGTTACAATGTCTGTTAGTAGATTTAATTGTTATGGACAAAGTACCTGACAAGAACATGGGACAGGAAAAGTTTATTATGGTTTCAGAGGTTTAGACCATGGTTGGCCAGCTCTATTACTCTAGGTGTAAAGTGAGGCAGAATGTCAATCATGGCAGATAGAGATGAGAGAGGTGAGCTGCTTAGTGCTTGGCGGCCAGGAAGCAGATTGAGAGGAGACAGAGTAAAAGTATAATCCCCAAGGGCACACCTCCAGTGACCTACTTCCTCTAGTCATGCCACCCAATAATCCAATCAAATTATTAACTCATCAAATGAATTAATCAACTGATTTGGTTACAGCTCCCATAACCTTATCATTTCACTCTGAACACTCCTGCATTGTTTAACACGAGCTTTTGGAGAGACACCTCCTGTCATAATGGCATCCAAAACACATGTGTGACCCAAGGAAATCAGCACTTCCTCTCCTTTCTGAATGGTTTCCTCAGCGTTAAGTGTACTATTGTCTTTAATGGCAAAGTAATGAAAAGTGGAGACATAGGACCTTTGAACACCTTTTATGTTTTTACCCTTTGGTTCTAAAGACCTTTGGAATTATTTGATTGTATTTTAGGTTTTCCTTTGTGTGTGTTTGGGAAGGGGGTGGGAGGAAGATTGAGAATAAAGATGGAGGTGGGAGAGAGGGGGCTGGGATTCTAAGATGGGCAAGATCCTAGTGCCTCAGAGGATGGAAATCCCCCATCCCCGAGTTCAAGGCTTATCTGCTTGTAGGTCCACAGAAGGCAGCTGCCAGGCAGGGAGATTTATGTGACATTCCAGTCCTCTCTATGTTGAATACACAGACCCAACCCTTGAAGTGCCTCCAGGGGTTTTGTACTAGGCTCAAGGAGCTTTCCTGTCACAATGACAGATTAGGCGGAAACAAAACACGGGGTGGAGCAGGGTGCAGTCTAAGGTGGGTTGAGGAGAGAGGTGTGGAAACTGGCCAGGACGCCTCCCCTAGGGCCAAAGATTTAGACAAGTCAACACGGATTCGGAATAATTCTGCTGCCCAAGCTTCACCCATCAGATCACTAGCTGAGGAGTCTGTCCTGACACCCAGAACCAGCCATCCTGACCAAACCAAGCAGGTAGATAAATGGAAGAGCATCTTGCAGATGATAAGGGCTCTGCACTAACACAGGGACTTTGAGGTAACCTTTAGATTCTGCCTCCCTTTATAGTCTGGGTTGGTATTCTTAGAATACAATATGTCAGTGGCAGATAAAGGTGACATGAGGTAGAATAGATGTGCCTAACAACAGGTAAGATGCCTAGAAATAGAACTTCCCTTTAGCAATGTGGGCATTCTCCCTAGTGTTATCAGGGAGCACCTCCACCCAGAAACAGATCTGAATGGCCCAAGCCCAGTGGCTTAGCCACTTGGTAAGTCTCAATTTCCTTATCTGAGAGGTAAAGTACTAATGGGATATGGATCACAAGGTGATGGTGAAAATCTAGCATCACAAGTGACTGCTACCTACCACAAAATGCACTCTTCCCAAGAATGTTTCAGGAAAGAAAAAGGTAGGTGGATCATCTCATCCCTCAATTCTAGTATTTCCCAAAAGCCTATAAAATACTGAGATCCAAACAGCCCAAGGAGTGGAGGAAAAAAAAGAAAACAGTAAAAGGTTCCATGAGTCTTAAATTATCCCAGCTACAGACTAATATAGCAAATCTATTTATAGAAATGGCCATTGTGAGCCCTTGAAAGGATTTTTGCATAAACAATCAGTGTTTTTTCTATGGCTTCTTCCCTGGGGCTCTGGGGCCACTGTATGAAAGTATCCTAGCTCCCTGTCCCTGTGTGCTCTTAAGCCTGAACAACCTGGGAACTTGAGGTACATCAGTCTGATTTCCAAAGGAAGCCTTTGCAAGTAGGAAGAAGCTGATGGAGTTCAAGGACATCTCAAGGTGGAAACAGAAAGGCCTTCCCACCTCAAGTCATCAAATGAAATCAGCACCATTTTCACTGCAGTCCTCTCCTTGGAATCCAGGTGTGTGCCCATCAGCCCCTCAGGAAACTTCCAAGGAGCTCCCTGCTGCCTGAACTTCAAAGAAAATCCACTGGAAAAGTAGAGAAAGTCCCGATGAATCATTTTCAGGGGGTAGGTATGGGAGGAAATGTAAACCTTGGATAGAAGAAGAAATGATTATTTGTACATGGATATGCTAAATGTCAGAGACATTGGCAAACATGGAGTTTTATCAAGTTGATTATAAATAATGGAACGCCGCTCTCTGAGAAGATTGAAAGCAAAATTTGGAAAAAAAAAAAAAAAAGGCCAAGAAGAATGAAAACAGAAAGTGCTGTTTTCCATACCAGAGTCAGAGCTCCAAAACATCTCCCTGCCTTCCTTGGTTTCCCTGAAGTGGAAGGAGTCGAGAAATTCTACCATCAGGTAGGCACCTTCCCTTTCAAGTAATCTGCTTAGAAAAAATATATAACAAGCAGCCATCCCTGAAATGTCTTCCAGACTGCAAGACGACAACTTGTTACAATCATGTGAAATGGGCTCCTACATTTAGAACTGCTTTCTTTTAAGGACACAAATAGTAGTTTTATAGTCATCACTGTTAGATCTAAAACACCACATCAAGTGGCCAGAACGGAACACTAAGTCTCAAATGGTATAAAATGCCATCAAGATATAACAGGGACCCACTTTAAGTCAGACAGTGAGGAGGAAAAAAAAAAAAAAACAACTTAAAAATCATTCATGATACACAAAGTTTTTCCTGAGTAATGTGTCACACGTAGACTAAGATGATTATTTTTAGTTAGAGCTAAAAGCTTAAGAAGTCAGTTTTTGTCTTTTCCTTTTTTGGCTAGAATTGCTAGTGCTTTTATATGGTTTCTTGCAAGTGTTGTGTGTGTGCTTTTCATAAAGGGACATTTAAATTTACATACCTATATATACAACATGCTGTTTTCTACCTCCATTCTTCCTTCACCCAAAGTAATGAAATCTAAACTTTTTATTTGGTTAAGAGGCCTTGGCTGCTTTAAAAATATTTCTGCAGTTAACCGCTGCTTTCAACTAGTGAAAGAAAATAGCTGTGAGAAAGAGGAGGCTACCGAGACTGGATTTCATTCTTGGCATTTCCCGGTTATTTAGAAGGCTCCCTCGATCTCCTCCTGATGTACAGACTGTGACCAAGCACAGGCCAGCTGCTCATCCACCTCCTCTTAGCCTCTGAGTATTAACTAGATCTCCTCCCTCGTTTATCTGCGGTATCCATCTCCATTGCTCTATCGCTAATCAAACACTACCATTCATAATTAGACTGCACTGGGATGGTTCACTGAGACTTATCCAGCCCACATGTTAATCATAACAGAAATCTTAGCAAGCATGTATGCATATACAGTACTTTCTGTGTCTTGGGCACTATTGGAAGAGTTTTACATATTAAGTCATTAAATCATGGGTTACATTGAAATAGAAGAGATAAAAAGAAATCGACAGAAAAGAGACATAAATGAAAGAAAATTTGAATTTAGATGTTCCACATGCTTTTCCAGGTCTGTCATTTCACAAGCTGGTCTCAGGCCTGTAACTCCCTAGTTTCTAGGAAATCTGTAAATCTTAAAACCATAAGTTCACTCACTTATGTTAATTACCTTGTGCACTGTTAGTCCAACAATAAATACATGAAGCAAAGAGAAATGCAATATTTTAAGAAACCTATAATTTAGGGGACTTTCCAGCATTATCTATTGGTCAGATAATGAAGACCGGGTGAGCCCAAGGATCCTGAGACTGATCAGACCACCATAAACCATATTGTGATCACCAGACTGATCTCCTCCCTACATACCCTTCCACACCCACCCTCACCAAGTTTCCTTTAAGAGCAGAGCCTGGAACCCAAAAAGCACCTTTCTCCTTGAGATAGCCAACATCCTTCCTTGAATGTGTCTGGTTTCCTAAATAAATCCCTAGCTAATGCCTTGACTGATGCACTCTGAAATTCTGTCATATCTCCTATCTATTCTCCTACCAGCGCACTTCTTCACTGCCCCCAAACCTCTTACTTTAAGTTGTCTACAGTTCTTTTCCCTTCTGCCCTGCAAAGGGGACATGCAAGTTCCTAAATCTGCTTTGAGGATATTCATTTCTTTCTGTGATGCCCCAATGCTTGTAATATAAAATGGTAATATATTTTATGTTAAGCTATATAAAAGCTATGTAAAATGTATGGCTTTTCCCCCATTAACCAGTCTTCTGTTGGTTTATTTCATAGGCCCGGTTTTGAACCTCAAAGGGTACAGGGAAAATCTCCTGCTCACCCCACCAACAATTTAATCTCAAATGCCTGCATGTTCTCAGTACATTTACTAGCATAGCAGTGTGGCTTTAGGTAAGTCACTTGCCCTCTTAGTCTCTTTCTTCATCTAAAAAATAGAGTTAAGGACATCCAATCACCAACCTATACATCATATGTACCTATATTGCCATAATCACACCTACGCATACAACTAATCTTGAAATTATGGCTAGCAATGTTCATCAATAGTTTACAATAAATTGCTAATTTCTACTACCAAAATTGTTAGATTTTTGAGTGTATTTGTGCATGCATGCATGTGTTGGTGATTACAGGTGCAAATCACTGACATTGTCACAAGGCACATATATTATTTTTATAAGCACCAATGGTTTTGACTGTAATAGCACATCTTAGGCAAACTAAGTGATTAGGCATGACATTCAAAGTATAAACAATACAGTGATTTGTTCCTAAATGTTAATGCTTCTTTTCCCATGTAATCACGAGTCATTAACTTTAGATGCCAGCAGTTTAGAGATTTTAGCTATAAAGAGACATCATGTAAAACAGAACCCTGTTCTGTTGATGATTCACCCTAATGAGAAGGCTTCATTACACATAAAAACTATGAAATGACATATGGAAAAGACAGGTTGCACCCAAGTGTGCAGCAAGGGATTCAGAATGTAATTCACTTATAATTCAATAACTCAGAGTTCTAGGAAAGTGAAAAGAGCTCATTTTAATGATCACAAATAATTAAGTGTCTCAGCAAATCCTCCAACCCAAATTTCTTACTTAGATCCCCTTTACAGGCCATTCTTGGGATGCTCCCAAGGGCAGGCCTTGCTATATCTGTTACAATCTTAAACAAGAAACACCTGGGAGTAATGGAAACAGAGTAAACTGTTTCTGCTCTAGTTTCTCATCCTTGGGCATTGAGTTATTTCTAAATAGCAATACCTGTTGGGGAGATCTCTTTCCTAGCCCTCGAGTTTCCATGTAAAAGGTCTGCCATTAGAAAAACACCCCTGACCCCTCCCACATCTCGCATTCATGTTCCTTAGGAATGGAAGTGAATTGTGATTGATGCATCTGGAAATAGGAACTAAGCATGCTGACTTTAGTCCTACCCTCTCCCCTTTTCTTCTTGGAAGACAGCAGACTATGGGAAGCAACCAGTCTAGTCTTCTCAAAGTAGAAAATTATAGAACATCAGACCCTACAGATGTGTTTTAAAGAAGCTCGGTGAACCCTAAGAAAATACAAAGAAATAATTCAATGAATGAGCAAAATGATAAGTTTAACAGATTCAGAAAAGTTATATAACTTCAGTAACATATTCTGGAGCTGAAAAATGTAATGAATGAAATGAAAAATGAAACAGTTATCAACAACACAGTTTATAAAAAGCAAAAGAATCTGAATACAAAGACAGATTACTAGAAAATATATAGTCAGGAGAAAAAAGATTTAAAACTGAAGAAATCTTATGGGAATCATAAAAAAGCAACTGTTCAAATTTTAAGAGTTAAATAGGGAAAGCGAAAGGATGAGGAAGTTTATTCAAGAAATAATAACAGAAAACTTTCCAATCTGGGGAAAAGATGTAGCTATCCAGGTACAGGAAATTCAAAAGTTTCCAATCAGATTCAATACAAGCAAGACTATACCAAAAAAAAAAATATATCCTAATCAAACTGTCAAAAATGAAAGACAAGATCCTGAAAGAAGATTAAAGAGTCATATCACATATAAGGGAGTTTCAATAAGGTTAGCAGCAAATTTTTCAGAACACCTACAGACCAGATGATATATTCAAAGTACTGAAGGAAAACACTGCCAACCTAGCTACTTTACCAGGCAAAGTTGCCTATCAGAAATAAAAAAAAGACATTCTCAGAGAAGAGCTGAAGGAGTTCACCACCAGACTTGTCTATCAAGAAATGCAAAAAAGATTTCTTTAAGCTGAAAGTACCATTATTAGTAACAAAAAAACCCACAAAATTATAAAATTCACTGGTAAAAGTAAGTACACACTTACATGCAGAAGTAAGTTTTAGGAAATGTTGTGTAGATCATGCATATCTTTAGTATGAATGTTAAAAATCAAAGTATTAAAATAATAGCTACAATAATCTGGTAAAGGATATATGATAAAAGGATGTAAATTATGACATCAAAATTAAAATGTTGAGTGTGGAATAAAAGTGTAGACTTTTTTGCAATTGAAGTTAACTTGCTAGCATCTTACTCTGTTTGAGCTATAAGATACATTATATAATACTTATGGTAATTATAAAACAAAAATCTTTTGTAGTTACATAAAATATAAAAGGGAAGAAAGCATACCCCTGGAGAATATCACATAATCATGAAGAGAACAAGAATGGAAGGAAGGAACAAAGGATCTAAAAAAAAAACAAGTGACAAAAAAAAAATAATTAAAGTTGGTAGTAGTACATCCCTCCCTATCAATACCTTGAACATAAACAGATTAAATTTCAATTAAAAAAACACAGAGTAGCAAATTATATATCCAATTATGGGTTAATACCAAAATATATGAGGAACTCAAACAAGAAAACAACCCGATTTAAAAATTGGGATTAGACATATGTAGCCATTTCTCAAAAAATATAGCCATACAAATGTCCAATATATAGGAAAAATGCTGAGGACCACTACTCTGCTAGAATTGACTATCATAAAAAAGACAAAAGGTAACAAAGGTTGGTGAGGATGTGAACAGAAACCTCTGTATACTGTCGTGAAAATGTAAATTAGTATTGCTATCAGGGAAAACAGTATAGAGGTTCCTCAAAAACTTGTTTGAAAAGTCACACAACTGCATGATTGACCAACCCCACTAATAAATATATATCCAAAGGATATATATTTCAAGATACATGACATGTGAATCCACAAAACAAGTTTTAAATTTAAGTAGACTGAAATTACATCGAGTATATTTTTCTAACCACATTGGTATGAAACTAGAAGTCCACAATAAGAGGACTCTTAAAAAAATCACAAATATGTGGAATTTAAACAACATGCTCCTAAATAATCAGTGGCTAAAAGAAGAAAAAGGAAATTAAAAGATATCTTGAGACAAAAAAAATATGGAAACACAACAAAAGCAGTTCTAACACAGAATTTTATAGCAATAAATGCCTACATCAAAAAGAAGATTCCAAATAAATCTTACCATTTACCTCAAGGAATTATAAAAAGAACAATCTAATCCCAAAGTTTGTGGGAGAAAGGAAATAATAAAGATCAGAACAGAAACTAATGAAAGGGAGACTAAAAAGTTTAAAAAGAAATAAAACTAAGTTTTTTGATCAATAAACCTTTAGACAGATTAAAAAAATATAAAAAATAACGAGAAGATGCAATCAGAACCAGACATAAAAAGGAGACGTCACTTCTGATGTGACAGAAATACAAAAGATAACAATCATGAACAAGTACATGCCAACAAAGTGGATAACCTAGGAGATACTGATATACTGCTAAACTCATACAACCTACCAGCGATAAATCATGAAGAAGCAAAATCTGAACAGAATTATAATTAGGAGTAAGAATGAATCAATTATAAAGTCTTATATGAAGCAGGGTGCAGTGGTATATGCCTTGAATCCCAGCAACTTGGGAGTCTGAGGCAGGAAGATCACAAGTTCGAGACCAGACTTGGTAATTGAGCAAGACCCTGTCTCAAAACCAATAATAATAATAATAATAATAATAATGCTGAAAGAGGGCTGGTGTGATGTAGTTCAGTGGTAAAGTCCCCTGGGTTCAATCCTCAGTCACACACACACACACTCATTTAGGAAGGCTCAGCCTTCATAAATAGATGATTGTAAGTGGATTGCTATGAAAGTGAGTTTGGAGCTCTGTCTCTCAAACCTATCTGCCTTTCACCATGGGATAACACAGTAAGAAGTCACTCCCCAAACATAGGTCCCTTAACCTTAGAGTTCTGGAGGTGGGAAAGTCTAAGAAATAAATCTCTCCTGTCTATGAATTACCCAATCTCAGGTATTCTGTTATAGTAGTACAAAATGAACTTGTGTCCATATTACCAAAGCCACAGACAAAACACAATCCCTACCAAAATTCCAGTTAGATTATACACACACACACACACACACAAACACACACACACTTTAACAGATATAGAAAATATGGAACTACAAAAGACCCTGAATACCCAAAGCAATCCTGAGCAAAATAACAAATCTGGAAACATCCATTCATGTAAACCTGATTTTAAAATCCACTACAAAGCCATAGTGATCAAAACAGCATGGTACTGGCATAAAAATGGATGTTTTGACCAACAGAACAAAACAGAGAGCCTGGAAATAAATCCACACATTTAGGGTCAGCTGATTTTGTACAAAGATGCCAAGAACATACAATAGGGAAAGGGAAGTCTCTTTAGTAAATGGTGCTGGGAAAACTAGACATGCACATGCAGAAAAATTAAATTAAACTCTAGTCTTATACCATTAAAAATAAAAAAACTCAAAACAGATTAAAGACTTAAGACATAAGACCTAAAACTGTAAATTCCTAGAAAATATAGTGGGGAAAGTTCCAGGAGTGGCCTGGATAAAAAGGTGTTTTGTTTTGTTTTGTTTTAATATGAACCCAATAGCTTAGGCAACAAAAGAGGAAATAGACAAATGAGACTAGTCAAACCTTCCACAGTGCAAAGTTAAGAGACAACCTATAAAATGAAGGATAAATTTGCAAACCATTATTCTGATAAGGGATTCATATTCAAAATATGTAAGGTTCTCAAACATCTAAATAGTAAGAAAACAACCCAATTGGGGGAGGGGGAGGCAAAGGACCTGAATACACGTTTCTCAAAAAAAGACATACAAATGGCCAACAGGTTTAAGAAAAAGTGTTCAACATCACTAATCATCAGGGAAATACAAACTAAAACTACAATGAACTAGCTCCTCATACCTGTTAGAATAACTATCATAAAATATAGAAGAGTAAGTAATGTAAGGATGTGGAGAAAGGGAGCCTCCATACATGGTTGGTGGGAATGTGAACTGGTATAGACATTGTGGAAACCAGTAAGGAGGTTCCTTAAAAAATTATAAATCAAATCACGTATGATCCAGCCATTCCATTACTGTGTATATATCCAAATGAAATCAGTATCTGGAAAATATATCTTCACACATGTTCATTACAGTATTATTTACAATAACCAAGATACAGAATCAACTCAATTGTCCATCAGTGGATGAATGGACAGATCTCTCTCTCTCTCTCTCTCTCTCTCTCTCTCTCTCTCTCTCTCTCTCTCTCACACACACACACACACACACACACACACACAAATAGAAGGCTATTTAACCATTAAAAAGTAAATCCTGTCACTTGTGACAACATGGATGAACCTGGAAGACATTCAGTGAAATAAGTCAGTCACAAAAAGACAAATGCTACATGATCTTATTTATATGTGGAGTGCAAAAAAGTTGCCCTCATAGAAACAGAGTAAAACGGTAGTTACTAGGACCTGAGGGTTTCAGAAACTGAGAATATATTTGACAGTAGATACAAATATTCAGATAGGAGGAATAATTTCAAGTGATCTCTTACACATCTTGGTGGCTACAGTTAATATGTTATATATTTGAAAATTGCCAAAAGGGTGGATTTTAAGTTTTCTCCCCACAAAACCAAGATGTGAGGTAATGTGTATGTTAATTAGCATAATTTAGCCCTTCTGCATATGTGTATATATTAAGACACATTTTGCATAATAAATATATTCAATTTTTACTTGTCAAAAAAAATAGTCCATCTACATTTTCCTAAAGCACCTGGCAAAGTTAAGAGTATCATTAAATTCTTCTACTTCTCAATGTCCATCATTCAAACTGGGAAGTCATCTAGTTAGATATGTAATGTCGAAGCTAATTAATATATAAATCTACAGAGTTATAGTACTTTGAGGGGAAGAAAAGCACTGTATTGTTATTAACTGTAGTCAGACCTCACGCCCACCACTGTGCACAGATTCCCGCTGTCCCCACTGTCCCCAGGACCTCATATGCTATATTTATATCAGGGAGTAAAACTCCAGCTTGGGTGAGCAGGAAAGGGCTACTCTGAGCATCTGAACCAAGCCCAGGCACAAAATGAACGTGGCTTCTGTCCTTTTGAAGCTGAATGAGGATGTTTTCTTGCCTCAACAGGTCCTACACAGTGACCATAACTTGGTCTTCGAGAACCTTAGGTGACTCAGACCATGACTTCTCTTATGGGAAAGTAGGAAACTGCACCTGGATATATGTGACCTTGTTGCCAGGTCCAGTGTCCTTCCTGAGCCTTGAATCTCACCTCCTGGCTCTGCTGTCCTGTTGTCCCTGGCAGCTCTAGGCCTGGGTCCCACTGTATCACATGCCCCCAATCTCCCACCCATGTTTGTGACAGCTTCTTCTATGTCTCCTGGGATGATTCTTGACCCTCCTCCTACCGGCAACTGCAGCCAAGCCCCCAAGGCTTGTGCTCCCCCCTCCCTTGTTCTCCGCTGTCTCCCTCACAGCGAACCCATGTCACCTCACTGCTTCACAGTCGCCTCCCAGGCTGGGAGCCTGGACTTCCCTCCACCTCTCACCTCACTGCCATCAGGGCAGAAAACACCCAGTCTTCACAGTGAAACCAGCTCATGCCACACACAGTCCAACCAGCTAGTTATCCCTCCTCCAAGGTCCCAAACTCATACCCACTCCTCAGCTTCCTTTGTTCTTTTGGGTTTTGCATTTGTGTTTGTCATAATACAACAAAGCAGGCCAGGATTCCTCTCCACCTCATGTCCAGTTTCCACAGCCACATCATCTCTGCCATGGGCCCAGCCCATGCTGTAGGGCTTCCATCTTGTTTTCCAGCCTGATATCTGGGTTTCCTGGTGGGTCTTAGTCCCTACCCCAAGCCCCCTCCCATTCTTAGCTGGAGCCCTGACCTTGGCCTAGTTCTTGCTAAGACCCCTTCCTTACCCCAGATGAGTGAGAAACCTATGCCACAGTCACTTAGAGACTCTGGATCACATTCCAGATGTCTTTTAAAAATGAAGAATCTCAGAAACCAGCTTGGTTTGGTTTCTCATTAAGAGGAAATAAGGTGATAGAATAACCCTGACTTTGAACCTGGACAAGTTGGGTTTGGATTCCATTGCTGTAGTTCACTGACCACATGATGGGGTGGGCTTCTCTTCTAAGCCTGGATCCTGGATCCTGCTAAAACAGGAACAACTGTCACCATGCTTTTGGAATTGTGAGTAATAAAAGTGACAATAAGAACAATGACAGCCACTTCATTGACTCAGTCCTATGTACCAGGTGCTCTGCTATGGTCTAAAGAAGCAAAAACCTGTGGCTTGTTTCATTTCTTAAAGATGGAAGAGATCTCTTGCCAATAGATAATCTGATGGGTCACAGTGAAGAAAAGACCAGATAAGCCCTGTCCTTAGAGCAGGAAGACAAAATTTTATGATAACATAGTTCAAGGCCCTGCCCCCAGCCACATGTCCTAGTTCTACCAAGGACAGTAGCCCAACCCACACAATAAGTTATAAGCCTGAGAAGAGGAGAAAGTTCAACAGAGACTCCCCAATAAGGAAAGGTGTGAGCAATGGAAATGGATAGGGATCAGGCAACAACAGATTTACTGACCTAATCCCTGAGTCCTGAAGGGACTCCCATGGGAGGTGCCACTGGTTCTGGCCCATCTGGATGAGCCCTGTGTGTTCAGGGGATGGGGGCAACTAAGTTCTTCCAATACCTCAGTCTCCTTTTAAAATATCTTAGGCAGTGATTATTTGGTGTTTCTGTTCTTACGCCAATGATAAGGTATGAGTTACCTTTTCATTCACCGTACATGTTACTTAGTTTCCACTGATTTGGGCTTCCAGGTAAGTCTGAGCCAGGTCTCATATGCCCAAGGACTCTTATGTGACCCCAGCCTTTGCTCCCAATAATGTCATAAATAAAAAGTTTCCAGAGCAAGCATTAGGAAACCTGGGATTTTTTTTTCCATAACCATTGATAACCTCCATGGTCCTGAGAGGCTCTCTGACCTCCATATTCATCCATCAAAGAGGAATCATACCTTCTCTGGTTGTCAAGATACAATGAGTACAGAAGCAAAGAATCTCAAGAATTGGGAAGCCTTCTAGAAAGGCCCAAGGTAGTCAAAGGACCTGATTAGTAGCCCCTTTATTGGTGGAAGATAAGGGGTGATGAACATAGCACCCTCAAACCTGAAATAATGGAGGCCGCCATAATGAAATATGCTAGATAGGAAAGTCTTGCTGGCCACAGTTAGCAAAAACTCATCTCATATAGAAAACAGAAGCGAAGCTGCAAACTTCCTGTCTGGAGTTTCCATTTGTGACGGGCTGCTTGCTGAACCTGGCCAGGCTGGTCAGCATGTTCCATGCGAGGCGCCATCAACAGAGCACAAGCACAGGGCAGTTCGGCACAGGCCAGAGGTTTCCACAGTCCAGCTGGCAGGGCTGCCCACATTCCTCTGCTCTGGTTTTTCTATCAAAGTGTGTTTTCACAGCCCTTGTTATCTCCAAGAGCAGAGGGGATGGAGCTGACTGAGGGTATATGGATATATATTAGAGAAAAACCAATTATGCAGAATTTGGAAATCATGCATGTGGCCATTTTATCCCCGTAAACCCTTCCTCATAGTGTCCTTCAGAAGGCAGGGGATGGGTGGAGTGGAGTGCCATGGAATCATTGCTCGGCAGGAACATGACGTGCTGAGAAGCAGAGGGTGTGGGACAGAAGACGGAGTTCAAGTTATGAGTCACAGTGGAACCAGGAGCTGAGTTTACATCTAGGAAAACTCATGGCCTTCCCCCATGGCTGAATCTCCCAGGCCAAAATGATACCCCCATATTTCTAGAGAGAAAGGAGGAAGGATGAGAGGGTCAAGAACAGGCTCAGGTTCTTCCTAGTGAGAGGATCTCTCCTCTGAATCCAAAAAAAAAGGGAATGGGGAGAGTGATTTGTAACAGTTCTCCCTGGCAAACCAGAGAGGCCCCTGTATGCCCAGGGTCAGTGCTTGGCTCTCTTCCTCCTGGTACCAGAGGCCCATCCCCTCAAGGCCCACTGAGGGTACCTTGGGCCACCTCCTGAAATGATAACCACCCTGTGGACAGCAAGACCCGATTTCTACCAGGCACAAAGGAAGAAAGCTGGACTAGTTTGATGCATTAGAATGGAGATGGGTGGGAGAAGACTAGGGTAGGCTGAATGCCTCCAGAGACACAGTTAGAGCCCGATAACCCCCTCCTCTTCCCAGTGTTAAGGAAACTTCCTGGAGCCCAAGTCCAAGGTAAGGGATGGAAGAAGAGGATGGAGTAGGACAACAAGAAGACAGAAGACAGAATAATCATGTTAATAGTAATTAAAGCCACCATGTATTAAGTCCTTACTATAAGTGTATTAACGTTAGTTCAGCAATTGAACCCTCCCAACAACCCTATGAGGTAGGTTCTACTATTTTTAGATGAAGAAACTGACCCAGGGAAGGCACGATGCTTCCTATTCATGCCTCATACTTGGGGAATGCCTCCAAGCCTCAGAGAGGTAATGTCAGTCTGCAGGACAGAGGTTGACAAATGCAGCGTTTCTGTGAAATGCTATTCTGTGCTATAAAACAAGTGCCCAGTAAATGACAAAAAAGTATATGAAACTATGCTTAATGTTACTCATCATTAGAGAAATGCAAATTGAAACCACAATGAGATTCCACTTCATTCTCCACCAGGATAGCTACTATTTAAAAAAAGGCAGAAAATAAAAAGTGTTGCAAGAATATGGAAAAACCGAGGCCCTCATGTACTGGAGCAGGGAATAGAAAATGTTGCAGCTGCTGTGGTAAACAATATGGTAGATCCTCAAAAAAAAATAAAAACTGGAATTATCCGATGATCCACCAATTCCATTTCTAGGAATATGCCCGAAAGGATTAAAAGCAGAGTCTCAAAAATACATTGATATCGGCATCTTCATAGTGGCATTATTCACAATAGCCAGGAGGTAGAAGTGGCCCAAATGTTCATTGAGAGATAAATAAAGAAAAATGTGGTCCATACATACAACGGAATATTATTCAGACTTAAGGAAAAGGAAATCCTGTCACATGCTACAATACAGATGGACCTTGAGGATATTATGCTTAGTGAAATAAGCCAAACACAAAAGACAAATACTGTCTGATTCTACTATATATTGTACCTAGAGTAGTTAAATTCATAGAAGCAGAAAACACTAATAGTGGCTGTGGGAAGAGATGAGGAGTATTATTTAATGCGTAGACAATTTCAGTCTTGCAAGATGCAAAGGTGAGATATGATACATAAAAACGTGAATATAACTAACACTACAAAACCATATACCTGAAAATCACTCGGGTGGTAAATTTAATGGTATGAGTTTTTGCCATAATTAAAAGTAAAAATAAACAGGAGTTTGACAACCTGTTGATGGGAGCTTTTGTGAAAGTGTAGGAAAAAGAAGTACCACTCAGTGTTGACCCTCAGCAGTGACCCACCTGGGTCCTTGCTGCCTGCTATGTGGCAGGTGCCTTAGACCAGATCATTGCCTGAGCCAGAGGGTTTTCTGGGAGTCTTTGGTGTTTCAACTTCCTGGATTCTTTGATAGGTCTTCTTTTTTAAAAAAATATCTTCATTTTATTTTTATGTGATTCTGAGGATTGAACCCAGTGCTTCATATGTGTTAGGTGAGCACTGTACCACTTGAACCACAACCCTAGCCCCTGATAGGTCTTATTTTAGCACAAACACAACTAAATTCTTGAATCCCATTCATAGATGAAAATCTAATGACCAGGTTTGGATCTCCTTAGGACTTCACTACAGCTCAGTCTCCCTAATAACATGTTCCCTCAGTTTTATAACTGATAGTCAATATTTTTGGAACACCCTACACATCAGAGACTTGTAGTTTTGGGTGTTTTATAGACATTGTTTTATAAAATTGAAGCCCCTTAGAGGTGAGTATTATGTGCCTACCTTGTCAGTCACATAATGACAGGCTCCAAGGCTCCTGAAGCTGAGGAATTTCCAAAGGTCAAACACCTGTTGAAGCCAACTTCCTCTGCTCTAGTCACTATGCGGGATTTTCTGATCAGCCCCTTTCCTAGGTTTAAATGAATATTGTGGTTTTTGGATGCCACCATTCACACCCTCTTCCCAAGACCCTGATCCTGCTGATATCAGGGGCCATCTCTCTCATAAATGTCCTCCATGCAGGGTCTTTGGCCTCTGCCCATCTCAGAGGACTTCGTAAGGAAGGAATCACTGCCCTTCCCACCCCACCCACCCATTAAACCCCCCACACCTGTCACATGCATATTCCAGGCCTCCTCACCATCCTCTAATGGAAACAAATCAAGGTTCACTGGGGTCCTTGCCTCAAGACCAACCTCTGGGTAGGATTGAGCTTTCTGGAGTTCTGCTAAGCCTTTACCTGCTGAGCATTTATTCAGTCTTGTAATGGAAAAGATCATAAGTCTCAGCAGCCTGTTAGAAGAAAAGCCCTTTAAAGAGAAAACAAATCCACCAGCTCAATTCAGCACTGGCTGTTTTTCAACCAGAGGAAGGATGGGCAAATGAATTGGAACCACCCCTCCCGGGGTCTCAGAATACACAAGCTTCCCTCTGCAGATGGCCAGGTCTGCAGCAGTAGCTCTGAACAAGCTGGTGCCTACCTGCCAGGAATCAGGTGGGTGAATCTTACTAACAGTCATTGTTGCCAGAACCTTCTCCTACACAAAGTGGTACCCCTGGCAGTTGATAGAAAAAACGTAGGTGTTGTACAATAACCCAGCAATTTTTATAGAAAGGCATCGAAGCACTTTATTCTGACTATTCTTTAGCCGTGTTAGCAAGGGTGACAATGGGCCAATTTGCAGGTTGGAGATTTAGTTTCCCTTGAGTTGAAATGAGCCAGGCTAGAAATTGGGACACAGCCCATCATGAACCTGGGCCCCATGATACACCCTTCTACACTACATTATACAGGAGGTGGAAATCCCTAGGCGGGCATGCCTCTGAGCCCTGTGTCTCCCCAGGTGGGAACCAGACACTAGAGAAACGTCATCTCAACCTGCTCACGCCCTAGCTCTCTTGGCCAGAAAGAAACCTCTGCACATCTCTAGAGACCCGGACTCTACTCTTTCCCCTCTGGTGGGGGAGAAGCAGCAGGAGGGAGAAGTGGCCTGCAGTCAAGAGATGATCTTAGAACGGAAAGAAAGAGGTGGGGGTTCAGGAGCTGGTGACTCAACATTCACCCAGCATTCATTCATGGGGCACTTGCTACTCGCTGTGGACTAGGGTGCAGATACACAGCTGGAGAAGAAACACCCCCACCTTCAAAGAGTACCCAGAATAAGAGAGAAGAGTATGGGGCTTGGGGGTAGAAGTGACAGGGACAGGGAAAGCAGTGGCCAAGAATTCTAAGACGGAGAATTCTACCACACACAATTGAACTGTCGAGGATCTGTGTCACATACACACGTCCATACTCCTAAGAATCCATAGCCATGAAGAAAGGGATCTTATGGGACTTGTTTTTCTATATCTGATCCATGAGCCTACTGGCCTACTTTTTGACAACAAAAAATAGATGAAAATAGATATGTGGCCCTCTAAATATGCCCTTTCTAACATGCAAAATAATTCAATTCTTGCTGAAAATCCAGTAAGCCTGGGTTAAAGGAAGGAATTAGGGGGAACACAGGAGATTCTTAAAGACAGTGGGACTATTCTCTAAGATCCCATCAGGAAGAATACACGTCATTGTACATTTGCCCATATTCATAAAATACACAATACCAAAAGTGAACCTGAATGTAAACTATGGACTCCAAGTCATAATGATGAAACAGAGATGTTTCCAGATGGTTTGGATAGTGAGGAAGGCTGGGGATGTGGGGGGACAGGAGGTATAGGGGAACTCTATCTTCCGCTCCATTTTTCTATGAACTTAAAACTATTTTAAAAATACAATCATTTCTCAAAAACCCAATAATAACATTGAATCAAGGAATTGACAAGAGTTTGCGGTTCCCAGCCAGCCCACTCACCCTGAACGCTCTATCAAAACTGAGTCCTCTCCACCGTCCCTATGGAACCCACACTCTGATCTAGGCAGAGAATGCCACATGCCAAAATGGGGGCCACTGCACATGCTAGGCTTTTGAGCCTCTGTGCCTACCTACTGGGGTCAAAGATTTAAAGAGACATTCACTTAGAAGCTCAAATCCCTCAATCTGCAAACTCTACCCTGAACATCCTTCTGAGATGAAATTAAATGGGCCCAAAGGTCAGTCATATTGGTATTTACCAAACCTGAGAGCTCTCATTCGCCTGCTGGCTTTCTATTGTCTGTGCCAAGAAATGAGTGAAAATCTCATTTACATCTCAAAATAACCCTGGAAAAGGGCTCATTATCCTTTTTTTTTTTTTTAACAGCTAAAAAAGCTGAGGCTCAGACTTGCCTAATAGCATGGCCACGTTGCACAGTTAGTAAGGAGCAGTGCTAGGATTCCACCCCAGATCTGCCCCAGTTCAAAACTCAAGAATGAATCCACCACTTGTAAGCATCCATAAGAGAAAAAGCTGTGACTTCTACATTTTTCTTTGATGTCCCTAAACGGCGTCCATCCCGGAGTCCTTTCAGCTTCTAAAAGGGAGAGAGCAAAACCCACCCCATGGCTGCTGGCTGCAATGCTGACAACCACAACATCTAAAACCAATTTTCTCAGGTCTCTCCAGGAAGCACAAATCCCCAGCATGAGAGAAACATCCTTGCAGCATGGATTGGCCACAGGCTAAAGAAATGACCTTCACAGAGGGTTTCCATTAATTAGCGTTTCATAGAAGATAAAATCCAAGCCCTCGCAGAGCCTTTCCTAAATCTTCACAAGTTCAAACCCTAGGAAGATTTATTTTTGACTCCATCAATAATATCTCATCATACATAGACACGTATTGAGTTCCTACTGTTCATAAAAAGAATTGGGGCTAAAAGAAGATTTCTGCTAATAGTTTCAGGTAAACACTCATAGAAGTCACACTGGGAATAATCATGGACTTAATCTTCCTCTGGAATAACAGGGCAGAGGAATAATCCAGGCCTGGATTCATGTGTAGAGGGAGTATGGATGATGTCAACTCTGCAGTTTAAGGGTCACAATATGTCATCTAGGAAAGAATGATTGTTTTGCTTTCTTGCTTTGTAAATATTTGCTCCATTTACATTTTATGGTTAAAGGATCAAAGTTTTCAAATGCAAATGTTTGTGGGGCACTAATAAATTTTCCTACTGCCCTTTAACATTTTGAGATATTCTATGGAACCAGCTGTGTAGCAGAGACTGGGGGGTTACATGACACAGTAAGGAAAGTTTTGGAGGAGCAGAAGAAAACTGTACAAACTGGGGATTGGGAGACAGAAAGAGAGAGGAGGCTAGAAAGGCAGGGAGCCTGAGCTGCAGGCAGGTGGCCAATCTGGGGGTCTGCAGGGAGAACTGGAGAGGAGACTAAGAGGAAAGAAGTCAGAGAGCACACAGAGGGCCTGGTGTCCAGGCCCAGCTACAACTCCTGAAAACTGGAAAATCCACCTTCTCTCCAGCTCACAATAAGGAAATGGAAAGAAGGCCCTTGGAGCAGATAAACAGAAATAACTCAGAAGGCCTCTACAAAGTGTAGAAGCTGTGCAAAATCATTTTACTTTGCAAAACTGTTCTTCCTGTGTGTGTGTGTGTGTGTGTGTGTGTATGTGTATATTTTTATTTATTTTATATATATTATATATAATTTGTTCATTTTACTTGACTTTTTCTTTCTTGTTTGTTTTTTGATACCAGGGATTAAATCCAGGGGCATTCAACCACTAAACTACATCCCCAACCCTTTTTATTTTGAGACAGGGTCTTGCTATGTTGCTTAGGGCTTTGCTAAATTCCTGAGGCTGGTCCCGAACTTGTGATCTCCTGCCTCAGCCTCCCAGGTCACTGGAATTACAGGTGTGTGCCACTGCACTGAGCTACTTTGCTTGACTTTCAATGACTGTTTTGCTTTATTGCAAAGCTGTGACAAAGGCCTGTGCATTTTTGAAACCTTTGTGAGTCTACAATTATTCTTAGATTTTATCATTGAAATTGTAATCATTGCATTTAACATCAAATCAGCATCACTAGGCAACCTGGCAGTAGGTGTAGCACCATGGCCGGGCCTTTGTTTTCATGATATGACATGAAGGGTTTGGATTAGACAACCTCTCAGGCCCCTTCTAGCCCAAACATTCTTCATCCTGTGTCCTTGCAAAATTAACAGACTGGCCTCAAGATTACTGGGTAATGTCTGGGGCCCTGAGCTCCTGGAACATGCTGGAAGCATCTAGAATTTGTTTAGAGTCCTGGAGGATGCGTGGACCTTCCAAATGTTACAGCCCATTTACCAAAGGAAGGTGAGAACCAGCCAGGGGGAATGGAGCCCAACAGCATCCCAGAGGTTCTTCCAGAAAGAACAAAAGAAGTTTGAGGAGACAGGAGGCCATCTCCCCTGGCTCAATGCTCACAGGCAGCATTTGTTCTAGCCAGTGCAGTCAACCCAGAATGTCCCGATAGATCTAGAAAACTCCAGTGCACGCTGAGAAATGGGAGAGCTGAAGCCACTGCCCTGGGCGAGAGGATGAGGAAGCACAGGGCCTCCAGGAGAAGAGGGCATGGGTAAGAGGCAAGGACAAAGCAGAGACTCGTCCCCTTCCCCAGAGAGAATGGCATGAGCCAAGATGTCCACAGGGAGAGCTCAGTGGTGACAAACTCTGCATCTGAGACAACATTTCTGATTTAAAACCACAACTTTATGGCAAGAGATCCCAGGAGGCTCCTATCCCTCCTTGCACAGCCCCTGGGAAGACCGTGAACACATGCAGCACCTGTGTCCCTGTGGGGATGATGAGACATTGAGAGAGAATTTAATGAAGTCAGCAACTGCAGGAGGCTTTGGGAGCAGTAGTCAGAACTTCTATTTACTACCCGTGTGACTCCCAGGATGCTTATTTCTGTCTCTCAAGTTTTGCTTCTAGCACCTTATCACATCTCCTTAGTAACAAACCCAGAATAGGGCGCCCATGGGGCCAGGTGTAGACTGGCTTGAGGAGTCTCCTCTTTAGATGCAGAGAAGACCCTCTGGGGAGGACCACTCTCCTTCCTCCTTAGGCTCTCTGGAAAGGCTTGAGGGATTGAAGAATGGATTTCATTACACAAGAACAGAACACAAATTAAGGAAAAGGCAAGGCCACCCAGAGAAGCCTCTTCAGGCAGCCAGGGTGGGAGCTTTTCCTGCTGACCTCAGACTTTTTTTGGCACAAGTGCTAGAACTGAGGACATTTTGGAGGCAGTGTCCGGGACTAGAGTACCAACTATTTAAAAAGCTCTGATTCTAGTTCCTCCCAAGTTTATGGCTTACTATTATCCATTTTGTTGATGGAGTAACTGAGTCATGCTGAGATCACATGATTATCAACCATTTAATAACGAGAGCTGATCTAGCATGGATCAAAATCTATAGCCATGGTCATAGGCCACGACACGGAGGAAACTGGAGGAAGTTATGCTAAGTAAGACAGCTACACTGAAAGACACATATAGCCTGGTTCTGTTTATAAGAACATCAAGAGTAGTTAAACTCACAGAAGCTTAAAGCAGAATGCTGGTGCCAAGGAGTAGGGAGAAGGAAAAGGAAGTGGCTGTTTATGGGCGTAGAGTGTCTGTAATAGCAAATAAACACCTTCTAGAAATCTGCTACACAACATCCCATATTTCACTCCATAATCGTTACCACCACATAACCACTGCACTATTTTTTTCCAGTCCAAAAATTGGCTTCCAACGTTTCTTGGAGTTGCTGTGCTGGTGAGGTCACATGATTACCAATGAGTCAAAAAAGAGTTGACCTAGGACGGATCAAGACCTATCAAAATTCAACTTACCATAAGGAGAAATGTCTCCAGCCATTGCTGTGACGAGAAAGGACAACGTGACATATTCAACTGTCTGCGTGAATAGAACCTCAAGGTCACTGCACCGAGTGAAAAAAACAACCTCGAAAGGCCCCTGCTGTGTGTTCACCTGTACATGACCATACAATAAGGACACCGGTGTGGGGAGCAGGTCAGGGGTCACCAGGGTGGAGTGATGGGCAAGGGGGAAGGGGTGGGTAGGAACCGTGTGGTAAAGGGACAGTTCTGTATCTTGACTGTGGTCAAGATGACAAAATGGCATAGCCTTACACACACACACATATCTGAAAAAGCTCAGGATTGGACCAACATATGACCTGTTTTTAATAACATATGACAGTCGCACAAGACATTCATCAACAGTGAGGTAGCATGACTAAGGGGTACATGGGACCTGACTTTGGAACTGCCTGTGAATCCATCAGCATTCCAGAACGGTTCTTTTCAGCAATAGCGAGAGCATTTGTCAGCGTTCAGAAGCAACAGCTGCATGTCAATGGAACTCTTTCTGATGGAGGCAGGAGACAGCCTACACAGCACAGTCACAAGTCCTAAAGTCACCAATCCTCACCTCCAGGTGTTGGAGAGCACCCTACTCTTCATGTGAACTGCCTACCCTCAAAAACAACTCAACCACTTCTGGTATAGACTGGCTTTCCTAGGCACCTGGTTTACCCAGCATGGACCTTCCCTGACCTCACCTCTGCGCCATCTCTGAGCCTTCACACATGCACCTTCCTGTCTGAATTCATCTCCTCTCCAACAAATCCTTCCCATCTCACAAGGCCCAGCAGGAATGTCCATCTTTCTACATGGGTTAACTGTACCCTGTCACTTGAGTTCAGAGACCAGGTCGGATTCTTCCACTATATTCTCCCCAGTCCATTACACAGTGCTAAGAACAAAGGGAAGTACTCAAAAATCCTAATGGGTGAAGGCCTGTCTGCCTTGAGCTCTCATGAGTATTGACAGGGTCACATGAGCTACAACATATCATCTCACCTGTAACCAATGCACATAGTCCTCAACTTATGACAGTTCAACTGATGACTTTTTAGCTTTATAACGGTGCATATGTGACACAGATTCAATAGAAAAAAACATACTGGAATTTTGATCCTCCCCAGGATAGTGACATGCAGTCTGAGCCTCTTGTGTTGCTGCAGTTCACAGTCAGCCACATGGTCACGAGGGGAACATCCCATGCTCTATACCATGTTGTTTGATTAAGGTGTGTTGTTCAACACATCAGGTGTGTTAGATGCATTTTTGACTTAGGATATTTTCAACTTATGATGGATTAATTGGAGGCATCCATACTTCATACTTTTTAAATATGTTTCCTGTTTTTTCTATTTGATAGATACAATTAGACCTATTTTACAGGTTAAAAAAAAAAATGAGCTCCAAGTGGTCAAATGATATCCAAAGTCACAAAGTTAGTGATGACTGAGAGGTAGGGCCAGAGAATAGAGTTCTGGGTTCTATCAAGACACAAATTGCTGTCTTAAAACTTTACCTTCAACCAGGCAATTAAGATACAAATATTCCTGAAGGAAGTGGAACATCTTACAGCACAAAATAGGGCACTGGCCAACAGCCCAGAGGTGGCTGAGGCCCTGTAAGAGGACACAAACTTTCTAAGAAAGTGGAGACAGAGGAGTGGATTGTGATGAAAGTCAAAATAGGAAAACACAGGAGAAGCTCCACTTTCACAACACATCCTGAATCCTCCCTTTCTCTCCAGTGCCACTGCTAGACGCTGGTCTAAGCCTCCATCATTCTGAGCTGGATTATTCCAGTAGTTTCCAATTGGTCTTCCTGCTCCCCATCCCCCGACCCAGGTAACCGGTGGCTCACTTGGCAGCCATAGTGTCAGTTTTCTGAAACATCAATCACACCACTCCATTCAATGGCTCCTTGAGGCACTAAGACCTAAACTTCTTGTCCTTGCGTGGAAACCTCCAAACGGTCTGGCCTTTGCTCACTTCTCTAAACTCAGCTTGTCCCCTTCTTCCCTTGACCAATTTTGCTCCATCCATAGCCTCCAGCCCTCAAGCTCCTAGAGCTCCTAGAGCTGCTTCCATCAGGGAAACTGCTCCAGCTTTTTCTTCTATCCAAAATGCTCTCCTACCTGATCTTTGCATAGTTGGGTCTGGGTCATCAGATTTTAGGTTAAAAGCATTTCCTCAGCCTAAGGTAGCTGCCAGTTCCTCTCTACCATATTATCCTCTTAATTCTTAGCCAAAAAGCTACCAGTATCTGATATTACTGGTGGCAACGGATATAGCAGGTTTTCTGTAGTGATTGCTGTAGCAATTTTCATAGTTCTTCTTGTAGCCCGAGGTAGTGACTAATCTAGTGACTGAGACTGACATAGTTACTCTCTCCCCCACTCCACTCTATGCTCCAGGAAGACAGGGAACTCTTTTTTCTTGTGGGTTTTTTTTTCTTTTGTAGCCTCAGTGCCAGACACATAATAAGTCCTTATTGTATATTTGTAGAATGAAAGCATGAATGGATGAGAAAGACCACTGACCTACTTGCCTCACAGATTTGACTACATCTGGCCAAATGAATGATGATGATCTGGGAATATGCAAACAGCCTTCATCCATGATTATACTGGAAAACACTATAATCATCCTATAAGGTCTGCAGCAAGGCTCGCCCTTCTGAGGGCTTCTTGGAATACTTAAAACATCATCCCCTTGATGGATTTTCCAAATTTCTCAAGCTTCTCTTGTCTACACGATTCATGAGAGTCCCTTTCTTCATATCAATACTGTCACTCAACGACATGAATGCCTATTAAGCATGTGGGACCATGCAAGATGCTGGGAACACAATGGTGAATAAGGAGTTTATATCCTATAAACTATGGGGAGACAAAGACATTAAACCAATCTGTTCACAAACCATTGCTTAATTACAGCTGGGATAAGAGCCACAAAGATGAATGAACGTGTCCTGGTGGGTCACTGGAAAACAAAATCAGGCCAGCAAAGGCAAAGAAAGGGAAGCAGGTAGGAGAGGGTCAGGGAAGGAACAGTTGTGTGGTGCCATGAATGCCTCTCGGTTTGGGAGGCAAGAGACCAGGTACAGATCCATGGACCTGAAGTTGGGAGAGCCCATTTCACTTCCTGCTTGGTCACCACTGACCCACATTTCACTTAACCTGGCCAGACCCCAGTTAACTCAACCATAATGTGAAGAACAGAATCAACATCTGATGTGTACAGAACCCTCAGGAAAATAAAGCATAACCCCTTTGACTTCCAGAGGTGAAAACTATCTAATTTCAATGAATAAGTTATGTATTGAGCATATACTAATTATATGAAGAGTCCTAAGTTCCAGAACAGTGAGCTACTTTTCCCAAGATCACCATGGTTTAGTGAGCATGGTCTAGATTGAAATCTAGTTCTTCCGATTGTCAGTCCTGAATCTTCTTCAAAGGTATTCGCTGCCTTCCACATCAGGACCCAACCCTGCCTATGCAACTTCCCACTTTTCTCAGTGCTACAGGCCCAGCTTCCAAAAGCATTCCAAGCTTAAGATTCATTCCAGATCTTCTGAAATTCTGGGCCTCAGGCAGAGGTCACACACCTCCATTGCTTACTCCAATACATACCCTCTGATCTTAAATGCTCAGCTCAAGCCAATGCTCCCTCTCTTACCATCCTCCATTCCAAGTTACTCCAGAGCAGCAGTTCTTGAAGGTCTACAGAGTTCCAGGGAACCAGTGATCCTTCCAGGTGGCCAAAACTATTTTCTGACTAATACCAAGGTACCACATGTCTCTTTCACCATGTTGACATGTACACTGCTGGTGCACAAGCAAAGGTGTTAAACAGATGGCCTCTTGGTGCCAAGGCAGTGGTACCAAAGAATACTCGTGATCATGGTCTTCTTTAGCACTGTGGGCTGGCAGAAAATTTAAGCAGTAAAAAATTTTAATTTTACTAAGACTTGACTCTTGAACACACATTTTTAATACTCTGAAGAAGTGAAATGTGCACATAAAGCCCTTCTGTGCATTCCCATTGCAGCAGTTGTGTCAAGGACAGGACCCATGGTTGAGTTCTCAGCCAAACTAGAGGCTTTCTCCAGTTTGGATGCGAGGTGTCCTCCAAAAGGTCACGTGTGAGACAATGCAAGAAAGTTCAGAAAAGAAATGATTGAGTTGTGAGAGCCTTAACCCAATCCACTGATTAATTCCCTAATGGAATTAACTGAGTGGTAACTGGGGGAGGTGGGGCACTAGGGGAGCATGGCTTTGGGGTATATACTTGTACCTGGTAAGTGGAATCTCTCTCTGCTTCCTGATCATCATGTGACCTGTTTCCCTCCACTACACTCCTCCACTATGATGTTCTGCCTCAACTTGAGCCCCAGGGAATGGAGCCTGCTGTCTCTGGATTGAGATCTCTGAAATTGTGAGCCCCTAAATAAACTTTCCTCCCCCTAAAATTGTTCTGGTCAGATCTTTCAGTCACAGTAGTGAAAAAGCTGACTAAAGCGCCAGCCAACACTATTTTCACTTGAAAGGATGAATAGCAAATTATATTTATTCAAGGTTGAGTATTTGATAGATAATTCCTTGAAAAATAAAATACAGTAACCATGGCGCTTCAAAGAAAACAATCATTTTCTCCCAATGATAAAATTTGAGCTGTCAAGCAAAAATGAGACAATTCGGTGTCTGAATATCTGAATACTTCAAACTAATGTTTTCTGAATGGTCCATGCATCATGTTATAAAATCATATGTTAAAAACATCCACTAAAAGCACAAGATAGATGGATGATTTTCTTATAGGAATACTAAAAGTTTCACTGAAAAGGTCTCAGATTCTACATTGCAATTCACTTTTAAGAAATTACCCTTTTGAGTTGGGGGAGGGCAGTATCAGAGAAGAAATACAGAAAAGGAGACACTTAACAGGTGCTCAAGTACTCCCCGAAGGATGAATATGTTTGCTCCTGATCAAATGATACCTGGGCACACTCGCAGGCATACCTTTAAATCAAATTGCTCCAGGATTCTTTGGGGAAGATCTTCATGAACTGAGCTTTGACTTTGTTGGTCTACTCCAGTTTCAAACCTCACTTTTGATGCTACAGATCCTCTTTCCTATTCCTATTTACTTTAAATCATCAGAAAATGTGGGCAGCCAGTCTGAATGAATTCACATACTCCTTCCTGTGAGAGAAAGAGAAGCTCGTAGTGACCTGGATATGGCTCCGATCCTCAAAGTAGCAGAATGTGTCTTCAGACGTAGGCATGTCGCCCATGGATGGAGCTACACTCACCTGTTCCTTTGTGATATTTCCCTTTGCCCTGTTTGGGATAGAATGTTCCATGGAAACACCGTTTGTGTGTCCCCTTCTCTTGCTCTGCCTTTTTGAGTGTGGCCTTCCTAGATGTCAGTCAACCTGCTGACTGCAGACATCACAAAGCTAGATTCAACCCCCCTGAAACCTGACCCCTTGCCTCATTTGAGTGGCTTCTCCTCAATAAAAGGGTTCAGCATGTGCTCACTCTCTCTCTTTCTGAGGACCCTTAAGGTCAGAGGAGCCGTCACAGGACCCCCAAAGAAAAAGGTATCTCTGTCTCTTGTGTGGTTATTTCCCGCAGCCCAGTTCACCTGGAGTGACCCTGAGTGTTTTAGTCATGAGGAATGTTATAAGAAAATACTCTTCCTTCCTTCCCTGGTGAGATTCTACCCAAGTTTGACCAGATGTTCTTCATAGGCCCACTCAGAGAGAAACATGTACTTCTGGTGCCAGCAAAGTTGAAGTAAGCTGACTATAGCCCACGACTCCAATTATAAATAAAAAAAAATCTGCATATAAAACAAAAAGCCAAACTCTAGGAATGAAACTAATATAAGAACTAAACTCTAGGAACAAATCAATTAGAGGCAATGGGACCTGACCAAAGGAGGGTGAATCATGGACTATTCATAACACCTTCAGGAGAAAGCTCTTATTTCTATTTAGGAGACAAGAGTAAAGGGTCCCTGTGTACCAGAGAGAATGGAGGAAGTCCTTGGGTTTTGTCCATTTCATTTCTTTTCTCACTCAGCCTAGCCCTAAGGCCAACACAGTGTCAATCTGAACTGCCAAGAACACAGGCAAGAACAGATAACCTGAATCATCCTAAATCTATTAAAGAAATGGGATTAGGGGCTGGGTATGTAGTCAATGATAGAGTACCTGCCTAGCAGGTGTAAGGCCCTGGGTTTGGTTCCTGGTATTGTGTGAAAAAAAATAAAGAAAAATACATAAACTAGTAATTTAAAATCTTCCAACAAAATAAAACTTTAAGCCCATATTATTCACTGGTGAATTCTACCAAACTATTATGGATTGAATTTGGTCCCATAAAATTCATATGTTATGGGCTGGAGTAGTGGCTCAGTGGTAGAGCACTTGCCTGGTATGTGTGAGGCACTGGGTTTGATTCTCAGCACCACATATAAATAAATAAAATAAAGGTCCATTGACAACTAAAAAATATTTTTTTAAAAAATTCATATCTTGACACTCTAACACCTGATACCTCAGAATGTGACTATTCTTGGAGACAGGTCCTTTGAAGACATGTTTATCTTAAAATGACCTTTGGGGTGGCCTTAATGCAATCCTTATAAGTCCCTAACCCAACCTGACTGGTGCCCTTAGAGGGCACATCCAAAGACACATCAGGGGCACATGTACAAAGGGATGATCCTGCGAAGGAAAGTAGTCATTAGCAAGCCAAGGAGAGAGTCCTTAAAGGAACCCAACCCTGCTGGCATCTTGATCTTGGACTTGTAGTCTCAGAACTATGGGAAATAAGTTTCCCTTCACCTCCCTGTCTGTGGCACTTTGCTATGGCAGCCTTACCAGATGAATACATAAACAGTGAAAAGAAAATTCTACAAAATCTCATCCAGAAAATAGAAGGAATACCTCCCAACTCATTTTGTGAGGCCAATCTTGCTTTTCTTATAATTATAAGAAAATTAACTATAGACCCATATTCCTTATAAGCATGGGGTTAAGAAAGTCTTCAACAAAATATTAGCAAATGGAATCCAGCAGTAATATAATATCACAGATGGCAACTTCCTTAATCTCAAGAAAGGTATCTACAAAAAATGACAGTTAACATGTTTAGAATAGGTTGTGGACTCTCAGCACTCCATGCAACCTCATACTGAGGATCCTGGCCCAAGCATCAAGAAAGAAATAGAAGGCACATTCTCTGGAAAGGTAAAAGTAAAACCATGTCCATTGACATAATCATTCACATGGAAAATGCCATGGTTGGTGCAGTAGCACACAACTGTAATCCCAGCCACTTGGGATGCTGAGGCAGAAAGATTGCAAGTTCAGGGCCAGTCTCAGCAATTTAATAAGACCCTCTCTCAAAATAAAAGATTTTTAAAAGGACTGGGGAGATGGCTCAGTGGTAAAGCACACCTGGGTTCAATTACCAGTTTTTTAAAAAAGAAAATACATTCAGTATACAAAAGCTTTTGGAATAAGTGGGTTTAGAAAGTTATGGGTTCTGGGATTAATATACAAATATCAGTTGTATTTCTAGAGGCCAACAATAAAAATTTAAATGAAAATATATACCAGTACCATTGATAATAGCAGCAAAATTGGAATATAGAAATATAAATCTAAAACTATGCATAGGAGATATATGCTAAAAATTATAAGACATCGATTTAAAAAAATCAAAGGAGGTCTAAACAAATGAAAATATATGAAGTTCTATGGATTGAACAATGTGATATTGTTGATATGTCAGTTCCTCCCAAATAAAAACTAGGGCTTATGCTGCAAGTATATGGTATAGCATTGACCTATAGATTCAATGTAGTAACATTCAAAATACTAGGATTTTTTTTTCAGTCATCAACAAGCCATTTCTAAAATTTCTGTGGAAAGGCAAAGAAATTAGACTAAACAGTTTTGAAGGGCAAAGTTGGAAGATTACACTATTTAAGATTTGCTATAAATCTCCAACAATCAAGATAGTTGTGGAATTGATAAAAGGATAGACATACAGAGAAAAATAGAGGGTTCAAAAAAAACTCACAAATATAGTTGGTTGGTTTTTGACAAAAATGCAAAGACAGTTCTAAAGGGAAAAGAGAATCTTTTCAACAAAGATGAGCTGCATCTCAGTGATAGAACACTTACCTAGCATGTGTGAGGCCGTAGGTTTGATCCCCAGAGTTATGGTTTGGGTGTGAGATGTCCCTCAAAAGCTCATGTACGAAACAATGCAAGAGGTTTAGAGGAAAAATTATTGGATTATAACAGCCTTAATCCAATCAGTGAATTAATCCTTTGATGGGGATTAATTGAGTGGTAGCTGAAGGTGGGTAGGGTGTGGCTGGGGTGGGTCCCTGGGGTATAAATGTTGTATCTGGTGAGTAGAGTCTCTCTCTGCTTCCTGATCATCTTGTGAGCTCCTCCTCCTCCATGATGTTCTGCCCCAAGAAATAGAGCCAGCTGTCCTTGAACTGAGACCTCTGAAACCATGAGCCCTTAAACAAACTTTTCCTCCCTAAAATTGTTCTTCTTAGGTCTTTTAGTCACAGTTGCAAAAAAGCTAAGACACCCAGCATGACACACAAAAAATTATATATAGATATCTGCAATGACATAAAAAGTCAACGTATACCTCACAACTTGTACAAAATTTAACTCACTTTATCATATACATAATATAAAAATATAAGTTTATAAGAAAATCTTTGTAGGGTTTGAGTAAGAATCTATCCAGAAAAGAAAAATAATGAATACATTAGACTTTTAAAAAATTCCAAAGTTTTTACCGTGAACAGGAGAATTAAAAGATAGGCCACACAGACTGGTAGAAGATATATGAAGAGCACATGCCTGACATACGACTTACATTTAGGATAAAGAGAAACAAAAATCCTTGGGTTGGGGTTGTGGCTCAGTGGTAGAGTACTGGCCTAGCACACATGAGGCACTAGGTTCAATCCCCGGCTCCACACAAAAATAAACAAATAAATAAAGGTATTGTGTCCCCCTACAACTAAGAAAATATTTTTAAAAAAAAACAAAAACGAGAGCCCGACTTAACAATGGGTAAAAGATTTGAGTAGCCACCTCACCAAAGATGGAAAATAAAAATGCTAATCAATAGAGAAATGCATATTCAAACTACAATGAAAGACCACTATACACCTATTAGAACTTTTTAAATAACTGACAATACCAATTACTGATGAGGATGCAGAGCCACTGGAACTCCCACACACTGCTGATGTAAATGCCAGAGGCCAGTCACTCTGGAAACCAGGTTGGCAGCTTCTTATAATGTTAACCACACACTTACCATCCAGCAATCCCCTCCTAGGCATTTACCCAAGAGAAACGAGAGATGTTCACAGAAAAGCCTGCATGTGGATGTTTACAGTAGCCGCAGTCACCCGATACTGGAAACAACCTAAAGGTCTTCCACCTGGTGAATGGATAAATGAAACCATGGTACCTGCACACAAATACTTACTCAGCAATAAAAGGAGTGAACTATCCACACATACAACGTGGATGAAACTCAAGTGCATTATGCTCAGTAGAGAAGCCCAACTAATAAATGCAGCCTTCTGTAGGACTTCATTCATGTCACACACTGGAAGGACAAAACTGTAGTGATGGAGGAGAAGAGGCCAGCAGTTACCAGGAGCTTGGGCTAAGAAGGGTTGGTTGGGTTGATTTACAAAGGCAGTACCAAGCTTTCTTCAGGTGATGGGAGTTTTGTGTATCTTTGTTGCATCTGACTGACCTCCTGTAGTCACACTCCACCTACCAAAGATGGAAAATAAAAAGATGCTCCACACCATTAGTCAATAGACTTTGCTCTCAGTCAGTCCATTCAAACTAGGATGACCTGATTAGGTCACAACCCTCATTTCACCTCTGAATATTCCTGCATTAACACAGGAGCCTTTAGAGGACACCTCACATGCAAACAATAATACATACCATTCGTGTAAGACACCACCGCATCAAGTGTACAACAGTAAATGAACAGATATCCCTACCCTTGGTTAGTTTTGTCTGCTTGGGTAGGTAGTGTCTCAGGAGTTCAAATTCCCTCCCACAACCTTTCTGCCCGCTTCCCCAACAGCCTGATCTCTATTCGACGACCATCCACGGCCAAACGGCATGAAAGGAACATCCACTCGCAAGTCTCCGTGACCTACCCACTCAATCTCCACACAATCTCAATTCTTCTCCCTCTGTACAAACTGTCCTCCCTCTAGGTCACCAAAGTTGAATGGTTACTTCTCAGCCCTCCTCTTACAGACTGCTCGACAGCTTTGGGTTCGTGGATCTCTCATTCTCATCCTTCTTCAAACACGAACCCCTGACTCTCTGGGTTTTCCTTCCATCTCTCTCACTGCTCCTTTTCTTTAATATTTTTTTAGTTGTAGATGGACACAGTGCCTTTATTTTTTATTTTTTATTTTTTAAAATGTGGTACCAGGGATCGAACACAGTGCTTCATGCATGCTAGACAAGCACTCTATAACTGAGCCACAACCCTGACCCATCTCACTGCTCCTTCTTGACCAACACTACCCATCCACAAGGCTCTCCTTTTCTCTCTAAACCCTTTCTCTTAGAAATCTTGGTCCTACCCGGTTTTAATTGGCATCTCATGGATGGTGAGCTCCCGAGGTGTATCTTCTACTCGGAGACCAGCTCAGGTCTCCAGACCTAAAAATCCAACAATGGATTTAAGATCACAGATGAATAGCTTAAAGAACCTGACTCAATATGTCCAAAACTAGACTCAAAGTCCCATATCAAACCTGTCCTATGCAAATTTTTAGTGTTGGTGCTGACAAGTTGTCTACATTGTCAGAAATAGAGGCATCACCTCTGACCACTCTCCTTTATAATCAAAGACCAAACCACTATTAACACCCATTGACTGTTTCCTGTAATTTTATATTCAAAATGGGTGCTGAGCAATATACAATGAACTTTCTCATGCCAGAAGCAGGGCTTAGTCACCCTTGATATGGTTTCCAGTTCTCCGCCACCTCCCAGTTCCTTGATGTAGCCAATCCAGATTCCTGCCTTATTCAACTGCCTCCTGGTGACCACTTCCCTAGGGGACAGCCAGATACTACCTATTCGACTCCTCCACTGACCCCCACGGTCCTCATGGACTTCAGTGAGGAATGTTCCTCTCTCAGTCACAGTGTACCTCCCTAGAACTTGTGTCTGCTTGCTCTAAACCTGCCAATTAAAGCTCCCTGGGGGAACCTGTTTGGTAATGCCCTGGACACAGAGAAGGTCCTGTCCACAGCTCCTCCGTCTTCTCTCTGGCTCCCCACCTGCTGGTTGAGCACAAATGCCCCAGCCAACTCCCCCTTCCTGTTGGAGTGATTTGTCCTCTTCTCTGGGGATCTACCTAGGCAATAAACTCTGTTGAGTTGCTTCCTCTGTATCTCCCTAGACAGATAAACCTGCATCTAACTTCTTTCCTGGCCCAGGCTCTTGGCAGAGGCTAGCTCTCTTTGGTAGGAATAAACTGGACACTGACCAGACAAGAGGCACAAGGAAATCTGCCAGGATAAACAAGTTTCCCCTGAAAGGAACACCCAGTCACGGGGTGGACACTTGGGCAGTAGACCCTCCCCCAAGATAGGAAGTATCCAATGAAAGCACATTATGAACATCCACCATCACAGCCCTGGGGCCCCATGGGGGCAGGGCCAGAGTTAACAGCCACTGTCCAGAGAGAGCTCTCAAAACTAAAGGACAAAAAGTTATACCCCATGTATCTGTATCAAAATGTGCTTTGTCATTATAACTAAAAAGAATGAATTTTAAAATTTTTAAAGATTAAATTAGAAAAAATATTCCTAAATATTGCTCAAATTTTCCCACTTCTCTCCATCCCCCGTTTCTAACCTGGTCCAACATCTACCAGGTGCTCTGTAACCTCCATTAGCTCTTCTCACTGCAGTGCAGGGATTTCCTGCAACCCAGTTTTCCTGCTTGTCAGTTTCATCTTTTCAACATGCAAACTTGATGTCCTACTGCTTTTAGGACCCGGGTCTATCAAGCGCTGCACGGCCAGGCTCCTGCCAGAACTTTTGCCCATCCTTCCCACTAACTCACTTCCTCCCTTTGCTCCAAGCACATGCTCTCTTCCACGGTCCCAGGCACCCTGCCACCCAGGCCCTTTGCACGGATTCCTCTCCTTCTCTGGATTGCTACCCCCAACACACACACACACACACACACACACACACACACACACACTTACTTTAACTAGGCTTCCTCTTCACCCACCAGATCTTAAGTATCAGTTCATTAGAAAAGGATTTCTTCACCTTCAAGTCCAGACTCCCTGCTTATTTTCTTTCTTTTTTCAGAGCACTGATTTCCACTTAAAATTATACAGTCATTATCAATCACCAACATTAGATTATAAGCTCTATGACCCCAGGGCCTTTGAATTTTGCTAAACACTGAAACTCTAGTGTCTAACACAGTAGCTGCCTCAAAGTAGGTACTCAAATGTGTGCTAGTGAGGAGGCTCAGCAATTCTACAAACAGGTATAATGCCACACATCAGCACTATTTGTAATAGTGATGTATTGGAACCAATCTGACAACCCATCAGGAGGGGACTTGATTATATACATTTCCATATGCATATAATG
Organism: Marmota flaviventris; assembly: GCF_047511675.1. NCBI lineage: Eukaryota > Metazoa > Chordata > Mammalia > Rodentia > Sciuridae > Marmota > Marmota flaviventris. The sequence goes on from NC_092509.1 coordinate 28,194,314, forward strand.
GAATACTATGCAGTCATTTAAGGCAACTTCATATGTATCAATATGCTAAGATCTCTAAAATCTATTTGAGTAAAGCAAGGTACATGTAAAGTAAAGCAAATGTGCATGGCATGCTGCCATTTGTGTCAAAGACAACAGAGAATAATGTATTTGGCTTATTTCTTGGATAATAACATTGAGTGTTTACATAAGAAACTAATAATAGTAGCTACCCATCTGAAAGGTGGCAGAGAAACTCTACTGGACACCATTCTATACTTTCAAATTTGAACCGTTGTGACTGTTTATTGTTCAATTAACATGTTTCTTTAAAAAGTGCTCCTTTCAATGGAACCAACCACCTTGGTTGACCCAGCAATTCCTCTCCTTGGTCTATACCCAAAGGACTTAAAAACAGCATACTACAGGGACACAGCCATATCAATGTTTATAGCAGCACAATTCACAATAACTAAACTGTGGAACCAACCCAGATGCCTTTCAGTAGATGAATGGATAAAGAAAATGTGCTATGTATACACGATGGTGTATTACTCAGCAATAAAAGAATAAAATCATGAAATTTGCAGGTAAATGAATACAGTTGGAGAAGATAATGCTAAGTGAAGTTAGCCAATCCTAAAAAACCCAAATGCCAAATGTTTTCTCTGATATAAGGAGGCTGATGCATAGTGGGGTTGGGACGGGGAGCATGGGAAGATTAGATGAACTCTAGATTTGGCAGAGGGGAGGATGGGGAAGGGAAGGGGCAAGGGGGTAAAAAAGATGGTGGAATTAGATGGACATCATTACCCCAAGTACATGTATGAAGACACGAATGGTGTGAATATACTTTGTATACAACTAGAGATATAAAAAATTGTGCTCTATATTTGTAATATGAATTCTAATGCATTCTGCTGTCACAAATTAGAATTAAAAAAAATTTAAAATACCTCCTTTCCAGAAGCCATTAAATGCTGTTGAATAAAAGACACTATGCACAAAGCCCTCCTTATCCATGCCTATCTCCCATGCGTATCCCCATCTCCGTTCTGCAACAAATCACAAGTTTTAGGACCCCTAAAAGCAGAAAGCTTTTTACAATTTTTAAATGTCATTTTTAAAGTAACACTTTAAGATGATCGGTTTACAGTAATAAACTGACACTCTTCACAGTTTACAAAAGTACTTTCAAATGTGTGTTCTAATTAGACACAACAACCTTAGAAAGTTTATATAACTAGTTTTTCCATTTTATAGATAAGAAAACTGAAGTTGAGAAATTAGGGGACCTGCCTAAGTTCATTTCACTGGAGACAGCAAAGTCAATCTAGATCTTCTGATTAAGAGTTTACATTCCTTCTAAGGCAGCTTAGAGAAGCAAGCTCCTCCATTGTGCTTCCAAAAAAGGAAAAGAGAACGCGATGGCAGCATGACCTTCACCGATTTTATTTCAATCTCATGGCATTTTATGACAGACTATGTAAGTAAGGGTCAGGCTAGGTCCTGGTCCTAGGGGACGGTACTGGCAGAGAAAGAAAAATATCCAACTTCTGTTTTGACTGTTAGACTCAACCAGCAGGAGAAAAGAGGAAGGAAAAATGTCCTTGGCTAGTGTGGAGAGAATCCTGCCAGGAAACACTCCCATGTGCCAAGGACATCCCCCAAACCCCATTAACACCATGACACCGAACCAGAGAGGCACTGAGCATTTGGTAACACTACTGACTTCTTGGCAACTTTTGAAAGCAAGATTGTGTTTCTATTAACTGAGGGGTGGGTGGGATATGTGAAGATGGAGAGGCGCTGGAAAGGAACCAGAGTGTGGGAGGGTTCTGCTCCCGAGGACCGAGTTGTACGGCGCCCTGGGTGTGCAACACAAAAATTTTCCCTATGTAAGATTTTCCTGCTGTTCCATCGCTTCACCTCCAGATCTACTCTCCAGTCCCAGCTTCCCATGCTCCCCCAAGATCAAGACAGGGAGAACTATCAGCAAAGAGAATGAAATGTGTCCTTTGCAACTGGAGTCTGGAGCATTATAACAAGTTATAATGCGAGAGTTTGGGGGCTAATCAAGTATTTTCAGAATGATATCTGATCTCTTGACAAATGGATTGTTATCAAGGGTCTAGCTTATAAGCAAAGCTCTCACGCAATGCAGAGCCAAAGGGCCAGGCCTAAAAAGATGGAGGCTGAACAGAAGTTTAGACAACAACAGCATGGACAATGGGAAGCTCAAGCTTGCTAACATGCCTACAGGGTTTGCAGCCCCAGATACGCTGCAAGAAAGGCATTGGTGCAGAGTTCAGGACCATTTGCAACTGCTCTCAGAACACGTGAAGGCTTAGTGTGCTCTGATGAACAAGTCTCCTAACACCTATTCCCCTTGGAATAAAAAGGAACTGAACAGCAGTTTTGATCCCTCCTAAGCTTCAGGGAAAAATATAGATTGTTTCTAAGATTACATGATACATTTAGCCTGGGTAGGATAGATAACGCGGTGCTAACCTTCCCAAGGAAGAAGACATTTTAGCTTTTTTTCATTTTTTTTTAAAGAAGAGAGCAAGTAATTATCAGTAATTCTACATCTAACTCTTCAAGCAGCCATTCTCAACAGTTAATCACTCCAGACTATGCAAAAATATCCCCAGGAACATCACAAAATAATCTTTAAAGTGTTTAATTTTAGCTTCCAGTTAAATTTTAAAATGAGCTAATTACATTAACTCTTATGTGATCCCTTTTGATATGGGCAAAACATAAAAATGGAAGCAGCCAAAGGTCTGGAAAGTTCAGGGTGCCTCCAATTTAACTGCCCAGCAGCCCAGCACTCTGGAACAATTATATTCCTCCCATGAGATATTGACTCTTCCTCCATGTATGTAGCTCTCCCACACTTTGTTATCAAAGAGACCAGGGCCACTAATGGGAAAGGGAAAGGAATTCTCCCCAACATCAACATCCCATCAGCAGAAATAGCTCTGATTTAACACAATTCTCCATGGTCCTATTGTCCTTCCCCCCTTCCCCAAATGATGGAAAAATCTAATTCCAAAGAAATGTTAATGGCTTCATTATGTGACCACTTTCAAGTATTTTCAGAATAACATCTGATCTCTTGACAAATCTATTGTTATCAAGGGTCTAGCTATATAAGCAAAGCTCTCACGCAATGCAGAGCCAAAGGGCCAGGCCTGAAAAGATTGTGTTTGGAACATACTAGGTGTGACTCAGGGTTTGGGATAGTCAAGCTTAGCCTTGGAGCATGCAATTCACTATGGAGTGACCAACAGTCAAGTTTAAGAAGGGAAAAAGAAAACAGGTGGAACCATGGTGGGGGCAAAATATAGGACAAGCTTTCAGAAAAATCAGGCAAAGCCTGAAGGGGGTGTTAGAAGAATCTAGATTGCTGTCAATATGATAGAGGAGTTGAGGAAGGAAACACTTGATACTGGGAAAGAATAAATATCTTCCGTTGGCTGGATGTTCACTGCGCATCACACTAGCAGCTTCTGTACTAGAGTATAAAGAGGATCTCTGGGGGCAGGGTGCCTGGGTAGGTGATAAGAAGGTTTGGCAGAACAGGCAGCTACATAGGCTGGGCCATCAGACAAGAGAAGTCACTTCCTACTTGGGTGCCAAGAAGGTTGCCACCTAATATATGCAAGTTGATTTCTAACCTATGAAAAAAGTTCTTTATTCCATGTGAGGCCCACATCAGTTCTTTCTCCAGCAGTCTGACACAATGCCCCGACATCACCTTTGATAGGGACTGGGAGTGATGGGCCACCACTCCATAGTTAAACTGACCTGGCCCACTCTCCACCCAACTCTGCTGTGGGAATGCCTTATTTTGGAAAAATAAGAATCCTCAAATGTCCCCCAAACTGGTATTTGGCCAAACTGGAAGATCCTTTTATATTTTTATACCCCCCAAATCATGATCTTTACATAACCACAATAGTCACCCTCTAAATCTTAGCAAGCATCATTTTAAAAAAAATCACAGATGTGGGGTTCATGCCAGGGATGAAAGTTGGTTCAACTTGTGAAAATCAATAAATGTTATTTATCACATCAATAGACTTAAAGAATCACATGACCATCTCAATAGACGCAGAAAAAGCATTTGCCAAAATACAGCACCGCTTCATGTTCAAAACATTAGAAAAACTAGGGATAATAGGAACTTCTCTCAACATTGTGAAAGCTATCTATGCTAAGCCCAAAGCCAACATCATTATGAATGGAGAAAATTTTTAAAAGCATTCCCTCTAAAAACAGGAACAAGACAGGGATGCCCTCTTTCACCACTTTTATTTAACATAGTCCTTAAAACTCTAGCCAGAGCAATTAGACAGATGAAAGTAATTAAAAGGGATAAGAATAGGAAAAAAAAAAAAAAGAAAAACTATCACTATTTGCCAATGACATAATTCTATACTTAGAGGATCCAAAAAATTCCACCAATAAGCTTCTAGAACTAATAAATGAATTCAGCAAAGTAGAAGGATATAAAATCAACACCCATAAATCAAATGCATTTCTGTACATCAGTGACAAATCCTCTGAAAGACAAATTAGGAAAACTATCCCATTTACAATAGCCTCAAAAAAATAAAATACTTGGGCATCAACTTAATGAAAGAGGTGAAAGACCTCTACAATTAAAACTACAGACACTAAAGAAAGAAATTAAAGAAGACCTTAGAAGATGGAAAGATGGAAAGATCTCCCTTGTTCTTGGATAGGCAGAATTAATATTGTCAAAATGACCATACTACCAAAAGCACTATACAGATTTAACGCAATTCCAATCAAAACCCCAATGATATCCCTCATAGGAACAGAAAAAGCAATCATGAAATACATCTGGAAAAATAAGAGACCCAGAATAGCCAAAACAATCCTTAGCAAGAAGAGTAAAGCAGGTGGCATCACAATACCAGACCTTAAACTATGCTACAGAACAATAGTAACAAAAACGGCATGGTATTGGCATCAAAATAGATATGTAGACCAATGGTACAGAAAAGAGGACACAGAGACAAACCCACATAAATGCATTATCTCATACTAGACAAAGGCACCAAAATCATACATTGGAGAAAAGATAGCCTCTTCAACAAATAGTGCTGGGAGAACTGAAATTCCACATTCAGCAAAATGAAACTAAACCCCTCTCTCTCACCATGCACAAAACTCAACTCAAAGTGGATCAAGGATCTAGGAATTAGTCCAGAGACTCTCTGCCTAACAGAAGAAAAAGTAGGCCCAAATCTTCATCATGTCAGATTAGGCCCCAACTTCCTTAACAAGACTTCTAAAGCATAAGAAATAAAATCACGAATCAATAAATGGGATGGATTCAAACTAAAAAGTTTCTTGCTCAGCAAAGCAAACAATCAATGAGATGAACAGAGAGCCTACATTTTGGGAGAAAATTTTTGCCACATGCACAGACAGAGCACTAATCTCCAGGATATATAAAGAACTCAAAAAAACTTAACACCAAAATAACAAACAACCTAATCAATAAATGGGCTAAGGAGCTAAACAGACACTTCTCAGAAGAGATAACAGTTGATCAACACATATGAAAAAATGTTCAACATCTCTAGTAATTAGAGAAATGCAAATCAAAACTATTCTTAAGATTTTATCTCACTCTAGTCAGAATGACAGTTATCAAGAATATAAGCAATATTCTTGTATAATAAGCAATAAGTGTTGGCAAGGTTGTAGAGGGAAAAGGTACACTCATACATTACTGGTGGGACTGCAAATTGATGCAGCCAATCTGGAAAGCAGTATGGAGATTCCTTAGAAAACGTGGAATAGAATCACCATTTGGCCCAGCTATCCCAATCCTTGGTCTATACCCAAAGAACTTAAAAGCAGCATACTAGAGAAATGCAGCTACATCAATGTTTATCACATCTCAATCCACAATAGCTAAACTGTGGAACCAACCTAGATGCCCTTCAATAGATGAATGGATAAAGAAATGTGGTATATATACACAATGGAATATTACTCAGCCTTAAAAGTGAATAAAAGTATGGCATTTTCAAGTAAATGGATGGAGTTGGAGAATATCTTGCTAAGTGAAGTAAGCCAATCCCAAAAACCAAAGGTCAAATGTTTTCTCTGATAAGTGGACGCTGATCCATAATTGGGGGTGGGGGTAACATAGGAGGAATGGGGAACTTTGGAAAGGGCAGAGGGAACGGGAGGGAGGGGGAATGGGGGTAGGAAAGATGGTGGAATGAGATGGACATCATTACCCTAGGTACATGTATGAAGACACGAATGGAATGACTCTATTTTGTGTGTACAACCAAAGAAATGAAAAATTGTGCTCCATGTGTATGCTATGAATTAAAATGCATTCTGCTGTCATGTATAAAAAATTAGAATAAATAAATTTTTTAAATAAAAAAAAATCACAGAAGTGTTAGATATGATTGTTGTTTAGTTTTCATTTTCTTAAGGAGTTTTTCTTCCCCACAAAGACAACTCCTTGGGGCTGGGGTTGTGGCTCAGTGGTACAGCGCTCGACTAGCATGTATGAGGCACTGGGTTTGATTCTCAGCATCACATATAAATAAATAAAGGTCCATCAACAACTACTAAAATATTTTAAAAAAAAAAAGACAACTCCTTAGAACCCTAGACTGTCAATAACAGTCATAATGACTTATGTTTATTGAGCACTTTTAAGCACAACATCAAGGTATTTACACATTTACATTTTTATATATTTAAATCATACGGGGCCAGTCCTATCATATAAATGCTGCCATTCTCTCCTTTTTGCAGAAGGGGAAACTGAGGCACAGTGTGCCAATCCTCCTCCCATCTCGTTTCCACACTTTGTGAAGAGCTCCTTATCAAACAGCAAAACCTTAGGAATCCAAAGTTCACACGCTGTGTTTCCTGACATGGGAAGGAAACAGAAGAGGATGGGGGCTTTGGTCCGGATTTTGGAACAGGACCCTTAACTCTTTGATTACAAAATTCATACGAGATAGGGCTATCCTGCTATTTCACTACATGGCACAGGGTTCAGCCAATTCTTACCCTGTTGTCTTCCTGGATCTCCCAGTCACTGGAGAAAGCCACCAGCTGCTGCCCTTGGGAACAGTTAGAGAACTGGAAAAGGCTGGAAAACATCCTCCTGTTTTCCTGTGTATCTGGAAAGATGGCATCTTGGAAATTGACTCCATGAGGCAAGAGGTTATAATTTTCATCCATCCTAATAGAGAAGAGGAAAAAGGTCAGAGATATACACATGACCACTGGGGACATATCAACTTTAATCAAGAGTCATCAAGAGTGTAAGGGTTGTTATGGTTTGGATGTGAGGTGTTCCCCAAAAGCTCATGTGTGAGACAATTCGAGAAGTTCAGAGGAGAAATGATTGGGTTGTAAGAGTCTTAACCCAATCAATGAATTAATCCCCTTACAGGGATTAACTGAGTGGTAACTGAAGTGGTGGGTGTGGCTGGGGGAGGTGGGAATTGGGGCGTAGCTTTGGGGTAATATATTTTGTTTTTCTAGAGAATGAAGTCTCTCTGCTTTCTAATCACCATGATGTGAGATGCTTTCCTCCACCACTCTCTCCCACTGAGAACCAAGCTCTAAAAACTATTCAACAACTCTGATGTTCTCTCCTCAAGCCCTGAAGAATGAAGCTGGCCTTCTATAGACTAAAAGCTCTGAAACCATGAGCCCTCAAACTTTTCCTCCTCTGCAATTGTTCTGGTCAGATCTTTTAGTCACAGCAGCAAAATAGCTAACCAAAACAAGGGTCTTGCCAATTTTATTGTGATGTCTGGCATGGTTCTCCTGAAGCAGTTACAACTTCTAATTGTTTTCTCTGTCTCTCACTACTTGGGTTTATTCTTAAGGTTTTCAAAAGAATGAGTTTGGCCAAAGGAAGCAGGAAAGTGTGTGCATATGTCTGTCTGTCTCTTTGTGTATGCCAGGGGCCTTCCTCCTCCTGGATCTCCTTTCCTGGTGAGAGATAGGCCAGTCATAATGACATGGGCTCAAGACCCGACACGTTTCAATTTCTCTAAGCTTCAGTATTCCCATCTGTTCAAAGAGGATTATAATAGTGCCTACTTTCCTGGTGGTGTGGCAAGGATTGCATTAGAAAATACAATAAAGCACTTGGAGCAGAATGAAGGTAATATAAATAAATATATTTATTATACATGTAAGTATATTTATCAGTGAGTCATTTTACAGAGCCTAGTAGAAAGCACTTGCTGGAAAGATTAAGTCGTGAAAAAGAAAAAGGAGATGAATTACAATCTGAGCAAAAGCAGGCAGGATGGCCTCCCCAGTGAGTCTCCTCTGCCACTCCCCCTACTAGAGTCTGTTCCCATCTAGTGGATCCTAGAATAACAAAAGAGGAAAGATTTGTATGCAGTTGTCGACACACTTCAGGGCAAGACAGCCCTGTAAAATGAGAATCTGTCAGACTACTGTTTTGTATGTCTGCCCTAACTTTTTGTAAATATGTAAGAGCAAAAGATGAAAGAGTTGGCTGACCACCGGAGCCAGTGGACAAAACTGCATTTCATGATTTAAAAAACGGGAAACAATAAGATCTGCTCAAGTACTTGAGCTCACCCCCACTCTTGGAAAATAAAGAGTTGAGTAGTTTTTAGAGCTGGTTCTCAGTATTTTTCCTAAATAAAAACATGAAAAACCTAAGTTTCTCTGTATCAGAAAGGGCATTCTCTCAGCCCTGATAGACTTTATTTAGAAACTAGACTTTCCTGGCAATTATTTAAAAAAAAAAAAAAAAACTAATCTAGCTAAACCACTCAAGCCAACTTTACAAAGCAGGACATGTGTTCTAAACTTAGATATTCTGGCTTCAATATGGAAAACACGTGTTGCCATCAGCTTATGAACATCCCTCTGTGGAACTGTTTTCCTTCTGAGAAAGGATGCGAGCTAAAAAAAATGGATCTGCAAACCCAGGCAGAGTCATGCCACCTCAGACGGGGAGGCTGGAACTGTCATTGATCAGAGACAACTTTGCCTTAATTCACTTCACTATCTTGAAGTACAGGGTAGATTTCATTTGGATGTTTCTCTCAGATGTTCTATATCACTCTTAATTCAAAGGCAGTTAACCAATGGATTTAGGGTTCCATCTGCTGTTCTGCATTTCAAATCTCGGTAGAATTTATAGTCAATAAGACTTGACTGAACTCTTGGGTAGAGCATTCCATCCTGACCACAGGCCAATTTCATGGACTGTCACAGACCACAGGGGATGGAGAATCACTGGAAACTATCTGCAGCCTCTTTTCAAAACATTGTGACCCAGGGTCTGAACCCCAGCAGGCCCTCCCATCAAACCTTTGCTGTTTTAGATAACCAGGTGGAGATGGGAGACAGTGGAACATGAAGACCCCGAGCTGCATTCCTGCACTGAAGTCCGTGGAAGGGGTTGGAGGAAAGAGAATGAATATTGGCTAAGCAACTTCTCTGTCACTGGTGCTTTGCAGGCATTACTGTGTTTTAGTATCAACCAGCCTTGCTTCTCACTTTATGCAAGTGAAGTTGTGGAAGTTCTTGGGAAATAACTGGCTCAAATATCAGTCAGGCAGAAGGGCAGAGCCCGGATCCCAATGACGGAGTGGAAAGACTGTTTTTCTGCCCATCCCAATCTACTCCTACTCTACTTGAAGCCAGTTTAAAAGAAGATGAGTCAAATGGGTTGTTGGAGAGCACTTTTGACCCTGTGCGTGAAACACCGCTCTGTGTACCTTAACACCGAAATCATCTGCGTTTTTAAAAGGGCCTTCGGCAGGGGGATGCCAGGATCTTTGCAGAGAAGTCTGACGGAGCAGGAGAGAATAAAGAAGCCTAAGCCGAGGGCCCTAAGGCATATTCTAGTTTGGCACTGACAGGACCCCTGGGGTTCCCCCACCTGGCTGCAGGAAACCCTAACTACAGGCAGAGGAGGCGGTGGCGACGGCGGTGCCGGGCTCACCTGAGGAAGAAGAAATAGGAGTAGTCCTGGACCACGGTGTGGGAGTGGCAGGAGAAGTAGCCCAGGCCGGTGAGGTTGAGCCTGGAGCCGGCGGGCACCTCCAGCATGCTGCCCCACGCCTGGTCGCACAGCATCTCGACCTCGGCCGAGTAGAAGAGCCCCCCCTGGCCGGCGTGGTACTGCCAGGGCAGGTAGTTGTAGAGGCCGGGCTCCTCGGGGTGCAGCGCCAGCACCTTGGCGTACACGATGGTCTCGGCCAGCTCCGCGCGGCAGCCCTCGCTCAGGGGCCTCCAGTCGGAGGGCAGCTGGCAGGCGCTGGCGGGCGCGGGGCGGCCGGCCAGGCAGAGCGCGGCGAGCAGCAGCGGGCGCAGCATGCCGGCGGGCGGGAGGGCGCGCTAGCCGGGGCTCATGGCCCGACCCTCCGGGCGGGCGCAGGGGGCAGCGGGGCGGCCTGGCTCTTGGCTGCTCGGGGGAAGCTCGGGCGCCGCTCTCCCTGCAGCCGGGCTCGCGGTGTCCCGCCAGCACCCGCCAGGCTTTAAAAGGGTCGCGGGGCCGGGCGGGACGGGCGCCCGCCTCCTGCCCTGCCCCCTGCGGCGGAGGCGGGGGAGGGGGCGGCGGCCGCGCGGGAGGGGCGCGCGGGGCGGGCGAGACCCGGGAACTCCGGTGACCCTGGGACGGAGTCTGAACCCCCGCAGCCCTTCCCTAGCGCCCCGCTTGGGCTGGGTCAGGGCTTGCCAGGTGTAACGAGTTCCAAACGCGGCACCTTAGAACAATTGCTATTTACTTGCAGGATTACTCTGCATTAAAACTTTGTTATAGAGTTCATTTAGAGTCAAAATTCATAGAAATCGAATTTGATTTTATCATCCCAGAGTTTTTAGTGTGAGCTAACAAACTTTTTAAAAGATTCATTTTCATTCTGCTTCTGAATCTTTTTTGGGGGAGCGGGGGGCAGTTACTGGGGATTGAACTCAGGAGCACTTAATGGCTGAGCCATATGCCCAACCGTATTTTGTATTTTATTTAGAGACAGGGTCTCACTGAGTTGCTTAGTGCCTTGCTTTGGTTGAGGCTGGCTTTGAACTCCTGATCCTCCTGCCTCAACCTCATGGTTGCTAGGATTACAGGTGTGGACTACTACCGCACCTGGCTTGAATCTGATTATTTTTTAAGGTGATCTTCAGAAAGTCCTGATAAGAGATTCTGAATACCCTACACCTGAGAAATAAATTCTGGAGTAAATTCGAAACAGCTGATTGTGAGTCAATGGGTGATTTGGTGCAGACCCAAACTCAACAATATACTCCCTAAGCTGACTTTGTTATACCTAATGTAGTAAGAAGAAACAATAGTTCTTACTTATAAAAAATGAATATTATATTTTATATTCTGTATCATGCATATCACACACATACACATTATACATCCATCATACCTATTGTATTTTTACATGAGCTTCATAAGCAAATTTGTTTTCAAGTGGAGGACTCTGTTCTGCAAGCAACTTATTAATTTGGATTGCTGAGTATTTCAGCTTTAAACCCCAGTACCATTTCTTCTGTGACTTGGAGGAAAGAGAGTTCCTGGGAAAATCTGGAAGAAAGAGAGAGCATATACAGAAATTGGAGTGAAAATTCAAAGGCTGGCCTCACCTCCCCAGGGCCCCAGTCTTCTTCCCTGGAGTCCTATACCGGCAGTCAGGATGATTCCATTGAATGGTTGAATGGTGAATGGTTGCTGTGGACACAGGTTTTGAAAAGCAAGTCTTGGGGTAAAAAAGCTCTGGAGTAGGAGGGGCTGGAGGGTCTCAGGAAGAAAGGGGAACAGAAGAAACCAGAGGGAAAACTTAGGGTGCCCTCAGACAATGAAGAATCAAGACTCTAGGCACTCCTATCAAGCTCTTCAGGGACTCAAGGGGCACACTACTCACTGGTCAGTGACCAGTCAACTAAATTTTTAGTCTCACCCATGCTGTGATGGACCCAAAAGCAGGAGGAAGTAAGAGTAAGCTCTTCAAAGACAGGGAATCCCTGAAAGTTTTGTAGGAAAAACTTAGTCAAAGGGAACCCAAGGGACAGCGTTACCAAGGGTGTGTGACTCTCCTGCGGTCACCTTCCATGGTAGAATTTCACAGCAGGCAAATGGTATTCAAGGTTAAAACACCAGAGACTATTTTTCTGGAGTGCTAATCTGTCTCTTACTGAATATTTAAATTATAAAATTTCATAATGTTATTATATCAGTCACCTAGGGCTACCATAACTAAATACTGCACACTGGTAGATAAAACAACAGATGTTTATTTCTTCCTGTTCTGGAGGATAAAGTTCAAGATCGAGAAGCCAGCTAGGTGTCCATGAGGCCTCTCTTTCTGGTGTGTAAATGGCCATCTTTTTGCCCATCCTCACAGCAAGAAGTAGCCTTTCTTCTGTGTACTATGCAGAGACAGATCTCTGGTGCCTCTTCTTCTTCTGATAAGGTCACCAGTCCAGTGGATTAGGGTCCCACCTTTATGAATTCATTTAACTTCAGTTGTCTCCATAAAGTCTTATTTCCAAATATATTCAGTTGGAGTGAGGTTTAGAACTTTAACATATGAATGAGGAAGTGGGGGGAGGGCACAATTCAGCCCATAACAGTTGTCTAACAGGTGTTCTGCAGGTTTGCTACAGAAAGAAACGGGATGTAAAATGATTTGTTTTGCTGGAGAGCAGACTTAGTAAGCATTGCCAACTCCTGATATTACCAATTGCTTATGTTTATTCATCGCTTGCTTTAGGCCAAGTACAGTTGCAAGGACTTTACATATGTTATCTTAATTAATCCTCCAAACAATTCCAAAGGAAATACTACTATATGTTAATTTTGCAGATAAGGAAACTTAGGCACAGAGAGGTTAAATGACTTACCCAAAGCTAGAAAGTGAGCCAGGATTCAAACCCCAGCCATCAGACTCTGGAGTCTAAGAACTTAACTCCAACATGAGAATAGGGACAAAGATAGGAAATGCCTTAGAGGAACAAGTTGGCCCTTTGTTTAGGATGCTTATAGAATATATGATTAGTAAGAAGCTTGGCATATTCCCTAGTGGAAGCTGTAAAAGTGAGTGACTGACCTAATATTAATGTTATACTATTCAGGAGCCCTGCTCTATTTCAGCCCTACATTATCATAGAGAGAGACAGGACAGTTTTTAAGAAAAAAACAAAACAAAAAAAAACTCTTTTTAATTTCATCTTCAAGTGCCTCAGAGGTCTGGAAAAGATTTGTCTACTTCTACAGACCTTAAAACCTTGACTTCTCTTTCCATTTAGTCAAGCAAATAAATAAAAAGCAGTGCATGTGCTGTGTTCTGTCTTCTTCTTCTTTTTTTTTTTTTTTTTTGGTTTTAATTAGTTACACATGACAATACAATGATCTTGACATATCATACATTTGAATCAAATGGGGTATAATTACTCCTTTTTCTGAGTGTACAGGTTGCTGAATCACATTGGTCATACAGTCACGTATATATATACAGCAAAAGTAGTGTCTATTTTATTCTGCTGCCCTTCCTATCCCCCCTTCCCCTCCCCTCCCCTCACTTCCCTCTACCCAATCTAATGTGACACACTTCTTTTTTTTTTTTTTCCCTCACATCATCATACATGTTCCCTCTTCTTGGATAAACTTAACAGAACCAAAATTCTTCCAGTACTGTCCAGAATGTATTTTCCAGAAGCCCTTTCCAGAGATTGTCCTTCTTGTGGATTCTGAGGAGACATCAGTCATATCTTCCTTCTCTGTAAGAGCAAGCAGAAGACCTCGCTGACTGGAAGGGAGCCATTGGTGTGTCCCCTAGTGAGCAATTCCTCTTCCAAGACTAAGACCTTCCAATAAGCAGAGCTCAAGGTCACCAGAATGGAAAATGAAAATTCCATGAATGAATTATTGGATTTAATCATGAATCAAGCCACTTGCGCCCCTTGATTCCAAGACTCATCTATTCTGGTTATGAGATGCATAATATCATATGTTGTTTTCTGTTTCAAAGAATAGACAGTATCCTTTAAGACAGCACCTCATGATTTCAGGATGTTGCCTGCCAAGTGACACTATAACAGAGTCTTTCCTAAGCCTTACTTACACCTTTTAAAAATTTATCAATTGCTTCCATGTGATGTAGCATGTGGTGTAGGACCAATCACTTCTGGCCGTGAGCCCTCTGTACTTCATGGCTTTGAAAGAAGATCCTTTGGGAATCACTAATCAGAAGTAATACCATGGGGAATTCCATGATGGTGGATAATGTGGTTGGTGAATCCACAGATGACACTACTACAGGAAGCATTATGGGCAGAGAAGCAAACCCATACGCAGAAAACAGTCTATTCCAGTCAGCAAGATAATAGTGGTTTGATATAATCAACCTGCCACTAGGTGGCTTGCAGTTTTCCTAGGTGAATGGGACCATATCTATACTGATTTCTTGTTGACACTTGGTAGGCCCTCAGCAGTACTGTTAGCCAGGCCAACCTAGGTAAAGGGAAGCCCATGTGGCTGCCAATGAACAGCCTGCCTCCCTCCCACCATGGCCATTGTGCTCATGGGTTCACTGAACAAACACTAGGGACTGAGTGGCACCCCAGAGTGTGTGGTTCTCCCACCCAGTTACTAAGAACCTCCTCTCCACTGAATGCTCTTTGATCATCATTCACATGAGATACAAATGTCTTCACAATCTGTGACCATTCTGAGAGGTCCATTGATATCTCTCTTGCCCACATGTCCTTGTCACCAATTTTCTCCTGGCCCATACACTCCTTGATTCCAAGACTCTTATTCTGGCTGTGAGATGGATAACTAAATGTATACCTTGGAGTTCTACCCAGGAAGAATTTTCCTTCTCCAATATTCTTTAGGATCATCCCTGAGTGGGACCTAGTAGAAGACTATATAATACAGAATGAGCAGTAAAATAGCCTTGAGCTATTTATTTCTTAGCCAATTGGTCTTCTATGATTTGGATTCAGTTTGTACCCCAAGGATACATGTACTGGTCCCCAATGGTCCCCTAGTATTAAGAGGTTGTGGAACCTTTAAGAGTGGGGGCCTAACGGGAAATAACCAAGCCATTGAAGACATCACTGTTGGAAGGAATGTATGCTGGTCTTGTGGACTGAGTTAGTTCTTGTAAGAATGAGTTGTACTAAAAGAGCCAGACTGTTCCCCACCCTTGGTCTCTGGCCTCATCTCACCATGTGATTTTTTCACCTTTCACCCAGGCTTTTTCCATGATGCCACCTGTTATTAGACTCTCACCAAAGGCTGAATGGATAGGGCTGCCCACTCTAACTTTTAGTTTCCAAAACTATAAACTAATTCATCCTCCTCTTTTCTTTATAAAATTCTTAGCCTCTAGTATTTTGTTGTATCAACAGAAAAGGATTTGATCCATTGTCATAAGGAATATCTCCAAAAGACCATTGACCAAAGGAGGGAGAAAGGGCAATGTGCCTTCAGAATCACAGGAAACTAACTTGTACCTTCTGCACCTTCCCAAGCCCAGGCCCTAATATACCATTTCCATTTAATTATGGACCATTGTATTACTCACAGAGCTTTCTGGCTGGGTATGTCAGGTAAAACCTAGTTCATGATGAAAAGTTCAGTTCACATGTTCCCCTACCTACCATGGGTAGGCATTCAATCTCTACCAAGGCTGATGTCAAGAGAGAAGCTATTTTTCCAAAGGAAATAGATTCCAAGGCATAGATTTGCCTGGTTCAGCCAGGCATGGTGGTATATGCTTGTAATCTCAGCCACTTGCTAGACTGAGGCAGGATTGCAGGCTAAGACCAGTCTGGGCAACTTAATGAACTTTGTCTCAAAATAAAATTTTAAAAGGGCTAACCTGTCTATGCCTTTGGGAAAAGGTGGGGAGCTGGGGTGTGGCTCAGTAGAAGAGCACTTTGCTAGCATGTTGAGGACCTGGATTTAATCCTGGAGGTTGGCAGTTATCTGGTCATTGCTTGCAAGAGACTCCATACATAGACACATACATAGACGCTCTGTGCATAGACACTTTGCTGCAGATCCTTCTGTTGTTCATTTCTACTTAAAATCAGCAGCTTTACAGGAAACTTTACAGATGGTCCAAGTGGCACATTCAAGTGTGATATATGTTGCCCCACAAGACAAAGGCTAACCAAGAATTTTTCCATTGTAGGTGGTCCAAGGAGCAAGCACTTTACTTTCACCTTGGATAAGTGATAATTGAACACTGAGACGCTTCATTGACGCCGCAGAGCCTTGAATTTTTATGGGGCTTATCTCCCTCCTATCTTTAGGTCTCTAAAGAACCTGATACTTTATGAACTTCGTGACAATTCACCATAATGTCATCAATGTGGGGCCCCATGTGTGTTTTGTGAAATATCCAGGTCATCAAGATCTCTGGTGGCAGAGAGCAGGAGCCTGGTGCAAGGATATGAAAGTATATTGTTAACCCTGACAAGTAAGAGCAAACTGTTTCTGGTAGTCTTTACACATCAGTATGAGGGAAAGTTAGGTAGGTAACTGCAAAGCACATGCAAAAGGACATGCTGATCTTTCTCTAGGAAAGACACTTCATCTGAGACAGTATGTGAAATTTTAGTCACCATCTCATCAAGGTTACAGTAGACCTCATACATTTTTTAAGATACATATGACTTTTGCATGGGCCAAACTCAGAAATCTAAGGAGCTCGATGAGGGCACGTGATATCACCATCTGCATTTCTTTCAGATCTTTGATGTCAGCATTAATTTTTGCCATCCCCCCAGAAATAAAAATTGCTTATGATTTACTCTGTTGGTAGGAATAAAGCTGTAGAGGCTTCCGCTTAGCCCTTTCTACAATAATGGCCACCACTCATGGGTCAGAGAGCAAATGTCAGGATGTGTTCGTTGTTAGTTGTGTCTATTGCAAATTACCTCTTCATAAGCTGGGGAAATAACCACTAGGTGAATTTCTGGATCAACTTAGTCCAACATGGGTCTGATTCGTTCTAAAATACATGTTTTATCTGAATATGATTAAGATCTTAGTTTTACTTTGGGGCCACAGTGGTACTTGGGTCTTTCTGGGATTAGTGTCCATTCACAGCCAGTAGATAGTAATCCTCAAAGGACCTGGGTACTTCCTTTTTCCAACACACAGGACTTTTAGTAAATCAACCCAGGACCCTCTGAAGAAGTCTTGAAAGATTTATGATGTGTACTTTGGTGATGGTGCAAGTCCTTCCCCAAGGACACCTGACCTACCCTTTAATCTAAATGGCTCTGTGTCTGTGATTTACTTATGTCTGGAAACACAATAAGAGGCTCAAACTCTCACCTGTGGCAACTTGGATCAGGTTTTCAGCTACCAGACTTAGTTTTTCCTATAATACACAGATCAGGCATTCCTCTAGGAATGTCCATACATTTAATTTAGAGGACATCATGACCCAACTATCCACTGGCAAAGTTGTCTGCCAGTCAAAACATTCTGAATACCAGCATGACTCTCCCACTCTTTATGGTAGACTTCCCTCCCTCAGCACTTAAGGACTGCCACTTGGCCCCTGGTACTTGAGAATTCCACTGCTTCCTTTGGAATTAGGGAACCTACTTCAGTGGTGACATCTTCTACAGCCATACCTGGCCTAGAAAGAGGACTAATCACAGAGATTTGCAAGAATACAGAGTCTCCCTCTCACAGATATATTTTTCATTGCCTTCATAAAGGGAATATCTGGGTCTCCAGACTCTGGACTGAGCTCTGACCTTAATAATTATACTCGTTGACCTTAATTATGGCCACACTGGACTTATGACAGAAATTTCTACAAGGATGGAACTGAACCATATAAGATAGACCTAAAGATCAGGATAAAGTGGTGCAGCCTTGTAATGCCAGCTACACAGGAGGCTTAGACTAGAAGAGATGAGTTCAAGGCCAAGCTGGGAAACATAGAGACCCTGTTTTGGGGAAAAAAAAAAAAAAAAGATATATCTGGTACTGTCAATTTGTCATTTCCTCCTGATGTAATATTTAAAAATCCATGTCAAAATGCCATGAAATTTTCTTGAGTTTGATTTTTAAATTAGCCTAAATTAGTTGTGGAAAATAAACGAGTCATTTCTTCCTTTTTCTTCTCTATTCATTTCCTTTCCTTAAAAACTTAGTCCTAAAAGTCTTTAGTTGGGGCCAGGCAATTGAGGTCTCCAAGTTGAGGCAGGAGAGGAATGGAGGGTCTAAACAAGAAAAGGGGAGCTAGCTTCTGCCCAGGATTTCCCACTGTAGGGATGAGCCACAAAGGGGTAAAGAGGGTGGTGTCAGTGTAGAGGACTGAGATGGTGCAAGATGTCAGAGCCCAAATAGGGTTAAGAGGAATGGCTGTAGAAGAGTAGCTTGTCATGAGGGTTTCAAGTCCAGAAGGCAAGAAGGATGACCAAGTGGGACGGCAGGCTTTGCACTGATTCCACCAGTGTCTAAGCAGGGTAAAGAGGAGCCTCACAGGGTACAGTCTAACATGAGTGTCAGAAGGCAGCGCAGTGAAGAAGATGGGATGTCAGTGCATGAACAAGTGGGAAGAACTTCCACGTGGAAGGGACACTCCAGTCCAGGTGGCAGAGCATGGCTGGGGTGAGATGGCTTCCACACAGAAAGGGAGCCCAGGCCAGGGAGCTGACAGCCAAGCAGAGTATGGAGAATGTTAATGTCAGGGCAGGAACTACCAAAAGAGTGACTGTCAGAGCCCAAGTATGATGTAGAGGTATCTGCAGGAGCTGTGGGATGATGGCAGGGATGGGAGAATGGGCACACACACAGGAGGCAGTCCAATAAATTTATTAAGGATAACAGACCCCAGTTTTCCCACTATTAAGGGAAAGGTAGAGGGAAGGGTACAGAATTTAACTTTGTGGAGCTGAAATATGAATTCATGGTTTTTAATATTAATAGCAGTTATAGAAATAAATGTAGTTGTGTATAAAATTGTGTGTGGATTTACATCTTTATCTCAAAAGCTTTAGTGCAATTTCAAGTTTTAATATTTTCAGAAATATATACGTAATACACACACACACACATACAGAGAGAGAGAGAGAGAGAGAGAGAGAGAGAGAGAGAGAGAGTCTTGATAAAAATTCTCAGAAAACTAGCAATAGAAGGGAATGTCCTCAACCTGAGAAAAAGTATCTCTGAAAAGTCTATTGAGAACATTACATTTAATATGAAAGACCAAGAGCTTTTCCTTAAAATGAGGGAAAGACAAGGATGCCTACTCCTGTCACTTCTGTGCAACATAGTACCAGAGGTTCTAGCCAGAGCACTAAAAAGAAAGAAAAGCATCCAGATTAAAATGGAACATGTAAAACTCTATTTGCAGGTGATGAGATCATCTACCCAGAAAAAGTTAAATGAACCTACAAAAGTGCTACTAGAAATAATGAGCAAACTTCAGAAAGCACAGAATATAAGATTAATATACAAAAAGTCAGTTGTAGTCTAGACACTAACAAAAAACATTGGAAATCATTTTGTTGGTTAAAAAAGAAAAGAAAACAATACCACTACAGTGGCATCAAAATATATTAAAGTCAGGAACAAAATCTGATAAAAAAAAATGTGAAAGACACATACATTGAAAACTGTAAAATTTCACTGAAAGATTTTGAAAACTATATATTTATAAATATATAACATATACATATACACGTTTTTCATAGGTAAGACAATATTGTAAAGGTGTCAGTTCTTACCACAGTGATGCGATCTCAAAAAAAACTCCAATGGACATCTTGGTAGAAATTGACATGCATATTCAAAATTTTATACAGAATACCAAGAACTTAGAATGCCCAAAACAACTTAGGAAATAGAAAACAAAATTAGAGGGCTAAACATTATCTAATTTCAAGACTTATCATTAGCTATTTGGTATAAACACAAACAAAAGCCAACATGACAAGGAAGCCTAGAAATAACCTTCTATGTGAAGAATCAATTTCTTATAAAACTGCAGAAGCAATTTTTTGGAAAAGGATAGTCACTTAAACAAATGGCACGAAGACTATAAAATTTCTAGGGAGAAAACCTCCACTAACTTTTGAGTTAGATAAAAATTGGACTTCATAAAAAAATAAAACTTCTGCTCTTTCAAAAGATGCTATTAAGAGAATTAAATGTGAGGCCATAGACTGGAAGAAAATTTTTGCAAATTCTTGGTAGGGTGGTGCTCACCGGTAATTCCATCTACTCAGGAGCCTGAGACAGGAGGATCACAAGTTCAAGGCCAGCCTGGGTAACTTAGTGAGACCCTATCTCAAAATAAAAAATGAGAAGGGGATTTTGGGGGGTATGCAGCTTAGTGATAGAGAACTGCTCAGTTCAATCAACAGTACCACAAAGAAAATATTTGTGAAGCATCTATATGATAAAGAAGACATATCCAGAATATATCAAGAATTCTTTTTTTTTTTTTTTTTTTTTAATTTTTATTGTGGGTTGTTCAAAACATTACAAATTTCTTGACATATCATATTCCACACTTTGATTCAAGTGGGTTATATCAAGAATTCTTAAACTCAATAGTAAGAAAACAATATGATAGAAATGGGCAAGATGTAAGATGTAAGAATGCCAAATAAACACAAAAAAAGATACTCAATGTACTCAGTCATTAGGGAAATGCAAATCTAAATCTTTATGAGCTACCTCTACACACTTATTAGAATGGCAAAAATTAAAGGGATTGGGCTGGGTCTGTAACTCAGTGGTAGAGCGCTTGCCTTGCATGTGTGAGGCACTGGGTTCGATCCTCAGAACCACAATAAAAATAAATAAATAATAAAGGTATTGTATCCATCTACAACTAAAAAAGAAAAAAAAATTTTAAAGGGATTGATGACCATATCAATTATTGCTGAGAACTGGAAGCATTGGAGCTCTCATTCACCGCTAGCAGGAACGTAGACAGTACAACTACTTTGCAAAACAGTATGACTGTGGTGTAAAAAGTTAAACGTCTGATGGAGCCATCTACTCCTACATATTTATTCAAGAGAATCAAAGTACATTTCACATAAAGACTTTGTATATGAATGTCCACAGCAGCTTTATTTGTAATATCCAAAAAGTGAGAACAGCCCAAAAGTCCATCCACAGATAAATGGATAAATAAACTGTGACATAAAATGAAATACTACTCAGCAATAAAGTGATGGACCATTAATACACATCAGAACACAGATAAATTTCAAAATAATTATGCTAAATAAAGAAGCCATATTCCATGAGGTATAGTGGCACATGCCTATAATCCATTGCTATGTACAGCTATAATTATATATAGGTCTAGTCATATATATAGTGCACACCTATGATTCCCCGCTACTTGGGAGGCAAGGCAGGAGAACCCTAAGTTTAAGACCAGCCTGGGAAACTTAGTAAGACCCTGTCTCAAAATAAAATTTTAAAAGGCTGGGAAATGTAGCTGGTCATAGAGTGCTTGCCTTGCATGTGTGAGGTCTTGGGTTCAATCCCCAGTTCTGTCTCCCAACACACACAAAGTATTTACAGGTGATAGGCATTGTAGCTTATTCTCAAATAGTAGAGGAAGAAAAATTTTGGACTTGCAACTTTAATATAAGTTTGAGTATATTTCAAAATAAGAAAAAGAGAAGATAAATTAATAAATAAATGAAGTAGCTAAGATGTTTTAAAGATGGTAGGAATAACTTAACTTTTCAGATAACAAAATGGTATATTGTACAGCTATAGCTATGCTTTATACACAATGGTAATTGGTGCAAATCAGCAGTACTATCAAGAGAACAAAATGACCATAGTTCATAAGAACTTGATATAGTTTGTAGGAACAACTCAAATTGCCAACATGCAGGGAGTGATATATAAATTATAGCACATTTGAATGGCATATCACATTTTTTAAAAAATTATAAATGGTATGCATGTGACATAAGTGAAAGTGGAGTATAAATAATCTATGGGAATGGAATATTATTCAGCCATAAAGAAGAATGAAATTATGGCATTTCCAGTAAATGGATAGAACTGAAAAAACTATTATGCTAAATGAAATAAGCCAATCCCAAAAACTAAAGACTGCATGTTTTCTCTGATAAGTGGATGCTGACTCACAATAGGTAGTTGCAGGGGTAGGGGTGAGTGTGTGTAAGAAGTGGAGATTCACCAGATTGGACAGAGGGAATGGAGGGAAAAGGGGGGGATGGGAATAGGAAAGACAGTAAAATGAATTAGACATAACTTTCCAATATTCATATATGAATATACAACCAGTGTAACTCCCCATCACATACGACCACAAGAATGGGAAGTTATACTCCATCTATGTATAATATGTCAAAATACATTCTACTGTCATGTATAACTAAATATATATATATATATAAAATCAATCAGACAATCTGTGGGCCCATGGTGGGCTTCTGGCAATATTCCATGACTTGACCTTGGTGGTAGTTACATGGTTATTAATTTTGTTTCATAAATATACTGTATGTATTTTCCTGATAAAGCTACACTAAAAGCGTTTTAAAGGTCATACAAGACTATCTTTCTGGGGGCTGAGGTTGTGGCTCAGTGGTAGAGCACTTGCCTAGCACAGGTGAGACCCCGGTGAGACCACACAATTAATTAATTAATTAATTAATTAAGGGTTAAATTTTTTAAAAAGACTATCTTTCTGGACTATATTCTAGTCACTGAGCTGGTTTGAACAGATGCAGAACCAAATTCTAAAAGGGTGAACTCATTGCTCTCTGGGAGCGGATAAGCCAGGATGTATACCTATCCACACTCCTGCCTCAGTGCTCGGTTCTACCCTGGGTCCCTCTTATGGTGTGGATCTAGAATGTTCTCCTGAAGGCTCATGTGTTGTAAGTATGATCCCCAGCACAGCAAGGTTCAGAGGTGGGGCACTTAGGCAATGGTGAGGGCTCTGACCTCATCAGTGGATTAATAATGGGGGTGTGTGTTCTTGGGCTCTGTCCTTGACCTCTTCAAAACCCCCCATCTGCTTCCTGGCTGCCATAATCTGAGCAACGTTCCTCTGCCACATCTTTCTGCCAGAGGTTCTGCCTTACCTCAGGCCCAGAGCAATGGAGTCAGCTGACCATGGACTAAGACTTCTGAAGCTGTGAACCCAAATAAACTTTTCCTGCCAAATTGTTCTTGTCAGGCATTTTGGTCACAGTGATGCAAAACTGACTAACAGTCCCCTGGCTTTAGTGATGCAAGAGCTAACAATCATCACAACAGTCACTGTGACTGGGTGTCCACGTGCTGGTAACGTTACACATTATCACTTCTGGAAGCCAAGCAACAGCCTGGATGTGTTCTTACCTCCAGTTTCCAATAAGGGAAGAGGGATGCAGAGCTGGTGAGGAATGAGGCTGCGATTGTGATCCCGGTTAATTCTCTCATTAAATAGACCAAACTCAGTTTCAGCTGTATGACAGGCACTGGGAAGATTCTAGAGACATAAGACACATAAGATATGCTATTGCTAAACCCCAAGAGCTTATCATCCTGAAGAACTCCAAATGTAGGCCACTGTATCTCTGCCTACCACTGTTCTTCCATAGAGAAGCCTGTCTACTGTTGTCTAAACATGGTCCAATGTCAGACAGTTCTAGTAGCAGCCAAGTTATCTCTCCCAAAGTGCCCTGCCCCCAAAGTTAACAATAGACCAAACCAAAAAAAAAAAACAACTACAGAAACTATGAGTCAGAGTTATCTATTTATCTTCTATTTAAATACTGTATATAGGGAAAGGACCCAGGAGGTCTAAACAGAGATGAAATCAAAAACAAAAGATACTCTTCCTATTAAATAGATCATATTTCCTAGTACTGTGGGGCCTTTCTTGGAGGCTCCCAGTGTGTAATGTAAATGTGAACTCATTCTTCCTTCTGGTATCCTTGGGAGGCAGGAAGCCAATGTTATTTCATAGATAAAGAAGTTGGTGTCCCCAGAGGGTGAATGCCTTGCACTGGGTCACATAACTATAGGCAGTTGGGGGTGCTGAGAATGGGCTTAAGGTTAGGACTCCCTGCCTGGGGTCCCCAGGCTCCCAAATAGGGCCTCCTTTCTAAGAGATAACTTTGTAGTTAAGCCTGCAATGGAATCTTGCTCTATAAAAGGAATGTTATGGGAACACTGAGACAAAATGCACGTTTTCTTTCTCTGCACGTTAAAACTTAGGAGGTGATTTTAGCACATGAGCCATTGTCTATAATAATTCCAGATTCATCCCATTTAGCTTAAGTGATCCTTCCAGGATTAAGTCCATGATAATTCTGTCCTCTCAGTAGAGACAAAGAACAAAAGAATTGAACCCTGGGCAGATACCATAATCTTTGCATCTTAAGTTTCTATATTTCTGAAAAAGAAGGAGCTGGGTTTGGAGGTGACAGGCACCCACAGAAATGCATTGTTCCTTGTTAGCTGCTGTAAGCACTTCGGCAAAGCAACATGCATGCCCCACACTCTATGGTCATAGAGAAGCATTGCCAAAGGCCTTTTCATGGTGACAAAATGGAAACTGAGGACTCTGACTTTTTCAAGGAAGTGATGTGAAGAGTTGATGTGAAGATGTGATTTTAAGAGTTCCTGCTTTAAGTCCATCAAACCAAATTCCTAACATCTTCTTGTCCAAATTTTTAAATAACAAATGGAAATAGTAGGCATCAATTGAGCATTTGACCTTGATATTAATCGTTAAACATTTATATTTCAACGAATAGCTTTCAATACTTAACCTGTCAAATAATGCATGCCAGTCATGATTCCAGGCATGAGTTACAGTAATGAATGAGACCCAGAAGCCGCCTGCTTTGCACAAATATCCATCAGTAGTCAAACTGGTATGATCACTAAGGTAAGGAGAACAAAATTAGGCTTTAAGACATGACCTTTACCTGGGAAAGAATGATTTGAAAATCTTATTCAACAGCTTCAGAAATACCTTCATTCAAATGTCCACAGTACTGACAAGGCTAAAAATAAGCATGCCAGGGTCCAGGCGAGCCTCTCCAAGCAGAACTTCCCTTCATACATCAGAGCATAACTAACCCTCCAACTGACAGTGAGGAGGGTCTTGTTGAGCTTCCTTTCACATCTATGTCCTTGGAGTGAAATGAAAAAAGTAATAAGAATCCAAGTTCCAGAGGGCTGGAGAGGTATGTGGTTATTATCATAAAGCTGCTCTGGGCTTTCCTGATGTGCTGCCAGCAAAGACCTCTTTCCCAAAGGAAGTGAAGTCTCCTGGGGATGTGGCAAAAGTCCTGGCAAGTGGAAGAGTGGAGCAAAGTTCTCAAAAGTGGAGAGCCTTCCTGCTGAAGGGGAGACCTGCAGCTGACCCAAGCAACAGCTGCTACCAAATTGTCACCTCTGAAGTATTGCCTAACATCTCAGTATATCAATATCTGCTAGGGGAATGTGTGAAGCTGGTAAGAAGAGCAGACATGGGCAAGTGTATAAGGACTCCCCGCATGCATATCAGGGTGCATTTCAATTTGCTTGTTCAATGTTTCTGCCAGCTGCCCAGAAGTCTCAAGATCCTATTGAAAAGCTTACTGGAGGGACAGTTTCTCATTCCCAAGGAAGGATCGCGTAGGATTTTTGGCTTGGTAGGACATCTTGATGAACTGTTGAGAAATGAAAAGAAAATGGGGAAGAAGTTTGGTATTCTTATGTTGACTGGGAAAATAGTGTTTTAAAAGGGTTAATAAAGATTGCTCTGAAATAGAAATAAAACTAAACTTCGGGTTTTGTTTTTTTTTTTTTTTTTTTTGGCCTCAAGAAAAAGTCCAACTGGTGCATTCACAACAGGGCGCCCCCAGGCTTCATGATTAGAGAGCTTTTCCCTGAGTGATTCTTCACTTGCTCTCAGCGGGAATTGGCCTATCATCTGCGCTGTAGATGCAGAGGATGAGATCAGATTTCAGCAACACCTACTTCTAAGGTAAGTTACTCTGTGGAAGAAGATTTACTTTGTCCAAATTTTCCATTACTGACTTAGTTCCATGTGAAAATATCACAACTTAGTGCTGGTCATTGCACTTTACCCAGTATCGCTTTTAAAAATGAGTTTCCCAAACCTGCATTCATAATATCAATAATAGATATGACAATTAGCCCCTGAACAGGCATTCAAATATTTGTTGAAGGGACATATCCTTTAACTATAAATGTACAACTTGAGCTTTTTGGAGGTTCATTTGACACTAAAATCGTTTCTTTACTTTAAATGTTCTCTGCATATTAACACATGGTGTGTTTTTAGGAGGTAATTTTAATACATGAGCCATTGTCTATAATAATTATAAATACATTCAGTTTAGCTTAAGTGATCCTTTCAGGAGTGAGTCCACATAATTTGGTAGCGGTGACTCTGTCCTGTGATTTTAGTACAGGTCATCTTAGTATTTTTTATCATGCATTTTGTGTGTTCAAACTAAAAAAAAAAAAATGTAGGCTAAAAAAATGGAGGGGAGATTAAACCTATAGAGCTATACATGTTCAACTCATTATTTGCAAAATGTAGTTCTTTGTGGAAAAATAACTAAGTTTATTTAATATTGACCAATCACAGGAGAAATACTTCTGTAAAACCTTTATAAAATTATCCATCCAGGGTATCATCATTTCCTTTCCATTTTTTTTACTTTTATCAGTCACAACTTAATCCTACAGCAGGCTCCAGATTTTCACTTCAAAGCTTTTCTCTCTACTTTGGTCCTCTCTTGAAGTCAACTTCCTCCTAGTTCCAGTATCAGACTTTAGGCAAAGTTGGCTTCAAAAAAAAAAAAAAAAAAAAATAGCGGCAGCTTTTTCAGCAATAAGTTCTGAGAGGTTTAACTCAAATAAGAGCTCACTCCTGTGACCAGCTGCTCTTAGTCTGTTGCTAAATTCTGCCCAGAGGTGTGGTTTCCTGTGTTCAGTTCTCTTTCCTCCCTCAGCACAGGGCAGAACAAAGAGAGGAGTCGAGAGTGATCAGCCCACAGAACGTGACCCGTACCTCCTTTGTCTTTGTGGCTTCCCACTCTCCCACCATCCAATGGGTTCGTTCTCTCCAAGAAGATGGATATTGCAGAGGGGTGGAATTCTTGAGTTCTCTTTTCCTGCTTTCCATTGGTCTACCACTCTCCTTCCCCAATCCTGCCACAGGAGAGACCACAGTTATTGATAATAACCCAGCATATACACTGGTTCATCTCGACCAGTGAACAGGCTCACAGTTCCTTTACAGACAACAGGTGAGTCCTCCTCTCTCCTCAGCCTCCTCCTACAGATTGCAGAAGCTCTCTTCTCAGAACCAGCACCCCCTCTCATTTTCATGGTCCACACCTATAACAGCATGTGTACAAACAGGCCGATACCTGATCTAAGAATCCAGACTTCTCCTTGACTCTGTCCTTCCCCAAACTTACACCTGAGTGGTTTATTGCCAAGATTTAAATCCAGGGTGAAAAGCAGGAAGTCTCTCTTAGACTAAGAGCCTAAGTCATATGCTTCAATTCAGCTTTTTCAGAAAGCCCAGTGTCAGCTGGTATTAGGACCTGTTCAGCCATAAACCAAGTAGTGCAAGGGGCCCCTTACTCTGAGAATCCATTATCAGGGTTGTTGAATAGGAACAAAACCATGATAAATCAAAACTGCCTATTAATAAACTGACCATTTATAAAGTTAATTCCCAACCAAATGTTCCTCCTCTCAAAACATTAGTATCTATTCACCAACTTAATAACAGATAATAAATTCAACTATAGTGGAAACCTACTGTGAAAGGAAATTGTAAATATATTGCAAAAGGAAAAATGTTTTATAAAGTTGATGAGAGTGATAATCACAGATATATCCCACTATTAACAAATGAGGACATTGCACAGTTTGACTAGTGAATTGAAGAGAAAATCTGCAAGGATGTGGCATGAAAGGTAATTAGAAAGTGATTTCATTATCAAAGGATTAACAAAACACTTGGGGAAAATGGAATAAAATTTTTGAATTTCTTTTAGAAAAATATCATCTTTTGTGATTACATGGCAAAAGTCAAATATGAAGTAAAAGATATTTTATCCTGCTATTATATAATTTTATCTAAAAAAAAAAAAAAGCATTAGTCTCCTTTTCAGCTTATCTATTGCTGCAGAACCATCCTCCCCATGTATTTCATTATTTGACATAGTATCAATGTGATATTTCTTGGAATTCTGTGGGTTGATCTGGTGGGGCAACAGAGCTTTCAGTTTAAAAGGTTCAGGGTCAGAGGTGCATGGTCATTACTAGTCCATAGCAATTCTGAAATCCAGCCAGGCACATGCAGCCAGCTTCTTGAATATGGCCCAGTTCTGCCCTGAGAGGGATTCTCCAAGTCACTCCAAGTCACTCTACCCACTGTGCTCTAGGCTCTGCTCTCTGAGCTATCCTTCTGCCAGGTTTGTAGCTTAGTTTCTTTATTTCTTTTGTTTTTCTTATGCAGACAATAATACAGAAGTAACATAAACATCAAAAGTATCACCTCGTGTTTCCTGGTTTTGCCATCAGATCAATTCTGACAATTCTTAAAAAACATCACCTTCCCAGACCTCACAAAACACAATCTACTTCAGCTTATAGTCTTGTCTCAGTATTTGGGAGCATGAGGTCACTTGTATTTGTGTGCTGTCACAACTCACCTGGATTAGGGACCCTGTAATGGCAAAGGAAACATTTGCTGGATTTAAGTTCTTTGGGTAGGTGAACAATGGATGATTTCTGAACCTTAAGAGGTTGAAGGTTTCAGCTTGATCATCAAAGGGTTTGTAGCAGTTCATCACTGGGACAGTTGGAAGATGCCAGCTAAGGAGGGTCCCCAAAAACCCTTGATTTCTTTCATCACTTGCCTCCTCCCCAGAGAAATTTGGAAGTCTTGAGGCATCTTTTCACTTTAAACTTTCTCTGCCTTTTTAGTCCAAGTAGATATAATTTACTTAATCTGTTTGTTTGTTTGTTTGTTCCCTATGTATCTAACTTTAGTGCACACCATTTGATGAAGCTGTATTCACTGATCTCTACAAGGCCATACTCTTTTCTGGGGCTGCAAATCAGAGTGAATACCCTTAAGGTTCTTAGAAGCCTTTTGCATCTCTGAGAGGATCTTGGAGATGCTCCTTAAATCTTTCTAAGATCTTGACCCAGAGGCTGGATTTCACTGTCAGTATCTGGGTTTCATCTTCAAACCAAGGCCCTGTCTTATTTTGAAAAATTTTTTTCTGAGAAAAATGGGGAATGAAAAACAGTTTTATTATCAAACCCAGCAAGCCCCAGATCCTCTTTAATTCCAGGTTCTTTGTGAAATCTGAACAGTTCCTTCTTCAGCTCAACTTGTTCCTCATGTACTTTTTCCTAGGCAGCTAAAAGGAAGCAGATGGCACTTCCAACATTCTGCATGGCAACCTCTTGGCCAGACCCACAAGCTCACCAGCTATGCTTCCTGCTTTCCATATTACTGCAGGCAACAGTTGTACTAATGGTTCTACCACCAGAATTAGAGAATAACTCTGGTTCTCTTTTCTCTAGCTCTCAAGAGGAATGTCCTCATCACCCTTCCAGGCTCCACTAAGGGTCTCCTTCTTATTCTTCCCAATGTCTCCATTTCTCTGCCAGACTCAAAGACAATGTCCCACATGAAGGCAGGATCCCTTTCAGTTAAGCTTCTGTTTTAGTGATCTATGGCTGCATAGCTGAGCACCACCAAACATAATGATTTGTTAACAATTTTTGACTGCTTGTAGTGGTTTGGGATTGAGCAGGAGGTGATTTTGCTTGACATATTGTTTACTTGGAGTTGGGATTTTTAGAAGGCCTCAAATGGCCTCACGTATATGGCTGGACATTGGTGCTGCCTGCTGCCTTGGAGCTCAGGTACAGTTGATGAGGGGATTCAGTTCTCCTTCAAATGGCTTCTCCACATGGCTGCCTGGGCTTTCTCACAACATGGCAGATGGGTGCCAAGAAGAAACATTCCAAAAAGACAAGCATCAATGTGCAAGGATTTATTGAGTCTGCACTTGCACCACTCTAATACCTCATCGGCCAATGCTAGTCATGTGACTGAACCCAGAATCAATAAGTGAGGGAATTTGTACGTGTACAAAAACCAAAGAGCATGGTTCATTGAGGCCCACCAAAGTCACAGTCTATCACTTCCTTCAAATCAACACTTGCTTTATTTCTGGTTGAGCAAATAATTTAAGGATAATTGTCATTTAAACTGTTTTCTTAATTATAAGACGAACTCATTTTCATATATTTTCATTTTATTTTTCAGAAAACATACCTATCAAATCAAATGTCTGCTATAATATTTTAATGGTATTCCTTTTGAGTGGGCCTTTTCTAGATCAATCCTCAGATAGAAAGAAATCCCACATTATGTTTTCCATTTATCTTCTGCACCTTGAGTCTCACTGCCAGGTCAAGAATCCTCTAGAGAAGGAATGAGTAATAAAACAGAATTTGGGCATTGCTTGACCCTGGAAAAAATACCATCATAACAGCACCAAACATCAACCCTCATCCTGATGAATATCTTCTTCTTTGTTTTAACTTTACTCTTTAAGAAGAACTAAATGGACACTCTCCTACCAGCTTTATAACTAGACACTGGTAATTAGGTTTGGCTTGAGATTTTATCCAAAACTCTTTCCTTGCCATGCCATAAAAACTGCAGTTTTATAAACTACTTTAGCAGGAAAATTCTATGAAAATAAATTCTAAAAGGTCTATAGTTTTTACACAGAAGATTTTAAACAAAAGTAGAGTTTTTTTAAAAAAAAATAATTATAAATGAACATAATACCTTTATTTTATTTATCTATTTTTATGTGGTGCTGAGGATTGAACCCAGTGCCTCACACATGCTAGGCAAGCGCTCTACCACTGAGCCACAACCCCAGGCCTCCAAAATGTATAGTCTTTAAACAGATGTTTAATTTTGTTCTCCACTGTAAGCTTTAAGTGAACAATTTTTAAAATAAGAGTATTGCATGTGTTATAATGCAGGTACTCTGCATCTAGCACTGAATACCTAGGATGTGTAAAAAGCTACATTGCTGCAGGAAAAAAACCTGAAGTGATTGAATTCACTAAAACTTAAGAAACTCTCTATATTCTTATCTAATCCTCAACAAAACCATAGGTGATGTTTTAAAAGGATTTAAAATCCAGCCAAAGCCATTATGAAGTCAAACAACAACAAGTGCTGGCGAGGATGTGGGGAAAAGGGTACACTTGTACATTGCTGGTGGGACTGCAAATTGGTGCAGCCAATTTGGAAAGCAGTATGGAGATTTCTTGGAAAGCTGGGAATGGAGCCACCATTTGACCCAGCTATTCCCCTTCTTGGTCTATTCCCTAAAGACCTAAAAAGAGCATGCTACAGGGACACTGCTACATCGATGTTCATAGCAGCACAATTCACAATAGCAAGACTGTGGAACCAACCTAGATGCCCTTCAATAGATGAATGGATAAAAAAAAATGTGGCATTTATACACAATGGAGTATTACTCTGCATTAAAAAATGACAAAATCATAGAATTTACAGGGAAATGGATGGCATTAGAGCAGATTATGCTAAGTGAAGCTAGCCAATCCCTAAAAAACAAATGCCAAATGTCTTCTTTGATATAAGGAGAGTAACTAAGAACAGAGTAGGGTCGAAGAGCATGAGAAGAAGATTAAAATTAAACAGGGATGAGAGGTGGGAGGGAAAGGGAGAGAGAAGGGAAATTGCATGGAAATGGAAGGAGACCCTCAGAGTTATACAAAAGTACATACAAGAGGAAGTGAGGGGAAAGGGAAAAATAATACAAGGGGGACAAATGAATGTCAGTAGAGGGGGCAGAGAGAGAAGAGGCGAGGGGAGAGGAGGGGAGAGGGGATAGTAGAGGATAGGAAAGGCAGCAGAACACAACAGACACTAGTATGGCAATATGTAAATCAATGGATGTGTAACTGATGTGATTCTGCAATCTGTATATGGGGTAAAAATGGGAGCTCATAACCCACTTGAATCAAAGTGTGAAATATGATATATCAAGAATTATGTAATGTTTTGAACAGCCAACAATAAAAAATTAAAAAATAAAGAAAGAAAGAAAGAAAACTGTCAACTAAGTCAAAAAAAAATTAAAAAATTAAAAAAAATAAAAATAAAAATAAAATCCAGCCAAGAAGTATATTTACTGTCTATTTTGTTTTTGTCCCCAGAGTTTCTGTTTAATCTCATAATAGTCAATGTAACACAAGCTTTACCCCCCCCCCCCAGCTCCATCATGAATCTGAAGTAGTTTAAGTCAAACTCTAATCAAAATGCTTGCACAGAGCTGGCGAGTTCAGCAGTGCTGTTCAGGGGCCTCCCGAGGGTGTTGTTACCTATTCTTCCATTTCCTCTTCTTGACTAGATCTATTATTTTACCAGACCTGAAATTTCCCTTCCTTTCACATATCTTCATAAGCAATTAAGCAATGGATACTTCTCCTTGGGGTTTTGTCATTTTGCCTTCCGTTTCCATGGCAACCTCAGTAACTTGTTACATATAGATGCTGCTTTAGAATTAGCTCTGTTTCTGTCAATCTTAGATACAAAAGTGAGTGAGATCAGTGAGCTGGTGCAGTAAGCCGGAAGTTGGGACTAGAATGAGGGATGAGATTAGGAGAAGAGTCATGTGCAGGTCCATCAATTCCTCTGCTAAGAGACGTTTCCCAGAACCCAAGGTACACTTCAAAATCTCTGGGTTCTATACTGAACCCTTCCCACAAATGGATGCTGTCTCATTCTGAAGAGTTGAAAGATAAAGAGATTGAATAACATCCAGAAATGATTTCTACCTGTCAAGATTAATAAGAAATTTCTGCACAACCCCATAATACAAAGTTTTCCCCTTGGTCCCTTTCTCTCTGACTTCTTGCTGCACTGACATTAATTAAGACGCTAACCATTAATTCATGAATAACCATCATTTACTGAACATCCACCAATAGTCACATTGTAAAACAACAGTCCCCTGGGTACTTACTGCATGTTAGCTCACTTAATCCCTAAAACCTTACAAGGTGATTTTTATCAGTCCCGTTTTCTTGATAATGGACCAAAGCCATAGTTTAGAGAGGTTATATCAACTTGCACAAGTCTCACGGCTACACATAGTAAATGCTGGAGCCAATATATAAACCCATGTACAATCTTCTCGATTAATGCTAGATACCACCATTAACGCTCTTCTTGGAGGATGTTATTACTCTACAGCAGTGTGTTTAACATACGTGTGACCAGATCCCTTTGGTCACAGTGGCCAGGCCAATGCCCTTTGTAGTATTTCAATGCAAAAAGTCAGCAGTGTAATTAGAACAGAATCTAGAACATGAGGCAACAAGATCACTGAGAGAGTTGAACAATCTTACTAGGCTTTCAAGTTCTTTTTTTTTTTTAATGTAAGAACTACTCAATTCTCAATTCATAGAGCACTCACAGATGACAGGGCAGAACCAAAAATCTAGGGTTTTAAATGGATTGTCCTATATTACCAGAAAAATGGTGTTGCAGTGAATTTGTAGACTATTGCTAGTCACTTAGCCCCATACACTAAATAACTGGTGTGGATTGCAGTCCTAGGAGGATGAATTAATGGTTTACAAGTATACATATTTAGGAACATAGGGTTGGGGTGACAAAGCCAAAGGGCACAGTCTGTGTCACCAAGACCAACACTCTGCCTCTTGAAAAGTAAGAAATTGTTCCGGGACCAGGAACGTAGCTCAGTGGTATAGCACTTGCCCAGGATGTGCAAGGTCCTGGGTTCCATTTCTGGCACCAAAACCCAAATAAGAAATCAAGAGAAAAATAAGGAATTGGTCCAGACCTTTGGAGGACAAGAAGCGTGGCGTGTGCCACATGCCAACTGGACCATCCGCTCTTGGCAATTGTCAAGAACCATCCATGGGTTGTGTGTGGACTACATGGGCATCGCAGCCTAGTGAATAGGATAATCTGGTGTCTGGGAACTTCCAGTGGACATTTCCTCTGGCTAAGACTATCCAGACACATTGTGAGCCTTATTCAAGCTCTGCTTTGTCCCACACAGCACTGGAGATGGGGTGACCTGCTGCAGCCACACAGCCTCTCTGAGATGGGTGTGACCTGCCAAGATGCCAGTCAATCTGCTGACTGCAAGACATCATGAAGCAAGATTCCACCCCTAAAACCTTAGCCCTGCTTTTTACGTACCCATTTAAATAAGCCACAGAAGCCATTTTCTAGTTGTCTAGCTCCAGCTCCTGTGTGGACCGGATCTATCAGATGCTCCATCTTTTGAAACTATTTTTCCAATTTTGTCTTTTGTTCTTCACTAATTATTCTAAACTTTTAATTTCTTAGGTGGCTTACATCCTCCTGAGCAGGAAGAAGAACCTGGGTGGATGCCTCCCCATAGACAATATTGATTGACTTAATGAATGATTTAGCAGTGTGTGAAATTTTCCTCTCACAGCAGCTAACTGGGATGTGTAGGTGTGATCACCGTGCCAGAGAAAGGTACTGGCCTCCGCCCTGTGCTCATGTGGTGACCTCTCTGAGTCCAAGTCCCAAATTTTCTGGTCCCGAGGAAAGCTGTTTCAACACTGCCCAGGGGACCTGTTTCCTCTTATCCAATTTGGGTAGTAAAAGGACTGGAGGAAATCACTATGAAAGCCAGTCCTGGCCTCATTTCAGGATGCCCAGCTAGAGAGCACAGTTTCTCTATTTCTGGGTGGCAATCTTCCAGGCTGAGGCATGCTAGGTCGCAGAGACCTCCTCCTGGCCTCAGTGCACTTTTCTGCTGTATTTGCTCCAGCATGTCTTACATTATTTTTTCTGATAACTTCCTGAAAGCTGTATAAGAGAAACTCTCACTTTTTTGTGTGACCACAATGATGGGTCTTGTACCTCTGTGGTTATATAATAGATACCAGAGACAAAAACAAAACGAAACAAACATTACATAATAACCAAGATAAGTCTCAACTTGGTTCTGGAAGGAATGACAACATCCTTCAGAAACACTGCAAGGATAGCTCTCTTACCCTACACATGGCCCTTTCAGAAATTTCCTGTGGTTCAACATGGTCTTTTTGGTTAAATCTGTCAACCAGTTAAAGACAAGAACCATATCATGTTTATATATGTTCTATTAGATCAAGCATGTTCTGCTTGTTTGATTCATGTTAGAGAAAGAAATATATTATCTCAAGGCATTTTTTTAAATACCAGAAATATCCAGGTTTTGCAGTTACTGTTCCTATACAATTTATGGTTCCTTAAGATGCCCTGGAATTGGCACTACGTGGATAGACATTTCAGAAGAAGGAATTGAATAGACAAAGCGGCAAAACAATCCTTCCTCTAGGGATAGAAGCCAAAAGGAGATCAAGTGTCTAATATAACAAAGACATGTTTGTCCATCAATCTGAAGTAATAAAGAAAAGGAGGACATAGGAGAAATGTTGCTTTGATGGGGTCAAAGATGTTGTAGTAAAATTCTGCCCTATCTCTTTTAACCAGTTGACATCACTGAATTCAGCAGTTTCCCCAAAATTCACTGAAAAAATCCATAAAGAGTGTGTGTGTGTATGTGTGTGTGTGTGTGTGTGTGTATTAAACTACAGGCAAACCACACCAAAATTTGCAAATAGAAATCTCTTTTCCAAAGAGCTGAAGTCAGACAGCTTCTAGAAAAGTATGTTCTTGCTAAGCTAAAAAGAAAAGGAAGGACTTATGTTTTCAGAGTACCTATATCGTATAACAAAGTCCTACATTTTCTAATTAAAATATATAATTTTATTCCTTGTTAATTTTTTAGTATCAATCTCCAAACATTCTCCAAAACAGAATACCCAAACCCCAAGATACCAATTAGCCAGTTTCAATAACCACCACCATTTGCCATTCTTCTTTCATCTGCATTCACATCTTTTAAGCTGAAACGTTTTTAACCAGATTCAAGATTTCAAAGCATTTTACCACTAAATACTTCAAGAATAGTTTTATTATGACCATAATGTTATCAACTAACCCAACAAAATTAATCAACTGATACCAGATCCTTTATGAAAAGTTCCCCAAATGTCTAGAATAATCTTTGCCCTAAGTTTAGTCTATACAGTTATTATGTCTCCTAAGTCTCCTTTATACTGCTTTCTCACTAGAATCACTAGCCCCTTCACCTCCCTCTTTCTTCCCACGTCATTGGGTAGCTGAGGGGACTGGATCTGCTGTCTTCAGGAACTCACCACACTCTGAATTGGATCACAAAGTCATTCCTTAAGTTTTTTTATTTTTTTAATTTTATTTATTCCAATTTGTTATATATGGCAGCAGAATGCAACTCAGTTATTCCTTAAGTTTTTAACACTTGTGACTTAAAATTTTCAGGGGAGCACCTTTTGATGTTGTAGGAACTCTGTTCTGCTTCAGGGGGTGCCACTGGAGAGTGTATAAGCCTAGGGCTGTGGAGGAGCTCACTGGGAAAGAACAAAAGGTGATTGTTTAAGGGGGTGAGCATTTCTGTTCAGAAGAGGAGGCTCCTACCACAAATACATAGGACTTGTTGAGGCTTACCAAGAGGCAAGAGGCCTACTGCTTCTCATTGGAAAGATACACAGCAAGAAGCAGCCTAGACGATCTACATACTGTGGGGTCGGGCTCCAAATTCCTCAATAGGATACCCATAGCACAAAAGTTAATAACTAGAATCAACAAATGGGACTTACTCAAACTAAAAAGTTTTTTCTCAGCAAAAGAAACAATAAGAGAGGTAAATAGAGAGCCTACATCCTGGGAACAAATCTTTACTCCTCACACTTCAGATAGAGCCCTAATATCCAGAGTATACAAAGAACTCAAAAAAATTAGACAATAAGAGAACAAACAACCCAATCAACAAATGGGCCAAGGACCTGAACAGACACTTCTCAGAGGAGGACATACAATCAATCAACAAGTACATGAAAAAATGCTCACCATCTCTAGCAGTCAGAGAAATGCAAATCAAAACCACCCTAAGATACCATCTCACTCCAGTTAGATTGGCAGCCATTATGAAGTCAAACAACAACAAGTGCTGGCGAGGATGTGGGGAAAAGGGTACACTTGTACATTGCTGGTGGGACTGCAAATTGGTGCAGCCAATTTGGAAAGCAGTATGGAGATTTCTTGGAAAGCTGGGAATGGAGCCACCATTTGACCCAGCTATTCCCCTTCTTGGTCTATTCCCTAAAGACCTAAAAAGAGCATGCTACAGGGACACTGCTACATTGATGTTCATAGCAGCACAATTCACAATAGCAAGACTGTGGAACCAACCTAGATGCCCTTCAATAGATGAATGGATAAAAAAAATGTGGCATTTATACACAATGGAGTATTACTCTGCATTAAAAAATGACAAAATCATAGAATTTACAGGGAAATGGATGGCATTAGAGCAGATTATGCTAAGTGAAGCTAGCCAATCCCTAAAAAACAAATGCCAAATGTCTTCTTTGATATAAGGAGAGTAACTAAGAACAGAGTAGGGATGAAGAGCATGAGAAGAAGATTAACATTAAACAGGGATGAGAGGTGGGAGGGAAAGGGAGAGAGAAGGGAAATTGCATGGAAATGGAAGGAGACCCTCAGAGTTATACAAAAGTACATACAAGAGGAAGTGAGGGGAAAGGGAAAAATAATACAAGGGGGACAAATGAATGTCAGTAGAGGGGGCAGAGAGAGAAGAGGGGAGGGGAGGGGAGGGGAGGGGAGGGGGGATAGTAGAGGATAGGAAAGGCAGCAGAACACAACAGACACTAGTATGGCAATATGTAAATCAATGGATGTGTAACTGATGTGATTCTGCAATCTGTATATGGGGTAAAAATGGGAGCTCATAACCCACTTGAATCAAAGTGTGAAATATGATATATCAAGAACTATGTAATGTTTTGAACAGCCAACAATAAAAAATTTAAAAAAAAAAAAAAAAGAAGCAGCCTAGGGTGTTCAAAATCCCTGGCTTCTTCCTACCCAGCCCCATTCCTCTCTTTGGGTTTACAGACAGACAGCCCAGAATCTGCAGATTAGAAGCAATAATGAGGAGGATATCTGTGCAGCCCCTTGCCCCAGGCAACTCAGGCACTTGGCAGAAAGGGGAGACTGGCAGGGGGGGTGCTCAGGCCTACACCACCCAGCCTGGCAGCTCCAGGCCCCCTGGTGGCCACACCTTGTATATCTGTGCAAGGTGACTCTAACTTGAGCTACTAGTTGCTTTCCCCAGCACTGGGGATTGAACTCAGGGGTACTCTCAGACACACACACCCATACTGTTTTTTATGAGGCAGGGTCTTGCTACATTGTCCAGCCTGGCCTCAAACTTGGGACTCTCCTGCCTCAACTTTCCAGTTATGGGAATAACAGGTGTGCTCCATTGTGCCTGGCCTTTGGTCTACTGTTGGAGGTCTAGTTTACCACCTCTATTCAGAAGAACCCGAATAGGAGTAGTTAAAAATTAAGCCCCAAGAGAAGCCATTCATCAAAATATCTGGGAAAACAATTCAAAGGTCAACATGCACACGCTTCAGTTCAGGTGTGCAAACACTGGCCCATGTCAGTGCCGTGCCAGCCTGGAACAAAGAGAGAATGCACTGACTTCTAGAAGCTTTCAGTTGGGGGCACTGTTGTGTTCCTTGAGCTGTCCCTGATCTATCTTTTGTTTTAAAAAAAAGTACTTCCAGGTGGGCTACAACCTAAATTATTAATCAGCTTATGAGCTATAAGCAAATAATAAATAACTTGGGATAGTTGTTTAGCATCTTTTATCTAGGACTTTAAAGCATTTCACCAACACTAGCCATGTATAGTAAATGAATGAGTTTGATATCCAACACTGGTAAAGGATTACTAATGTCTTCTCAACTTGACAGTCTTTCGATGTCTACAAAGTCCAGTCACAGAGATTAAATTCTGCATTCAGGTTGCCTCTGATGGGAATGTTGAAGACATTTCAAAGCTAGAGGTGAATAGAGAATTGAGATGCAATTACTATTTGTGGGTTTTTCAGCATACCCAGATTTCACTTGGGAAAGACCCCACTTTTTCACCCCAAATTTGCTTTAAAGTGCAATATGGAATTTAATAGGTGGCCCCTGGTTTACTATTGTTCAACTTAAAATTTACAACTTTACAATGGTGTGAAGGTGGTCTGTATTCATTAGAAACCAAACCTGGGGTTTTTATATTCTTCCTGACTGGTTATACGCCCTATCATACCCGCTCACGATGCTGGGAACCAGCCACCAGTCCAGCTCCCCATCAGCCACGTGATCGTGAGATGGCACAATGAATACTTTCTAGTGTACCCTGTCATGAAGCTATGCTGCCACAGTCTGGCACAATTTTGGAGCCACTTGTCAAAAGAAATGAACTTTATTTTTAGAAAAAACACACACACACACACACACACACACACGGTGCACCACACAGCTCCTCAGGAAAACCCTCAGAGCCCAACTGCCACCACGGGCTTCCCACAAGCCTCCCCACCTCCCCCACTCCTCCTGCTCTTGAGATGATTGGCTGGGTCACGTGGGCGGAGCCAAAAAAGTCCCCCAATGAGTAGCTCTGTGGTCTGAAAGGGCGGGGAAACAGCCCAATGAGCATCACTGCAGAGGAGCCAATCAGTTGGCAGCTAGAAGTTTGCTGGGGCCACTGTGAGCCAATCATCAGCTGGCAGCTGGAAGTTTGCTGGCAGCTGGAAGTTTGCTGGGGCCCCTTCGGCTGTGGCTCTCAACACTATGCTATTTGATGTATTAGTTGGAGTAAGTACACTTTTGACTTATGATAGTTTCAACTGATCATGGTTTTCTTGGGACATTCCCCCATCACTGGTGGAGAAGCATTTTATATATCTGCAACATTATTTGCGTGAATATGTTAATCAGCCCAATATGTTAATCAGGCTCTGATCCAAGAAAGTGGTACTAGCTAGAAATTAAGGCTGACCAACTCTCAGTGTGGGTTGTACTCAGAAGTAGATAATCAAAACCAACCAGCAAGGACATGTGAGATAAGTTCCAGGTTATTAAACTCCAGACGATCTTCAAACCCAAACTTTGAGGGTATGAAGTCACCCTGAGGGTGACCTTGTACTGTATACAAAGCTGTAGTCCTTAAATTATTTAATGAATGAATTAAGTTGATGAAAATTGTTTACTGTGCCTCTTATCTACAGATATATTACTTTAAGGCCTGAAGAAGCAATGCTTTTTAGAAAGCTCAATTGACTTTATAGTGTTCTTAAGGTCTCAACTTCAACTGATACACCTCACTCTAAAGAACAAAAATATCAAGCCCCAAAGTCTGAGTAATCATTTTTCCAACATGAATGTCTAGCAGCCTTTCCAGAAAATACAATAAAAGGTATTCTCAAAAATTTTCATGCACACAAAGCACATAGTTGACTGATTCGGTCAGTAGGTCCTATTCAACGGACCCTTTAAGAGAAGCCGAAATGGAATCAGCACTTCTCATGGTTTTAAAAAGTCTTTGTCTTCAATTAAAAGTACAAACAAATACTAGATGACTGGTATTTTGACATCTGACCAAGTCTTATTTCTGGTACAATTATGACACACTAAAACACCACTTATGGCAAATCTTGCACATTTTTATGGGAATGTTTATTTATACTCTTTTTGCCTTGGCTCCACACCGTACTATTTTATTTCACATTCAGTGTCTGTAGTTGATTTCTCCCTTGCTGTCTGTAAGTCCATCCAAGTGTCTGCCAGAGAACCTTGATGAAGGATGCCAGAGAGTGGCCTGGCCATCAGTTAAAAATACTAGGAACACCCACCATCGTCTCCAGAAGCTGGGCTAGTCAGTGTACTGAGGGGGCCACCAAGACTAGGAGATCCCAAATGGTTGGCTTTGGCTTTAGACTACAAAAGACTCCCCAGAAGCAAGGAGTCAAGGATAAAACAGGGTTTGAAGACTAATGACTGGACCCAAATATTAATTTTGCCATTTCCTGCTGTATCATTTCAGGCAAATCACTTAACTCCCCTGAGCTCCAATTTCTTCATCTATCACAGCAGACTGTGGTGAGCAATA
This sequence comes from Marmota flaviventris, assembly GCF_047511675.1. Lineage (NCBI taxonomy): Eukaryota > Metazoa > Chordata > Mammalia > Rodentia > Sciuridae > Marmota > Marmota flaviventris. The sequence continues at coordinate 28,235,542 of NC_092509.1, forward strand.
AATTAGATAATGTAGAGAGGGAAGCACATTGAAAACTGCAATCTACAAATTACTGCTAATTGCCAAGATGGCAATGGATAGATCAAGGTTTGGGAATCAGGACTAATATGGGGCTTCCTACTGTCTAAGGATGTCTAAGATTTGAGGCAAGAATAAGGTAGGAAGTGTGGGAAAAGGAACCCTACCCTCCAGGACAGTTTCCATGAAGTGTTCTGTCTTAATCTATTTGTGCTGCTCTAACAAAATGCCTGAGACTAAGCAATTTATAATGAAAAGACACATATTGACTCACAGTTCTAGAGACTGATAAGTCCAAGATCAAGGGGCTGGTCTATAGTGTGGATCTGCTTGCTGAATCAGCTCATGACAGAAAGGCAGAGAGGGTGAGAGTTGAAAGGCAACTGAACCTTCCTTTTGTAAGGAAACCACTCCCACAATAATGAGCCCACTCCTGCACTGATGGCATGAATCCATCCATCATCTAATCATCCTATAGGGAACATCCTATGCCCTAATCATCTCTCATCAGGATCTACCTCCCAGTATTATTGCACTGGGGATTAAGTTTCCACCCATGCTTTTTAGGGAACACAATTGAAACAGAGAATTGTCCTACGGTTTAGTCAACAAAGTTAGTTATCAAATATGAAAGAAATGAAGGAACAGCTCAAAGCCTGATTGAGGCCTACAGAATCTAAACACCATAGCAGGCAAGGAGGAGAGAACCACTTGGGTCCCACCACCCTCCTGCAACCAGTCTCCTGCACATGCCACCTTAACCCAGGACCCAGGTTCCAATGCCCAGTTGTGCTGTGGGGTGAAGGGTCAGGAGGGCAATTGACATTCATGCTGTGTGCTTTCCTGGTTGTGGCAATAGCAAAGACAGAGATTTCAGTGGGATCAGGTAAGGAGACAGACCATTGTTCTCTCTCCATGAGGAGTGGCCTTTATCAACAGCCACACTGATAAGACCTGTATTTTAGAAAAGGACTCAGGACTTAAAATCTGGGTTGAATAATTCTCAGGAACCACTGGGATCTCCTTCTGAAGACTGTAAGGAGCAGTGGTTTCCTATTTCTCAGGAGCCACTATCCCTGGAGAAAAACAAGAAGTTTTTTGGAACCACTGATGAATACTTTTCTGGAGGAGAACATTGAAGTCACCAGAAGTGACAGCCTCACTTCCTGAATCCAGTTGTGGCTTTTGACCCTCAGATACAAGTCCTGGTGGAAAGAGCTGATCTATAGCCACACAGTGATTCTCACTGAGCCATCTACTGGTCAGGAGGCCAAGGCCTGTCTAGTTGACTTGAAAAGCATGATTAGTTTGTTGCGTGGAACTGTTCTTCACACCTGCTAAAGAGAAAGATCAAACAATGACTTTCTGTCTACTGCCACCTGTGCCCAGCCTAACTATTATTCTCACTGTAGCCAAAACAACTTGGAACTTATCCTTTGAATTATCTGATTTGTTGGAGGAAAATCTGTATAAGATCTGGGGAGTAGATGTGGAGCGACAGCTACTGCTGCTAAGAGGAGTGGAACATCAAGGGTCTTGGCTAACATCCTACTGCAGGACTGGTGAGTTCACTAAATTGTGAGTTGAACCCTTTTCCCATTTTAGCAAAATATATTTCAAATTTGGAACAAGATGAGTGGGACTTTGTTGTACCTGGAGACATGTTTTTAAGATTAAGAGCCTGGGGCTGGGGTTGTGGCTCAGTGGTAGAGTGCTCGCCTCACATGTGTGCGGCCCTGGGTTCAATCCTCAGCACTACATAAAAATAAATAAATAAAATGAAGGTATTTAAAAAAAAAAAAGATTAAGAGCCTGAAGTCTCCATCAGTGGTAGCTTTGGATCTACAGAACTCAAGTACTGATGGGTGACCCTGGATGGTTCCAGTTCAAACAAGAGCAATATGGGATTTTCAGCCTGGAGTCATCAAAGTGTTTTTGAATATGAATATAGCTCTGTTTGGATTTAATCTTAAAAGTTTTCTCCATAGGATATACTCTCCCGTTTAAAGAATGTAGTTCATGTTCTGAGGCAAATCTTGTGTAAATGATTTAGATGTGAGGTGTCCCCCAAAAGCTTGTGTGAGAGACAATGCAAGAATTTCACTGCTGAGGTGAAATGATTAGATTATGAGAGTTGTAAGCTTATCAATGGATTAAGCCTCTGATATGGAATAACTGGGTGGTAACTGTAGGCAGGTGGGGTTTGCCTGGAGGTTTGCCTAGGTCGTTGGGGGTATGCTTTGGGGGTTTATATTTTGTCTCTAATGAGCAGAGCTCTCTCTCCCTGATTCCTGGTGCCATGTCCTCCCCTGATTTCCTCTGTCCCATCATTCTGCCATGATGTTCTGCCTCACCGCAGGCCCTGAGGAATGGAGTTGGCTGTCTATGGACTGAGACCTTTGAAACCATGAGCCAAATCAACTTCCCCTTCTAATTGTTCTTGTTGGGTCTTTGGTTGCAATGACACAAAGCTGACTAAAACATCTTATTTCCAAAACATGAAGGTTAAAAGTTTTGTCAACCTTTGCCATGAAACCAGTTCTGCATTTTCTATGCATGCCAATGATAGAAATCTCTCTGCCATTTTTGGTCTAGTTCTACTGCTCTAGGAATATGGTTATAGAAGACAAGACCTGACAATGCAGCATGTGATTCAAGTAGTAGCAAAGAATTAGATATTATAGAAAAAACTGTTTGAATAGTTGAGGACACTTGTATCTTTGAATTAAACAGAATATAAAATAGAAAAAGAAATGTAAATGCCATAGCAATTTGATATTGATCTAATTAATTTAAATACACATGAATAGGCTCATCTTTAATAGACCAAAAATTATTGCTGCTTAAAATTAATTTCCATTCTACTTTACCCTATATAATTTTGCATTAATAGGATATACTTTATACCTGAAATTATCTTATTGGTCACTAAAACAAAAATATGAATATAAATTAAAATCAATTTTACAAATTTCTTATAACCTTGAGCTTCAATATATCAAAGAGATACTTCTGAACTGAATTATGATTATAAGTAGTACTAACGCAATTTATCAAAACAACAGAAACATGCTTTTTAATAAATAATGGTTAAATACAAAATGTGGAACAGTATTGGGAAAACCACTCTTCATCATATTTCTTACCAAAATTAGATGTTTCTTCATCAACATTATTCTTATTTCACAATTGTCATTGTTGCTATTATTACAAGTTCCATGAAACTTTCTTCATCTAAATAAATAAATGACAATGGAAAGGATTGTTTCATAGCAATGATAATTATTCAAGCTCCTTCTGATGCAGTGATCTGTCACCAAAATTATTTAACGATCTAATTCCCTGACAACTCAATTAGGTCTTCTCTCAGTTCTCATTAAAGCAAAGAATTAGGAATCAAATTTGAGTTTTAAAAATATTTACTATTCCATCAATATAAATAATTCACTTACTTAAAAATGTCTGGCATCCAGAGTTTGGTCCATCCAGGGACAATGCATGCTGGTAAGCTGAGGGAAATGAGGGGGTTTTCTTGCATCCATGAAGTGCCTCTTAAAGGGGGGAGGTCAGAAGGGAGAGGCTGCAGTCCACTGGGCTGGCTCACTGCCATCCAGTTCTCAGCAGAATGATGTGGCATGAAAGTTGTGTACCTAGAATGTTTTTAAAAATCCAAGCCATGTGCTGTGGTGGATGCTTGTAGTCCTGGCTACTCTGGAGGCTGAAGTGATAAGATCACTTAAGCCCAGGAGTTCAAGACCAATCTGGGTAACATAGAGATACCCTGTCTCAAAATAATTTTGATAATATGGGTTTCCTGGCCATCAACAGTATGGGCCCTGCCAAGAGGGCTTGTAATTAAATAAGTATAAAATAAAAATACAAACATACATAGAGTCCCATATGTGTTGTGACTTTATAGGGGTGCTGGAAATAAATTTTATTCAATTTTTTTTAAAAAAATCCATATTCTTGTGTGCCCTTAGAAAGTCTCCATGTACCCCTAAGGACATCAGTACCTAAATTTGAGGCTCCCTACCTTGAAATGTCCCCCACTAAACTGCAAGCTCATTCTCAATGGAGCTGGGTAACATGGCAGCTGGAACTTCCCTGATGTCTGTAAATGGCATTCTCTAGACTGGGTTATGTGGATCCTGGTGAGAGTTCCAGTGACAGGAATTCCCAGAACAAAAGGATTTGAGAAATACTCCCTATTGTTTCCCTTCCCCTTTAGAGATTCACAATAAAACCTGTATATTAAAGGTTAAAGAAATTAATTTAATTTTGTTTAATGAAAAATTCAACAAATTAACTTGATCTCTCTCTCCCTTTCCCCTGCAGAATACTTAGTATAATGCAACAGGTGTAATCTGATCTAGAGTCCGGTTTGGACCCAAGTGTTCCAAGACAAATATCCTGAACCTTGCACAATGCTGTTTATAGCAAAATTGGGTCTTTCTCAAACTCTCCTGAGACTCTAAGATGTGCTGTGTGTGTGTGTTTCCTTGCTCTTCACCCCATGGTCCGGTCCGTTACATACTCTTGCTACTCTTGTAATTACAGATACTCCTGAGGCAGGAGGATTGCAAGTTTGAAGCTAGCAGGGGCAACCTAGCACGATCATCTCAAAATAAATATAAAAAGGACTGGGGTGTGACTTAGTGCATGCCTAGCATGTGCATGGCTCCGAGTTCAATCCCCAGCACTGCCAAAATAAAAATAAAATAAAGATGACATTATCTTCTGCTCTTGCTTTCCTACTGATGTCATCTATTTTCAGATGAAGGTTCTGGTGCAAAAGGAAAGGTTCTGTGCAGCTTGAACTTGAAGGTGCTTCCTAAGCCTTATGGTCAGTTATCAAATAGCTACAAGAGGATGGTCAATGTGGTGCTTCCCTGGATACATTTATGGGTTTCCTGGCCATCAACAGCATGGGCCCTGCCAAGAGGGCTTGTAATTAAATAAGTATAAAATAAAAATACAAACATATATAGAGTCCCATATGTGTGTGTCTTTATAGGGGTGCTGGGAATTATGTCTGAGAGTACATGTCTGTCTTTCATTAGACTCAGAGCCACATTTTTTTATCATCTGGTTTGAATCATCCATTTCTCATTGTAAAACATGAAGAGTTGGCTATATAAAAATGATGAAGATGAGCATACAAATTTCAAGGGTCACAGGTGGAGAGAAAGACCTCCTGAGTTGTTTATAGCATAGAATGAGGGTCAAGTTGCCTTACTTAGTATGTGGTGTAGGACATCTTAGGCATCCTCTGTTCTCTCTAATCCACTGAAGATGCACATAAATCAGCCCCTCTTATCCTTTCCCTTCATTCACCAAGAAGGCTGGAGGTTAAAAACGAAACAACAGTCCATGTACTAGTCATGAACATTCGGTTCTGTGCAGCCTGAAACATGGAGATCCACTCAGACTCGCCATTCTCCATGGGAGCTCAAAATTCAAACAAATCAGTCAGTACCTGCTGGAAGAAAGGCTGGGGAGAGAGCGTGGAGAGTACCTTTGTTTCTTGGAATATAGAAGGCTTGAGACTTCAGCCCGTGTGTTAGCTCTCTTCACCTATTCAGAGCCAGCGAGCTGATGGAGCCAAAGGCTAACAATGTGGATTATAGGCTTTGTCTTTCCAGAATCCAATTCACTCTTTGGAAACCTCTGTCCTTGCCCGTAAAGTTCAAAAACAACCAACCATTTTTTATAAGCCTCCATAAGCCAAGGAGAACAAACCAGAAAATAGATGGAAGAAATGAGATAAAGAGTCAAATCTAGCTTTTTATTTTAAAATGACTTGAGAGTTCTTAGAGAAATGTATTTTTTAAAACTCCTGTTCATGGGAAAACGAAGGCAGCAGCGAATGGTTTCCTTACAGTTGAAGGGAGAGTTTATCGGTGAAAGGTGACCACAATGTCTTGGCACTCAGGTCACAGAGAAAGCTGTCCCACAAGTGCCCCAAATAGACACCACCAGCACCACCACAGGCCACTTATTTATGAGGGCTGGTGTGCTCAGTTCTCATGGAAAACTTATCCCAGCAAGAATGATTGCTGCATCTGATTGTCAGCATGCCACTACCTACTCCCCAAGAAAAAGAAATCATGATTCCTTCTCCACCAGTCCTTCCAACAAATAGCTAAAGGTGGGCAGAAGCAAGGGACAACATGTGGCACTTTCTGACTCAAACGCATAGTGTGGCATCAATCTGTCATTGTGATTCTATAGGAGACATCTCCAACCCTGAAAAACAGAAAAGTAAAAGGAGCTGGGTATTTGCCTGGTTTGTGGTGGCGCAGACACTTGTGCTTGGTCATGGCTACAGGTGCAGATTTTTAGCCTGTGAATGTGTCTGTACTGAGGGAAGTCTTAATTAGCACACAAGACGGAAGGTGTCCCTTCTCCCTTTTAGTCTGTGAAGCTGTCAGACTGCAGGAACTCAAACCATTGGGGCAGGGTGCTAGTATTTAAATGCTTAAATAAGTCAAGTCTCTTTCAAGGGTGCATGCATGGGTAATAGCTGACCTCTGGGCTTTGAGAAAAGTGATCACAGGAATCAATGGGTTAGACAATGTTGGGATTCCTTTGCAGTTATTATTCCTATTATGCCCCAATCAAACCTCAAGTATTTCCAAGCATATTATTTTATTCTATTATCTATTTTAGTCAAGCCTGTCTGTTAGTTTGTTTGCTATGGGGAGGTGGAGGAATGACCTCTTACCCAGCAAGGCCATTCTACTGCCAATTTGGCATTGAAATAAACTAAGACCCCCCCACCCAGGGTCCTATAGTGGTGTTTAAAAAAAGGGGTGTGCCAGAAAGATTTGGGCTTTGGTGGCACGTGGGCCATTTGTGGCAATTCCAGATCAGATATTGGGCTTTGGTTCTCAGCCTCAATTGTCTTGTCCCTAGGACTGCACCAATACAGTTGTTGTGCACACTGGAGGTTATCTTCTGAAGTGTAGAACACCTAGGTAGAAAAACAGCAGCCATCACTACATTATTATTATATTATTATTTTCCTTCAGTCAGAGTAACACTGTCTCTGGGTGGAGCACTGGTCTGTTCTTGTGGCAAAAAGTCTTGGGCAGAAGAGGAAGGCATTTGCTAGAAAGAGGGGTAAGAGGTGCTGGAGCCAGAGTAAATGAAGGCAAGTCCAAGTGTCATGATAAAGCCACCAGGTGGGAGGCCATCTCTCAGCAGAAAAGGGAGCAGACTTCGGGACTCAACAGTTCTTCCTGGACAAGTCAAAGCAGAAATAGATGGAAACCGGAACCTGCTGGCATGGAGTGGGCGAAGTCCTGTCCCTGGTGCTTCCTGCAGAAGAGGTATATGGAGCTCCTCACCTAAGGGTGACAATAGGAGGCTCCTCTTATGGGACTTCAGGAGGGTCCTGGAGGTACATATTGCTGGAGGCAGTATATTCTCCAAACTTTGCCTATTGCTTAGCTGACTGAATCAAGTACCTACCATATATATGCTTATTTATAACATTCATAGATAATAATAGTATATTCAATGTGACTTAGATTATAAAACAAACACAAAGAGATCTACTATAAAATATTGTGCTTAGAGATGACTATACTGAATTGGGCACTTAAAATTTTGTAGAGAGCAGTCAAAGGTTCTTACCACAATTAAATACAGACATACACACACACACACACACACACACGTAGATGTTAAGTGCTTCCTTTAACTTCCCCCACCAATAGATTTGTGACCAATTTTGGACACTCCTGGTCCCCCAACACAGGAGGTGGGGTCAGGGAAATGGGTTTTCCCCTTCCACCTCAGAAGGGTAACAGAACTCATTTTTTGTCCTCTAACATGAACAGGCTATAAAGAGTGCAAGTAGAATCAAATTTTTTTGTTGGTTTTGTAGGTGGAATTGTTCAAATAATGGAAATGAAAACATTTGAGGACCGCTGATCTATGTAATAAGAGCATGAAGAGTCCAAATTGAGGCTTTTTACAAAAACCAGAGGCAATGCAAACATAAAGACTACCACTTCTCCTAGTGAGGAACATTGATCAGCCCAGAGGGCATTTTTTATTCATTTGTCTCTCGAAAACTGGAATCGGACACTGCATTGGTGCATCCCTGTCCCAACAGGAGAGCCGACTCATTTGTTCTGGGTAAGCAGGGTGGGCAGTCATGAAGGTCACACTCAGTGTCATGAGCTATTAGGAACAAGGGAACTCTGCAAGGGGTCCCCTCATCTGCTTTTCTGCTCTCAGCCCAGCGAATGCCAACTGCTTGTGTTCCCTCCAGGGACCCCTGGATGCTCTCCCGGCTGTCTTTGTGCATGATCTCCCTCTGCCTGGAATGTTCTGCTGCTTCCCTAGAGTCCCCTGCAGCTACTCCTCACTTCCCACTCATCTTTTAAACTCAGCTTTACTGCTTGAAAATGGATTGCTTCCATGTTTTTTTTTTTCTTCCCCCTTCAGTAGCAATTCAATTAACTAGATGTTTGTCTGCATCTCTCTCTCCATCTGCTTTGCTGTGAGTTCCATGAGGGCAGGAATTTTATCTAGATGATCTTTGCCCCTCCCCTCAACAAATCAAGTCACAAGGGAATCTGGTGATGTATTGTTGAAGGATTTTCTTCTCTGCCCCATCAGGTCTGATTCCCTGCCACATCCTGGAGGCATCTACCTTTTGCATTAAGAGCATTTATCACTTACCCTGATCTTCGATTATTTATTGCCACAGGATAAACCACCCAAAATTTAGTCACTAACCACATGATTTATTGCCTCTTATGATATTGTGAATAGGCTGACCTTAGATCAATAACTCTTCTGCCCTAGGTGATGTGGATGTGGTCACTAATGCAGCTGCTTTCACTGGGAGCTCAGCTGGGGCAGGATCTCCATGAAGACGTCACTCAAATGACAAGCAGGCACTCTTACATCGCTGGTGGGACTGCAAATTGGTGCAACCGATCTGGAAAGCAGTAAGGAGATTCCTTTGAAAACTTGGAATGGAACCACCATTTGACCCAGCTATCCCACTCCTTGATCTATACCCAAAGGTCTTAAAATCAGCTTAGTAACGCAGCCACATCCATGTTCATAGCTCAATTCACAACAGCTAAATTGTGGAAGCAACCTAGATGTCCTTCTAGGATGAATGGATAGAGAAACTGTGGTATACATACACAATGGAATATTACTCAGCATCAAAAGAGAACAAAATCATGCCATTGGCAGGTAAATGGATGGAGTTGGAGAATATCCTGCTGAGTGAAGTAAGCCAATTCCAAAAAACACAAAGGCTGAATGTTTTCTCTGATAAGTGGACGCTGATCCATAATGGGGAGGGGGCAGCATGGGAGGAAGGGAGAAACTTTAGATAGGGAAAAGGGGAGGGAAAGGAAAGGAGGGGCCTAGGGGTAGGAAAAATGGTGGAATGAGATGGACATCATTACCCTCGGTACATGTATGAAGACGAGTGGAGTGACTCTACTATGTGTATAACCAGAGAAATGAAAAATTATGCTCAATTTGTATTATATGAACTGAAATGCATTCTGCTGTCATGTATAACAAATTAGAACAAATAAATAAGTTTTTTAAAAAATGACAAGCAGGTAGTTCTGTCCTCCTGCGGGGGCCTCAGACTGCTTCCCCCGCATGACTTCCCTTCTCCACCACCCAAGGGGGCTTCTCACAGCATGGGCAGCTGACTTCCAAGAAAGCAGAAGTTGCCTATGCTCAAAGCAGCCCAGCACACCACCAGGACATTGTGTGGCCAAGGTAAGGCACAAGGCCAACCCAGATTCAAGGGGAGGGAAACAGTCTGCCTGGTGTGGAGAAACGTTGTCGGGGGCATGGGAGAAATAGCTAGTGGTCATCTCTAAAGACCATCTCCCCACCGAGAGCAGGTCCCAATACAGCCACTTTGTTTTTCCTCAAGGGTTTACTCCTCTCCAGAGTGCTCGGCCATGTTCTGGCTTTGCCCACAAAGTGGACCACATGGTACAGCCTCTCTCTGATTTATCCTGAGCTAAGTTGCATTCTCCCTGCCTGTCTTCCAGTCCACACATCAAGTCCTCTGTGGGCTGAAACAATTGGGGTGGCAAAGACTTTGGCATTTCCATTAGCAGCAAACAGTCTCTCCCTGTTTGGAATCTAAAAATGGAAACAAAGACCTCTATCATGTAGAAACATGGATATTTCCTATGAACATCTTCCCCAGGAATATCACGTGGGCATTAGGTTTTCAATAGTTAACTTTTTATCAAGTAAGGTAGGTGATCATTGCAACAACAAACCTTGAATCTTCAGTGGTTTAACACACTAGAGCCCATTTCTCATACCTGTAGCACCCTGGTGTATGCCCAAGCAATGAGTGGAATAGGCCCCAGGCAGCCTTTCAGGGACCCAGGGCCATGGCAACTCTGCCACCTTCAACCTCTAAGGTCTTCCTGGTCAAGGAAATCCAGCTTCTGGAGGGGAAAGGGCCTGGGAGTATTTTTTAATGCATCAGGCCTGGAAATGGTACATCCCACTACTTTTTGTATTTCACTGGTCACAATTTGGTCATGTGGCCAAATCTATTGGATACCATGAAACTAGTCCAGCTGTGTGTCCAGGAGAGAGAGTAAGTAAGTTCAGTCTATGTCACCATACCCAGAACCGTGTAAATTACACATATTTAGACAATATTTCCGGTGCCTGTTGGCTTCCAGCTCACACTTGTCAGGAGCACTCCAACCCGAGAGGAGGAGAGTAAAGATGTCCATGAAATCAAGGGGGTGTTTAGCAGAAAGCTTCAGCACGTTTCTCCATCATTCTCTGAACATAGAAAACGTTTCTCCAGGCTCGTGCACAGTGCCATCTGCTGCTCAGAATAAAAAAGCAGGAATGGAGGTAGCATTGGGCTTGGGATTCAGAGCATCTGGGTTAGAAGAATCAGAATTTAGTACTCTGGAATCTTAATGAGTCTGGTAACCACTGGAGATTAGAGGAAATTCATACAGCCATCATTTTCCTTTGACAGATACCAACCAAAAATTGTGAGGATGGAGCAGAGGACTTGTTGGTTTTTTTTAATTTTTTATTTTATTTTATTTTTTTAGTTTGCCTTTCTGTGAAAGTAAACTAGGAAGGAAACACAGGAATAAGAACCAGGAAGTATATGAACATTCATATATAGGAAGGCATTTGTGTGTAATGAAATGCTTGACTGGAGTGGAAAGACCTAGATTCGAATCCCAGCTTTGCCTGAGTTCTAGGATGAGGGAACAGGGAGATTTTCAAGATGCTTCGGGCTTGATCCAGTCATAGATGACCCATTTTCAAGAAGGTGGTTGAAGCCAAATGAATATATTGGATCTCTTGGAGGCTGTGGTTTTCTGTTCTCTTTTTGAAAAACCCAAGTCTATATGTTATGATATCCATATCAGAAGCATCTATCACTTGCTTTTAAGAGAACATAAATATATACGAACTTTTAAATTAGATAAATAGGACTTGCTGACTGGAAGTTGGAGATGAAGGAAGAGTTTCTAGCTTGGTATAACTGGGTGGCTGATGAAAACCTACAGCTAATTACTGAGGACAATGATAGTTAATCAGCTACTGAGCATCAACTATGAGTTAAGAACATTCTATTTGTTTAAAATAGATTATATCAATTGGTATGGTCTGAATGCTTGAGTCCCTTCAAATTCATATATTGGTACCTAGTCACCACTGTGATGGTATTAGGACCAGGAGCCTTTGGTAGGTGACTAGATCATGAAGGCAGAGCCCTCGTGAATGGGAATCCATGCCCTTAGAAAGAGTCCAAATGAAGCTCATTTTCCCCTTCACAATGTGAAGATGCAACAAGAAGTTCCTATCTCTGAACCAGAAGGTAGGATCTCACCCCAGACACCAAATCTGCCAGTGACTTGATCTTGGACTTTCCAGTCTCCAGAACTGTGAGAAATAAATTTCTGTTGTTTATAAACCACACAGTCTGTGACATTTTGTGATAGCTGCTCAACAGACTGAGACATCAATTTTTACAACCTCTGTGAAGAATATTATCATTAGCCCATTTATGAAAGAAGAAACTGAGGCACAGGAAATACAGGTGGAAGAGCAAGTTAGGAAGGGAGAACATAAAAGACGAGTAACTGTCCATCAACACCTGGTGCTGTACTTCCTTTCCACAGTGTAAATAGATAAATTGCTGGGCCAGGAATATTTTCTAATGTGTGACACCAAAGCTGAGATGCACCCTTCTCCACCCTCTCTTCTTCTCCACTCTCCTGTCTGCATATTGACACCAAGATAAATTTGGAAGCCATATACTGAAGATGGCAGAGTCTCCTCCGGTCAGGGCCTCTAAATGACTTTGTGGAACAGATCTCCAGTACTCTAATTTCATCCCCCACCTCCTGGCTCAGAACACCTTTACAGGTGTTGGACTATCATACAGATGAGATATAAATTTTTACTGGAAGATGTCCATGTTTAGAAAAATCCTACTTTCAAGATGGCGCTGAGTCCACGAGAGGGAATGGGCTCTCTAGGGACCAAAAATGGAACCCTAGGGAACTCCAACATCTGGAAGGTAGGCAGAAGAGCAGTTACTCATACAGGCTGCTCAGCACAAGTAGTAGGAGGCAGCTGGAGAAATAGGAGTAACTAGTGTCCCAAAAGCCAGAGAACAGAATTCCAAAGAGTAAACAGTTATTATTTCAATTTTTTTAAAAAAGTCATTGAATTTGACAATAAAAATATATCATTTGTGACTTTGACAGTAACAACTGTAATGGATTTACAGATACAAAACTCAGATTCAATGAGGAAAGTAGTAAATCTGTGGTTTGTAAGAGAAAAGGAACACTAGGAGATATGGAGTAAAGACAAGGCCAAGGCATAGAGAGGGAACAGAGAGTCTGCAGGACCCACAAAATTGCTCTGAAATTTTCTAACTAACTTTCCAACCATTCTCTGATTCGATTTCTTCCTCTGTAAAATGGGTTTTATAATTCCCATCTCTGAGGGGCATTTGAAAATGAAATGGGAGGATAGAAGTGATGGTCCTTTAAGAAGCCACACCACTAGAAACGAGTGTAAGCTGTTATTTCTAGACATTCTAAACCCTTCGACAGAGAGCTGAGTTCCAGAGCCAGACAATTCTGCCTCCCCATAGAACTGGTTTTTCTAAATGAATTTTAGGCAGGTCTTTGAGAAATGTTATGAGAAGCATCCTCGAGAAATGCATCTGTTGGTTTGTTGTAAACCTGATTTCCAAGATGGGGTCCAGAGGTACCCTCTCTGGCCTTAATGTAAGGAATAGTTGTTGTGCTCCTCCTCAAAAATTGATCTGTTTTTTAATCTCATGAGTGGCTGATGGGCTTTCCCTTTTTGCAATGATTGCTAGAAATTCAGAGTCCACTGTGTGGCCCACCCCGTGAATTACACAAGACACCAAGGTGTGCATGTTTGCACTCCAGTCATCCCTGGTCCTCTTAGTCCTTGTGCTTGCTGTTCTCATATTTTAAATCTTTGCCTCATGATTTTATGTTTTTGCGTTACTATAAACAGTCTTAAATGTTTTCTATTAATGGAAGACAAATAATTGTGAGTATGTTATTATTTTAACCTTACATTATATTTGCTTTTAAAGTATATATTAATGCATGTCCAGTCTACCTGAAAATGGTGAAAAATTAAACTGCTGTACCCTTGTGTACCTTCCTTAATTAACAGGCAGAGTTTATGACAATCACTAACATTGAATGAGCCCTTACTAAATGGGATAATTTAAGTGGCTTCTGTGTATGAATATATGTGGATTAATGTGATCATCATAATCCTTTCATGTCTATTTTACAGATAAAGAAACTGAGGCCCAGAAAGGTTAAGTAACTGCAAAAAAGCTAAGCACAGAGTAAGTGATGGCTCTAACATTAAATATGTGATTGTCTGCTCTGGGCACAGTGCAGAAAACCTGTAATCCCAGCTACTGGGGAGGCGAAGGCAGGAGGATCACAAGTTCAAGGTCAGCCTGGGCGAGTTAGGAGACCTTGCCTCAAAATAGAAAAAAAAAAAAAATTGGCTGGAGAAGTGGCTCCGTGAATTCCTGGGTTCAATCCCCAATGCTACAAACAAAACAATGTCTAGCTTTAGACTTGGTGCCTGACCCACCACACCTCTCTCAAGCACGGTGACAGTTCTGGGACACAACTGTTTAAACTCTTGGGTTTGATGTTTCATAGGATGTCGAAAGGAAGAGTTAGGAAAGGAGAACATGATAGCTAGGTTAAAGTTTCTTTCCTGTAATAAGATGCAAAAATAGAGCTTAAAAAAATAGTGTGTCTATGTAGAAGTCTTAAGGAACACAGATCTCTTTGTTAAATAAGAGATGATTTTAATTAGACTAATCTACCTCCCTGATCCCAAACAGTTCTATCTTCTTCAGGAGCTATTAGTTGCTATCCTTCGTGTGTCTCAGGATCAGAATGTTAACTTTTTGGAAGTAGCTGAATGAACTAGATATGGATCTATAAGAAAAATGGAATAATATAAATGATGTCAAAGGGTCCTCCTATTTGTCAACTTATTGATATAGAAAAAAATGGTCTGGTTGGCTTCAGCAGACGATGCTGCTGAGTCAGGAGCTTTGGGCTTTCCTCCTTTATTTCCCCTTCTAAGGCAGTTAACCCACAAAGTCCCAACTTTCAATTCTGCAATTACATCAGTAAAATTGACATAGGTGCCAGGCACGGTGGTGCACAATGTATTCCCAGCAATTTTGGAGGCTAAATCAAAAAGATTGCAAGTTCAAGACCAGCCTCAGTAATGCAGGGAGACCCTAAGCAACTTAGCAAGAACTTGTCTCAAGATAAAAAATTTTAAGAAAAGGGGGCTGAGGATGTTGCTCTGTGGTTAAGTGTGTCTGCCTGCGATCAATTCCCAGCACCAAAAAAAAAAAAAAAAGAAAACAAATGAAATTGACACAGTGCATTAAAATAGATTGGAAATCATAATCTAGAACTCATTGTTTAATTTGTTATCATTAGTGTTATCATTAATAATATATCAATTAATATTTTAATATTATTAGAATTATTCATCTATTACTTTTCTCAAAAGAATAGAACTCTAAAAACATAAATATTTCTTTCAAAGTTACCACAAGAGGTATATTTGTCACTTAATTTAAGTATTTTAGGTGTCCCCTAAATGGGACAATAGGGCATAATGGGTTAAGCAGATTACAGTTCTCAGCGCTGGCCCTGGCTTGCTTCTCTCTATAGATATCTTAAAGGATACTAATGCTCCTGCATAGCAAGCATGACATGAAACTAATGCTGCTTCCCAGCCTCCAATCACTTCTTGCTCACTCCTCACCAGTCAGAGCCCAGCTCATGCCCACCACCAGGTCACAGAGGAGCTCCTCCCTCCCCCCTCCACCCCACTGATGGCCCTTGGTGACTGGAATTCCTTCTAAATCCCTGCAACATGTAATCCCAACAGCTTAAACAGGAGGATCACAAGTTCCAGGCCAGCACAGGCAACTTAGTAAGACCCTGTCCCACTCTAAAATTTTGAAAAAGGGATGGGGATGTAATGCAGTGGTAAAGAGCCCCTAGTTTCAACCTCTAGTAATACAAAAACAAACACAAACAAACCCTAAAAAGTAAATTGCTATGAAGTTATCTAAGGCATTAATCCTATAGTATGTAGTTACCCCCTGATGTTGTCATTCATACAGATATTTATCAGCCATTAGATAGAAATTCCCTTCAGGCAGGAGCAGAGGCTCTCTATATTTCCAGTATCCCACATCACTGAGTACAGTGCTAGAGCACCAGAAATATTCCCAGAATTCATGACTTCACGAGAGAATGAACAAATGGGAAGTGAATCTGAAGTCCTCCCAGTTCTGCTTAGGGATTCTCTAAGAGAGATCTTTGAATCTCCAATATCTGCACCCCCTTAAGAGGTGAAGATGCAAATGCTAGGCCCCGCCAACCCATGTCTTTCATCACAAAAATCTAGAGTCAGACCTGGGTACCCCAATGAGTCTCCAGTACACAAATTTGAGTGCCACTGGCTTATCCGTGTACATTTAGTGGATTTTCGTTTTGAGTCATTAATTGGAACAAACTGGGTAAACAATATTACCCTCCACAGATTTCACAATTAAACTCAAATAACAATATGTAATTTTTTTTTTTTGGTAAGAAATCAACTTTCCTGGAAGAAAGGGACTTTCAGTTGTGGGGCAACACTTTTGCCTATAGCAATCAATTCATTTAGGAATTTTATAATTTGCAAGAGATTGGGGAGAAACAGTATTTTACTGGGGCTAACAACAGTAGATCTTAAGTATTCTGCAGTGGTGGCCTGTGTGAGGTTTTGGAATAGCTCATGAATGTTGTCTTCCTTCATGAAAGCTCTTAGGAAGGAGGGGGTGACACATAGGACATTGAGAGCCCACCTTTTTTCCCCTTGGTGCTGAGGCTAGGACCCAGGGCCTCACACTACACTCCAGTCCCTGTGAGTGTCTTCTAAACTGAGCAATAGGTCTTTCAGCTGTAGCATGAATAAATTTCCTTTTCCATTCTTCACTTTGTTAGAGACTCATTCAAGAATGGACTCTCTTGAAATGAAGAATTCCATTGAATTGGTTCAGATGGATTGGTGCCTTACCCCTCCTTAGTATCCATCTATAGGACAATCATTTTTAATTCAAGTCACCTGTTACTAGGACTGTAAAAATGGTGGAATTAAATCCTTTCTTCTAGAGTGTTCACAGTATGCCTTTAAACCAAGATCCCTGGCTCTCAGTCTCAAATTCTTTTTATCTCATCTTCTTTAATTTTTAAATTTTCATTACAGGTTTTTCCACAATACTTTCTTCTTGCCACTTAGCTTTTCTTATGCTCTGTGTTCGGGTGCTATTTTCTGAACTGTCTCCTGCTTGACCTAAATCTCCTCATTCCACCATTGCCACATTCCAGGAGGAGTGACCATTTTCTTGTTTATTTCTTATTTCTCTCCACATCTCACATTAAAATGGAGCAAAATGAAGGATCTCAAACTGACAAGATGTGTGCTTTCTTTAAGATGCTGACCTTATATAAACCCCATTACATGTTTTCCAGGGGAGCCAGGCAACCCAACAGCAGCCAGTCATGTGGCGCCATCTGCTGGACACAGTCGGAGAAAACCAGATTTGATGTCTTGAGCACTGGGTGCCCTCTGCACACCCAGGACTGTTTCTTAACAAACTCTTTCCTGATGAAACAAGGTTTTTCATCCCTTTTTAATAGTCTCTCCAAGTTGTAATAAATTTCTCAAAAGTTGCCCTTCCCCCATTTCCTCCACAATTGCATAAAGTGCCTTTGTTTCATGTGTTCAGGCAAGTCCTGAGGATTAAAGCTTCCTATGGCAACCAGGTGACAATTAGGGGACAGAAGATGCACCTTGCTGGTCCTCAAATCCCTAGCATCCAGCATAGTGGCTGGCATGCAGTAGGAGTTCTGGTTTGGTTTGTTTTTCTCTTGAATGAGATAAATGATTATTGTCTGGTGATGGGAAAGATGACACACACAGATATCTTTACTTTAATGAGATGGGATTGTTCTTGACCTTCCAGCCTGTGTGGGAGGGTAATGGTCGAACATCTCCTTAGTAGGAACTCCTTCTACAGCTAAAGTACAGAACCTGTTGAGACTCTGAAAAGAAACAGTAAAAAGAGTAAACCAGCAACAAACGTGCGGGAGGGAGGGCAGGAAAGAATGAGGATTTGGTTATAGATTATCCATAAAACCAGGCATAGAATTGGAGAAACACTAGATGTTCCATATATTTTTAAAAATTTATGATGAACAGATTCCCATTGTGATGTTTCACTTTATGTGTCAACTTGGCCAGGCTATGGTGCCCAGCGTTTGGTCAAAATCCAATTAAGCTGGACACAGTGGCACAAGCCTGTAATCCCAGTAGCTCAGGAGGCTGAGGCAGGAGGATGGCAAGTTCAAAACCAGCCTCAGCAACTTAGTGAGGACCTACAACTTAACAAGACCCTGTCTCTAAATAAAATATAAGAAAGGCTGGGGATATGGCCCAGCACCCCTGGGTTCAATCCGTGTGAGGGTGTATTTTAGATGCAATTAACTTTTCCAGCTGAATAAAGCAGATCACCCTCCATACTGTGGGTGGGCCTCATCAGTCTATTGAAAGCTTTAAGAATAAAGGCAGGTCCTCAATGCAGGAGGAGTACCCTTCTTCAAACCTACATCATGGAAATGCTGTGAGTTTCCAGCCTGCTGGCCTGTGGAATTTGCACCAAAGATCACAACATCAACTCTTGCATGAATGTCCAGCCTGCCAGTTGGCAATCTTAGACTGATTTCTGTCTCTTCCTCTCTTCCCCCTCCTACCCTCACTTCCAATCATGTGTGGGATTTGTTTTCTCTGGAAAGTAGACTAATACATTCAATACTGTACTGATTATCAATTTGGATATGTATCAGGATACATATCATTTGTGTCATTGTGTCTGGAAGCATAGTTCAGGGCATCTGTATTTGTAATAAGTTGTATAGTTGGTACACTAAATTGAGATATATGATGTGCATTACATTAGATTTAAGAGCTTTTGATGCATAATCAAAAACTAATAAAAACCCAGTATGTGCTTATTCCTCAGTCCCATATGAGGAATGCAAGTAACTATTTTTAAGTTCTGAGGATTGAACCCATATGTCTTGCATGCCAGATAAGTGCCTTAACACTGGGTTATACCCTTGATCCTACTTATATTTTGAAACAGGCGAAATGAGTTGCCCAGGCTGGCCTTGAATTTGCAAACCTCCTGCCTCAGACTCCTAACTAGCTGGGATTATAAGTGTGAACCACTGAGCCTGGTAGGAAATAACATTTTTTAAACATGTGAAATATGCCAGGTACTGGACTCTCTCATGTCTTAGCTCATGTCTCACTCCACTCTGTTAAGAGTATGGAATAGGCCCAATCACCTTGGCAAGCTTAGGTGACTTGCTTAGCTACCCATTCATTTGTTCATCAAATGTTTTCTGAGCCACTGCTGTGGGTCTGACACTTAGGCATGTCCCTGGGGATAAAAGGGTAGATAGGCTGTATGAGGTGCAGGGTTCAATTCCCAACACACACACACACACACACACACACACACACAAGTGAATGAGACATGGTCCCCATATGGACCTAAAATTCTAGACATGGTAATCAATGTCAATGAAATAAACAAGAAACAAATGCTATTTTATGGCATGTGAAACTGTGCTTGGGAGGAAAGGAGTGTTGTCAAGTTGGAACAAACACCGGATGGACCAGCTAAGTGAGCTGAGGAGGTTCAGTGCAAGCTCACTGAGCCCTGAAGGAAGCTGAATGAAGAGCATGGTGCTGGAGGGAGAGGGCATCCCAAGCTTTCCTGGACAGAGGCATCAGAACTGCTTTGGTTTGAGTGTGACCATCCCAGTGGGGATCCCCAGGAGGCAGGAGATGTGAAACTCAAGGAAGTGGTCTGCCGTGGAGATAGGAATTTGGGAGTCACCAGCAGATAGAAGGTATTTAAAGACATGGAAATGACAAGATCACCGGGAAAGACTTTTAGGCAGAGATCAGAGCCCAGGATCTAGGCCCAAGGTTTTCAGCAACAGGATGACCTGTGAATGAACCTGAAGAGGAGGGGACATGGGAGTAAGCCAGAGGAAATCCAGGCGAGACAGGGTCATGGAAGCCTAGCTAGTGAGTGACACATCTGGGATTCAGATCAGAGGTGTCCCTGTCCAGTGCCCATGCTCTGCTCAAGCATACATCTGAGGCATTCAGAGAGTTCAAAGGCGATGTCTTGCATTTATACTGTGCTCTTAAAATCACTTTGGCTGAGCTGACCCTCGGACTTTAAAGAGTAAACAAGGCAAATATCGTCATGATCTGTTTCCCAAATGAGGACACTGATGCTCAGAGAAGGGAAGAAACCTATACATGAGGGAACCTGGGCCAAATGCTGGAAGGATTTCCTTCCCACTTAGTTCACACCTTATAGCTGCCAAATCCTGAAAGGTAATTTTTTAGGATTTTTTAAAAATCCTCATCAAAGAACCTGGTTTATAAAGGGCATATTTGTTGAATGAAATCATGTGCAAAAGAGCTATTCGATTGAAAATGACTGATGAAGAAGTTACTGGTGGCAAATGAAGGACAAGTATCCTTTTGATTGGCAGAGATCTGGACTTCGAGGAACAGGGCAAAATGATAGTCACAGGTTATTCCTAAAATTCATGCATTTTCCTTTCCTTAACCTATGACCTGCCTATCGCAGCTCTCAAACTCTCTCTCAATTCCTTCGCTTCTGAACCATTTTTATGACTTTCAAAGGACAAAAGGGCAGGCACCAAAAAGCCAGGCAAAAGCTTTTGGTTCCAGAAACTGAGGAAAAGCACAGGGAGAACCTGAGCTGAAACTTCATTACTGGGTCATAGCGAGCAGAAAAATCAGACCTCAAAACCATGCTATAGTTTGGGGGACCGCTTCTTCCCCAAACAGGAATATACAGATGACATCATAGACGCTGGGCAGGAAGCCCAGAAGTCCACTCAGGAAAGAACGATCCCTCAGGGCAGGAGAGCATGGAAGGCCAGGCACTGCCTGCCAAAGGGAACTCTTCCATTCCCGAGCAGCTGTCAGACCCTCGGGGATAGCCCACGGGACCCTCCCCTCTGCAATCTCCTTGTTGTGGGCTAAATTGTGTCCCTTGTAAATTCATGTGCCGAAGTTCAAACCCCCAGGACCTCAGAATCTAACCTGATTAAGAAACAGGATCATCACAGATGGAATTAAAGATGAGGCAAAATCCCAGGCTAGGGGGTGGGGGTGGGGGGTAGTACTCCAAATTGTTCTGCCATTATGACTGGGCCACCACAGGTCCAAAGCCCCAGGGAAAGTCACCATTGACTGAAACCTCTAAAACCATGGGACAAAATAAACCTACATGTCTTATAAATTGCATACCTAAGGTGATTCTCAAGAGTGATGGAAAGCTGAATAACACAGTGTACCAGGGAGAGGACATCGAGCTGCTGGGAGACACAAAGAGGGCCGCAACCTCACCCTTTTAACATCCCCTCCCACTCCCAGCCCCTCCCTACCACAGGTCACATCTTATGAGTTTGTCCATCAGATAAATTCCATTGAGAAGTTCATCCCTCTGGGAAGAATGGACAATTATAGATCAGAGGGTGCCATTCACGAGATTTGCTGGCAAATGGCCAGTAGAAGTCCATCCCCAGCACTGAGGCTCTCAGGTAGGAGGAGGTAACAGGTCAAGGACCTGGAGGAACAAAAGCAAGGGTCAAATGAGTCCATGGGGTGGGGGGGGGGGGTCGGGAGCTACATGCATTTTACAGGTACCATATATATCCATCCAAGAGCAGTGTTCAAGAGTCCAGAGAAGTACCGGCTCACTGAGACGTGGGAACCTGGAACTTGCCTTGAAAAACAGCTCTTTCCAGCCACCACTCTAGACTGCTGCCTTCTTGCCTTCTGGCCCCCAGGACATCTGACTCAATGCTGAGCACCCTTTGGATACTCAGGGTCCCTGAAGGGCTCAGGCCTCTCTAAGAAACTGCCCCAGGCCACACCTCAATAGAGGAAAAAGCGTTACCATTGTTAGACAGAACTCCTTTCACAATACAGTCAAAAACCTTAAAGACAGACAACTCCCCCCTAAGCTCTGGGGAAGGCCCCACACCATCTCCCTGACTCCCATCATAAGCTGCTTCACAAGTATTCCTGATGCTATTGTAGGTGTCCCAGCAGAACGCACACAGGCTGATGGCACCTTCTGTCCCTGGGTCCCTTCTGAAAATGTTCACAGGGTACCATCACCGTCAGAAGGTCACACAGCATCTGCATTTCATGCCCCAAAGCAGTGCAGAGCCCTGTCCATTCAAAGGTACTTGAGTAATTTGTTTGTGTGGGGGGACCTCTATAGGTCTCTAGAAGTCTCACTACTCCATTACTAAATTCCAAGTACTACATGACTACCCACTGCTCCACCTGAAGCTTGCCCAGACCCAGCTCTCTTCAAGGAGGATGCAACACCGCAAAATGTCTGTGACCATCTTTGGCACATCAGTTTCAACCTGTGTGAAAATTGAAATTTATTTAGAATCATCTCTGCTGACCCAGAAATATGGGAAAAGGGACAAAGAGGAGCAAGGCAGGGACACATGTCCCAGGAAAATGGCTCTGATGTTTCTTCCAGATGGGGGATCAGGGGTCCACTGGAATCCATCATCTTCCAAGGCCCTCCTGACTGGGATCCATGGAAAGGAGGCCATGGCTGGTCACATACCTCCTCCAGAGCTGCTCCACCTAAGTGAGATCCCGAGATATCTAAGGAGACAGATACATTAATTAGCATGAGCCAATCATTCCAAACCATTGCACCCCACAAATGTGTACAGCTATTTGTTAATTGAAAGTGACATCACTAAAAGCATATGTGCAATAAAGTGTGCACACCCCCACCTTCCTGGCTACACCTGTGTCCATTGTCACCTTGTTTTCCATCCCTGGGGTGGTTGCCCTCCTCCCATTGAAGCCACTTGGTTTTCGGCCTCAGGCCTGTCTTTTGGTCTGTCCAGCGTGCAACAGCAACAGCACCTTCCTCTTTCAGCCACTGCTGTGTTCACGGCCACTGAGGAGCAGAGATGCCAGGTTGCTGGGGGCTCTGGTGAGGGTAGGGGTCTGAGCCTTCATGTTGCAGCGGGCAATGGCAGGCCGGCTGGCTGTTCTGCCATTCGGGCCTGCCATCTTCCTAGAAGCCAGATTTAAAGATATGTAGTTAGTGTAGTTAGGTAAATTGGGTCTAATATCGAGTAAAATCGAAAATGAAGGCCTTGTTGAGAATGGAGTCCCAGAAAGCAGAGCAGCACTTGGGGAAATTGAAATGTTAATCTTCCCAAGGCCCAGAGCCCATTCTAAAGAAACATTAATGAAGCAGCTCCCAGCAAACAGGGAGATGCTAATTAGAAGATGCCCCAGGCCCTTCCTGCCCATATTACTCCTGTGGCCCATCTACCCCTCACCTTTTTGGATCTTCCCACCTACATTCCATCACTGCAAGATAATAGAAAAAGGACAGGAACACCGACAGAAATGCAGGAAAGCTGAAAGAAGACCTTAGCTATAAAAAGGGGAAGACATCGCCCTTCCACGGATTCTACCTCTTGGGTCCCCTTCTTCCTCCGGGGAGAAGTCTTTTCTGCTGTCCTTAATAAAGCTTCTACTTTCCACTCTAAACTTGCCTCGCTGTGCTTCTCTGGTGTTATACTTCAGCATTGGGGAAGCAAGGACTCGTCACTAGTAAACAATGGTAACATCCTCAGGCAGCTGATCCTCATTGGGTGGAGAGTGAACTTGACCTGATTCATGGTCTTCCTTTGGACTGTGAAGGCCACCCCCTGGGTTTTCTGGTGCTGGAGCATAGAATAGGTGACATCACCTCATCCAATTTTCGGGTCTACAGAGATAGCCAGGTGTCAAGTAAGCCGTAACCCAGGTCCACCATGAGCCTCATTATGGCGGGATCCAGGTCCTTGGGGTGGGACTCGCAGGAATCACTCAGAGAATATTGCTTGCCTGGCTCAGCCATGGGTACCCTATAATTTTGTCTAGCATGGGGCTCTGCTTGGGGTTCACAGTCAACATTTGAGCAATGAGGCTTTGTGCACCAGGGGACATGTGAATGGGCACGTCATACCTTGCCTGCCAAACCCACTTCCCTCAGCTCCCCGAAGGTGGTCACTTGAAATGGCAAGCATCCCGTGACCATCAAATACAGGAGGACACCCAGGCTCCAGATGTCTATTGTGGAGCCTTTGTACTCTAGTGAAAGGCAGAGCTTGGGGGCCCAGGAGTAGGGGATGCCGCAGATCTGAGCAGCCTCTCTCCAGCCCTGAACATGTGGCTCAGGCCAAAGTTGCACAGCTTGGCGTCTCCTCGGGCGTCCATCAAGATATTCTTCACCTTCAAGTCCCTATGCATGATGCCCTTCTGGTGCCAGGAGTGCAAGGTGCTCGCAATCTGCCTGAACACCCTGAGGGCCTCCTTTTCCTACAAGCCCAAGGCCCCTCTAATGTGCTGCAGCAGCTGTCCCCTACCCACATGCTTCATGATGAGGGAGACATTTCTAGGCGTCTCCATCACTTCAAACAACTGCACCACGTTGGGGTGCTCCACGGCCTTCATTATCTGCACCTCAGAATGAGGGCAGAGCCATGCTTGCCCTTTTGCAGGATTTTCACAGCCACCTCTGTCCCCGTCAGAATGTGTCAGGCCAGCTTCACTGTAGCTGACATTGACCTGCCTGATGTCCCTCAGAACCTGATACTGGCCTGTGGGTTCAGTGGCTTTTGGCTTGAGTGGGTGGAGACTGATATTTAAACGTTTAGGCAGAAGGACTGAACCCACTCTCTCAAATCCAGCCCTTCCTTTATTCCTTCCTTCTTTCCTTTAAATTATTTATGGTACTCACTGTTGAAACTGGGGCTTAACACATGCTGAGCAAGTGCTCTACCACTGAGCTCCATCCCCAACCCTTTGTATTATATTTTGAGACTAGGTCTCACGAAGTTACCCAGACTGGCCTCAAAATTGTGTTCCTTACTGCGTCAGCCTCCACAGGGGCTGGGATTATGGAAGTGCACTGACATTCCTGGCTTAATAAAGGTGTGTGTGTGTGTGTGTGTGTGTGTGTTACTGCAGACCAAAAGGCTTTGTACATGCAACACAGTGCTCTTCAGTAAAGGCACACATCCACCCATAATGTCAGAGCCTAGTGGCCTAAACACCTCCTCAAATCCCCACCTCTCACTACTGATGTACTTGGGTTGATTTTTGATCAGGGGCTTTTTTAAGGATATACACTTCCAAACCACAATACCAGATGTACAAGGGCTGGTCACCAGAGGTATTCCTCATGTGGGAATCCTTTCAAATGAACTCAAGGATATTAGACAAAAATTTATAGCTGGATGATGGAGACAGAAAGAGCTCTGGTAAGAACGAACTCATGAAAGCTATAAAAACTAGCACTGTTTTTGCTTTTTAAATGATTAAAGAGGCTAATGTAGCAATTATCAATGTTACTGAATACACAATACATACACGTGGAACTTCATGACATCTGTAACTGAGGAGGGACGGGTTAGAGCTGCCTGCAGCAGCATTTAGAATCTTATCAAAGTCACTTGCTGTTGATCCACATACACAAGGTATCACTTTTGCATGTCAAATGGAACCCCATGGGAACCACAGAGATACAGCTTAAGTACTTGACTAGAATGAAAGGGATGGGGATTCAAATGTTTTACTACAAAAAATCAGCTATGCAGGAAAGAAGATGAACATGCAGGAATTGAGGGACAAAAGAACTATAGGAAGCAAATGTAAAATGACAGAGGCAGTCCTCCCTTATCAGGACATGCTTTAAGTGACAATACATGAAAGCCTCTAATACCAAGACAGTTAGTGGCAAAAGGAAGAGAAAACAGGATCAAATTTTTGGTCTACAAGAACAGAGGACACACATCCAGCTCTGGCAGGTACTGGGGAGCAGGTACTAGTCAGAGGGAATAGCAAGGACAAATGTTGTGGGCATAGAGGGAAGGAGGGACAAGAAGGCCTGAGTGTGTGACCCCATGGATGGACCAAGAGCACATGGGACCTGGGTGTTCTCGATTCCCTTATGAGTATGAGGAAACTGAGGCCTAGGGAAGGTGAGCCATCTTGCTCAATCCCTTCTCTCATATCTTGAGTCCAAAGGCCTAACTCCCCAAAACATGGTAACTGGGTCAGACTCATATATGTGGAGCTACACACCTCCTAAGTATTTACTGAAGATTTTGATCGCACTAGACGTAGATATCCAGACAGGCTGATTCAATGTAACTAGTGATTCAGGGAAGTCCCCCTTCCAGTGCAGCAACAGGCTGCCTGCTCTCCAAGGTACCCCAGGCCCACCGTCTAAACAGTCACCAGAGAGCATTTCTAAAGCACCCACTCAGATGGCGGCTTGGGTCATCTTGAATTTGACTTGAGTCTGTTCCTGTAAGATGTTTCTAGTTCCTGTGTCAGGACAGAGCCAGGATCCTCCAGAATGCCCCCGGCACAATCTGAACCTGAGTGGAGAGAAGAAAGCACACGGCAGAGCCCAGAGGGAGCCCTCTCCCGGCTGGGACAAACACATGCTGCTCTAGACGTCTTGCTTTACCTGGGACCCTCCCTCGGCATTTGAGCAGCTGAGTCTCAAGAAAGAAAAGCAGAAGGAAATGGATGCTTATTGAATGCCACTGAGTCACATACTGTCTTAAGATTGTCCTCACTTATGTACTCCACTGTCCTTGAGGCTAATACCTTGGCTCCCATTTTGGCATGGGGCAGAAATTCACTTTATTTCATGAGTTTATATGCCCTTGGGGATTAGCACCCAGAAATGCACACAGCAGGTGATCAATAAAGACTCTTAAAAAAGCAAGAATTCTGAAGCTTGCAAAGTTCAGTGTCATAACCGCAGTTACATAGAAGGTAAGTGAAAGAGCATGGATCTGAATTGTGGATAATTTGACCCCAAGACCTGCAGTGAATCCACATTCTAATCAAAGTCTGTGAGCCTCCTGCTATGTTTTGGATTTTAAAGGTCCCCAATAGCTCATATGTTGAAAGCTTGGTCCCCAAGGAAGTGGTGTTCAGGGGTGCAGTCCTTAGGTGGGTGATGAAGACTGTTGATTAATCCACTGGTGGATTTTTGTTTAATGCATGCTGGAGATTTGGTGGAGACATTACCAGGTGGGGCCAATGAGAAGAAATAGGTCATTGGAGGCATGCTCTTGAAGGACAGGCTATGTTGCCAGCCCTTTCCTCTTTCTCCCCTCTTTCTCCCTCTCTGTTTCCTGTCCCCCAGATGACTAGCTTTCCTCCACCTCCAGTTCCCTGCTGTGATGTTCTGCTTATGAAAGCCCCAAAGAATGGGGCCAAAAGCCCATGGACTGAAACCTTGAGCCAAATAAATGTTTCTTTTTCATACCTTGTTTGCCAAAGGTGTTTTGTCACAGCAACTGAAAGCTGAATAACACAGAAAACTAGCAAACTGCGACTAGGTACAATTAACAGCAAACTGTGACTAGGTACAATTAACAGGCATAACAACTTGATGCTGTGACAAGATACACTAAACAGACAGCCAGATACTTGGTCAGGAACTGTAACCAGAGGCAATAATTCTATACCAAGCCCTGTTGCCATGAGAGGAGATATTACATATTGTGACCAGGTATAGTAACCAGAGACATTAGGCAGATACCTTCATCAGGTACTATAAGCAGACTTTATCCAGAATATCTTGACCAGATACAGTAACAAGAGACATTAGCCAGGTACTGTGACCTAGTATAGGAATAGTACAGAAGTACCATTATATTAGTATTATTAGTACTGATACATTAGTCCAATAGCACAACAAGGTACAGTAACCAGTGATAACTCCTAGATACTGTGACCAGGGAGGCAAACAGTGATAATCCCATGATATCTTGACCAAGTACAGTAGACACTTTAGCTAGAAACAATGACCAGTTATACTAACCAGAGACAAAGCAAACACACCATAGCAGGTACAGTCCCCAAACAATACCCAGATACCGTGACCAGAGAGATAAAACCCAGATACCACAACCTGTTACCACAGTTACCACAACAGTAACCACAGACATTAGCACCTACCATGGTGGTAAAGTAACCAGAAATATTATCCAGATACTGCGCCCAGGTACAGTTACAAGGTACTAGCCAGTTACAATGACCAGGTACAGTATCAGGGACATTGGCCAGATAACATGGCTTGGTACACTAACCAGAGAATTTATATATCTGGAAGAGGGACTGTTAGAGATGATGACCACCCTGGAAACTGTGCCCTCCTATGGGTGACTTGGGTGGGGACACTGGGGCCTGCAGATGTCAGTACCTGGGATGGCATTGCACTGGAGAGGTAGGCCTCTTGCTCCAGACTGCATGGGCTCTGGTTGCCATAGGTAGGGGCAACAGACCCCGCATTGGCCACTGGGAGACCTGGCCACCTAGCATGTGACCTGGTCTACCATGCCTGGCCACCATAAAGGAACACACCCGACTCCGCCCACTTCGCAGCCTTCCCTACCTGCGGCTTTTTTGATCTGCATCCACCTCGGCTTGAAGCATGGCAATGAAAGGCAGGCACCTGGACGCCAGGTGGCCCCAAAGGTGTGGAAAAGAGGGCCACTTCGCAATCAGGCCATAAACAGTGAGGCAAGGTGACAACACGGGATTTGGCTTTACAGCATGCAGTTACTTTGGCTGCCAGAAGTTAGTGCCAGTACAGATCAAAGGAGATTCTGGGCTTCTACACAGTTTCCACCAAGGGCCAGGCCGGGAGGGGCGGGACCTGTGGGCTCCCCGCACCAGGGTATGGAAACAAAGCAGGAGACTCCGCCTCAAGAGCGCCCACACAAGTGCAGCAAGGCAGGTGGCCCTAGGCAGGTGCAGGGACACAGGTGCAGGGAGATCTCTGCAGTCCTGTGCACGGAGAGCTAGGGCTTCCAGGGCTTGAGGGGTGGTCACAGTGAGAGCAGGAATGTCAGAGCGACTTCATGGAGCAGTAACTGTGCAGAATCTGGCAGTTTAAGCGGGAATTCCTCAGGGAGAGAAGAACAGGTCCAAGTGCCTGGCAGAGGTGTATGTGTGTGTGTGAGTGTGTGCACGCACATGCCTTGGGACATTATCACTTTATCACTGATGCGTGAAATGCAGAGGACTACACCCCAGAAGTTGAAGACACAATTCTACACTTACTAGACAATGCCTGAGACACAACTATGGCTCAGCTGCTTCAGTGCCTTGCTACATGGTTTCAGAAGGCAAGTTTCAGAGATGGGGTGCTTGCCAAGCCACAGAACACAAAACTAGGCCTCAGTCCCCCTGTGCAGGATCCCAACCAAGACTATGAGAAAGGAGGATGTGTTTTAGTTAGGTTTTTCACTGCTATGACTAAAGGACCCTACTAGAACAACAGTAGAGGAGGAAAAGTTTATTTAAGGGCTCACAATTTCAGAGGTCTTAGTCCACAGAAGGCCAGCTCCATTCCTTGGGGCTCAAAGTGAGGCAGGACGTCATGGTGGAAGGATGTGGCAGAGGGAAGCAGCTCACATGATGATCAGGAGGCAGAGAGACTCCACAGGCCAGACACAAATATATACCCCAAAGCCACACCCCCAACGCCCCCCCTCCTGCAGCCACCTCCCACTTGCCTCCAGTCACCACTCAGTTAATCTCATCAAGGGATCAATTCACTGATTAGGTTAAGGCTATAACCTGATCATTTCTCCTCCAAACCTTCTTGGATTATCTCACATGTGACCTTTTAGGGGACATCTCACATCCAAACCATAACAGGATATGAAGAGCTGATGGCGAATCTGAGCTGGCCCCAAATCTAGAGCAGGATGGGAATGTATTCCACCTGCCCAGGGGAAAGCTTGGCAAATCAGCTCCCACCAGCTGGTGGGTCAGCAAGCAGTAAGTATTAGCCTATAGACCCTATGTGGGTGGCTGAGTCCCCTCACCGTCATGACAAATGGTTTCCATGTTCATTCTCACAAGGCAGAGGCATTGTGGCCCATATCAGGCAAGCCCAGGGAGCTCACAGGACTATGGAAGAAAAAGGAGAGGGTGGGGTTGGCCCAATGCTTCTGCCAGAACTAGCTCATCCCTTGCTCTTCAGGATAAGGAGCCCCTCAGTGACCAGTTGCTCTCTCCACCGTCGCCAGCTCACTGTGCCCACCCTGCAGTCTAGGTGCAACCTGTGCTTCCAGAGGCTGTGGTGTCTCTGGACTTCAGTCTCTAGGAGGGTCCCATTCCCAATGAGCCCTCATGCCCACCCCTCTGTGCCACACAACAGATCCACACCTCTGCCCTATGGCACCCTAGTTGCCTTCTCTGACCAAGCACATGTCCATCCAGATTAACAGGGACCCAGGCACACTGAACCCAAAATGGACTGTCTAGGCCTCTCAAGTACATAGCCCCAGGGGGGCTGCCACACAGGTTCCTTCCAAGAGGCAGAGAAGCCCTAATCCATTAACATAGTAATATGGGGACTGTAAATACTTAATATTATTTTAACATGATCCTGTGGACTCTGTTTACTCTGGTGAGGGGACTGGATTGGGTTTTCTGACTTGATTCCTTGGTGGCAGGGGACCGGTCTGGGCTGGGACAGGGAAGAGTGGGCAGCCAATGGACTGGGCCTCTCTAGTCTGAGCTCCCATATGAACATCCTGAAGACCCTTGGGGGATCCTCACTCCTAGGATGAAATTCAGAGCCCCCTAACTCCCAGCCCCAAACTCCAAGAGGACTCACTCTGTACTCTTTACCAGCTGATCCCTAGGAGGTGACACCCATTCAACTCGGCGGATAGAACTTTCTGCTTCATTTCTACCAGGATCTGCTCCTTGGCAGAAATGCTGCTCTCCCTAGACCAAAATAAGTAAGAGGAACTTGAAAACTTAAAATCATTGTAAACTTTTTTCCTGCATTTATAATGTCCTGGTCTTTTTCCCCTTAAAATTAGTAACAACCTATAATGTGATTTCCATCTTAGGTACTGTTAGTTGTGGAGCAGGCTGAACAAATGTTAGCTGCAGGGTAGCCTGGACACGCGACCCTCACCCGTCTGGTTCCTTATCACTTGTGTGCCTCAAGTCTGAACCACTCAAACCCACTCAAGGCTTAACACTCAACCCCACTCAAGGTTGAACACTAGACCCCCATCTGTCTGATTCAACAGAAACCCACATCTAGCCCCTGCCAGGTCTGCCTGAAGGCAGAAGATGACACCCTTAGAAATTACTGTGTGATCCAATCACTGTATGCCAACAAGGCAGCTTGCAGACCCAAAGACCCCATTAGATTTTGGCTATAAAAATTCTCCACTGTCTCCTCTCCCCTCCGTCCTCTCCTCTTCTCTTCTCTTCTCTTCTCTTCTCTCTCTCTCTCCCTCTCTCTCTCTCTCTGTTCACTCCCTCTCCCTTTCCTCTCTCTTCCCCTGCTCTCTCTCTCTCTCTTTTTCTCTTCCTTCTCTGTTAATCAGACACCGCCACAATAAAGATCTCTCGGTCGCTCCGAGTGTCATGGTCACTTTTCTTTCAGGTACAATTTGGGTTAGATCATCATGCAAATATTATTTCTCTGAAATTTATATTTTATGTATGTATACCAACAATTACATTTGTATTTTAATTTTTCTTCTAATAATTATTAACAGTTTTACAGGCAATATCTCAAAAAGCATACAATGCTTCACAAACATTAATAAGAAACACCATTTTATTTTTAGATTTCCTCAAGATATAAATAGGTTTAAACATGAATATCACAGACTCATAATTACATGACAGTTAATAGAGTGTTAGGTTGTATCCCATGCTTAATGGTTAAAGGGAAACCCCTTAGACATGTTAAATTTAGAAGCAAGGAAAAGAAAAGGGAAATAAAATGTTCCACCCATTTGACAATCCCAGGACTGGAATAGCTTCAGAGAACCCAAGCCTCTCATGTGGCAGGGCAGCATTGATGAACTGGAGAGTGAGGCCGAAAGCAGCTTCCCAGGTCACAAAGAGCTCACTCTTAGGACTCGGCAATTGATAGCTCAGCGCCATCATTGTTGAAACTCTGATGTGTAAAGAATGCCCTCTGCACTAAGCTTTCAGGTAGCGTGAGCACTCACCTGGTTGGCAGACCCAGACTCAGACATCCTTAGACCAAACCTAATTTAATATAACATGACAAACAAAATTTTAAGAAATGAGTAGCACATCTTGATTTGCATAAATTGTTTTAGAGAAAAATGTCTTTGGGGACTGTAAATACTTAATACTTAATCCCATCATATTTTTGATTCAAAGGAAAATTAAAGGAGCAATAACTAAAATATTATCAACACTGTTTTGAATACAACAAGTTAAAAAAATATATTTTAAATAAGAGTATTGTGAAAAGTGTGATTAAGGAACTTCCCAATGATGAATAGTTCTTGGACCTGTAGTTTAAGAAAGACCTACGGTGTAAATAGTAATACATAGAAAATTCAGATTGAGGGCTGGGGATGTAGCTCAGCTGTGGATGACTTGCCTAGTGTGCTCAAAGGCCTGGGCTCAATTTCCATCCCCACAGGGGGAAGAAAACATGGATTCAAGTTGAATATTTTAAAAACTCAATATCTGTATCAATATCTATACTTCAGAATGCAAGACATTTTAGTGTAATAATCATTAAAAAAAAAAAAAAAAAAGCTTCATTTGGCCAGGTGCAGTGGCACATACCTGTAATCCCAATGACCCGAGAAGAAGTATGCAGGATTTCAAGTTTGAAGTCAGCCTCAGCAACTGTGTATGGGCCCGAGCAACTTAGCAACAACCTGTCACAAAATTAAAAAAGAAAAAGGGCTGCAGATGAGACTCAGTGGTGAAGCAGCCCTGAGGTCAGTTTTGACACACACATACAATCCTGCAACCCTGGCTAATCTGTATGCTGTGATAGGGGGATGAAAAGTTCAGGGCCAGCCCAGGCAACTTAGCAAGACCCTGTCTCGTAATAAAAATATAGAAGGTCTGGGGATATAGTTCAGTGGTAGAATGCCCCTGGGTTCAATCCCAAATATTGAAAAAAAAAACTTCACATGAGACATTGTTATATGCCATATAAAATTAAAACACCTTAATATGTAAGTCAAGAAAAAAAAGAAATTATGAACATCCCGTCACATAATTGTCTCCAGTTACTGATATTGCAGATGATCTTGCACCTATTTGATCTTAAAAAAAAATCAGTATATTTATTTTATTACATAAGAGACCAAATCAATGAGGATCTTTTAAAATTAATTTTTATTTATTTATTTTAATTAGATATATATGATAGCAGAATGCATTTTGATTCATTGAATACAACTGAAGCACAACTTTACATTTCTATGGTTGTACCCAATTTAGCGGCACACCATATGTGCAGCCATACATGTATCTAGGGTAATGATGTCCATATCATTCTACCATCTTTCCTGCCCCCATGCACCCTCCCTCCCCTTTGCCCAAAGTTCCTCCATTTTTCCAATGCCCACCCTCCATTATGGATCAGCATCCACTATCAGAGAGAACATTCATTCAGCCTTTGATTTTGGGGGATTGGCTTACTTCGCTTAGCATGATATTCTCCATCTATTTACCTGCAAATGCCATAATTTTATTCTCTTTTAATGCTGAGTAATATTCCATTGTGTATACATACCACAGTTTCTTATCCATTAATCCATTGAAGGGCATCTACGTTGTTTCCACAGTTTAGCTATTGTGAATTGAGCTGCTATGAACATTGATGTGGCTGCCTTACTACAGTATGCTGATTTTAAGTCCTTTGGGTATAGACCAAGGAATGGGATAGCTGGGTCAAATGGTGGTTCCATTCTAAGTTTTCTAATGAATCTCCATACTGCTTTTCAGATTGGTTGCACCAATTTGCAGTCTCACCAGCGATGTATGAGTGTACCTTTTCCCCACATCCTTGACAACATTTACTGATGTCTATATTCTTGATAATGGCCATTCTGACTGGCCTGAGATGAAATCTAAGTATTTTTGATTTGCATTTCTCTAATTACTAGAGAGGTTGAACATTTTTTCATATATTTGTTGATTGACTGTATCTCTTTTTCTGAAAAGTGTCTGTTCAGCTCCTTAGCCCATTTATTGATTGGGTTATTTGTTTTTTGTTTTTTTATTTTTTGGTGTTAAGTTTTTTAGTTCTTTATATATTCTGGAGATTAGTGCTCTGACATGCGTGGGGCAAAAATTTGCTCCCAAAATGTAGGCTCTCTGTTTACCTCATTGTTTGTTTCTTTTGCTGAGAAGAAGCTTTTTAGTTTGAGTCCATCCCATGTATTAATTCTTAATTTCATTTCTTGCGCTTTAGAAGTCTTGTTAAGGAAGTTGGGGCCTAATCTGACATGATGAAGACTTGGGGCTACTTTTTTTTCTATTAGGTGCAGGGTATCTGAAATAATTCCTAGGTCCTTGATCCACTTTGAGTTGAATTTTGTGCATGGTGAGAGATAGGGGTTTATTTTCATTTTGCTAAATATGGATTTCCAGTTCTCCCAGCATCATTTGTTCAAGAGGCTAGCTTTTCTCCACTGTATGTTTTTTGCAACTTTGTCTAGTATGAGGCAACTGTATTTATGTGGGTTTGTCTCTGTGTCTTCTATTCTGTATCATTGGTCTATATGTCTATTTTGGTGCCAATACCATGCCATTTTTGTTACTATAGCTTTGTAGTATAGTTTAATGTCTGGTATTGTGAAGCCTCCTGCTTCACTCTTCTTGATAAGGATAACTTTGGATATTCTGGGTCTCTTTTTTTTCCAAGTGAATTTCATGATTGCTTTTTCTATTTCTATAAGGAATGATGTTGGGATTTCAATTGGAATCATTTTGAATCTGTAGAGTGCTTTAGGTAGAATGGACATTTTGACAATATTAATTTTGCCTATCCAAGAGCATGGGAGATCTTTCCATTTTCTAAGGTCTTCTTCAATTTCTTTCTTTAGTGTTCTGTAATTTTCACTGTAGAGGTCTTTCACCTCTTCTGTTAAGTCGATTTCCAAGTATTTTATTTTATTTTATTTGAGGCTATTGTGAATGGGGTAGTTTTCCTAATTTCTCTTTCAGAGAATTCATCACTGATGTATAGAAATGCATTTGATTTATGGGTATTGATTTTATACCTGCTACTTTGCTGAATTCATTAATTAATTCTAGAAGTTTTCTGGTGGAGTTTTTTTGGGTCCTTTAAGTATAGAATCATGTCATCAGCAAATGACTATGAGGATCTCAATATGTACTGAGAATTTAATTTTATATTTATGTTTAATTAACTTTAACAAGATTACGAATACTTCCTAAATTCAGGTCAATACAGTTCAAGAAAAAAGGTTTGGAATGGATGGTAAACTGGCAAGTTTATTTTTCAACAAAACAACTGCTTACCCTTTAAAACTCTGTTGAACAAAACACCATTGTCTTCAAAGCTATATTCTTCTACTCATACTGCATATTGAATAGCACTGAAAATTAGAAATTTTTTCTAGTTGGTGAATTAGCTGTAATGTTGGGTTGTATTGCTGATCATTTTGCATATAGTCACGGTCAAATTGTTGTAATGTGTATCTTCCAGCAAACAGGATTCCTCATCACTGCAATAAAGAATTGTTCTTACATTTGGTGGATAACTATTCAAAACTTGTTTCGGCTTATTCCCCAGAAAACTGTAGAAATATTTTTTAAATACTTTTTAAGTTATAGATGGACATAATATCTTTATTTTATTTTTATGTGGTGCTGAGGATCAAACCCAGTGCCTCACACATGCAAGACAAGCACTTTACCACTGAGCTACAACCCGAGCCCTGTAGAAATATTTTTAAAGGTGATGTAAATAATTTTCCCGCTTTAATTAACAAATATCTGATTCAGCTACAAGACCAAATATTAAGTATTGATAAAATCCATTCATGAATTGATATTTGTAAATAGTTTTAGCTTTCATAAAATATGCCAAGGTGTTCAAAACCATTATCATCAAGTTGACATAGAAAAATGGTGAGATATATATATATATATATAAACTGGGAGTAAAAGTCCTGTTGTGGGGTGGCCCCTACCCCCTCTACATCCACATCCTATGAACAAGGATGGCAAAGAGACTCTCACCCACTCACGGTGCTCACAGGCTGGAAGTCACTGGAATAGTGAGTACTCCCAATTCAGAGCAGTACATTTTTTGGATTATCTATTTCCCATAATAATAATCTGGACCTCATGTTAGGATAAAATATCTTTGTCATACAATAAAGATGATTTTTCATAATGTTTTGTTTTGTTGTTTTGCAGTACTGGGGATTCAAGGGCCTCACACATGCTAGGCAAGTTCTCTACACTAACCTACATCACTAGCCTCCCTTAAATCTTAAGGCAGGGTTTTTCCTAAATTACTCAGGTTGGCCTCAAATTTGTGATTCTCCTGCCTCAACCTCCCATGTCACTGGGATTATAGGTGTGTTCCACCATGCATGATGATCCATATTTTTTATGAAAATCCAATAAAAGACTGGCAGGTTTCTGACCTTTCTGTACTTTACTGAGAGTTGAATGAGATCTATATACATTATAAAACTACCAGCAACATAGTAACAGTACAGATTCAGGGTGTACATGTGAATGTACATGGTGTTTTTAACAACATTATTCTGGCTTTCAATTTGCCAACAGTATCATGGCTGCTTTTTATGTTAGGAACAATGATCTTAATCTGTCAAACATTTCAAAGCTTTTAAAATATTTAGATTGAAGAATAGAGAAAAATCTTTTGGGCATGAAGGAGTGTTTTTTGAACAATCAAAATCATAAGCCACATTAACTATCCAAATGTAAATACTAATCAGATGAGTGTCTCCTTCTAATAATATCAGGTAGTGAACTACTTCATAATACATCTCTACCCTTCAATCCTGCCTCTCCCTTTTTATCAAATTTCTTGCTGCTTGAAAATAATAATGAGGAAGGAATTCATAACTTTGAGCCCATTTTTCAGAGTTAGCAAACAGCTGCATTCACTTCTCTCCTTCAGTGTTAGCTGACATACAGTGGATAATTTTAAGAAGTCAGTATATGTCTCCCTCTGATAACATGGCAGAACACAAATTCAGTTGCATTCAAACTGTTAAAAAGTATTCAAACTGAGAGTGTTTACTTAATGCAAGCTCATACAGTGTTACCTTTTACGAGATGGGGTCTCATTAAGGTTATATATTGTTTAGACTATAATTAATGATTAGGCTTTCATTGTGACATAATGAAATGTGATGTGGGGTTTCATTTCAGGGGCTCATCTGCTGAGCAGGGAGAAAGAAGAGAGGCAAGGCTCCACCAGTCGGTATGAGCTGAAGTTTGCTAAACATTAAAGCTCAATAAAAATTTCTAGCACACTATGAAGTGACTTCAAGGCAGAGACTGATCATCTTTTCTACACACTTATTTCACCATTTTGATCCTGCCTTCCTCTGAGGTGGCCTGGGAGGGGCCATAAAAGGAAGTGCATGAAAAGCTCCTCTCCCCATTGATCACATATTAGATAAAGGAGGAAAAATGAATCCATAATGTGTTAAGTACCCAAGTGAATTGACAAATGAGTATGAGTGACAGTGTAACATTAAAGCCTGACATATGTATGCAGCTGGTAAATTTCACAGGTCAGATCTGATAGACATTAAAGACACTCTCTTTATACAAGATTTTTATAGCATTTCTTTTAGTAATAATATGGAAGCAACAGCAAAAGCAAAAGTGATAGGTGAGAGAGAAAGAGAAGAAAATATGGCCCCCGCCATCCCGGCTCTCCTGGCGGTCCCGCTCGCTCTGTGATCGGCCACCCCGCCCACCTGGCTCTTAGCCACGAGGCCCCTGCCTACCGGGTTCTACAAGCGGCCCCCCGGCAGCCGGCTTGGCGAGAAGGGTCCCCGCCTGGCCCAGCAGACGGCCTGTGCCCTCCCGGCTCTGCTAACGGCCCCGCCCACCCGGCAAACGGCCCCCGCGCCCTCCGGGCTCTGCTGGCGCCCAGCCCACGGCCAGCACCGGCCCAGCTCTGCAGGCGGCCCCCAGCGGCCCACAGCGAGAAGGGTCCCCGCCAGGCAGACGGCCTGTGCCCTCTCGGCTCTGCTAATGGCCCCGCCCAACCGGCAAACGGCTCCCCCCCTGAGACAACGTGAAGGAAATCTAACCAAGCCTTTATGAAATAGCGAACTGGGAACTAAAACCAGAGATTGTGTCAGACCAGAGACAAGCCAGTTCCACCCCTCCCTTCGGACACTCCAGCAAGGAGGCAGGGGCCCGCCATAGCAGAGAGGGGAAGTCACCAAAGTTCAGCCAAAGAGATTCCTTCCCAGCGGAATCTACTTTAGCAGGTGTGTGACTCCCACCGGCATCAGATACAAACAACCGGGAAACTTCAAAATCTCTCTGTGGGCGTGACCATAAGGGCCAA
This sequence comes from Marmota flaviventris, assembly GCF_047511675.1. NCBI lineage: Eukaryota > Metazoa > Chordata > Mammalia > Rodentia > Sciuridae > Marmota > Marmota flaviventris. The sequence goes on from NC_092509.1 coordinate 28,273,763, forward strand.
AGGACTCTCGACCCCCAACTCCCAATACTGCCAGTGACGTGGGCGTGACTGTAGGGGCGGAGGGAAGCAGAGAAGACTCCCCACCCCCAACTCCCCCAACCGCCAACTGAGAGGGCATGACGGTAGGGGCGGAGGGAAACAGAGGACACTCCAGACCCCCAACTCCTCCTACCGCCAGCGGAGTGGTCGTGATTGTAGGGGCTGAGGGAAGCAGAGGGGATCCTCGACCCCCAACTCCCATTACCACCAGTGGCGACACCAATGGTCTTAGCCGCCAGACTCCGAAGGTGTGCCCACCAAAGGGGTCCAGAAAAATTAAACTATTGACTCCCAGAACACAGCTCCACAGCACTGGGGCTTAGATGAATGACAGAGAGAGTGCTCAGTCGTTAGGGAAATAGAGCACCCAGAGGGGCTGAAAGTGTAACCAAATCCTTGGAGAACCTCCTCCGGTGCACAGGACCTGGCTGGCTGGCAGGAGGAAGGGGAGGAGGGGCTGTAGAAGTGAAACGGCTCTGGACCAACAGGATTGAGAGACTCCCAGGAGCCGCCTTACAGGGATTGCTGTTGACACATTGAGGGCAAATCTCAGCCCGGAGGGCACAGCTTTGCCTACGGGAAGAGAAGAAAATGGATCTCTAAGACCTAATTTTATTCCTTATTTTATTTTATTTTTTCTCTCCCTTTTTCCCTCTTTCTCTCCCCTTCCAAGTTTTATTGTTCTTTCCATTCTCCTCTAGGCTAGCTAACTCCCCCTCCTCCTTTCTTTTCAAGAGCACCTTCCTTCCCCTTCCCCCCAACTTTCATCCCAAGCATTACGTCCTCCATTTCGTGTAACTGTCTAAATGCAAACAGGTGAATGTTTCGAGGCCGTCTATAGTGCTCCTAAATACCTAGCTACTACCAACACCCTGATCCAATTGACGGTTAGCATCCCCCTTCAGTAGAGCAATCTTCTAAAGTAGCCAAAACATACTAACCCTTATACCTTCATAGCACCTAACCTAAAGTCCTAAGAACAAAAAACAAATCACTATATGCATACAAAATCCGGAAGCCCTTTATAAATTGAATGAATCAGCTCTAAAGTACAATAAAGCCCAACATCTATAGGCATAATCTCCCACCACAAAGGAGAGACAACAGATACAAACAAAGCCAAAACAAATGTATAGGAGAAAGCAGTTACAAAGCAGTCAAACAGAGCTGGAAAGTAACGTGAACAACATGAAAAAACCAGGGAAAAAAGGAGTACAGATAATGCAGGACAACTTAAATCTACAGGAGGACCTAGAAGCATCAGAAATATGGACAGGGAAAGAAATCAAGGCATACCTAACTCAGATGGAACGGAATTTTAGAGAAGACATGAGACAGCAAATCCAAGAATTGAAAGTATATTTCAAAAACCAACTAAACAAACAAATTCAAACTGCAAAGAACGAGCTTTACCAGGAGATAGAGATCTTAAAAAAAAAACCAAACAGTGATTTTAGAAATGAAAGAAACCATAAACCAGATTAAAAATGCTAACGAGAATATTACAAATAGACTAGATCAAGTAGAAGTCAGAACATCAGATAATGAAGACAAAGTTTATCAACTTGAAAAGAATATAGTCAATACTGAAAAGATGCTTAAATCTCACGAGCAATCTATCCAAGAGATATGGGATCTCATCAAAAAACCAAATTTGAGAGTCATTGGGATAGAAGAAGGCACAGAGATTCAAGCCAAAGGAATGGACAACCTATTGAATGAAATAATCCTAGAAAACTTCCCAGAGATGAAAGATGGAATGGATTGCCAAATCCTGGAAGCCTACAGGACCCCAAACATCCAAAACTGTAATAGGCCAACTCCAAGACATATAATTATGAAGATAGCCAACATACAGAACAAGGAGAGAATATTAAAAGCTACGAGGGAAAGGAGGCAGATTACATTCAGGGGTAAACCAATTAGGTTAACGGCTGATTTTTCATCACAGACTTTGAAAGCGAGAAGATCCTGGAACAATGTATTTCAAACGCTGAAAAATAATGGATTCCAACCAAGAATACTGTATCCAGCAAAATTAAGCTTCAGATTTGACAATGAAATTAAAATCTTTCACGATAAACAAAAGCTAAAAGATTTCGCAGCCAGAAAACCAGCACTGCAAAGCATTTTGGGCAAAATTCTACAAGAAGAGGAATGGAAAAACAGTGCCCAAAACCAACAGCGGGAGGTATCTCAGTAAAGGGGGAGGAAAACAACCAAAAAGTAAAAACTAGCCAAACTAAAATAAATAAATAAATAAACATGACTGGAAGTACAAATCATATTTCAATTGTAACCTTAAATGTTAATGGACTAAACTCACCATTCAAGAGACACAGGCTGGTAACCTGGATCAAAAAAACAAATCCAACAATATGCTGCCTTCAGGAGACTCATATGATAGGAAAAGACATACACAGGCTGAAGGTGAAAGGTTGGGAAAAATCATACCACTCACATGGCCCTCGGAAGCAAGCAGGAGTGGCCATACTCATATCGAATAAAATCAACTTCAAACCTAAGTTAATCAAAAGGGATAAAGAAGGACACTATATCCTGTTAAAAGGAACTATTCACCAACAAGACATAACAATTATCAATTTATATGCACCAAATAATGGTGCAGCAACGTTCATAAAACAAACTCTCCTCAAGTTCAAGAGTCAAATTGACCACAACACAATAATTATGGGTGACTTCAACACACCGCTCTCGCCATTAGACAGATCCTCCAGACAAAAGCTGAATAAAGAAACTATAGAACTCAATGACACAATCAATAACCTAGACTTAACCGACATATATAGAATATATCAACCATCATCAAGTGGATACACGTTCTTCTCAGCAGCACATGGATCTTACTCAAAGATAGATCATATATTATGCCATAGGGCAACTCTTAGTAAATATAAAGGAGTGAAGATAATACCATGCACCATATCTGATCATAATGGAATGAAACTGGAAATCAATGAAAAAAGAAGGAAGGAAAATCCTGCATCACATGGAAAATAAACAATATGTTACTGAATGATCAATGGGTTACAGAAGACATAAAGGAGGAAATCAAAAAATTCTTAGAGATAAACGACAATTCAGACACAACATACCGGAATCTATGGGACACAATGAAAGCAGTTTTAAGAGGGAAATTCATTTCCTGGAGTTCATTCCTCAAAAAAAGAAAAAACCAACAAATAAACGAACTCACACTACATCTCAAAACCCTAGAAAAGGAAGAGCAAAACAACAGCAAATATAGCAGAAGACAAGAAATAATTAAAATCAGAGCGGAAATCAACGAAATTGAAACAAAAAAAACCATTGAAAAAATTGATAAAACTAAAAGTTGGTTCTTTGAAAACATAAATAAGATCGACAGACCCTTAGCCATGCTAACGAAAAGAAGAAGAGAGAAAACTCAAATCACTAACATACAGGATGAAAAAGGCAATATCACAACAGACACTACAGAAATACAGAAGATAATTAGAAAGTATTTTGAAACCCTATATTCTAATAAAATAGAAGACAGTGAAGACATCGATAAATTTCTTAAGTCATATGAGCTGCCCAGATTGAGTCAGGAAGACACACACAATTTAAACAGACCAATAACAAAGGAAGAAATAGAAGAAGCCATCAAAAGACTTCCAACCAAAAAAAGCCCTGGTCCAGATGGGTATACAGCGGAGTTTTACAAAACCTTCAAAGAAGAATTAATACCAATACTTTTCAAGCTATTTCAAGAAATAGAAAAAGAAGGAGCTCTTCCAAATTCATTCTATGAGGCCAACATCACCCTGATCCCGAAACCAGACAAAGACACTTCAAAGAAAGAAAACTACAGACCAATATCTCTAATGAACATAGATGCAAAAATTCTCAATAAAATCCTGGCAAATCGAATACAAAAGCATATCAGAAAAATTGTGCACCATGATCAAGTAGGATTCATCCCTGGGATGCAAGGTTGGTTCAATATACGGAAATCAATAAATATTATTCACCACATCAATAGACTTAAAGATAAGAACCATATGATCGTCTCGATAGATGCAAAAAAGCATTCGACAAAGTACAGCATCCTTTTATGTTCAAAACACTAGAAAAACTGGGGATAACAGGAACTTACCTCAACATTGTAAAAGCTATATATGCTAAGCCTCAGGCTAGCATCATTCTAAATGGAGAAAAACTGAAGGCATTCCCGCTAAAATCTGGAACAAGACAGGGATGCCCTCTCTCACCACTTCTATTTAATTTAGTCCTTGAAATACTAGCCAGAGCAATTAGACAGACAAAAGAAATTAAAGGCATAAAAATAGGAAAAGAAGAACTTAAAATATCACTATTTGCAGACGATATGATCCTATACTTAGAAGACCCAAAAGGGTCTACAAAGAAACTACTAGAACTAATAAATGAATTCAGCAAAGTGGCAGGATATAAAATCAACACGCATAAATCAAAGGCATTCCTGTATATCAGTAACAAAACTTCTGAAATGGAAATGAGGAAAACCACCCCATTCACAATATCCTCAAAAAAAATAAAATACTTGGGAATCAACCTAACAAAAGAGGTGAAAGATTTATACAATGAAAACTACAGAACCCTAAAGAGAGAGATAGAAGAAGATCTTAGAAGATGGAAAAATGTACCCTGTTCATGGATAGGCAGAACCAACATCATCAAAATGGCGATATTACCCAAAGTTCTCTACAGGTTCAACGCAATGCCATTCAAAATCCCAACGGCATTTCTGGTAGAAATAGATAAAGCTATCATGAAATTCATATGGAAAAACAAAAGACCCAGAATAGCAAAAGCAATTCTAAGCAGGAAGTGTGAATCGGGAGGTATAGCGATACCAGATTTCAAACTGTACTACAGAGCAATAGTAACAAAAACAGCATGGTACTGGTACCAAAACAGGCAGGTGGACCAATGGTACAGAATAGAGGACACAGAGACCAATCCACAAAATTACAACTTTCTTATATTTGATAAAGGCGCTAAAAGCATGCAATGGAGAAAGGATAGCATCTTCAACAAATGGTGCTGGGAAAACTGGAAATCCATATGCAACAAAATGAAGCTGAACCCCTTTCTCTCGCCATGCACAAAAGTTAATTCAAAATGGATCAAGGAGCTAGATATCAAATCAGAGACTCTGCACCTGATAGAAGAAAAAGTTGGCTCCGATCTACACATTGTGGGGTCGGGCTCCAAATTCCTTAATAGGACGCCCATAGCACAAAAGTTAATAACTAGAATCAACAAATGGGACTTACTCAAACTAAAAAGTTTTTTCTCAGCAAGAGAAACAATAAGAGAGGTAAATAGGGAACCTACATCCTGGGAACAAATCTTTACTCCTCACACTTCAGATAGAGCCCTAATATCCAGAATATACAAAGAACTCAAAAAATTAAACAACAAGATAACAAACAACCCTATCAACAAATGGGCCAAGGACCTGAACAGACACTTCTCAGAGGAGGACATACAATCTATCAATAAGTACATGAAAAAATGCTCACCATCTCTAGCAGTCAGAGAAATGCAAATCAAAACCACCCTAAGAAACCATCTCACTCCAGTAAGATTGGCAGCCATTATGAAGTCAAGCAACAATAAGTGCTGGTGAGGATGTGGGGGAAAGGGTACACTTGTACATTGCTGGTGGAACTGCAAACTGGTGTGGCCAATATGGAAAGCAGTATGGAGATTCCTAGGAAAGCTGGGAATGGAACCACCATTTGACCCAGCTATCGCCCTTCTCGGTCTATTCCCTGAGAACCTTAAAAGAGCATACTATAGGGATACTGCCACATCAATGATCATGGCAGCACAATTCACAATAGCTAGACTTTGGAATCAACCCAGCTGCCCATCAATAGATGAATGGATTAAAAAACTGTGGCATTTATACACAATGGAGTATTATGCAGCACTAAAAAATGACAAAATCATGGATTTTGCAGGGAAATGGATGGCATTAGAGCAGATTATGCTAAGTGAAGCTAGCCAATCCTTAAAAAACAAATGCCAAATGTCTTCTTTGATATAAAGAGAGCAACTAAGATCAGAACAGGGAAGAAGAGCATGAGGAAAAGATTAACATTAAACAGAGACGAGTGGGGGGAGAGAAAGGGAGAGAGAAGGGAAACTATGGAAATGGAAGGAGACCCTCATTGTTACACAAAATTACATATAAGAGTTTGTGAGGGGAAAGGGGGAAAAAAAAACAAGGGAGAGAATTAAACAACAGCAGATGGGGTAGAGAGGGAAGATGAGAGGGAAGGGGAGGGGGGATAGTAGGGGATAGGAAAGGTAGCAGAATACAACAGTCACTAATATGGTATTATGTAAAAAGGTGGATGTGTAACTGATGTGATTCTGCAACTTGTATTTGGGGTAAAAAATGGGAGTTCATAACCCACTTGAATCAAATGTATGGATGATGATATGTCATGAGCTTTGTAATGTTTTGAACAACCAATTAAAAAAAAATAAAAAAAAAATATTAAAAAAAAATTAAAAAAGAAATGGGATAACTGGAATAAGAACAAATCAAAGAACTATCTTTGGACTCTGTCGAGGACCAATGAAAAACAACAGCTCTATGAACTGAGCCCTAGTAACCAATAAAACAGGATTCAGAGATCAAAAAATAATAATAATAATAATAATAAATAAATAAATAAAATAAAATAAAAAAAGAACATCCATTCCCTTTTATCAATTTCTACTCAGGACAGGCAAATATGCTTAGATAGATTGAAAATGCCTTTTAAATAAGTGATTAAATATGAAGAATGAGTCTCTACTTTCCTTGACTAGACATTGTGGCATTGATATTGGCATTTTTGTTTCTTTAAATTGCATTCACTTCCACCACAGCTTCCTTCTCAGAGGACATTGCTGCAGCCCAGACTTTACTTCACTTATCTCCCTTTCTATAGAGTTATTTATTTATTTATCTTTGTAACTTAAAATTTTCAAACTCTACAGTTGGGATTATTTAGATACAATTTACATATGGTGAAGTTTTAGGCTCAAGTCAACAGTTTTTAAAATGTACATAGTCATATAACCTGCACCAGTCACAATGGAAAATATCTCTATTACCCCAAAAGTTTCCTTATGCCTTTTTAGTTCAATTTTTTTCCTCATTCCCAGCCTCTGCAGCCAACCTGATTTCTGTCCCTTTAGTTTTGCCTTTGAAGTACGTCATAAATTGATTCATAAAACAAATGGCTTTTATGTCTGCTATTTTCTGTGGGAGTTCTGTGTTTGGGATTGGGATGTACAAACTTCATGATTGTAACATGCTTGGTGACTAGGAAGTTTCTGTGCAAAGACACAGAATGCCTAGCTGCTAGGAGATGCCTAGCTACTGGGAAACTCCTATGCAAAAGCACAGGATGTCTGGCTGCCATAGCCTTGTCCTTCATAAGTTTACTCTGCTTCCCAGACCTAGAATGCCCGGCCTCCTCTCTCTAAGATAACTATGCAGGTGCACTATCTGGTTTCCTTAGCAATGTCCTTGGAGAGAAAGGGCTCTGGTTGTATTAACCTGGACCTTATCTCAGTTAGCTAGCACTTGGGTTAAAGAAATACTAATTAAAATATAGTCATGGTAACCAGGGGTTCTTTGAGTTAAGAAACTCCCAGGCAGGGAGGAGTGGACACTTCACTCTGCACTTCTTCTTCACCACTTCACTTCACTCCTCTCTGCTCCACCTGTCTGCCTGCTTACAACCTGTGTCTGTGTCTGTTCTTCTGTGCGCCTCCTCACAGGTATTCCTCCACAGTTTTCCTTTAATGTCTTCCATGTTGTTGCATCTATCAATTGCTCTTTCCTCTTTATTTCTAAGTATTATTGTATGAACACTTTGTGATTATGTTGATTCGCTTGTTTTCTTGTCTTTGAGACTTGTGTGTATGAGACAGGTAGGAAGGTATTTTTTTTTTTACCACAGTTGGATTTTTTCATTTTATATTTCATATAAGGTAATATGGTCCTTGGGGAAAACTCAGGCCTACTGAACATATTTACACACATGGCATTGCCCAGACAGAAATGTGCTCCAATCCACTATGCTACACAGATGGCCTATTGCATTTATTGATTCTTCTACCTATAGATTCGAAAGGTGTTATTAGAGATTTCGTATCTGGAAGTATAATTGGCCACAGAACGTAATGGGAAGAGAATGGGTGTCAGGAAGGTTTGGTTTCTCATGCTCAGACATTTTTCTTGAATCTGGCTGTCTAAAAATTAGCTTCCTTACTCACACAATGGAAATATTGATGTGCAACTCATGAAGTTATGAGAAGCCAGAATAAAATAAGTTTAAAAAAAGAAAATATGGGACAAGATTGGGGGAAACACCAATACCTGATCATGTGGCTGGGGAGTTGCAGGCAGCTTTTCAGGTCCTGACTGGGAAGTCCTGCACAGAGTGTCCACTCCATGGGTGAGTCTTATTCCCAGTGGGGCTCCTTATGTACAAGTCAGAACAAAGAAAGCTCTGATCTAACAGCCTGCATGACTTAGTGATCCCCTCAAGGACACTTCATCCTCCCAAAGACTGGCCAGATCCTCAAAGGGAGGGAGGGAGAGCCTTGGGAGAGATAAATGGCTCTGAGTTCCTATAAGTCAGCCAAACCCACTGAGAAGTCAGCCTTCTCTAGATGTTCCTTGAAGGTCAGGGGAGTCCTTTATTATTTTCCTTCGCCCTAGACAGTGATCATGGGAATGAACTCATGCAGCTAAATGCTCCCATATGAAGAGAAACAAGGCTCACACAGAAGAGAATGAAGGCTTCCCCACTGGGCCTGCTTCAAAAGGAGACCTCACTGCCCTAGCAACACACCCCGGTGTCAGTTCTGCCTGGGAGCCACTGCCCATTTCAGCTGCAACAGAAGAAGAGGAGTTGGAAGATGGAGGTGGAGGGGAGCAAGAGGGAGGCAGATGGTAAATGGGCGCAATGAGCCTTCACATCCTCCTTTCCTCCCTCCATTGAGCCTTCCTTAATTTCCGGTTAAGCCCAAGCTTCACTGACCAAGGTGAAAGAGCTGAGGAATCAGAAACAGCTGGCGGGAGGTTTTCAGTAATAGCAGCAGCAGCAGCATTTGGGTACATACAGGAACACAGAGTTTGGGAGATTACTCACAGACACAGCCCAGATCTTCTGCCCTGAGTATCCTTAACAGCCAACTAGGGGGAAGGATCCAGACCCTATTGTCTGATTGGGAACTAAGCTCAGGTCAGGAGCATTCTGGGAGTGTTGGGTTGCTGTCCATGGTGCTGAAGGTCAGAATGAGTTGGAGAGAAATGGGCAAAGACCAGCGACAGCTTATCAGAGCAAAGAGGGTTTGCTATCCCCCAGTGCCCCAACATTGATGAGAAAGCAGAAGCCCAGAGAAGGAAAGGGATTTATGTGTGGTCACACATTAATCTTCAGAATGGGCCTGGAATTAGCCTTCAGCTGCTTGCTCAGACATAACTCAAGTCCTAGAGACTCCCTGGGTGACACATGCTGGCCAGAATCACCATTGGTTCTGAAAATCCAGACAGGCATTTCCAGGGGATGTTGGAACACACGCGGCTCCAGGATGGTACCCAAGGCTGAATGGGTGGCCTCTGTTCCTCTGTCTGATTCTACCTCCAGGTTCTTTCCTCCCTACTGCCCTGCTCCCTCACCAGCTACCTTTCCAAACCTCTGCAAAGAGGAGTGTGCACACTACAGACTTTGGGCCAAATACTCCTTCTGCTGGTATTTTCAGGCCTTTTAGGTAAGTTTTATATGAAGAACAATAAAAAGAAGTATACTGCTTTATGAGAAGTGAAAACATATGAAAGGCAGCAAAGACAGCTGCAGCCAAATGTGAGGACCTTAGTGGACAATCAGGGGACCTCAATGTATTAGTCCTCCTACCTATGATATGATAATGCCTTGGATCCATAAAGGAACCTCAACTGTGGAAGTGGGGGGACACCAGGCAAAGAGACCCAGGCAACAGCAAAGTGAATTCTGAAGTCTGAGCATTGGGGATCAAATCTGGCTCAACCACATGGCAAATGACCAGAAGCAAAATGAGCTTCAGTTTCCTCATCTGTAAATTGGAGTACTGATCTTCTCTCTGAAAGTTGGGAAGAATTAATTAGAATAAAAGAGGTGACACCAGGAAAGTCCTAGAGATGGCTGGCTAGAGATGGGAGTCCCACACAGGGCAAATTATTGCTCCTGTTACCATCACTAATTCTAGGTCAGAGGTCTCACGCTCTTACTGGGAAAGGTCAGAGAAACTATATCAGGCTCTGAGGAACACATAGTCTCTGTCTCCACCACTGTCCTAGGGTGACATGGCCAGGGAACACAGGTACAGGAGTTCACAGGGTGTGTTCCTATCAACCTGCACTTGATATTGGAATGAAAAATGTCCAAAACTGTTCCAGAGGGTGCATGGGTGGAAGAGGTGTGATTTCCCAAAGTCAGAAGGCAGGTGCCCCCTGCTCTGCCATTCATACTTCCCAGCTCAAATGGGATAGAACAGGCTGCACATGCTGCCCCTAGAGGGCTTTGTTGTAAACCCAAGTGAGAAGGTGTTCTTTCCTTGCTGGAAGGATATAGAGGGAATTCCCCCTAGTGTACAGGTGGGAGGTTCTGTAATCTGGGATGGCCACATACCCAGACACAAATAAGCTGGTGGGGACTTGCTGTAGTTTGGATCTGAGATACCCCACAAAGGCCCTGGTGTTCAAGGCATCCTCAGTCAGTGGCGCTATTGGAGAGTGGAACATTGAGGGGATGTGGCCTGGTGGAAGGAAGTGAAGACATTGAGGACATACCTCTGAAGGGGACATGGGACCCTGGTCGTTTTCTGTCTCTCCTTTCCCTAAGCAGCCACCATCAGGTGAGCAGTTGGCTCCAAAAAGTACTCCTGCCACAATGACTGTGCCACCACAGGCCCAAAGCCACAGGACTAAGCCAGGATGAACTAAAACTTCTGAAACCATGAGTCAAAATTAACATGTACTCCTTGCAAATTACCTACCATAATCCAATGAGTATGGCTTCGTAATTTCAAAGGGTGAAAAACTTCACTCTTGGTGTGCCGCAACCACCTGCTTTTTTCTCAATATGTGTCATGTGAAGCACCATGAAGTTTATGAACTCATGGGCGGACCACCAATATGCTGTTCTTTCATTTCCTCCAATCACCATTCCCCACACTCTGATGCTCTATACTTTTCACCCGAAGGGCACCCTTAAACCCTGTCTTTGGAAGACTGGTTGGAGTCCTGAGACTAACCCTCCTCTAATCTGCCTTCCTGGGTAATAAAACTTTCTTTTGCAAAACTCATCACATCAGGGATTGGCATATTGGGCTGTGTGTCAAAAGAGCCTCATTCATTAACAGAGATAATGAGACAATGTGGAGTCAGAGTGCAGATTGGAGGTCAGAATTTGAAGTCAATCTGTGTACATAAAGCAGAGCAATGGAGAAAATATTAACAATTTGGAAGACATCCCTATTATCTAGATAATGACTGGAAATTTTGATTAAATTTATTTGAGAAACAATATAACTATATTGTTCTGTTTTTAGTGATATCTTTCAAGAGGAAGAGTCTATCTTGGGCTGGGGATGTGGCTCAAGCGGTAGTGTGCTCACCTGGCATGCGTGCAGCCCGGGTTCCATCCTCAGCACCACATACAAACAAAGATGTTGTGTCCGCCGAAAACTAAAAAATAGATATTAAAAATTCTCTCTCTCTCTCTCTCTCTCTCTCTCTCTCTCTCTCTCTCTCTCTCTTTAAAAAAAGAGTCTATCTTGTCTGAATTTTATTACTTATTTTTCCATCTGCATCACATACCATTCTTCACTATGAAATATTTCTATTGAAATCTCTACTGTCCAATCTTGCCTCGTTTAAGAACTAGCTAGAAATTGTTGACTCTTTCTTGTTTTTACAAAATTGTGACTTAAAACATTTTCCACTCTAGTTGTAGAATGAATATGCAAATATTAAAACATTCTCTTACAATGTTCATGGGAACAACATGCCAACACAATGAATGAAGAAAATTCCAGTGCTAACTGTACCAAGCAGTGAGCAGAATTTATACAAAACAATTAAGCTTTTCTGGAAACAAACTAGGTTTGTCCATTTAGAGATGTGAATTTAAACTTGATGATGATGTTAGGCTTGGTGAAATAGATGAAGAAAAGTTGATGATACAGTAAACTAAATTCTTTGAATCCAATTTCAATGAAAATCATGTTAAGAGTTCTTTCAGGATTCACATATTGATTCAATCTTCATATCAACCAATGCAGAGGTAAACATTGCCAAGAAATAGTGGGAAAAATGAATGAGAAGGGTCACATTACCATGCTCAGAGTAGTTACAGTAGGGCAGTGCTCATGCAAGCAGCACCCCAGTGAGTGGAAAAGAAGGGAAAATTTGGCTATAGAAAAAATATACTTAATAATTTAAACATAAGATAAAGCAATGTGTTATTTTCTGGTTTTTTTTTTCTTTTGAGAGCTGAAATAAACACTGTTTTTAAGTGCTACTGGAAAGTGTTTTTGAAAGCATAATGGTTTGTGGAGTGTTTTTGGTTTTCTTAGTGGTATACACCAAAGTGTCTCCAAGAGCCAAGTAGTTCTGAAGTGGATTAATGAGGAATTCTCAAGTTCTCTAACCTCTTTCCACTTATTTTTGGTAAGGACCATTCTCTCCTGGCCTTGTTTGTGATGACCTTTAACAACATATATACATTTTAATAACTAGTGAGATCTAATGAGCACAAAGAAATCCCCAGGTCAATGATATAATCATTAAAACATTGAGGTTTTCAACACAACTTGTGAAGATCAATTAAATAGGTATGATAATGTCTAGCATCACCAGCAGAAATAAATCCTTAGGACAATGTAATTTTACTCATGGGTCTCATGCAAGTGGGTAGGGGAGCAACTGAGCTATTCCACTTGGAAATATGCCCATTTAAAACACAAGGCTGACTAGCTTTGAAAGTCTTGTAGCAAGCCTAGCAGTTTCCCTTGCATGTGTCCCCTGGTATCTGGTCCCACTCTGTGAAGAGGCAGTAGCTAGTTTTACAGTGAGAAAAGTGGACTCCAGAGCATGTGCCCAAACTTGGAAACTCCAAATCAGGATAACAACATTTTTTTGCCTTTGTTTTATTTATTTCTATGCTAAGGATCAAACTCAGTGTCTCACACATGCGAAGCAAGCACTCTGCCACTGAGCTACAGCCCCAGCCCCAGTTCTGTTCGTTCTTCCTTTCTTTCTTTCTCTCTTTCTTTCTTTCTTTCTTTTTGTGTGTATGTCTTCATACATGTATTTAGGGCAATGATATCCATCTCATTCCATCATCTTTTTTACCCCCACGCCCCCTCCCTGCCCCTCCCACCCCTCTGCCCTATTTAGAGTTCTTCTAATCCTCCCATGCTCCCCTCCCAACCCCAATATGAATTAGCCCCCTTAAATCAGAGAAAACATATAGCATTTGGCTTTGGGGGATTGGCTAACTTCACTTAGCATTATATTCTCCAACTCCATCCATTTACCTGCAAATGCCATAATTTTATTCTCTTTCAGTGCTGAGTAATTTTCCATTGTGTATGTGTATATATACCACAGTTTCTTTATCCATTCCTCTACTGAAAGATATCTATGTTGCTTCCACAGTTTAGCTATTGTGAATTGTGCTGCTATAAACATTGATGTGGCTGAGTCCCTGTATTATTCTGTTTTTAAGTCCTTTGGGTATAGATTGAGGAGTAGGATAGCTGGGTCAATGGTGGTTCCATTCCCAGTTTTCCAATGAATCTCCATACTGCCTTCTATATTGGTTGTACCAATTTGCAGTTCCACCAGCAATGTATGAGTGTGCCCTTTTCCCCACATCCTTGCCAGCATTTATTGTTGTTTGTGTTCTTAATAGCTGCCATTCTGACTGGAGTGAGATGAAATCTTAGGGTGGTTTTGATTTGCATTTCTCTAATTGCTAGAGATGTTGAACATTTTTTCATATATTTGTTGATTGATTGTATATTATCTTCTGAGAGGTGTCTGTTCAATTCCTTGGTCTGTTTATTGATCAACAGACTTAAAGATAAGAATCATATGATCATCTCAATAAATGCAGAAAAAGCATTTGACAAAATACAGCACCCATTCATGTTCAAAACACTATAAAAACTAGGGATAAAAGGAACATTCTCAACATCATAAAAGCTATTTATGCTAAGCCCCAGGACAACATCATTCTAAATGGAGAAAAATTGAAAAATGTTCCCTCTAAAAGCTGGAACAAGATATGGATGCCCTCTTTAACCACTTCTATTTAACATAGTTCTTGAAACACTGGCCAGAGCAATTAGTGACAGATGAAAGAAATTAAAGGGATACAGACAGGGAAAGAAGAACTCAAATTAACACTGTTTGCCAACAATGATTCTATACCTAGAAGACCCAAAAATTTCCACCAGAAAACTTCTAAAACTGGTAAATGAATTCAGCAAAGAAGCAAGATACAAAATCAACACCCATAAATCAAAGGCATTTCTGTATATCAGTGACAAATCCTCTGAAAGGGAAACAAGAAAAACTACCCCATTTAGAATAGCCTCAAAAAATAAAAAATAAAATACTTGGGAATCAGGATAACAACATTTTTAAAAACAACTCAGGAGATGTGTGGTGCTCATTGCAGCCAAGTAGGTTGGAAAAGCCTGCCCCTAGTGTGGCAAATTGGGCCTGCAAGCAGAACTCTCTCCTCATCAATGAGGCCCACTCTGCAGATCCACGGGGGATTGGGGATGGCCTGGGGAAGGTGATGCATCAAGCATATTCCACACCACCAAGCCTAACATTCAGCCCACAGTTTGTACACTCTGCTGGAGCTTCCAAGGCTTTCTAAGGGCACACTTGGTCAGGAATTTCCACCACTCAGTTTTCATTCCCCAGTTGTGAATATGTCACTAAGACAGACACTCCTGAAAGCTTTATTTGGAGGAATACCCTATGGGAACCGGGATTGCAGAGATAGGACTGTAGAGAACACATATCACTAACGTGCCCTGGGTAATGACTAGGAAGACAGATTTACATAATTGTGGCACAATTCTGGAAATGTGATAATATTTACAAACATACTTTAAAATGCAGTCATTTCAGAGGGGGAAAACGTGGGTATTTTCCAGTAAAATCATTCAGGATCAAGCATGAAAGTTCTGATCTAATTCACTGGAAGAACCTATTTTTCCAGACTGAGAATATTTAGTACAACATGCTCACCTCCTTGGTGTCATTGTTGACTTCTTTTATGCTTTGTTTAAAACTATCTCCAAATTGTAGAACAGTCAGATGATGCATTTACAAACAACATACTATTTATTATAATGATACAGTGTAAAACTGCAAATCATTTATATTATGTGAAATATTTATAATTATTTTTTCTTCAAGAAAAAACAATGTGTGATCACTATCACAATGGCAGCATTGGTTTAAAACAGCAGTCTCCAGTTTAGCAGAAAGTTGGAGATGCATCTCTATCAGGGAAGATCCCATTGGTACCCACAAGATGATGCCAGACATCATCAAACACCAGGAACATAGCAGATCTGAGGGTACATTCAAACTCTGAAACTTCACCTTGGAGGGAGGGAGCCAGTACATGTGGGCATCCAGTGGAGCAGGCTGAAATTAGGAAGAGGTAGTGCAGACAGTAATTTCTCTGGTACAAGAGGGCACCATACCAACACTTGGGGTGCCTGGGCAAAAAAACAGGCACTGTGAGCACTCTGGCAGTGAACTGCAATACAGTGTTGGGCAGAGGAGTACTGGAGTGTGGGGTTCCTTAAGTATGTTCTTGGCCATTTTCATGATCGGCTTAGGAAATTCTAATGGTTTAATGGAATTTCAGGATGGAAGAGGATGCTATTCAGACCACTGTTTGCAGCTCCTAAGCACCTGTCAATACACAGACTACTTAGGCTTGAGCCAATAGAATCTCGCAAGCCTTTAACTGGTGTGAAAAACAGATGGAGCAGCTGAGGTTTGATATTCAGAGGCAGACCACTGACAAGCAGTGTCCAGACCTCCTCCTCTTGAATTTATTAAGGGTGTTCCACTCTTCTAGTTAGCTGCAGTTATTCATCTTCCAGGTGAACATCTTCCTTCACCAGGCAATGATGGTGCCCGCTTCTGCCTTTGCAGACACAGAGCTCCCTTTAGGGCCTGCTGGGGCTGGAGCCTGCGCAGCTGTGCATCAGGCTAGACAGTGTCCTACGGACAGTGACTCTGTTGCTTCCAGTTATTGAAAGGCAGCTGGGTGCTCACACCCAGGATGCAGTCCCAGACAATCAGGAGTAACACCAGGGCTGTAAGGATGGGCAAGGACACATATCCCAGTAGTGAGCCCTGAGAGTTGAGGATGGGGACACGTTGAGGCTCCTGCTGCTACCACAGATGAGTAGCTGCTAGGGATGTGAAGTCCAGAGGGCAGGAGGATGAGAAAGAGCAGGAAGACCATTAGCACAAGACAGAGGAAAGGAGGAGACCTCAGAAAACTGCTCAGGTATCCCAACAACTGCTAAACCTGTCATTTTAACCTAGGGATAACTGTAAGAATATTCAGAAAAGTCAATGACCGTTGAAAAAGTAAAAACAGAAATGTTCTTAAATGCTGCTCCAATCCCCAATTAAATAGCTAATTAATGAATTACGATTTATAGAGGAATATGCTCTTAATTTTCATCAACTAATTGTATAGTAACAGACAAAGAGTTAAATAAGTGGAACAGAAAGTCCACAAGCACCCAACTATCAGTGAAAATTTAGAAGTGTGGTTTGGCTCACATTTCATATTAGTGGTAGTAGTAGTAGTAGAATTATCCATGAGTGAAAAGCCTGTTAAGGGTTTTCAAAATACTAGCCACCATTTTTTTTTTCTGTGTTTGTTGTTTAGAACTCAGGAACTATCAAAAGGGGCCCTTTACCGCTGAGAAACATCCCAGCACTTTTTGAGACAGGGCCTTGGTAATTTGCCCTGGCTGGCCTGGAACATGCCATCCTAACGCATCAGCATCCCAGTGTCTGGGATGATAGACCTGTGCCACCATGCCCACAAGCTCGCTACCTTTTAATGTCACAAACCCAAAGTGCCTGATGAAACATAGATTGAAATTTTTCAATAATGCAAATGAGAAAAGTGCCAGAGACAAATATGAATGCCTCATTCTATATTTTATGTTTGCAAAACCTTTGCTAAAATGATCTGAAAAGCAAGTTGGCTATTGTGTTTTTCTCTTCTTTTTGGAAAGTGGAACATGGAACCCAGGGACTGGCATGGAGCTACACCCCAAGGCTAAGAGCAAGCGTTTTAAAATTCAGTTTATCAAAATAAAAATCAAAACCCCCTGTAAGCCAAAAAAATTTAGCTGAATCAGTGTGCTTTCAAAATATTTACAATATGAATAGGCAATTGAAAAATATAACATCATTTTACAGACATTTCTTTGAAATCAGTAAAGAAAATACTGAACAGTAATTTCTTTATTCTTTTGTGCTGGCTGGAATCAAACCCAGAAGTCTCATGCCTGTTATGCAAGCATCCTTAGCAAAAGTGCTACTTGGCAGATCTCAGTGTGACATATGAAAATAGGAAAAATTATTTAGCATCCCTCATAATATAATGAATTTTAAATGTAAAGAGAGATAAACTACTGTTTTTCAGCTACAGTATCAGTGAAGATGAAAACAGTGGTTCTGACACTGCCACTTTAAAGTATAAGTTGCTTATGTCTTTTCCAACAGTCAGTTTAATGGTAAGTACTGTACTGCATTTAAAAAATGTCTGGGTCCTCAGTCAGCACTTCTATTATGCTAGAAGATCTTTGGGAATTAATTAGAGAAAGATTACATTAAAATATTTGTCTGTCTATACAGCTTCAAAAGCAATATATTATGAAGAAACCATTATACTTAATAAATTGTAGTGCATCCAAAGGATAGAATAACCTGTGACCACTGGAGGTGCTATACATATGGGTTGACGTGGGAAGATGTATTTTGGTGTATCAAATGAGAAAAAGGTCAATTTTTCGTATATACATGCAAATACACTATGGTCTCATCTTAGCAAAACTACATACAAAATGCTTAAAGAATCATCATTTTAGGGTATTTGAATTTTAGGGTATTTGAAATTTTCTTTTCCTTTTTTTTTTTTAACACTGAAAGGTTTCTTGTTTTATTTCCAGTATATGTGGATTTTCAGTATCTATTTGTTTTTAATATAGTTTCCTTGCCTCCAGAACATACGGTGAGTATTGATTCAGCATGTTGACATTTTGGGGTCTTGCTTTTTGGTTTAGCCCATGGTTAATTTCGATCAAAGTTCCCTGGGCACTTCTACTTAGTCCACAAGCTGTAGTAGAAGAATAATATTAATAAAATCACCCTAAGGAAGAAGAGGAATTTGTATCTTTCATATATCAGATTTTCTTCTGAGTGTTGTGTTTTTTTAAGTGTGTGACTGGGTATTGGTATATTCTGCCTACTTTTAAAGTCCTCTGAAATAAAATGAATTTCACCATCCGTACTTTGATATTGTAGTGTGGATATATTTTATCATATATGTGGGGTTTCACTATGTACCAATTTATTGCACATCTACAGACAATAATATATTAATCACTTTACTTTATGTGCATCTTTATGGAAATAGAAGATAACAAATGTAAATGTTCAATAGTATTTCAAGTTTTACTTTAGAAACATTTACCTCAAAAATATTGAGCTATTATATTCTATTTATGATTTCATTCAATCCATTTAGTCATCAGACACAACCTGACCATTTTTTATGTAGTAGATATATTGTCCTGTTTCTCAGGACCATTCTATTATTAACAATTTAATGTTACCTGCCCACTCTAGCAAAGTGAGAGATTTAAAGTTGAAGTATTGAACTGTTGTTTCTACTGGGATTTCTAAATCCTCTTCATAGGTTCACTCTTACGCATCACTGTGGTGTCCTGTTCGGTAACTACTACTTCATTCCCTGTTTATGGGTGAGGAAAAAGACACATAGAAAGGCTAGGCAATAGCTAGTAAGTAATAGAGCTTAAAGTAAGACTCCAACTGGGTTTGTGCTAACTGTGAGGTACCATGCTTGCCTAGCATGAGTGAGGTCCTGGCTTGTACCTCTAGCACAACAGCCCCATCCACCACCCATCCCCCGTCCCTCTAATATGTAATTGATGTTTTGAGTAGTAAGATCTAAGAAATATTACACTTTCTGTGGAAAAGAATTAAATATTTGTTTGGAAAGTTGAAGAAGTACGTGGTATTTAACATTTCCAATGTTATGACTTATTTTGTATTTTGAGAGAGTGTTTTGTAATTTCCTGAAAAGTCTTTTCATGTTCATAGGACTGCTCTGTATTACAACTGTGCCTATGGCCATCCAGAGGTGGTGACACTCCTGATACAGAAGAAATGTGACATTGACCTCTATGACAGTGACAAGAGCACAGCTCTGATTCAGGTAGATAGTAGTAGCTGAAGAAAGATTTTGATTAGAATTCCTAGAATCAAGATGCATTTTTTTTTTCATTCAAGTGTAGCTAGTTGGTGAAACCTGTGGCATATTAATCTTAAATACCTTGAACTGACAGTCCCTTTCTTGGTGCAGCCCTGACAGGTTGCACATGCCAGGAGGAGAAACATGCCATGATTCTGCTGGAATATGGTGCAGATCCAAATGTGATGGACTTCAGTGGCAATACTGCTCTTCACTATGCCGTCCATCATCAGAGCACACGCACAGCCGAGAACCTGCTTTCACACAAGGCAATAATTGAAGAAAAAAACAAGGTATAGTTTGATCAACTTTATTTACAATTATTTGACATCCATTTCTTTTAACAGTGACACATCCAGGGTCACTGTCAATATTGTTCCTTTTAAAGAAGTACTGGAGGGTACTAGTTTTTTTAAGTACTCAATGTAAGTATTTATGAACAGAAGAAAAATTTTAATGGTCAATTTCTTTTTTTTTTTCAAATAATCTTTTCCACCATTTTTTTTTCTAATTAAGAGTAAAACAATGCAAGATAGAAAAATCTGCCTTGGAAATAAGCTTTAACTATTTATGTGTGTGTGTGTGTGTGTGTGTGCTGACACACAATAAGGGAAGGGAGAATAAAAGTTCATTAAATTAGACAAAGGGGAATGAAGGGAGAATGGGAATAGGAAGACAGTAGAATGAATCAGAGTAACTCTGTTCATATATGAATACATGACCAGTGAAACTCCACTTCAGGTACAACTGCAAGAATGGAATTCGGGCTGGGGTTGTGGCTCAGAGGTAAAGTGCTTGCCTAGCACATGTGAGGCACTGGGTTTGATCCTCAGTACCACATAAGTAAAATAAAGACATTGTGTCCACCTGTAACTAAAAAATAAAAATATTAAAAAAGAATAGGATCCATGTATAAATATGTCAAAATATACTCTACTGTCATGAATATGTAAAAAGAACAAATTATTTAAAAGAAATATATAGACCTACATGGATGATTTATAATTGAAGGAAAGTACGAAGAAGAGCCTATTTTGCTTTTGAAAACCATTTTTTTCAATTTGTGTATAGACAGGTTCTCTTTAAAATATGGGAAAATAATAATTCCTTTTCTGTGAACAAAATTTACAGACTTGCAAAATATGCACTGGAATTCATTTCAGGAGGACTCAGATGTCAGCTTGAGAAGGGGCTAACTAAGAGGGTTGAATAGGTAATTCACCAGCAAATTATCCATTTCTGGCACAAGTAACCACCTATATAAGAGTCTAAGCCCTTCTCTAAAATCTTTAATGCCTTGCTGGGAGGTGGGAGAGATATTCTTTTTAACTTTGACAGAATGAAACCTAATTATAGTTTTAATTCACTACTCTCCATTCTTTCCCTATCTAGGAAAATTTTGTGGAGTTTTCTGTACATGACTGTCTTACTCTTTCCTTCTTTTGTACCAATCCCCAGATGATAAAGGGTTGCCTGAGAGTTGACACTGAAGCGCTGGTTTTCTGTTTGTCTAGTTCTCCACTAGAACTCTGCATGAGAATGATCTGAAGTTCTAGAGTCAGTAAATGTAATAAGGTCTGGACCTGCACATTTAAAAGAATTTCTTGGAGATTCTGATAGGAATACTAGCTAAGAGCCACTAAATTCATTCATGTCTTATGTAAATCCCAGATCTCAAAAGCTGAAGAAATCTCTAGAAGAGTTGGAGTTTGGTTAGGTACTTTCAAGCCACTCCTTTCCAAGATTTTAAGCTAACTTTTCCATGTCTTTCAGCATCTCTGAGCCTGAAGATTTAAACAGAGTGTTATAGGCATTATCTATTGACTTATAGAAAAGCACCTTTTTCCTTTTTACCATCTATCATTCACTGAAGTTCAGAAGATCCTTCAAAATCTGCTTATGGGTCCTCTTTTAATAAGGAGAGAATGAAGCTTTAAGTATTTTTATGCCTCCTTGTTGTCTTCGAGGTCATTTTGACAACCAATGCTGTTGGCATGCAGGGTTTTTCCATTAGAATATTAGCAAGTCATGAACCCTGGTTCAGGGGGAGTTGTGCAGTAGACTGTCTCAGGAGGTCTGTTGAGTTCCTAGAGCCCTGGCACAACCAGCCTGGCAGTGTTCAACCTGCAAACCCTGAAGTGAGTGAGAATTCAGATGGGAATCCTTTTAATAATTCATTTTCATCAGTTCTAGGAAACGAATTATTCATGTAATTTACAGTCAGGGAGTATTGAATATGAATGGAACATAAATTAACAATTGAGGAAAAATTCTTAAATCAGGTATTTTCAGTCCTTCTTAGGATAATTTTGGGCCTTATTTTTATGGTAAAACAAGACATGATGACAATAGAGCAGGTTTTATCTGTCAAAACGTGGCTTTGTATACAATCAATTGGATACGAACCCACAGCAAATATACCCTCATTCACACACCAGGGCTATGAACCAAACATGGCCTGTGCCTGTATTTACCTTCCCTCTGTGAATTTAGTCAACATGAAAATTGAGGAGTCTCATGCATAATGTGGCTATTAAGCCCACTGAAAGAATTGATTCTGTTCTCCTCTGAGCCAATACTGCTGTCTAGTGGGCATTGCAGAGTGAGATCCTTTAACTGAGGATTATGAGTTCTCTAGTTTGTTATTGATACACATAGGTATTATTCAAGTAAGTACTCTATCCAGAAGTATTTGAGTTTACAGATCCCATGTTATAATGTATTTTGATTAGGATTTTAGGGTTTTTAACATTGCTCATTTTTTAAATACTTTTTAGTTGTCAATGGACCTTTATTTTATTTATTTATATGTGGTGCTGAGAATCAAACCTAGTGCCTTACACATGCTAGGCAAGTGCTCTACCATGAGCCACAACCCCAGCCCTAACATTGCTTATTTTAGTACATAAAAATATGGTTAAGTTTTTATTAATCTCTTTAAAGTTTTAGAATTCAGAGTTGGTATTTTAAATCTCTTTTCTTCATCCAAAGCATAAATATATGTACTGGCATGTGACTGCATATAAGCCTTAGGAGCTTAATGACGGACATAATTGGATAGGCTATGGATATTGTTAATTATATGATATCTTTCTATTCAGCATTTAAGTGATTTAGTGCCTTTTATATGCTAAAAATAGTCCACATAGATCAGAATTAATATAATTTTATTATATTATTGTATAAATGACCCTGTGAAAATAAAATTATAATAAAGAGAAAAAACACACAGTAGCTCTTCCTGCTTAGACCACTGCACCTGCACCCAGTTATAATTTTATTTCTGATTTATATTTCTACTAATATAAACTGTGGCTTGAAGTGGAAATTAAAGTGGAACCTGTACAAATTATTTTAAAACTAGATATGCATGAGTGTCCCTAGGTTATAATCATAGGTGTGAATATTATTTTGTACCAACTTTTGGAGGAGTTAATGTGAAAATCTTTCCTCTGATAATAGGAGAAAGTCCATGGATCTTTTACTCATAAGCAACCAAAATTCATTTAAGTCTGTCCCTTTAAATGCAGGACCTATTTCTTAATGTGATCCATCTGGGGCAGGAATGCCTGGCAGTAGATTCTGGATCCTGACAACACAAGTAACAGAGAATCAGGTTAATTCCTTCCCTGACCTGGATGAAAGTCCATGTCATTGAAGAGCTCCCTGAAATTAGAGCTCCTTGAAACTCTTAATTCCTGAAATATTAGTGACTGCCACCAAAGAGTGTAGCCCCATAAACATGAAGCAAATTTAAAGAGAGTCCTTTAATACTGGATATAGAGTGCACAGTTTTGTAATATTTCAGAAACCTATGATCAATAAATCTTTCTGTTGGGGGAAAAGTACTTCTGAAAAAGTAAATATGCTTCAGAATATAGAATGAGAGACCTGTCTGTGAAGATGAGCATTTAGCTCATTCAATCAATAGAAATATTTAAAACCTTGATTACTATGTTTTAGGGTTCCTGTCTATCTAAATCAAAGATACAGCCCCTGTCCTCAAGTAGATCTTGCTTTGCGTAGAGAGCAATCATATTACCCTATAGCACCATGAAAAATGCTGTGGTAGAAGACAAGTTTCTTGGAGTGAGTCAGGTTTGGAGTATGTTATGGGGAAGGCTGGAGTTCATGTTGCCACTGAAGGATGCTGTGGTGGTGTGGGGGAGCAGCACTTGTCAAAGTACAGTGCAGGTGCAGTGGTCTAAGCAGGAAGAGCTACTGTGTGTTTTTTCTCTTTATTATAATTTTATTTTCACAGGGTCATTTATACAATTTTCAGTTCTTTGTGAAATATAGAACTGTATGAATCTAAAGTGTTTCTGTTTTCTTACAGGAGAGCCTCACACCGCTCTTAATTGCTCTAAGGGAAAACAAGCAGCATATGGCAGAGTTTTTAATAGACAAGGGATCGGATACACATGCAGTTGGTCATCAGGGAAGGTACAGGCCTTTAATTTTTCTCTTCTCTTTTTGACAAAAGTGATGGTATAAAGTGGTAAGAATCCCTTATATTGCTTGTATTCTTGATAATTGCCATTCTGACTGAAGTGAGATAAAACCTCCATGTAGTTTTTTTTTTTAATATTTTTAGTTCTAGAATGGACACAATACTTTTATTTTATTTATATGGTGCTGAGACTTGAACCCAGTTCCTCACACGTACTAGGCAAGCTCTTTTTCACTGAGCCACAACCCAGCCCTCAGTGTATTTTTAATTTGCATTTTTTCTAATTACTAGAGATGTTGAAAATTTTTTATATATTTGTTGACTAATCATATTTCTTCTATGAAGTGTCTGTTCAGTTCCTTTGCCCATTTATTGATTGGGTTATTTGTTTTGTTGTTGTTTGTTTGTTTGTTTGGTGTTCTTTTAGTCCTTTACATATCCTGGAGATTAGTGATCTAAGGTGTATGTGGTAAAGATTTTCTCCCATTCTATAGGCTCTTTCTTCACATTCTTAATTGTTTTCTTTGCTGTGAAGAAGCTTTTTAGTTTGATTCCATCCCATTTGTTAATTCTTGATTTTACTTCTTGTACTTTAGGAGTCTTGTTAAGGAACTCAGTTCCTAAGATGACATGAGTAGATTTAGGCCTACTTTTTCTTCAATTAGGCACAGGGTCTCTGGTCTAATGCCTAAGTCCCTGATCCACTTTGAGTTTTGTGCAGGGTGAGAGATAGTGGTTTAATTTCATTTTGCTACATATGGATTTCTTCATTTTTCCAGCACTATTTTTTGAAGAGGCTCTCTTTTCTCAAATGTATATTTTTGATGTCTTTGTCTAGCATGAGATAACTGTATTTATGTGGGTTTGTCTCTATGTCTATTCTGTACCATTGATCTTCATGTCTGTTTTGGTGAGAACTTGGTTTCTTTTTAAAAATGTCATGAAATCTATTTAACAATCACATCATCCTTGACTGCAATTTTATACACATCCCTTTTATGCCAAACTGCAAGTTTTTCAAATATTTCTACTCTGCTTTGAGCCTCCAATTTGTACTCTAAATCTGAAGTTAGCAATATCCATGCCTTAACTGAATGCTGTACTACCTTGAAATTTCCTACATCAGATTAATTAGTTCATTGCCTTCGAACTCATACTCCCCAAAAATCTCAGGGCATGGACAAAATGTAGAGGAAAGTCTTCACTAGAATGTAACATAAAGGGCACATAGTCCAATTCCCAATGGAATCCTCATTTCCATCCAAAACCTCATTAGCACAGCATTTATTTTCCACATTACTATAAGCATTCTGATTATTTGAACACCCACCAGAATTTCCCATTAAACTCTGCTTACATCATTCTACAATTTCTCTATCCTGCTTCTCAAAACTTTTCCAAGCTCCTTCTGAAAACCAAAGATTTCTGAATCACATCATCAGGTATACTCACAGTACTAACCTGACTTCTGGGTACCAATTTTCTGTGTTAGTCAGCTTTCTGTTGCTGTGATGAAATGCCTAATAAAATAAATTTAAAAGGAGGAAAAATTATTTGGCTCATGACTGCTGTTCATGGTCACTTGGTCCTGTCACTTTGGCCCTATGGTAAAGCATAATATTAGGGCAAGAAGCACACAGCCGAACAAAGCTGCTCACCTCATGATGCCTGGGAAATGGAGGAGGCAGTGTCCCATTATCCCCTTCAAGGGCATGCTCACAACAAACAGCCTAACTTCCTTCCAATAAGTCTCACTATTAAGGTTCCATTATTCACAATAGTGCCATAGGCTGTCAACCAAGTCTTCAACATGTGCATTTTGGGGGACATTTAAGACCCAAAGAAAAGCATCTTCTTTTGAGAAAGAAGGTCTGTTGCTCAATTTTTTAATTATTTATTTTTTAGGTGTAGATGGACACAACACAATGCCTTTATTTTTATGTGGTGCTGAGAATCGAACTAGGGTTCCGCCCGTGCTAGGCAAGCGTTCTACCGCTGAGCCATAATCCCTGCCCCCTGTTGCCCATTTTTAAATAGCAATATTTTCCTCAAATGGAGTTCTTTATAAATTTAGTAAATTCATCCTCATCAGATATAGTTTGCAAATATTTTTCATTGTGTCAATTTACTGTGTTGTTTCCTTTGCTGTACAGAATCTTGGATATAGTCTCATAATTTATTTTTTCATTGACTGTTTCCTTCTGAGGTCATCCAAAAATTTATTTCCAGGACCGATGTCATGGATCTGTTTTTTTCTAGAGGTTTTGGAACTTTAATTTTTAATCTACTTTTTATTGATTTTTGTATATTATGAAATATTTAATATTGTGAAATAATTTAATTGCATTTTTCTGCATGTATTATTTTCCCAACACCATACACTGAAGATACTATCCTTTCTGTATTGTATGTTCTTCATAATTCTGTTAAAAAACACTTGGCTGTAAATGTATGGATTTATTTCTGTGTTCTCTATTCTTTATTCATCCCATTGTTCTGTTTTATGCCAGCAGCCTGATGTTTTGGTAACTGTAGCAAAGTATGATGCATCCAGTTTAGTTCGGTTTAGCAAAGA
The DNA here is from genome assembly GCF_047511675.1 of Marmota flaviventris. Classification (NCBI taxonomy): domain Eukaryota; kingdom Metazoa; phylum Chordata; class Mammalia; order Rodentia; family Sciuridae; genus Marmota; species Marmota flaviventris. Next base: position 28,300,476 of record NC_092509.1, read on the forward strand.
TTGCTGTGCCCATTTGAGATACTTTCTGGTTCCACACAAATTTTAGGATGGTTTCTTCTAGTCCTCTGAAGAATATCATTCACATTTTGATAGAGTTTGCATTGAATCTGTAGGTCACTTTGAACATTATTGTTATTCTGACAATTTTTAATTGTCTATTCCAGGAACATGCAATGTCTTTCCATTGATTTGTGTCATCTTCAATGTCTTTCATCAATGTTTTATACTTTTCTGTATAGAGATAATTCAGTACTTTAGATTTTTTTGCTCAGTATTTTAAAATTTCGTAGCTATTGCAAATGGGAGTGCTTTATTTCTTTTTCAATCATTTACTCTTGGTGAACATAACACTACTGACTTCCATATGATTGTGTATCCTACAAATTTGCTGAATTCATTTGTTATATCTATAATAGTATCTCAGTGGAGTCTTAAATGTTTTCTATGTGAGCTCATAACCGCTGTCAAATAGAAACAATAAAACTTCCATTCCAATTTAGATGCCTTTTAATTTCATCCTCTTGATTAATTTTTCTACATAGGACTTCCAGTGCTGTTGAATAGAAGTTGTGAAAGTAAGATTTTCAGCCTGCAGTTTTCTTTTTTGGCAGTGTCTTTCTCTGTTTTTGGTATTAGGCTAATGCTAGTCTTGGAAGTATTGTCTGCTCTTCAGTTTTGAAGAATTAGTAGTTGGTTTGTTTGTTTTTAAACAGATTTGATAGATATAGGTGCTGGACTTATTTCTGATTCAGTTTCCTCATTATTGGTTTGTTCAGATTTCCATCATAATTCAACCTTAGTAGGCTACATGTGTCCAGGAATTTATTAATTTCTTCAAAGTTATCCAATTTATTGACATAATATTTCATAATAGTATCTTGTATGTCTACGGTATCAATTATATAATGTCTCCTTTTGCACCTCTGATTTATAAGCCATCTTTTCTTCTTAGTATAAAGATTTTCAAATTTATTTTTCAGAAAACCAACTTTTCTTTTTGTTGATCTTTTGTATTGGTTCTCTATTCTCTCGATATGTTGCTTTAGGCTTGGTCACTGGCACTTTGATGCTACCATATTCCTCTACTTTTATGTACTGGGAATTGAAACCAGGTGTGCTTTACCACTGAGTTACATCCTGAGTCAGCCCCCACCCCCAACACTTTTTTAAAAATTTTGAGACAGTGCCTTGCTAAGTTACTTAGGGCTTCACTAAATTGCTGAGGCTAACTTCAAACTTGGACTCCTCTTGCCTCAGCCTCCGGAGCCACCAGCATTACCGATGTGTCACTGCACCGTCCCAACTGTTCTTGATCCTTGTGGCATACTAGCACCATACAAAATGCTTAGCAGATGCATTTATCCCAGGCTTTGAAACCTACCTTTATCTGGGAAAGTTATTCAACAGTGAGTCTCTCCAGAGATTCCAGGCAGGTCTTCTATTTTGGTCCCTAAGCCCACAACCACAACAGCTGCTACAACACTAGTATTTGCCATAGTAGATGCTGCAATAGGCCAGAATCCAAGCACCTGGTTGCTGAGGTATGCCTGCTGCCATTAGTATTTTTGACCCGACAACCACTATCGTCGATCAACAATAGTATAAGATGGAACCTTACAGCATCTCACTGTGGCTGCAGGTGCCCATCTGACATTAGGATAGCACTAGAGACACAATCCATGTGTGCCAGCCTGCAGTTAGCAGCTATGGGAAGTTACAGGGCAGAGCTTTGGAACTGAGTTTCACTGTGCCAAACCAATGTTGGGCTCCAAGGCAAAGTTCTATGCTTACTTCCCTCTCGTGCACAGGCAGATGATCTCTCTATGCTGTGCTGCTTGGATTGGGGCAATAGTGACCCAGGTAATAGAAAATTGTCCTTCCTACTCTATTCAATGAATTTTTATTTCTATTTATTTTTATTTCTAATTATAAAACAACCTGGTTTATCTGACTCAAGGAATTTTTATGCATGGATATTTGTATATTTTGTTTTTTGTGGTAAATGAGTTCTAACTCAGGACCTCACACATCTCAGAAAGCACTTTACCACTAAACTGTATCCCCAACCCTTTGACTGTTTAAATCCATGTTTCTGCTAGGGGATGATTGTTGGAACCGTGTTCTACCATCTCGCTGTCCCTTTTACAATAATTCAATTATACCATTTTTATGGCTTTGAATGATCAATCCTCCCTGCCCCCTTTTTTATACCTTTATTTATTTATTTGTTTGTTTGTTTATTTATTTATTTGTGGTGCTGAGGATTGGACTAGGGCCTCACACATGCTAGGTGAGCACTCTACTGCTGAGCCACAACCACAGCCCCTCCTTTTTTTGGTGGGGAGGGGGGATTTGTATAGGATATTTTTTTTATTGGTTGTTCAAAACATTACAAAGCTCTTAACATATCGTATTTCATACATTAGATTCAAGTGGGTTATGAACTCCCATTTTTACCCCAAATACAGATTGCAGAATCACATCGGTTACACATCCACATTTTTACATAATGCTATATTAGTAACTGTTGTATTCTGCTACCTTTCCTATCCTCTACTATCCCCCCTCCCCTCCCCTCCCATCTTCTCTCTACCCCATCTACTGTAATTCATTTCTCTCCTTGTTTTTTTTCCCATTCCCCTCACAACCTCTTATATGTAATTTTGTATAACAATGAGGGTCTCCTTCCATTTCCATGCAATTTCCCTTTTCTCTCCCTTTCCCTCCCACCTTATGTCTCTGTTTAATGTTAATCTTTTCCTCCTGCTCTTCCTCCCTGCTCTGTTCTTAGTTGCTCTCATTATATCAAAGAAGACATTTGGCATTTGTTTTTTAGGGATTGGCTAGCTTCACTTAGCATAATCTGCTCTAATGCCATCCATTTCCCTGCAAATTCCATGATTTTGTCATTTTTTAGTGCAGAGTAATACTCCATTGTGTATAAATGCCACTTTTTTTTTTTATCCATTCATCTATTGAAGGGCATCTGGGTTGGTTTCACAGTCTAGCTATTGTGAATTGTGCTGCTATGAACATCGATGTGGCAGTATCCCTGTAGGACGCTCTTTTAAGGTCTTCAGGGAATAGTCCAAGAAGGGCAATAGTTGGGTCAAATGGTGGTTCCATTCCCAGCTTTCCCAGGAATCTCCATACTGCTTTCCAAATTGGCCGCACCAATTTGCAGTCCCACCAGCAATGTACAAGAGTACCCTTTTCCCCACATCCTTGCCAGCACTTGTTGTTGTTTGACTTCATAATGGCTGCCAATCTTACTGGAGATGGTATCTTAGGGTGGTTTTGATTTGCATTTCTCTGACTGCTAGAGATGGTGAGCATTTTTTCATGTACTTGTTGATTAATTGTATGTCCTCCTCTGAGAAGTGTCTGTTCAGGTCCTTGGCCCATTTGTTGATTGGGTTATTTGTTATCTTATTGTTTAATTTTTTGAGTTCTTTGTATACTCTGGATATTAGGGCTCTATCTGAAGTGAGGAGTAAAAATTTGTTCCCAGGATGTAGGCTCCCTATTTACCTCTTTTATTGTTTCTCTTGCTGAGAAAAAACTTTTTAGTTTGAGTAAGTCCCATTTGTTGATTCTATGTGCTATGGGTGTCCTATTAAGGAATTTGGAACCCGACCCCACAATATGTAGGTTGGAGCCAACTTTTTCTTCTATCAGACGCAGAGTCTCTGATTTGATATCAAGCTCCTTGATCCATTTTGAGTTAACTTTTGTGCATGGCGAGAGAAGGGGATTCAGTTTCATTTTGTTGCATATGGATTTCCAGTTTTCCCAGCACCATTTGTTGAAGATGCTATCCTTCCTCCATTGCATGCTTTTAGCCCCTTTATCAAATATAAGATAGTTGTAACTTTGTGGATTAGTCTCTGTGTCCTCTATTCTATACCATTGGTCCACCCGCCTGTTTTGGTACCAGTGCCATGCTGTTTTTGTTACTATTGCTCTGTAGTACAGTTTGAAATCTGGTATCGCTATGCCGCCTGATTCATACTTCCTGCTTAGAGTTCCAGCCCCTCCTTTTAAGAAATCAACTTTCATATAAATCTTTTGACTAAATCATCAAAAATAACCATTTCAGCACTTTGGAATCAACAGAAGACCTACAGCAAAATATGATGTTTATTTATAAAACACTGAAGGTTAGCTAAGAACATATGAATCTGAGATGTTTTGACTGCCTAGGGTTGCTCCTATCCCATGCCAGTTCTTTAAATGTAGTGGTTCATCCAGGGAGAAAGCAGAACCTGTAAATAAGGCCTAGTGCCCCTAACAGAAGGGACTCACTTGATTTTGACTTCAGTGATGACCAGTTCACTAGTCTGATGCTGTAGTCCTTTTTGTGGCAAATGGAGTAGCTAGGTGTAAAGATGGAGTAGCTAGGTATTTAACGGAGATTCATGGGAGGCAAGATAGTCATGGGAGCTTGGTACGCATTTCATATATTCCAGGTATACTATAGGTATGAAGAAAAGAAGACTCTCAAGCTACCTACATACCATTGGTGGGCAAAACCTTTGCATATGCACAAAATAGAAACAAAAAAGCCCAGTAAAAAAACAAAACCCAGGGACAACCTGAATTTAATTGTCAGCCCACATGTTATGAGTCATCAGCAAAAAGCAAACGCTTGACTGAATGGAAAAGTTTAAGTACAACCCTTGATTAATCACTGGCTGGCAAACTGCTAAACTATGCAAACACAGCAGCTAACCCTAAGAAACCAGAATAAGTATAAAATAAGTATAAAATTAGCCAGGGACAGTGGCAAACACTTGTAATCCCAGGAACTTGGGAAGCTGAGGCAAAGGATTGCAAACTCAAAGCTGGTCCAGCAACTTAGCAAGGCTGTGAGCAACTTAGTAAGATTCTGTCTCAAAAAATAAAAACGGCTGGTGATATGGCTCAATGGTTAAGCAATCCTGAGTTCAGTCCCTGGCACCAAATACAAACAAACACAAAACTAAAGGGAAAAAACCTGAGTAGAGACATCAGTAGCTTTGCATACTGCAGTGGAGACAGATTTCATAGATTTAGTGGAGGCCAGTCACTAACCAAAGAACTGGGGGAAAAAAATCAGAAACAATACTTGCTATATTCTATTATTTGAAATCCAACAAAAGATGACAAGGCATACAAAGAAACAAAAAGTTGTGACTCTTAAACAGTCCAGTTCATAAAATTACCAAGATTCTCTGGACAAAGAATTTCAAAGTGAAATAATACATATGAAAGAACCAAACAAAAACCTGGGAAAATGGAAAATAGAATAATGGAAGTAAAAAATTCAGTAGATTTGAGGTGGCATGTGAAAAATCAGTGAATGTGAAGAAAAATTAACTCAGATTGTTCAACTCAAACAGAGGGAGAAAAAAAAAACTTGGAGGCCATGGAAACATCAAGTATACCAACACATATTTCAGGCATACACAGATATACAGAACAAAAAACTCTCAAGTTACTCACATACCCTAGAGAATCACAGAAGAAATATAGAAAAATATATTTGAAGAAATGATGGCCAAAAATCTCTCAAATCTGATGAAAAACATTAATCTACAGATCCAAGAAGCTCAACAAACCAAAAAGGAGGATAACCACAGGTCCATAGCTAAAATCTGAAGGCTATCCAAACTGTTAAAAGATAAGCCCAAGGAAAAAACAAACAAACAAAAAAGCAGAAACAAAAATCTATTGACCAGGGGCTGGGGCTGGGGCTGGGGCTGGGGCTGAGTGGCAGAGCACTTGCCCAGCACATGTAAGGCACTGGGTTCATCCTTAGCACCACATAAAAATAAAACCAAATAAAGCATGATATCGATCTACAACTACCAAAAAAAAAAAAAAAAAAAAAAAGCCAACAACAAAAAAACATTTTTAAAAATATCAATCAACCAGAGGACCAAAAAGTATTACAAATGGTATCTCACCAAAAGTAATACAATTCAGAATATGCTGAGATGACATATTTGAAGATATTCAAAGAAAAAAAATGTCAAGTACACGTATCCTTTCAAAAACAACAACAACAACAACAAAATAGAGGCTGGTGTTATGGCTCAGTGGTAGAGTGCTCGACTAGTTGTGTGAGGCACTGGGTTTGATCCTCAGCACCATATAAAAAATAAAGTATTGTGTCCATCTACAACTAAAAAAAAAAAAAAAAGACATTCCAAGGTGAGGATTTAAGACTGTACAGCGGTAGTTATACCTCTGTACTATTGAACTTGCAACATGCAATACATATGACAATAAAAGCACAGAAAAAACAGGATATTCATTAGAACAAGGTTCCTACATCTTATCTGAATTAAGTATATTAGTTTGAAGTAGACTGGGATAGTATACTGTCATCCCTACTGCAACTATTCAAAAAAGATAGTTTCTCAATATAGCAGGAGAAATAATCAGAGTATAAAATGGTATTGAAAAACTTAGAAAAAAACAGATCAGAGTATCTTTAGATATGAGAAAAGCAAAAAACAAATAGCAAAAGGCAGGTAAAAATTCAACCATATCAGTAATAATAAACATGAATGAAATGAACATTCTACTGAAATGGCAGACACTGTCAGACTGCATAAAAAAGGCAAGATCCATCTGATAAGACTTCCATTCAGATATGATCTTATAACTTACAATAAGATATAAAACTAAAATGAAGCAAATAATTTGAATAAACACTTCTCCAAGATATAAACATGTCCAATTAGCACAAGAGAACATACTAAGAATTATCAGTCACTAGAAAGATGCAAATTAAATCTACAATGACTAATTTGAGATTAGAATTTGGATGTTTATTAATTTGGATATGAACAGTGTGAGATACCACATTATATCCACTAGAATGGTCATACTCAAAACAGTAGACTACTAAGAAGCACTGTAAATGATACAGGGGAAGCCAGACACAGTGGAGCATGCCGGTAATTACAGTGAGTTGGGAGGCTGAGGCTGTAGAATCACAAGCTTCAGACCAGCCTCAATGGTAAAGGGGTCACTGGTTTCAAAACCCAGTACCATAAAAGAAGATGATGTGGAGGAATGTAACCCTCACATACTGCTGGCTAAATAATAAAACGGTCACTTTTTAAAACAGTTCACTTGCTGGGTGTGCTGACTCACATCTATAATCCCTGTGACTCCAGAGGCTGAGGCAGGATGAAGGAATTTACATTTCAGTCCCTCAGGAGACAGTCTCCGACTGGCCTCAGCAATTTAGCAAGGCTCTAAGCAACTCAGAGAGTCCCCCTCTCAAAAAATAAAAAGGACTAGAGATGTGGCTCAGTGGTTAAACGCCCCTGGGTTCAATACCCAGTTCCAAACAAAGAAAAAGAAAAACTGTTCATTCATTTCTTAAAAAGTTATCTACATCTGGCATGATAAAATTCTGGGGAAAGAGGAGTGATGGCAATGTTCTATAATCTGATTGGGGTGGTTATTACATAAAAAGAAATATGTACATTGTAATGAATTTTATAGCAAGTAAGTAAACTCAATTTTTTAGTTAGGTTAAGGCCTACAGATATTCCTAACCTACACAGGTAGGCTTGATGTTGGCTAGTATGACAATCCAGCCCTAAGTAACAGAAATAAAGGATTCTCTATGTAAATAGATTTTACAAGCTCTGATGACATTAAGTAGCTTAACTACATCTTATGGGAATGGGGATTTGTAACATTAAGAGTTAAATGTTGTGGGGCCAGGGCTGTAGCTCAGCAGTAGAGCCCTCACCTAGTAAGTGTGAGGCCTTGGATTCGATCCTCAGCACCACATAAAAATAAATAAAAAGGTATTGTGTCCAACTACAACTAAAAAATAAATATTTAAAAAAAGAAGAGTTAATTGCTGTGTTTACATTCCTGATAACTCTGGGGTTGTTAAAAGATTTACATCCCCAAATAAAAGTCTTGTCTACTCTGGCCTTGTTATGGGGACAACTTCTCAGCCCTCACACCTCCTGGTGAGAGAGTATTAATTGCTATCATCTTCACTGACATGTCCCAGATGCTGCAACATTTACTCAGTACTCATGTTTTTTATTTCTCTCATAGAAGCACCCACCCCCAGATGACTATCTATTCTTCCCCAACCAGACTTCAATCCAACCTGACTTCTAAAAGGGAACTCCAAAATTGCTTGCCCCAAACCACCCCTTTCCAGTTCGCTGTCCTATTTCCTTAGAGGAGTAAGAAGTTCCTAAAATTAGAGGGGTCAATGAAGCCAGAATTAGACAAGTCAGTATAGATAGGTAAATAGAGTCAGGTTAGATCCAGTCAGGCCAATTTTGAGTGAGTCCGGGAAGTCTGAGACTGTCCCCTGAGGGACTGAAATGTAAATTCCTTCAGAGCCCTTCCTCCACTCTTATCAAGAACCTGCCCCTGTTCCAGTCTGTAGCTAAGGTAACCTGTCCCAGGAATTGCAGCTCTCTACAGAGAGCTATAAAGTTGTTAATTAATGTGTCTAGGGCTGCACCATCCTGTTCTCACTCAGCCCACCTGGTTCCCACTCCCACCAAGCATTCCTGGGCCTCAACAGTATGCAGGAAGGAGAGGACTTATAAAAATGCAGTACACAGTGCTTCTTGGGATACCACCTATGGCCCCTCCCGGGAGAAGTCTATGTAACACCTTTTTAAATAAACCCTGCTTTTTATGCTTGCCTCAGGGTGCTTCTCCAATGTTCAAACTTCAACATGTGAAGAAGCAGAACTATTCACTGATAAGCAGTGGTACCATGCCCATGTTCAGATTGGATAAGACAAAGAGAATGTATGTGAAAAAATGTGGAGAATTAAAACAATTGGTATATAGGAGTTCCATATATTATTCTGGCAACAATTCTTGGTTTGAAATTACATCAAAATTTAAGATTATCAAAAAGAAAAGGTCAAGGATATCATGTTACAAGCTCCATCTAACTATATCCGTATTCTTCAATGAAGACCATATACAGCTTAAGTTATTAGAAAACTATAGGTAATTTTAATAAAGTCACTTCAAGAATATATTTTGGTTATAAAACCAATACAATTCATTCTAAAATATTTTCTAAGTTAAAAAAATTATTTGTAAATCCTAATATCTTCATATTTATAAAATTTGAATGAAAAGTAAATACAACCTCCCATTCCTAACACAGGGTAAATCAAAAGCTCACTTTGAAGGGAACTTGAGTTTTTGCTTAATTTTACTTTTGAATTAAGCTTATAATTATGCAGTTATTCATAAAAAAGTCTGTTACTTGTTTATTTAACGAACTACTACTGTTTTGAAATAAATGCCACTGGTTACAGCATAAAAAGAACATGAAAATGCATGCTGCATTTTTAAAAGGTTAAAATCGTTTAAACTGTGAGTGTATCTTTATGTTTATTATTCTCTGAAGATTTTTTTAGAAACCACTTTATATATGGGTCAGTCTGGAACATAATTAAGTGCATCTTAATCATGATGTACATAAAAATGATTACCAACAACCAAACAGTATTATTTATCAAACAGAAATGTAACTATCAAGAGATAATGATAAATCTTCAGTAATTTTACCTTGTAAATTAAAAATACTTACCAAGAGCTAAAGGCACAATTTTTATTCACATGTATTAGCATACCCAACCATAAAACCATTATTATCATCAAAATAATAACTGATTGATATTTATCAAACAAATTGTTTTCAATCCTGATGGTTCTTTATTTTTTTAAATGTATGTGCTATGGGTTACTAATTTGCAACAGATGTCATCATGAGAATAACGAAAATTAGACAAACGTGACAAAAAAAATTGTTTCACACCCTTGAATTATATGAAATCAAGAATGGGAGGGGGAAGCATTGCAAAAGGAGACTACTGCAATGCTATTTATATTTTTTCAATAAAACCAGCAATGCATCCATACAGAGAGTTATCATCTCACTTCCAACTTCTTCCCCTCAAGAACAATTTGAATCTCTTTGGCATCCAAAGTCTCATAGGTCAATAAAGCTTCTGCTAGATTCTTATGTTCTTTTGCATGAGTTTTCAAGATATGTTTTGCTCGTTCATATGACTCCTGAAATAGAAAACAGACACGTAAGAAGCACAAAATATAGGGTAAGCAAAACCACAGGCAATGAGAAAAAAAAAAGTTTATGGAGCTTAAGAAATCTATTGATTTATACTTGTAAAACATTAAAGGATTTAAAAGCTTGGTTCTAGAGTACAGATAATTTGTGCCTAAGAACATGAGAGCCAGGCACAGTAGTGCATGCTTATAATACCAGGGACTCTGGAGATTGAGGCAATAGGATGCCAAGTTTGAGGCCAGTCTAGGCAACTTAGTCTCAACAAACCATGTCTCAAAATAAAAAGTAAAAAGAGCTTAATTAAGGACATGGCTCAGTGGTAGAGCGCCCCTGAGTTGAATCCCCATTACTACATTCCCACAAACCAAAAAAGAAGAAAAAAAGAAAGAAATAGTACATGGAAAAAGTCTCTGCTTTTCCAGAATGTTTATTCTCTTTGATGTAAAATACTCTAAAGCAAGGCTTCTACCTCCTTGAATTAATCAAAACCTGGCTTTCTCTTAAACCTTAAGAATGCGCTCCCTAAGCCCTCCCCAGTGTTATTTATTTGCTCCTATCCTAATTACTTCTTCGTTTCCATTACCACTTTTAGATCATTATTAACCTTTGCTCTTGTAGGAAATATTATTCCTTTGAAGACCAAGCCATTTGACTACCAACCTATCCAATCCCATTCACTGTGCTATCTAATGCCCACCTATATTCTGATTCACTGAAGAGTCTGGCCTTCAGCTCATTCTTTCTCTCCATTCCAAGACCTGCCTCAAGGAATGGATAACTTCAACATCCAAGTGGAACACATAATCATCCTTTTGAGTAACCTCCAGACCCACATCATGTAACTTATTTCTAACTTGAAATCTTCATCAAGATGGCTCAAATTCAACATGTATAAAATGAAGTTATGATCTACCCACAACCAGGCCTTAGTCCAGTACTCTCTAAGTTTCTTCAGTGACTGGCATAATTATATAATTGCATGATTCAAGAAATCTAGAAAACAGTTTTAAATACTCTTATCCTTCATATGGAAAATATCAAAAAGATGTGATGATTCTACTACAGCAGTATCTCTTAAACCTGCTCATGTTTGTTTCTATTTTTACCACTCTAATTCAAGCATCCTTGATAGCATGCCTAGACTACCACAGTACTGAATTTACTTTCACACATTCCTATACGCTAATCTGCATAAGATACTGTAGCCAAAAGGGACTATGTTTCCTTTATTCTGTATTCTCAGCAAATACACATTGCTGGGAATAAAGTGAATAACCAGTAATATTTTTTTAATAAACATATGAGAATAGGAAAACAAGAGACACAGAGATTCAGTAAACAATATCCTACATTCTCTGATTTTTCAGCTAAAGTAGAACTGAATGCTACATAGCCCATGATCAAAATAAAATAAATATCCAGTCCTGGAAAAGATATTTCTTGATAACATAAAAAAAAAAAATTATTGCAAGGCACACCTATTTTTATTTTATAAAGTGAGAGTTCTGGTGAACAGAGTATTTAGCTATCATCACTTTGGTTTGGCTTTGTCTGTGGTACTGGGGATCAAACCAAGAGCCTTGCACATGACAGGCAAGTATTTAACCATGGAGTAACATACCTAGCCATTGTTGTCATTTTTAAAGTACATTCTTAGGCATATAATGTCTAAACAATATAAATAAACAAATACAAATACTATTTTTACCCGTAGGAGAATTCTTATTTCTTGTTCAATGGCAGATTGAGTTTCAGGACTCAGTTTTCCTGTATCACTGTACGTCATAACTCCAAGCTAAAACCAAAGGGAAAAAAATTAATTGAACAAAAGTCTCCAAAAGCCAAGAAATTTACAAAGTACTAGCCTACATATAAGGATATGAACATCATGGGGCAAGAAAAAAGGCACTCTGAAAATGCTCTTATTCCTCTAAAACTATAAAGACTGAGTTCAAAGAAGTAAATGTGAGAGAGAAATTTTTAAATCATTTTAAGTCTGGTTCTAAGTGCCTCCTTAGGAAATCCTGGAAGCTATTCCAAATGCAGCAGTCCACTATTCACAGATGATAGTTCTTCAAGGAGCCACAATGGTAATGTGGGAAAGTGAAATATATGGAAGAGGTAAAGCAGTTAAAAAAGTAGGTTCTTTATGCCAAGAAAAGGCTGAAGAAGTTATCTTGTCACCTGGTTAACTCATGAAATGGCTACTATCTGAATAGCTAATTCTGAGCAATATTATGAAGAAGAATATTTAGAATATGTAGTCTTAAATGCATTTGAAAAAATGCAGGGAAAGTGTATATGTTATCAAGTTAATAATCAGATCTCTCAAAAAGATACTTGGGCCTGACCCATATCACCAGAAAGGAACAATGACCCATAAGGAGAGGACTGTGCTGTGGTTCCCTATTCACCAACGTGGGGCTTCACCAAAACCGCCTCCATTTTGGGACACTGCAGCCACTGCCATAGCCCTCCCCACATGGTAATCGCCAATGTGGGACACTAGACAAGGCCAGGAGGCAACTGCCCATTGCAGCACTGCACACCACACTGTGGCATCACCAAATAGGACACCCAATACCACCATATAGCCCATCCTTCCAGCCCCATCTCTGAAAGTGGCTGCCGCCATAGTGGGACACCTCCACCATCATCTTGGGTTACCTATGCTGCTGCCTCCATTATCTTTAGCTGAGAAAGATTCCACCTTAGGACACTGACTGGGGCCTGGAAGCCCAACATCAAGGTACGTACAGGCTTGATGCTACTGCTACCACCAATATGGTCACTTCCATCTAGGGACAACAACCAGGACCTGGAAAACTGTTACCAAGTTACCTGTGGGTCTGGCTGCACTAGAGGTATCTCTACTAGGTTTGCTAACAGACACCATCCTGTTGCAGAGGTAACAGGGAGCCTTGCATGGGGTTGCCTCTCTCTCTTTTTTCTCCTGCTAACAGCTAAATTCGTTCGATTACCCTTTCACTAGTCCTATAATCTAATGCCTCTATATTCTCACATCCTACCTCATATACATCACAGCCTCACCGACCTCCACCGTTCGAAACTGCAAACCATTATGCAAACCTACTGGCTATATGGTAGAAGAAGATAAACAAACTCATCATTTCTGTTCATAGAGACAAAACTGTAAATGTCAAAATAAAAGCTAATTGGTTTATGGCTGCATATTGGTTGCACTGGATGCTGTAAACATTGATATCCCCCTTAAAGGTGAGGTATTGGTAACCTGCAAGGACACTACAGGAGAGAAGCTGTAAATACCTCAGATCTGTACTGCAAGAGAGGAAGACACATAGACAACATGATTAAAAAAAGGGAGGAAAGTGCCCCAAACAAACCAAGATACTACAACAATAGAAACCATTGACAGGGCAGTAGATGAACTGTCAGAAGGAGTTCAGAATGTACATAATGAAAATGATCTGCGAATTAAAGAATGAAATAAGTGAGCAAACACAGGCAAAAATTGATCACTCCAACAAATAGACACAAGAGCAAATACAGGCAACAAAAGATTACTTCAAGAAAAATAGAAGCTCTGGGGGAAAAAAAAACAATCAGAAATCCTTGAAATAAAAGAAACAAACCAAACAAAAAACACAATAGAAAGCATTACCAACAGACTAGATCACTTGGAAGACAGAACCTCAGACAATGAAGACAAAATATACACAATCTTGAAAATAAAGTTGCCGACACAGTGAAGATGGTAAGAAACCATATAAACCAAGAATTATGGGATAACATCAAAAGACCAAATCTAAGATTTATTGGGATAGAGGAGGGTTCAGAGATTCAAACCAAAGGAATGCCAAATCTCTTTATTGAAATAATATCAGAAAATTTCCAAACATGAAGAATGAATTGGGAAACCAAATACAAGAGGCTTACAGGACACCAAATGTATAAAATTAAACAGATCTACACCAAGATAGGTTGTAATGAAAATGCCTAACATACAGAATAAGGATAGAATTTTAAAGACCACAAGAGAGAGAGGAATCAGATTACGTATAGGGGAAGACCAATTTGGAAATCAGCAGATTTTTCAACCATCAAAGCCAGGAGATCCTGGAACAACATATACCAAGCTTTGAAAGAAAATGGATGCCAACCAAGAATTTTATATCCAGCAAAGTTAAGCTTCGGATTTGATGATGAAATAAAAACCTTCCATGATAAACAAAAGTTAAGTAAATTTACAGCAAGAAAGTCTGCACTAATAGAACATTCCTAGTAAAATAATCCACGAGGAGGAAATTAAAATCTGCAAAGGGAGGAACTACACTAAAGGAAAGGCCAATCAAAGGAGAAACAAAGTCAAAGATGGTTAAAATCAAAAATAAACCAAATGACCAGGAATACAAACCATGTCTCAATAAAAACCCTGAATGTGAATGGCCTATACTCATCAATTAAAAGACAGACTGGCAGATTGGATTTAAAAAACAAAAAGACCCAACAATACGCTGCCTTCAAGAGAATCATCTCACAGGAAAAGATATTCACAGACCTAAGGTGAAAAATGTATCACCAACGTGGACCACGTAAACAAGCAGGGTTTTCCATCCTCATATCAGATAAAGTGGACTTCAAACCAAAGTTAGGGAAGAGGGACAAAGGAGGACATTTCATACTGCTTAAGGGAATCATACATCAACAAGACATAACAATCATAAATATCTATGCCCCAAACAATGGGGCATCTATGTATATCAAACAATCCTTTCTCAAATTCAAGAATCACATACACCCCAACACAATAATATTGGGTGACTTTAACACACTTCTTTCACCACTGGATAGATCTTGCAAACCAAAACTAAAGAAACTACATTACTCAATAAGATAATCAAGAATTTAGACTAAACAGATATATATGGACTATTCCATCCATCAACAAGTGAATACACTTTTTTCTCAACAGCATATGGATCCTTCTCCAAAACACACCGTATGTTATGCCACAAAGCAAGTCTTGGCAAATACAAAAATATACAAATACTACCCTGCATTCTATCTGACCATAATGAAATGAAATGAGAAATTAATGATAAAATAAAAAATAGAAGCTACTCCAACACCTGGAGACTGAATAATATACTATTGAATGACACATGGATAACAGAAGACATCAAGGAAGAGATAAAAATAATTCTTAGAGGTAAATGAGAACTCCAGACAATGTATCAAAATCTCTGGGACACTATGGAGACAGTACTGAGAGGAAAGTTCACTGCATTAAAGGAAGAAAGAGTCAACAAATAAATGACCTGACATTACATTTCAAAGACTAGAAACAGAAGAACAAATCAACACTAAAAGAAGCAGAAGACAGGAAATAATTAAAATTAGGGCTGAAATCAATGAAATTGAAACAACAACAACAAAAAAAAAAAAAAAAAGAAAGAAAGAAAGAAAATTGCCAAAAAGCTGGTTCTTTGAAAAAATAAATAAAATTGACAAACTCTTAGCCACCCTAATGAAAAGAGAGAAAACTCAGATTACTACAATTCATGAGGAAAAAGAAAATATCACAATATACACTACTGAAATTCAGAGGATAATTAGAAACTATTTTGAAAATTCATATTCTAATAGAAACTCTCAAAAAACATCCAAAAATTTCTAGAGGCATATGACTTACCCAAACTGAACCAGGAGGACATATACAACTTAAACAGATAAATTTTAAGGAAATAGAAGACACCATCAAAAGCTTACCAACCAAGAAAAGCCCAGGACCAAACAAATTCGCAGTTGAGTTCTACAAGACCTACAAAAAGAAGTAATACCAACACTCTTCAAATTATTCCATGAAATAGAAAAGGAGGAAACCCTTCCAAACTCATTTTATCACCCTGGTACTAAAACCAGTCAGAGACACATTGAAGAAAGAAAATTTCAGACCACTATCAGTGAATGAACAAAGTTGCAAAAATTCTCAATGAAATTATGGCAAATCGCATACAAAAACATGTTTTTTTTTAAAAATAAACAATGCCCCATGATCAAGTGAGGTTCATTCCAGGGATGCAAGGTTGGCTCAACATACAGAAATCAATAAACATAATCCATTACTTCAAAAGACTTAGAGATAAGAATCATCATTATAACAATTGATGCACAAAAAGCACTGCACAAAATACAGCACACTTTCATGTTCAAAACACTAGGAAAAACTAGGGATAGTAGGAGCATACTCTCAACATTCTAAAAGCCAACTATGCTTAGCCCAAGGCCAACATCATCCTAAATGGAGAAAAATTGGAAGCATTCCCTCTAAAAACAGAAACAAGACAGAAATGTCCTCTTTCACCACTTCTATTCAACACAGTCCTTGAAACTCTAGCCAGAGTAATTAGACGAGAGAAATTAAGGCGATATGATTAGGATAATATGATTCTACACTTAGAAGATCCAAAAAATTCTACCAGAAAACTTCTAGAATTAATAAATGAATTCAGCAAAGTAGCAAGATATAAAATCAATACCCATAAATCAAATGCATTTCTATACATCAGTGATGAATCCTCTGAAAGAGAAATTAGGAAAACTAACCCATTCACAATATCCTCAAAAAAATAAAATACTTGGGAATCAATCTAACAAGAGAGTTTGAAAGACCTCTACAATAAAAAGAATACTAAAGAAAGAAATTGAAGAAGACCTTAGAAAATGAAAAGATCTCCCATGCTATTGGATAGGCAAAATTAATACTGTCAAAATGGCTTTACCCAAAGCACTATACTGATTCAATGTGATACCAATTAAAATCCCACATCTTTCCTTACAGAAATAGAAAAAGCACACGAAATTCATTTAGAAAAATAAGAGACCCAGAATAGCCAAAGCAATCCTTAGCAAGAAGAGTGAAGCAGGAAACATCACAATACCAGACCTTAAACTATATTCCAAAGCTGTATTGGCACCAAAACAGACATGTAGAACAATGATACAGAATAGAAGACACAAAGAAAAACCCACATAAATATAGTTACCTCATACTAGACAAAGGTATCAAAAACATACAGTGGAGAAAAGCTAGCCTCTTCAACATATGATTCTGGGAGAACTGGAAATCCATATTTAACAAAATGAAAATAAACCCCTATCTCTCGCCATGCACAAAACTGAATTCAAAGTGGATCAAGGACCTAGGAATTAGTCCAGAGACTTTGTGCCTAACAGAAGAAAAAGTAGGTCCAAATCTTCATCATGTCAGATTAGGCCCCAACTTCCTTAACAAGACTTCTAAAGCATAAGAAATAAAATCAAGAATCAATAAATGGGATGGATTCAAACTAAAAAGCTTCTTCTCAGCAAAGAAAATAATCATTGAGGTCAAGGAAGAACCTACATTTCGGGAGCATATATTTGCCACATGCTTGTCAGACAGAGCACTAATCTGCAGGATATACAAAGAATTCAAAAAACTTAACACCAAAAAAACAAATAACCCAATCAATAAATGGGCTAAGGACCTGATTGGACACTTCTCAGAAGAAGAGATACAGTCAATCAACAAATATATGAAAAAATATTCAACATCTCTAGTAATTAGAGAAATGCAAATCAAAACTACTCTAAGATTTCATCTCATGCTGGTCAGAATGGCAGTTATCAAGAACAGAAGCAACAATAACTCTTGGCAAGGATGTGGCAGAAAAGACACACTCATACTTTATCAGTGGGACTGCAAATTGGTGCAACCACTCTGGAAAGCAATATGGAGATTTCTTAGAAAATTTGGAATGGAACCACCATTTGACCCAGCTATTCCACTCCTTAGTTTATATTCTAAAGACTTAAAAACAGCATACTATAGTAATGTAGCAACTTCCATGTTTATAGCAGAACAATTCAATTGCTAAACTGTGGAAACAACATAGAAGCACTTCAATAGAAGAATGGATAAAGAAACTGTAGAACATATACACAATGGAATATTACTCAGCATTAAAAGAGAATAAAATCATGCCACTTGCAGGTAAATGGATGGAGTTGAAGAAAATCATGCTAAGTGAAATAAGCCAATCTCAAAATCCCAGGGTCTAAATGTTTTCTCTGATAAGTGATGCTAATCCATATAGAGGGTGGTGCATGGGAAAAGTAGAGGAACTGTGAATGGGACTAAGGAGAGGCAGAGAGGGGGGCAAAGGGTTAGGAAGGACGGTGGAATGAGATGTACACCATTACCCTAGGAATATGTATGACTGAACGAATAGTGTGACTCTACTTTGTGCATGACCAGAAGTTAAAAATTCTGCTCCATTTGTGTACAATGAATCAAAGAATTTCTTTTTTTATTTTTAATTTATTTTTTTAATTTTTTATTTTTTTATTAGCTACATATGACAGTACAATGATCTTGACAATTCATACATTTGAATCAAATGGGGTATAATTTCTCCTTTTTCTGATTGTACAGGTTGCAGAATCACATTAGTCATACAGTCACCTATATATATATAGCAATAATAATGTCTATTTTATTCTGCTGCCCTTCCTATCCCCTCTTCCACTCTCCTCCCCTCACTTCTCTCTACCCAATCTAATGTGACACACTTTTTTTTTTTTCTCCTCACAACATCATACATGTAATTCTGTATAGCGATGAGGGTCTCCTTCCATCTTCCGTGCAACTCCCCTTCTCCCTTCTTTTCCCTCCCACCTCTGTTCTCTATTTAGTGGTAATCTTCTTCTCATGTTCTTCCTCCCTATCCCATTTTGAGTCACCCCCCTTATATCAGAGAAGACATTCGACATTTGTTTTTTAGGGATTGGCTAGCTTCACTTAGCATAATCTGCTCTAATGCCATCCATTTCCCTGCAAATGCCATGATCTTGTTATTTTTTAGTGCTGAGTAATATTCCATTGTGTATAAATGCCACATTTTTTTTTATCCATTCATCTATTGAAGGGCATCTAGGTTGGTTCCACAGTCTAGCTATTGTGAATTGTGCTGCTATAAACATTGATGTGGCTGTGTCCCTGTAGTATGCTCTTTTTAGGTCTTTTGGGTATAGTCTGAGAAGGGGAGTAGCTGGGTCAAATGGTGGTTCCATTCTTAGCTTTCCAAGGAATCTCCATACTGCTTTCTAAATTGGCTGCACCAATTTGCCAAAGTGGCAGGATATAAAATCAACACCCATAAATCAAAGGCATTCCTGTACATCAGTGACAAATTCTCTGAAATGGAAATGAGGACAACTACCCCATTCACAATATCCTCAAAAAAAAAAAAAAAAATACCTGGGAATCAACCTAACAAAAGAGGTGAAAGATCTATACAATGAAAACTACAGAACCCTAAAGAAAGAAATAGAAGAACTTAGAAGATGGAAAGATATACCTTGCTCATGGATAGGCAGAATTAATATTATTAAAATGGCCATATTACCAAAAGCACTTGATAGATTCAATGCAATTCCCATCAAAATCCCAATGGCATTCCTTGCAGGAATCAAAGAATTTCTACTGTCATGTATAACTTATTAGAACAAATAAAATAAATAATTTTTTTTTTAAAAAAGATACTTGGTATCACTTGATACATGAAAAGGATTAAAATTATTACCTTTTCACTCATTCCAAATTTGGTAACCATCCGCTTAGCTATTTTTGTTGCATTATCAAAATCACTGGAAGCACCTAAAATAAACAAACATACAGTTCAAATTTTGAAAAATATCTTTCACTCAACAAACAAAATTTGAAGTTAACCATTATCTAAAACCAACCTGTTGTAATATGGTCAGTTCCAAATATAAGCTCTTCTGCCACTCTTCCTCCCATACTAACATCCATCTGTGCAAGCAACTGGGCTCTAGTTTCATTCCATCTGTCATTCTCAGGCAACAGGGACACCTGGACAGTTGAAAAAGAAAACAGATATTTCAAATACAGTTCTGAAATTGTTACATTAAAAACCAGAACTATCATATAACTCTCACCACAAGAAATATTCATTACAATGATTCTAAAAACTGATAGATACTTAAAAAGATTGTCATCAGGTGACCAATAACAAAATCAGCAATTGAGAAAATAAAAAAATTCTTTATAAATCAAAAGTATATTTTAAAAGCAACAGGTAGGCAGATAATACTGCAAATGAACTATTTTATCCCAGCTGCATAAAAATGTTTGAAAATATACTGGAAAGATATGAGAATGAAACTTATACCAAATGAGACAAATCTTAGGAAAACTATGGAACCAGTCACTGTGACACATCATTGGTCACTTAAAGGATAGAAGGACAATTAGATATTTAAGAACCAGACAGTTATTCACAATTAAAATTTCACAATGTAAAAATACAACATCTGAAATACATTATAAAATATTCTTTATTAACAGAAAAATTTCACAAATGTTGATTTCAAGATGGTTTAGGAAGTAAGATATCCTATCAAAAAAAATTAGGAAGTAGCTCCATTTAAAAGCAAGTAAAAATTGTGAAACTTTACATGTCCAAGTGTTGGCCCTCGTGGCATGATTGTAGCTTTATTAATAGGCATTGCATCTTTTGTGTAATATGCAATAATAGCATGACCAGATTCATGATAGGCTGTGATGGTTTTATTTTTGTTATCAATTTCCACACTTCTTCGTTCAGGCCCTAAGATAAAAATTCAAATAAAACACTTCACTAAAAGGGTATATTTAAATAAGTGAAACCCATTCTATTTTGCAAATCAAATATCTGCTTTGGTATTAATATAAAGTAAACAAAAAATGAAAACAACAAAACATTATCCACAAAGTCATTCTTAGAGTAACAATTTAATATTAACAAATATTTTAGTTGGTTTAAAAAATGAGTAGGTTCAATGTACAACACATAGAACTTAACAATTTGTTAAATACTAACCAAAATCATTAAAACCTATCATCTTAATCCTTATATCTAAAGGGAAAGCCTAATTATTCTATTTCTAGAAAATAAACCTTCAAATTAACCTGAAGGACATATTAATCTGTTTATAAGATAATACAAGTTTTAAAAATCAAAATTAAAAAGAATAAATAAAAATAACATCCTTTTTATCAGCAATATTGGACAAGAGGACATACCTGGGTACCCTACCATAACCACCAGTCCAATCATATAAGCTACTGAAATATATCTGTTCTTTCAGAAGCCAAATTCTATTACTATTTTCAAGTATATATTTTCACGTTCTTATAACCGTTCTTTCTTTCTTTTTTGTGTGCTAGAGATCCAACCCAAGGACTCAAAACATGTGAGGCAAGTGATATACCACTAAGCTACACCCCCAGCCCTACATTTTTTTCCTGAACCTTTCTCTTTCAGTCAGAAAAAAAGGTATTCCAAAAGAAAGACAAAGTAATGAATGTGCTACGCTATCACAACTGAGTTGATATAACTGACAAAACGGATATTAAACTGGAAATATTAAAGAAAAAAGAAAAACCTACCCATTAGAATTTTATCTTTGGAAAACTCTAGTTCCTTCATGGTAACCATATCTTTTCCATCAACAGCTGCCTTTAATGCAGCTTGGTTTACAAGATTCTCCAACTCTGCTCCAGAAAACCCAACAGTACCTCGAGCTATGATTTCTGGATCGACAGCTTTGCAAAAAGAGAACACAATATTAAAAATCTGAAATCGCTAAAGAAAAGTGATTCACAAAAATCTCACATTTTGAGGGAAAAAAGAACACAACTATTCTGAACTACAACAAAATAGTTATCTTAAAACTCAAATTTACTGAAATCTTTGCAAAGTGCAAAATATGTCATTAAAATGCAAATGGGTAAATCACAATAGTTCTAAATTTAACTACCTTTATGGGGGAAAAATGTACATTTGCCTGATGGTAATTACAAACTTTAAATATGACCTATATTACCATCAGTCTAAGCACAAACTGTAAAAGTACACTGACAAAATTCTTTTCCTTGAATTTCATCTTGAAATACCTCAGACACAAAAGCTCTCATTATTAATAGGAAACAAATTTAATTTTATATATTATTTCAGAAACCTTGAGAACACTGCAGCTTTAATAGCTTCCCTTATAATTCAAGAAGATACCTAATATTTCTATGTATCTTGTTTCATATATTGCTTCTCCCCTTGTGGTCCCTTAAACTGATTATTAAGTTACTGTTCCTAGAGTTATTTCTATTATTTTGCATTTTTAATTTGTATTTCAAAAAATCCATCCATACATACATATTTAGATATATCTGTCTGAATATTTCAAAGAAAATTTTCTTTGGAAAAATTTCTTAAAATGACAAAATTCCCTGAATGCATGCATACTAATTAAGGAATGGCTTTTTAAAGGATATATAAGTGGCCATGATCTTGTTATTTTTTAGTGCTGAGTAATATTCCATTGTGTATAAATGACACAATTTTTTTATCCATTCATCTATTGAAGGGCATCTAGGTTGGTTCCACAGTCTAGCTATTGTGAATTGTGCTGCTATGAACATTGATGTAGCTGTGTCCCTGTAGTATGTTCTTTTTAAGTCTTTTGGGTATAGCCCGAGAAGGGGAATACCTGGCTCAAATGGTGGTTCCATTCCCAGCTTTCCAAGGAATCTCCAAACTGCTTTCCAAATTGGCTGCACCGATTTGCAATCCCACCAGCAATGTACAAATGTACCTTTTTCCCCATATCCTCACCAGCACTTGTTATTGTTTGACTTCATAATGGCTGCCATTCTTACTGGAGTGAGATGGTATCTTAGAGTGGTTTTAATTTGCATTTCTCTGATTGCTAGAGATGGTGAGCATTGAGGAGATTATGCTAAGTGAAGTTAGCCAATCCCTAAAAAACAAATGCTGAATGTCTTCTCTGATATAAGGGGGTGACTCAAAACAGAGTAGGGAGGAAGAGCATGAGAAGAAGATTACCACTAAACAGGGAAGAGAGTGGGAGGGAATGGGAGGGAGAAGGGGAATTGCACGGAAGATGGAAGGAGACCCTCATCGTTATACAAAACACATATATGATGTTGTGTGGGGGAAGATAGTAGGTTGGGTAGAGAGAGGTGATAGGAGGGGGCGGGGATAGGGAGGGCAGCAGAATACAAAAGATACTAGTATTGCTGTATGTATATACGTGGCTGTATAACCAATGTGATCCTGCAATCTGTACACGTGGAAAAATGAGAATTCATACACCATTTGAATCAAATGTATGATATGTCAAGATCACTGTATTATCTTGAGCAACTAATAAAAAAAAAAAGGATATATAAGTGGGAATAGAAAAATGAACTGATCTTTCAAGACATTATCAAGTAAGGATCACAAACAGGTTGAGTAGATCTATTACCATCTTATGGAGATGATAATAATGTTTGCAATACAGAATTAGACTTACATTTATCAAACTTTATTTTATTGAGATACCATTTCAAAATTTCTGTTCGACCTTTTACATCTGGCCTTGGAACTGTAACTTGCATGTCAAAGCGACCAGGACGTATTAAGGCGCTAAAGGAAAAATGCAAAAGGTAAATTAATAAGCTGATTATGCTAATGCATGTTAAGAACATGAATCAGGTGACAATCTCAGTGAACAGACGGTAGCTGGGCATGGCAGCACACGCCTATAATCCCAGTTACTTGAGAGGCTGGGCCAGGAATATTCTTAGTTCAAGGCCAGCCTGGACAACACAGTGAGATTCTCAAGAACAAACAAAAACAGAGTATAATGGAGAACAAAGGTTCATTCAGAAATACATGTGGTTTGCAGCTAAGGTAGTATACACCTTCAGAAACAACAATTGCAAGTTGGTCAAAGAACAAATAATTCTATAGCAGACTCTTATGAGAACCACAGACCATCTCAACCACTACACAGAATGTGACACTAGAGTATTAGGCAAAGACAAACTTCTGATCAAATGAAAATAAAAATAATTTCCAAAATAAAATTTAAAAGTTTTAGTAGTAATTTTAATTTAAAGTTAAATATTACAGCAAATTTTATTTTTAAAATGCTATGCACTTAAAATTTTTGTGATATGTAAGAAAAAAGAAATCTTTTCACAGCTTTGTAAATGGATAATTTAGTTGTTTTTAATTATATATTAAAAATTAATCAAACATCACTTCAATCTAATTTTAGAATATTCTCATGCCCACAAAAAGAAATCCCATAACCAATGGCAGTCACCCCATTCTCACAATGCTCTAGCAACCCATAATCTAATTTGTCTCTATGAATTTGCTTATTCTGAACATTTCCAATATATGGAATCATACAATGTAATCTTCTATGATGAGCTTTTGATTTTAGAATTATGTTGTAACATGTAACAGTACTTCACAAAAATTTTCTTTTAATACTTACTTATCTAATGCCTCTGGAAAGTTTGTGGCTCCTATAATGATTACTCCTTCATTGGGTTTAAAACTATTTAGGAAAAGAAAAAAATTATCTTTTCACTAAAAACCGAAGTGTAACACACAAAGAGCAAAATGATCTGCACAAAGCTGTTTATAATTAATCTTAGTAATAACCAAGAAAAGAGACTAATAATAAAACACCAATCAAAGATGATCATATAATTTCATAGTATCTGTTCTGCTTAGGAAAACATGACCTGGTATGAAAAGCTTGGGTGCCTAATTTTTAACAATTACTTTCAAGCATACTAATTCAAATTACTTGCCCCTAGACTTCCTATTTAGTTCCAAAAATGTCTCATATTGAATTTAAGATACTTCTTTCAAAGCTTTCAATCACTTCTTGATTTCTATACTATACACACCGATCTAAGCTTCAAATATACAAAAAAGCTAGTCATAAGTTGTGTAAAAACCAGTGTACCATTTGTTTTTTATTTAATTATTTTTGTGTGCATGGTGCTAGGGATTGAATATAGGGTCTCACACATGCTAGGAAACCACTCTATCAATGAGCTATACTTTTAACTCATTTCTTTACTTTGTGAAATAGACTAGTCTTAACATGAATCATTGCTTTCCTATAATAAAAACAATGCAACAAATTTTTAAAAAGGTATACAATATCATAAATTTAAAAGTAACTGATATTATCAAAATATCCAATCAGTAATGAAAACTATACAAATACAGAGAGAAAAACCTGCCCCTGATTTCTTTGATGAGGAACTACTTTATTGTTTATATGTATAATATCCTTTATACTGTAGAATATTATCAAATGCTCTATGGGAACAATTAAGAACAAGTCCACATAATATCAAGTGCTGGGAGATATCTGTTATCCTACACAATTTTAAAACATATTTTAAAAATATATCACCAAATTTCACAAAGGAAAATTTCATTACCCATCCATTTCAGCAAGCAGTTGATTTATAGTCTGCCTTGAATATGGATGCATGGGAGATTCAATTCTCTTTCCACCAACAGAATCTAATTCATCAATAAATATAACACAAGGAGCATTTGCTTTCGCTTCCCCTAAGAAAACAGAAAAGATTCCAGTAAGATCAAAGAAATGAACATTTTTCAAAGAAAACCTTATAAATATTAAAATCTATAAGGATTGTCAAAGGTCAAAAAATTGAGAGAAAGAGAATACACAAAAGAAGTCACATTTTACCCAAAACAATAACTTTGAGGGTGGAGGAGGACAATGACAAAGAAAACAATATAAAATAAAAACAACTGGCTATTCATTCATCCAAATTGTACAAATACATAGTCAAATTTAAGGCTAATAACTCTTGATTACATACTGCAGACAGATGAATAAAATGAAAACAAACCAAGGGCTTTACTACAGCCTCTAACTTCAGATAGTACTACTGTTAGTTCTTACTATGATTTAGACTATTTAGAAAAAGGGTACAGTTCTGTTTTATCACCTACATTATCTGAAATCAGCATACCACAATGCCTTTTACAGCTTACTATCAATCACAAGCAATTAGCAGAGAAAGGATAAGAAACATCCTTCCCCTAAAATTAACAAAATTTAGTACTATATAAAAGAATCAACAAAACATACTAAAAAGATTTCTGATACGGCTGGCTCCCACACCGACAAACATCTCATCAAATTCTGATCCAGAAGCATAATAAAAAGGAACATCAGCTTCTCCTGCCACAGCACGGGCAAGAAGTGTCTTTCCAGTGCCTGGGGGTCCAACTAAAAGTATACCTAACAGAAAAAGTAAACAAGAATGATTAAAAAAAAATTTAAACCCCTTGATATGAATGAATAAAATAATTATTAATTAACATAATTTTGAGATTGAAGGCACACCAATGACCAATATTTTCAAACAGCAAAATATTTATCTCTGTTAATGATTTACTTCAGGATCATCTCTACAACTAATTTTTTTCGATCCTTTTGAGATTATTTATATCAATATTAAGACAGGAAAATAATCGAAAGGCAAAGGAATATAAACCCATTATAATTAAATGAGTAAGATTGAATTCACAATAAAAAACAACCAAATATAATGCATGAATATTGGTGCTTTTCCATAAAAAACATAAGAGAAAAATTCTAGGAACATTTAGTAAAATTAAAAAAAAAAGATTAGAGAATAAATGACATTAAAGCAATAGTACTAATTTTCTTTGATTAGGATAAATTAGAATGTTGTCCTTGTTCTCAGGTAACATATACAAAAATATTGAAAGGTAAGATAGCTAATATCTAGATCTTCAATTCAAAAGTTCAGGGAGCAAGGTACACACACACAGAAAACAAATACGACAAAATATTAATAACTGTTGAGTCTGGGTAGAAAGAACATATATGCTAACTGTACTACTATTTCAAGCTTTTCCTAATACTTGAAAATTTTTATAACACAAATAAGTTTTTCATAATAAATTGAAAAAAAAAGGATTCTCTGATTAGCATTTGACTTTGTAAATGCAAAGATTAAATTTGAAAAAGGCAATAAAAAGCTATATTAACGTTACATCTTAACATTAAAAAAATCTTTTTTTAAGCAAAGCTCAAAACAGCCTGAAGAATATCCCATGTGGCTGGGACTGTGGCTCAGTGGTAGAGAGCTTACCTGACATGTGTGAGGCACTAGGTTCAATTGTCAGCACCACATATAAATAAAATAAAATAAAGGTCTATCGATAACTAAAAAAATATTTTAAGAAATCCCAGTACTAATGTTTTAGTGACACCTAAATAATTTAAATCTTACATTAATCTCTGTAGATCTTATCTGTACCTGAGGATAAATTTATAAAACATCCCTTGATTTGAAAAAGGAAGACTGCAATTTTTTCAGTGGTTTTAAGCAATCACTCACTCTATGATGTTGTGGCACTGACTCCCTAAATTTACCCTAAATTTTTAGCAAAGGTTCTTGAAAATATTCTCACAACAAATCAATATTAATGGTTAAATAAACATTCTATAAATACTCAGTAATTTTTCCTTCACAACTGTGAAGATCATGAAAGACCTCCTTTCTTCCCCCTACCACCCCTGACTAAAAATGCTAATGAACCGTGTCATATTAAAGAAAATATCTAAATGCTACATGTGATCCTAGATTGAGTCTTGACACTGGAAAATGTGGAGTGGAGACACTACAAAATATTACTGGGAAAAAAATGTGGAAATCTGGGTTTAGACTGTGAATTTGATAAGTTTTGCATCCATGATAAATTTACTGATCTTAATAATTATATACTCATTATACAAAAGAATATCCTATTCTTAGGAAATAGTCAGATTTTTAGAGGTACAGGAGCACTAAGTCTACAAGTTCTTCTTAAATGGTTAAAAAAATACTTGTATGTAAAGAGACAAAGTGAGCAAAATGCCAAAAAATAGTAAGGATTAAGGGTATGAGCAAACATTCTTTTATAGTGTTTTTGCAAACTATACTACAAACTATACTAAAATCTTAAATTTCAAAAAAAGGTTATAGAACTGTTTTGAATAAACACACTTTAAAAAAAAATAGCAATTAAGAACTAAATTTTATCAGTTAAAATCTGATAAAATTAGTAATATATTATTTTTTTGACATCAAATAATGGCAAAGGGAAAATATCTTACCTTTTGGAAGTTTACCTCCAAGCACGGTAAATTTTTGTGGATTTTTCAAGAATTCAACAACTTCTTGTAATTCTTGTTTAGCTTCCTCCACCTAAAGTTACATAGTTTGTCAAATAATTTTAAGTAATGGTTAGATTTGCTTAGATTATTAAGGCCATGTCTTTAAAAATCATAAATTTAATTTGGATATGCAATTAACTTGGCCTTCTCTTGTTTCTCTGAAAATTGTGTGCAAAAGTACCCCCAAACACATATACAAATGACTTTCTCCTTACCCTACTTTCTAATTATGCAAAGTTTCTTCTTTATGCCAACAAAACCATTGAACTTCTTACATTCTTCTCAGTGAGAAAAAATAAGTCAAGTACACTGGCAGGGTTAAAAGAAAACTACCATTCAGAGAACTCAAAAAACCAAATAATCAATAAATGGGCAAAATAACTAAAAAGACATTTTTCAAAAGAAGAAATATAAATGGTCAACAAATATATGAAAAATTTCAACATCTATTTAGCAATCAGGGAAATGCAAATCAAAACTACAGTAAGATTTCATCTCTAGTCAGAATGGCAATTATCAAGAATACAAATAATAATAAATACTGGCAAGGATGAGGGGGAAAAGGTACATTCAAACACTGTTGGTGGGACTGCAAGTTCGTATAACCACTCTGGGAAGAAGTATGGAGATTTCTCAAAAGACTGGGAATAGAACTACCCAGTGACCCAGCTATCCCACTCCTTGGTACTTATCCAAAAGAACTGAAAAGCATACCCTACTAATACAGCCACATCAAGGTTTATAGCAGCACAACTCACAATAGCCAAATTATGGAATTAGTCTAGATGGCCATCGACAGATAGATTAAGAAATGTGGCATATATACACAATATAGTTTTACTCACTCATAAAACAGGATGAAATTATGGCATTTGCAGTTATATGGATGGAAATAGAAAACACAATGCTAAATGAAATAAGCCAGACTCAGAAAGTGAAGGGTCAAATGTTTTCTCTCATAGGCAGAAGCTAGGGAAAAAAGGTGATGGTGAGGGAGAAATGCCATAAAACTTGAAGGGAGATCAGTGGAATGATAGAGTGGGAGGGAGGAGGAATGGGAAAAGGGAGGAACTTCAGAATGCAACCGACCAAATTATGCTATGTACATAAATGATGCATTCTACCTTTATGTATATCTTTAAAGTACCAATTTAAAATATAACAATAAATAAGCTAGGCTCAGTGGCACACGCGTGTAATCCCAGTGGCTCGGGAAGCTAAGACAGGAGTATTTCTCCCTCATCCTTGCCAGTATTTATTATTATTTGTATTCTTGATAATCCCGAAACAACTTAATGAGACCCTATCTCTGAATGAATAAATAAACAAACAAACAATAAATAAATAAGTGGAAGGAATACCAGCACAGAGGAAGCAGAACAGGAGGGAGAAAAGAGAGGAGGGAAAGAGAAACTACTGGGGACTGAAATTATATTCCACACATATATATAATTATTTCAAAATAAACCCCATTATTATGTATAAAAATGATGCACTAAGAAAAGCATTAAAAATAAAATTAACAAAAAGAACTACCTGGAAAGAAGCCTACTGAAATATAAACATATCCTTAGGTCAAATAGCAATCTGAAAATAAAAAATTTTCAGGCCATAACCATTTTCTATTTCTAGGAAATTTCCCATAAAATAATTGCTCAAGAGTTATCAAGTTTTTTGTTTTATTCTGTTAGGTTTGGAATGATCTTTGAAAGTTATTCTAGTAAAATTCATTAAGATTTTAGTAAAATTTTAATGGAATAAAACAAATCTCTAGACAGGTACACTGATGCATGCTTGTAATCCTAGTGACTCTTGAGACTGAAGCAGGAGAATCTCAAGTTCCAGGTTAGCTCAACAACCTAGGGAGACACTCAACAACCTAGGGAGACCCTGTCTCAAAATAAGAAATAAAAAGGACTGAGCTCAGTGGTAAAGCACCCTCAGATTCAATCACCAGTACCAAACAATAAAACCCAAAGTCCTAGGCCCAGAAGAAATGTGAATTTGAAATCGTTCTTTGTCAGTTATACCAATGACCTGCCCATTGCTAAAATAAACAATCAATTCTCACTTCACCCATTAATAGTATTTCACAGAGTTGTTTCCTCTGTTATTATAGAAATTCTATCACGCCAGTTTGTGATTAACTTTTAAAGAAACTAGCATATTTTTTTCAAAGTGACTATATATTTTTATTTTTTAGCCAGCAATGTATGAGGGTTACAGTTCCTCCACATCTTTTTTTTAATTAATTTATTTTTATTCTAATTTGTTTTATATGACATCAGAATGCATTACAATTTATATTACAAATATAGAGCATATGACTGTATATAAAGTATATTTACACCATTCGTGTCTTCACACATGTACTTAGGGTAATGATGTCCATCTCATTTCACCATGCCCCCAAAGCATCTGACAAAATACAGCACCTATACTTGTTCAAAACACTAGAAAAACTAGGAATAACAGGAACATATCTCAACGTAATAAAAGCTATCTATGCTAAGCCCCAGGCCAACATCATTTTCTAAATGGAGAAAAATTGAAAGCGTTCCCTCTAAAATCTGGAATAAGACAAGGATGCCCTCTTTTGCCACTTTTATTTAACATAGTTCCTGAAACAATGGCCAGAGCAATTAGACAGATAAAAAAAATTAAAGGGATATGGATAGGAAAAGAAGAACTCAAATTAGCAGTATTTGCTGACAATGAGATTCTAAACCTCCACATATTTTATAGTGCTTAAGATTCTACCATTTTGATTACACCATTCTAATGAATATGAGAAATATATCTCCCTAGTAACTAATGATGTTGAGCATCTTCTCCTGTGCTTATTGGACATTTTAATATCTTTGAGAAATGCCTATCCAAATCTTTTGTCTCCTTTTTTGAGTTGTATATCTTATTGAGTTATATATAACCTTTATCAGATGGATCTTGCTCTTCTTATATACTATATCATTCTCCAATTCCTACTTTTAAACAGGGCTGGGATTGTGGCTCAGTGGTATAGCGCTTGCCTAGCTTGTATGAGGCACTGGGTTCATTCTCAGCACCGCACAGAAATAAAGAAAGATCCATTGACAACTAAAAAAATATTTTAAAAAAATTTGTTAATCCATCTACAATACACTACCATTAACACATTCTTTTTACAAAAGAAATATACACTAATGTCTTAGATACCAGAACTGCAAAGATCAATGAAAACAGGTGAAGTATCATTTATTGACTGACAACTATAAACCAAGCACATTTTTTATCTTTGATAATCTAAAGTAATTTGTTCAAGGCACATGGCCAGTAAGTATAAAATAAATTTGAAACCTTATTCTTTTTAACTTCAAATTCACATAAATTTCACTACACCATGGTGCTTCTTTACAAATCAACATAAGCCCTATGATGAAACAAGATTATTTTCTGGTACTATAATTTATTCTAGAATATTAAATTTTCTAATATTTTTGGATATGATTTTTACCTACTCCAGAACAACTTTTAGAATCAAATGTTGACCTTACATAGAATCAGTTAGGTAATGTATAAAAAAGGCAAAGAAAACTTACTCCTTTAACATGTTCAAAGGTGACATTTTTCATCTGGACAGGATCTACTGCAGAATCAAGCCCTGTGGTTGTTCGGAAGCGGACTAAAGGAAAGAAAATACGTGTTCATATTTGACAGATTAATTATATTCCAACTACCTTAGTTTATAAATGCAATAATAAAGCAAAAACCTAGAAAAATTTTTGAGACTGAAGATTGTATACATTAAGTCAAAGTGAGGAGCAGGAACTTGGTCTTCTGGATTTCTAGACCATGTTCAAGGACCAAATGATACAATCGAGGAGACATGTTTTTACCTTCTAGTTAAAAACAAGAGTGATTTTTTGCCTCTTCTTCATCAATGGTTATCAAACATCAATGTGAATGAGAATTCACCTGAGAAAAATGTGTTAAAATTCAGGTCCCTAAGCCAGGCAACATTCTTATGGTTTACATTTTAGAAATTGTCCAGGAGTTTGCTTTTGTTTGTTTTTTTTTTGGCCTCACATAGTGCTCTCTACCACTGAAATATATTTCCAACACTTTTTTTAAAATTTTGAGACAGGGTGTCATTAAATTGCCCAGGCTGGCTTTGAACTTGAGGTCCTACCTCGATCCCTCTCAGTATCCCAAGTGGATGAGATTACAGGCATGCACCACCAAGTCCACAAGAGTTTGCATTTTAACATACTTCCTCAGTTAGTCTGATACAACTTGTCACAGATGTACACTTTGAAACACATTGCCTTAAATATAGCATAAAATTGAAACACTAATTTTTAAAAAATCATTTTTTAACATTATTTCATCTTTCAAATATTATTCTTCACTAATGACATCCTTCAGGGATGTCTGGGAAGGTCTGGCTGGGCTTAGTGCTCATGCCTATAATCCTAGCTACTTGAGAGGCTGAGGCAGGAACATACCAAGTTCAAGGCCAATCTGGACAACTTAGTGAGACCCTATCTCAAAATCAAATTTTAAAAAAAGGACTGTGACCATAGCTCAGTGGTAGAGCGCTTGCCTGGCATGAATGAGGCCATGGGTTCCATCCATAACTCTGAAAAAATAAAGGAAAGAGTAAAATACTTGACAACTCTAGAAAACTATTATAAGGCTTTCTTAAATGTTTCCTGTGGGGAGCCACTCTGAATGACTCGCATCTTCCATCCTGGAGCGGAGAGGCTCTGACCGTCACTACATCTCATAGCGACCTGGACATTGCCCTGGTCCTGGAAGTTTGAGGCAAGTCTTTAGACGTGGGCGTGTTGCCCATGGATTGAGCTACATTCACCTATTCCTTTGTTATACTACCCCTCTGTCCTGTTTGGGATAGAATGTTCCATGTCCCCTTCTCTTGCTCTGCCTTTGGGTGTGGCCTCCTAGATGTCAGTTAACCATATCACGAAGCTAGACTCAACCCTCTGAAACCTGACCCCATGCCTCATTTGAATAGCTTCTCCTCAATAAAAGGGTTCAGCATGTGCTTTCTCTTGCGTTCTGTGGACCCTTAGGGTCAGAGGAGCTGTCATAGGACCCCAAGAGAAAGGTATCTCTGTCTCTTGTGTGATTATTTCATGCAGCCCAGTTCCCCTAGAGTGACTCTGAATGTTTTAGTCATGAGGAACGTGACAGTTTCCTTCTTTGTTAAAATTTCCAAACTAGAGCAGTTATAAAGGAGTAAACAGTTATCTCTAATTTCCTCAGGAGTCCAAAAAATAAATAAAAAACACTTTATCAAACCCCAAAGTAATTTCACTGATACTTCTACAGCATTTACAGACGGGAACACAGAAAATTAAGATATCCAAAAGCCACTGACAAAAGTTAAATGCAAACCAGTGGAAAAAAAATCACCTAAAATATACCTAATTTCCAGATCAATTATCATGAAGACCAAAAACAAGGATGTCATGTTAACATTTCTTGGGCACAAAGTATCAACAAGTAGTTAAAGCAAGAATCATGAGTTCTCACAATCTCCTAGAACCTCGTCAACCAAAGAACTCTGCCTCTCTTCTCTGGTATCACCATTTGTACATTTTAAATGGCATATGGTATTGTAATTGTGGGGAGCAGAAACTTGGTCTTCTGGATTTCTAGACCATGTTCAAGGACCAAATGATGCACATTAAGGAGACATGTTTTTTGTGAGGCACTGGATATTAGAAAACCCAAGATCACAATTATATGCTTTGTCGGCCCTTCTGGAACCCTATTAAACACTGTTCCTTCCCAGACCACTCACTTCCCACACACAAGTGCCTTATGTCACTAATTGTACTACAAAATTTATGTATTATTTTAAAGCTCCACATCCCCCCAAAAAAATTACAGAAAAGAAAAAGGGCTGGGGAAGTAGCTTAGTGGTAGAGTGAGTGCCTGCCTCACATACATGAGACCCTGGGTTCAATCCCTAGCACTGCACCCCATCCCCCTCAAAAAAAAAAAAAAAAAAAAAAAGAGAGAGAGAAAAAGGGAAAGAAGAGAAAAATAAGAAGATAGAGTGAAATTTAAAAGCAAAAATTGAGTAGGCAAAAATAAAGGGTTAAGAAGAAATGCTTAACACATCAAGAACATACAAGTGGGCTGAGTTAATAAAAAGACACACTAATAGTTGCACTAGTATAGTGTTTATTAAGGATATTAGATACTTTATCATAGAGTAAAGAATAGGGAAAAAATGAATAGTAACTGAAAAACTAATAAAACCACTTAAGCCTAATAATACTTCATTCTAGACCAACAAACTGAAAACTACTGGGCTCATTTGTAGTTATTTTAAGAAAAAATTCAATTTATTAATTTACCTTAAAAATAGACTAATTTCTTTTTATTGCTGCAAAAATTCTTCATAATTTTAAAATTTGATCACTGGACAGGTATCATTTTCTAAAATGTTGGTAAACTAACCACTACTAAGAATGAAAGGCTTTGCTGTAATTTGAGTATAACTTGAGTTTATCCCCCAGGTGTTCATGTATTGGGAATCTGGTCCTTAGACTGGGAGTGCTGAGCCTTTCAGAGATAGAGCATAATTAGAGGTCATTGGAAATGCTGTCATGACAAGGGATTAAGTAATTCGTAATTCTTGTGGGATCTTAGTTCTCACAAGAGGATGAATATAAAAGAACAAGCCAGGCACACTAATACACACCGGTAATCCCAGCAACTGGGGAGGCTGAGACAGGAGGATCACAAGTTCAAGGCCAGTCTCAGCAACTTAAAGAAGGCCAAATAGCCAGAACCTGTCTTGAAATAAAAAACAAAAAGGGCTTAGAGATGTAGCTCAGTGGTGAAATGCCACTGGATTCCAGGGCCCTAGCTTCCTGTTTCACCACATGATCTCTCCCCTTTACACACACTCCCTTCACTGTGATACAATCCACCAGAAGGTCCCTCACCAAAGCTAGTAGAAGCCATGAAATCTCTACAATGTGAGCTAAATAAACCTTTTTATTATGAAGTACCCAGTATCAGGTGTTTAATTATAGCAGCAGAAAATGGACTAATATAGATCTACCTAGCAAATCCATTAACTTGAATATTTTCTCTAATACTTAAGTAGCCATAAAAAGGAAACAGGTATTTAATAAAAGAAATTTTTAAAAAATAACAAGTAAGATAAAAATCAAAGAGCCTTTACCAGATAAAAATGGGTTCTTTAAAAGTCCATAAATGCCAAACAGTAACAGAACAAAGAGAATCAGACGAGTTCGCCTTAGGGAATCTAGGAGAGAAAGAAAAAGTCTTAAATCAAATGGTCACAATAAGATATGACAGCTCAGTGAAATGCAAATATTCACAGGGTGTGGTGGTATATGACTATAACCCCAGAGCTCTGGAGGCTGAGGCAGGGGTATTGAAAGTTCAAGGCCAGCCTTAGCAACTTAGACCCTCTAAAAATAAAAATATAATAAAAAGGGCTGGGGATGTATCTAGTGGTAAAGTGGCCCTGAGCTCAAACTCTAGTACCTCACCCACCCAATCCACTCCCACAAAACAGCAAATATTAAATTTTTTTTTAATTTTTTTTTGTATTGGGAATTTAACCCAGGATCAGTTTATCACTGAGCTACATTCCCAGTCCTTTTTATTTTTTAATTTGAGACAGTGTCTCACAAAGTTGCTGAGGTTAGGGTTGAACTTGCATTCTTCCTATCTCAGCCTTCCAAGTCACTGGGATTATAGGCTGTGCAACCACGGAAGCCCTTAGGTTATTATAAATAATCACATTTGATCACATGCAACTTTGGAATCTAGTATGTTTTTACACACCTGCCATGATTTCCTTTATGTTCCTGTTCCCAAAAAACTTCATGAAGCTAACTATGCTTCTATCCTTGACTTTCGTTTTTCTCTTGAGAAAATAAAACTGCCAAAGGTAATTCCATGTCCACATAGCTTAAGTTATAAATATAGGAGAACATAACCAATGTAAAGATGTCACTAATAACTTAAATTTAGGACTACAGGATCTCCAATGGCACAACTGGTTAGCATGTGGTACTTATAAATTTGGGACTATAACATCCTTTCAGTTATTCTTCAAAAATCAACTTACCATTTGTTTTTTGTGTTAATGCTTGCGCTTTCAGAAAACCCTCCGCAAAACCAGTTTTAAATGCATCTTGATGAGCTTCAGGTATGTTTTTAGTTTTCATGAGTTTGTCCAAACTCTCAACATCTGATCCTCTGTCCCTCAAAAGAAACCCCTAAATATATAAAATACAACAGTATTGACTGCCTGCATAGATAGTAATAATCCTCCAGAAATACTGTAACTATCCACACAAAATTTCAGTAAAACCTAGAAATTGTATTGCCAATGTGAAAAAACAGTATAAGATTCAACAATGAATTACTTAATCAATGACCAGGATATTAACATTACATTCTGCACCTTCATCAATTAATTAATACTCTAAAGAAACTGACGACACTCTAGATAGAATACTTTTATATAGTGAAAACAGTTAAAAGATCACGTTATCTTAGGGTTTTAATGGCTGATGTTCACACTGCTTTATCTCTGCTAAAGGAAAACGTCATTGACTTACTAAATACTACTGCATAACTTCCAGATAACAGGCCTTGTGTAAGTTCTGAAAATAAATCACAGATCTAACAGTTTTCAGGCTCTTGGAGAAAGATGTATATTTTTGAAATAATTTTGATACTATGTTGGAAAAATTGGGTATGGTAATAAAATACCTGTTATCTATGCAAGACAGGAAAGGCCTTATTAGAGAATGAGACATCAAAATCACATATAGAAAGCAAACACAAACACCATGAATAATCTAATAAGGGCACTGAATAGTGCTCAAGAACTGTTAGTAATCTGACAAGAGTTAAAATATCAAGAGGAAAGGATAGGGACCAAAGTATGTGGCATATTAAAAGATGAAAACAGAATAATAGTCAGTAGAGGCCATGACATGCCCTATATACCAGACTGAGTTGGATAAGAAAGCAGAGTAATCAATTAGGT
Source organism: Marmota flaviventris (assembly GCF_047511675.1). Lineage (NCBI taxonomy): Eukaryota > Metazoa > Chordata > Mammalia > Rodentia > Sciuridae > Marmota > Marmota flaviventris. Next base: position 28,337,744 of record NC_092509.1, read on the forward strand.
AATCATTTTAGAAAAATGAGTGAGTGACAATAAGGCAAGACTGAAGACAAAGAGACTAAGTGTTTATATTAGAGTAAGCTATGCAAGAAATTGTTATTGCCTATTGTCTGGCTTTAGAACTGGGGATGAAAATAAAGGATTCAGAAATATTTAGGAGATTGGATCCATAGGACTTAGTGATTAATAGATATGAGAGGTGAGGAAAGACAGATAAATCTAGATTGATTACCAGATTGGTAGCTTGGGTGGATGCTACTCATTCATATATCAGCAGATATAAATTGGTAGAGGTGAAAAAAAAATCAGCATAAGAGATCTAATTAACAAGTAAAAATAAGTCTGCTGTCCAGGAGAGCACCGGCACCAGGTATAATGAATACACATTAATTCCTTATCATCAGTAGAAAGAAGAGAAGGGGAAAAAAAAAAAACCCACCAGCCAACCCAAAAATTAAATACTAAAGATCCTCATTGGTTAAATAATTTGAAAAGTTATTGCTTTCTGGAACATCTAATTACCTTCACGAATGATGGTGCTATATTCTGTGTCTCTGCTAATCTTTCAGAGGTGGACTGTAGACGTCTGGTCCTTGATTTCAAGGTTTTAAAACCCCGAGACTGTATGAAAACTGAACAAAACAGTACCATTTGCTTTGTAAATTGTTAAAAGGAAAGAAAAATGCCTGATTCTAAAGTCTTGACACTATACCTGCACATCCTAATCTTAAGTTTTTGACAGTTCTTTTTTTTTTTTCTTTTTTTAAATACATGACAATGGAGTGTATTACAATTCTTATTACACATATAGAGCACAATTTTTTATATCTTTGTATAAAGTATGTTCACGCCAATTCACGTTATACATGTACTTGTTTTTTTTGCATTACAATTCTTATTACACATATATACCACAATTTTTCATATCTCTGTTTGTATATAAAGTAGGTTGTTCTTTTGCCTGACACTTCAACTTGCTTTACATTATTACTTCTACCATCATGTTTTCAAAAGAACTTTATTTAAATGCTTTATTTCATTTTGATGGGAAGAAAACAGAAAGAAAATCTTACAAAATAATTTAGAAAACAGGACCATAACTGATAAATTGTGACACCCAAAATATCCAAGTCACTAAAGTAGATTGAAAGAGTATCAAATAAAAGCCAGTGACCCCTAATTCCTCAAACCTTAATCCCACTTCCTCAAAATAACCACAGTTAACAATTTCATGACTACTCCTCTATGTACGCACACACATGCACTTCCTATAAAAATTATTCTAGAAACAGAACATAACTTTATACAATTATCTTCTTTTATCCAATAACATATCATGGATATATATCAGAATAGGACAGATATTGTATTCAGTTTAATAGCTGGTTATAGATTTATCAGAGTACAGCAATTTATTCAACTAATATCCCAACTATAGAACTTATTTACATATTCATTTTTTGGTTTTGGTTGTTTTTACTTTGGTGCTGAGGACTGAACACAATACCACTGAACTATAGCTTCAGCCCCCTATTTTAATTGCTAGAAATGATACTGCAGTGAACATTCTTGAATGTATATCCTTCAAAACATGTAGGCCAAATTCCTAAAAGTGAAACTGTGAAGTTTATATTTTATTTGACACTAAGAAACTGCCTTCTAAGAAGGCTGTTGTCAATTTTTGTGACCAACAATGAATGAGTGTTCTTTTCTCCATACTCTTGCCAACTCTAGATAATATAAATATTTTAATCCATACAAATCTGATAGGCAAAACAAACTCTATATCTTGTTTTACTTTGCATTTTCTAGATTACAAATGACGATGAATTTTGAAAAGATTTCTACATTTTTACCTTTTTTCTTAATTGACCATTCATGTCCTTTGCACATTTTCCATTCTTATTACTTTGTAAAATACATGATACATATAAAACCAATGATTACTATCCATAATATCTCCATTTTTATCTATATATACACACATATATAAAGACATTCTAATGTCCTTGTCAATTATATATTATTCAATTATATAATACGGTAATATTAATAATAGCCACACTCTTTCATCTGTAGTGTTTCTGCATTTTGTTTTGATTAGTTCCTTCCCCAAATTAAGATTTTTATTTTGTTTATTCATTCATTCCTCATTTATTTTTGTACAAGTAGGGATTGAAACCAGGGCTTGAACATTGTTGGAGCTACACCCACCAAAACTAAGATTTTTAGACAGTCTGCTTATTTTGAAGACTTTCAGTTTTACACTTTATTTTCAGACCTTTAAAGTATTTGAAACTTATTTTTGGTATAATGTAAAAACAAGAACTTGATTCTCTTTTGTCAAAAATGGATAACCAATTAGCCAAATAACATTTATTGATAATCAATCATTTGTTCATTGACTTGAAAGTCTTAATTTTGTCTTACTAACTTATGCCAGTACCAGTTTAAATTCTGTAGTTTGACAATTATTTGAGATGCTATATACTATTGATACGCATTATTAAAACACATATTTTGGTGTATTTATATAGGATAAATCCCCCTTATTTGTATTGTTTTCCAACCAGTTCTTAGTACAAATAAAGTTTAAAACTAATTTCTCAACTTCTAAAACAAGTCTTAAGAATTTTGATCAGAAAAATAACTAAATTTATAAATTTGGACATACATGGTTATTGTTAAAATATAAAGACCTTTCAAACAGGACTATGGCACTTCCCTATTACTCCACTCAGCTCTTCTATTTCTTTCAGTAATACTTCACATACGTACGTATGAGTATGTATGAGTATGTATGTAACTGGTGCATATTTCTTATAAGGATAAAACATTGAATGGATTTAGAAAAAATTGTAACTAAAATGTTAAGAAAGCTGTTGATTTATTTATCTTATATGCTACCAAAACAAACTCACGACTTGAACTGCTTTTTGGTTGATTCTCTTGAATTTTCTGGTAAATAATCATATCACTTGCAAATTATAACTTTGCCTGTTTGTGTATGACTCATTTCTTTTTCTTTTCAATCATACTGTTCCAAAATTCCAAATTAATGCTATGAAAAAAACAAAAAACAGGGTACTAGATATTTTGTTTCTCGTGATGGTAACATAATAATGTTTTAAGAAATTTTAAAAGTCCCCTTAAAGTTCTAATTTTCTAAGAGTTCTTAGAAAACATAACTTTTAAAACAGATCACATGCCTTTACATCATACACTGAAATAATACTGTTTTTCTTCTCCAGTCAACATGATGAATTAGCAGACTTATTAATGTTACATTATTCTTATATTCCTTAATTATGATAAAATATTTTTAGTGCATTTCTAGGCTTGTTTTCTTCAGAGTTTATTTAGGATTTCTATAATATTTGAATAAGAAGAAGCTGATCTACTGTATTCCTATTTTGCGCTAATGTTGACCAGCTTTGATAATAATACTCTCACAGAATAAATAAGAAGGTCTATTTCATCCTTTACTCTTTCAGGGGGGATGAGATCTCCTATATTACCCATGTTGGTCTTCAATTTACAGGCTCAAGTGCTCTTCCCACCTAACCCTCCTGACCTGCACCATCATGCCACATCCATCCAATTCCATTTGTAAGTAAGAATACAGTGATCAATACTGATGATACTGAGTTTCCTCAATAATACCATGACAGTGTATGTACAGACTACAAATCCTGGAGAACTGACTTCGTTTAAAATAAAACTTTGGGTAACAGGAAACTTATGATTCTGGAGAAAGAATAGAGCCATAAAACCATCTGAGTCTGATGCCCTTGGGGTAAAGAGATTATGTTTTTAAATACTATATTTCAAACAGCATGGTTTTTATTTTCTTCTTGGGTTAATTTTGCTATCTAGCTTACAGAATTGTCAGTTTTATCATTTTATAAAATAAAATTATACATGCCATCTTGTAATTTAAAAAACTTCACCATATTTTTGGCAGTTCTCATTTTTATTTCTGACACTTTATATTTTGTTATTCTTATTTGTTATTTTATTTTGTTCGTTTCTCCAAATTAAACATGTTTCTGGTTTAATTAAATAAAACTATTTCTTATCTGGATACCATAGCACACAGCTAAAATAGCAGTGACTATGGAGGCTGAAGCAAGAGTACTGCAACTTCAAAGCTAGCCTGGGTAACTTAGCAATACCCTGTCTCAAATAAAAAATTAAAAGGTTGTGGATATAGCTCAGTGGCAGAGTACCACTGGGTTCTGTCCCCAGTAATGCAAAAAAAAAACAAAAGCAAGCAAACAAAAAAAACCTCTCTCACTATTTGTATTATTTTCATATCAGGAATTGAACTCAGGTACACTTAACCACTGAGCTACATTTCCAGCTCTTTTTATTTTAAGACAGGGTTTTGCTAGGTTGTTTAGGGTCTCACTAAACTTCTGAGGCTGGCATGCTTTAGCCTCCTAAGTCACTGGGATTACAATTGTGTGCCACTGCACTCAGCTTGATATTATTTTTTAATGCATATTTTTATTTCACATTAATTTGTTTTCAATTTATTTTACATCTTTCTTGTTTTCTATTACATACAATTCCCTTAACACCATTTTGTCCTCAACCAGAAGTTTTTCACATGCAGATTTTCAGTGGTTCCTGCCTATAATTTCAGATTTGATTTCCCTTCGGTCACAGATCAGACCTTCTAAAATTATTAATATTTCAGTATTATTTAGCAGTCCTATTATTACATTCTGTCTGAAGATCAGAGAAACTAATCTCTGAATTACAACCTAAAAATCTAAGATAATTTTATACCCTAATGCACGAACAATTTTTATGTCTTCCCTGTCTCCTGCATTAAACAGAGGATGATTGTTTTTTTTTTTTGGTGTGGCAGGGGTTAACTGGGGATTAAACTGGGGGGGGCATGAACACTCAACCACTGAGCCACTCCTTCAGCCCTATTTTGTATTTATTTAGAGACAGGGTCTCTCTGAGTTGGTTAGCACCTAGCTTTTGCTGAGGCTGGCTTTGAATTCACAATCCTCCTATCTCAGCCTCCCAATCTGCTGGGATTACAGACATATGCCACCTCGCCTGGCTGATTGGTCTCTTTGCTCAAGCTGGTGCCTCTTTTTCATGCTTTTCTCAAAAATGTGGAGATACTTAGCAATCACTTTCTATTTAAAAATAAGAATATAGTGATCAGTACTGACAGCAAATGGATTTCCTCAATAATAACAAGGCAGTGAATGCTTTCAGACTACAAATCAAAAAACTATTTTGAATAAGCAAGACACCGGAAAAGTATGAATGATTCAAGACCAAATTACTCTGGGGTATTTTTTGTTTCTTTCTTTGATATCAATGCTCAAACCAGGAGTCTCTAGAGACAAAAATCCCCTAAAACACCCCCATTGCCCAAATCTTATTAAAAAGTGGTTTTTGCTAATTATATTCTAAAAGTTAACATTATCTCAATTACTGGCCCAGTTTGGGCCATCTTTCAACTATTTACTGTATCAACAATCCTGAAGTCCACTCTTATTATTGACTCTCAGAGCTTGGGGTTTTTCCTAAGTTCTACTAAAAATATTCAAGTCTTTTGTGACAGGTATCACTGTAACCTAACACTTATCGCTAGTGCCTAGTATTCAATAAGCATATTAATGCAAATTTGACTTTGCTATTAACTTGAGGTCACATAGTTTATTACTCAAATTTCAGGTCTAGTAATAAAAACTCTGGTGTTCCCTGTCTCCGTTTTAATACCTTTTTCCTATAATTTCAATGGGTTTTTAAATATGAGGTCAAATAAAAAATGTACTCAAACCTGTTTCAAAACTACCTGTTGTAAAAAAGTTCCCTGGAGTTTGCTTTGCTGTGGCACTTAACACTCATATACAAAGATTAGCTCCTATTATATAGTTCCCAGGTCAAAAGTTAAATAGAATTACTGAAATTAATCAATTCCAAATGCTCTAAGTCCTACTGTACACTGCAAGTGGATGCTCATAATCATTAACATGGCCAAGACCACGCTTAATATGTTCAATAAATCTACTATGGTTTCCAAAATAAAAACATCTGTTGCTTCATACCTGGCCAGTAATGAAGATCTGAACAAATGCTTTGGAGAGTTCTTGGATGTTGTCTGTATAAGCAAGAGGAACGCAAAGTACTGAACATATCTAAGTAACCTGGAGGGAAATTGCAAACAAGTAAATTTCCAAACTGCTAAAACAAAAAGACAAAAACATATGAATGTAAATAATTGTATCAAATATTATATAATATATATGAGTTTCACCTTTTATTTGCCCTTGATTTCACTCCTATAAAATAGCTAAACATTGTTAATCCAATCACTTACTTTACTATCACTTGTCTTTTTATCTGGTGTATGTAACTGCCGATGAAATTAAATTCAAATCCATAGAGGTAAAAGGTATGGACATTTAGGTTAAAACTGCTTTTATTTAAAAGCAAGGAAATGAAGAATTTTTATTTCATAGAAAATTTCAAAAGCTCTAATGATGTGATTAAAAAATGTAAACCAGAGTTACTGCTTTCCATCTCAAAGTTTTTACAGTAACTGGGCATGAAGAAAGTTCTTTCCATATCTGTAAGGCATGAATATTTCCATGCTCATAAACTCCTGCCCTTGTCTAATATGTCCCATCCCACTTTACATCTAAAATCCCAGTGACACGACTGGCAGCAACAACAATAAAAAACAAGTGGTTATTATCCATCTGTGTGTTCTCAGTCAGAATTACGGATTCTTCACAAAAACTCATAGACAAGTTAAGAGATGCCTTCCTAATACTTCTGCCTGCCTAAACAATACAAGCAATTGGTAGTATGAGAAAGAACCTTAAAAATAAATGTAATTAAGCAGATTAGAAGAGCAGTATGAATAATAATACAATAAAGAAAAACTTATCCAATTGAACCTTTACTGTAAGTCAAGTGGAGTTTTGCATAGACAACATAAACACATTGTCAGTCTGAGCCTCCAAACTCAAAAAACATTGCGTTTTTTTCTCATTCTTGCATTTTTAATGTCTTTATATGAAGTAAGGACAAAGGAGTAATAAAGAATTTGTACATGAATTAAGCTAATGAAAAGTACGGCTTGAAATCAAGCCTTCATCATAAACTATTCAAACCTGATCTTTTGAGACTTTCACAACTTGTACTGATTTACAAATCTGTCCTGCCATCAATATGAAACAGGTATTCTGATGGACTGGTAAAGCTTTAACATTCTTCCAAAGAGTAACTCATGAAGCTGACCTGACATCCCTTTCAACAGATTATAGTATACCTATTTATTATAATACCAGAATGTTATAAGCCTCAAATAAGAAAATACATAGACATTCCATAAAAAGGACTTTGTGTCTTCATCAAGGTATTCTCAGAGTATAGTATTTTATACAGAATTTAACAAATGTGTGTCACCTAAAACTAAAACAACAATGATAATAAAACAATCTTCTAAATGTGATGTGGTATGCTGCATTAGATCCTGGAATAGAGAAAGGACACTACTGGAAAAATTAATGATTTAGTTAAATCAAATTTTTGCTGAAATCCAAATACTCTGTATATAATTCAAAATGTTGTAAAGAAAATAAATAAAATAAAATGTCCTGCCAAAAACATATATCATACCAATCTCAATGTCTTGGTTTTGACAAATATACGATGGTTATGTAAGATGTTGACATTAAGTAAAGCAAGGTGAAGCATATATGGAAATTCTCTGTATCATCGTAGAAACTTTTCTGTAAATTTAACATTATTCTAATATAAAAACTTATAGAAAAAAATTCAAAAATAAAGTGATCCATAACAAAAACTAATAAATGGTATCTAATATAATTATCATTACTAATACAAAAATGACTTATTTTAATTCAAACAAAAAATGTATTAACATACCATATTTATTTTCAAAGAAAGAATGTGCAGAGACATGAGATGTATGCCAGTGGGAAGAAATGTTTTTGCCTTTGTAAAATCCAGGAAGTAAATTTTCTACCAGTTGATCAATCTGTCCAATTTTCAATTCAGATAATCCAAGGTCCCTTAAATTAAGTGAAGGCTGTAAAAGATTAAGTCAACCAAATAAATATTAACTATTGAGATATTTAAAGAGATTTATTATTTAAAAAATTATTAAAATCTAACAAATACACTAATTTCTTAATGCTTAAAATATAAATTGATGAAAACATTCTTATAGTTCTAGTTTTACTGAGATTAGTCATGTAAAGTTTGACAATGGTCAAATATGATATCCCTAATGATATCTTTAAATAATAAAATCATATTTCAATACGAATGAGTAAAAACAGTTTTCATTCAAGTTAAAATCACCACTGAACTAAGCATGACGATTCACAAAAATCAAGTAAAATGCTTTCTATATCCTTTCCCTCTCTTCATAAGGGATTCTCATCTAATGCTAGCCTATCAAACATCAGCCAAACACTTATTTAATGACAAAAACAAGAGTAACTACTTGCTCAGTTAGAAAGTGTGTTCTACGGGGCTGGGGCTGTAGCTCAGTGGCAGAGCACTTGCCTAGCATGCACCACATAAAAATAAACAAAGGCCTTCTGTCCATCTACAACTATAAAAAAAATTTAAAAAAAAAGAAAGTGTGTTCTAAAGGTCAGGAGCAGAAGTGATTTGAGGATAATTGTTAAGATGCTTTAACTGAGTAATAATCTTCAATTTCTCTAGTTTCTAAATGCTCACAAATAAAAGCCCACTAAAATAAATGATATCTCTATTATTAGAGGACATCTCATTTCTCTAGCCTGATAGATAAGATCTTTCCTTGAGCTGAGAGTGTTATAAAGTAACCATATCTAACTTTGAATAAGGAGGAACATTCAATAAGGTCAAAACATGTTTAACAATCACAAAAATGTGTAAAAACATGCTCATCTTTAAAGACTTCTAAGGTAAATACAGTGTAGATTTCATTTTTCTTATCCACATGATCCAACAAGTTAACAATCACATATTATTGAGTCTCAAACAGCTAAATCATCAAAGTAAGGAGAGGAAAAACTAAGCAGAACAAGTAAAAGTATCAACTTCTTATGACTGACATAAGGAGAGATCCATGGATTATATAGCTCTGAATCGATGTCTATGGATTTACTGTTTACTAATATGTGACAAATGACTCATATTCTAAGAGTCCATTTCTTCATCACTAATGACTATGAAATATGCCTGATTCTGCAATGGTAAGGATCAAAGGTAGAGATGCTTAACTCATCCATTTATGCTAATATATATCATGGCAACACATAGTAAAACATAAGAATGATGAAATAAAATATTTAAAAGTACTTTTAAACTATTAAAAATGATGGCCAAGAGCAGTGGCACATGCCCAGTGACTTGGGAGGCTGAGGGAGAAGAATTACAAATTCAAGGCCAGAATTGGCAATTGAGTGAAAACTCTGTTTTGAAATATGAAAATAAAAGGGCTGGCAATATAGCTCAGTGGTAGAGTGCCCTGAGGTTCAACCCCAGTATCACAAAATAAACAATTAACAATGATGAAGGAGAAAGGCCTGAGGAATGAAACGAAAATAAGTCCTACCAAAATCTGGAATGTCTCCAAAAGTGAAGGAAGAATTAATTAGAAAGATGGTCTACAGCCAAACTGTGCCTTCTTTGAATTTAATTCCATCAGTAATATGATCAGTTTCATTTTACTTGAAGAAAATCCTCTAGTAAAGAAGACAGAATATGTAAGAGAGAAGGCTGATGAAAAAAGTGAAAGATGGTAAAAGGTAGAATTAAGCCTTGACTAAGAAGGATGTACTTATGCTGAGGTACAGTTCAGTGGCTGAGATCTTATTTAGCATGAAGTGTTCTGGGTTTGATTCCCAGCAAAAGGAAAAAAAAAAAATGAATGTAACAAATCACAGACAACAGATATTTGAAGAAGCCAGTAGGTTGTAGGGATTGAAAAGGAGTTCTAAATGGATGTGATAATCTGTAAAGATTATCAAAATGCTGTCTTAGTTCCTCTTCATCACTTAGCTGGCTCCATGAATATCAATCTGCATCCTTTGAATATTTTTCCTTTGCCAACTGGCACAATGTTAAGCTTTGTCAGTGTGGTCACCAGAGATAAACTGTAGGAGAGAAAGAGTTTGAGTTCCTGGTGTGTTTTCTCAGCAGACTCCAGTCTGCAACACTCACGGTTCCTATATAGTAGGTAGCTACTGGCTCCTGGAATGCACAGTGGCCAGCAACACTCAACATCTTTCCATGTTATTACTTTTCTATTTTTTCTTGCAAGACACATCTTCAGGAATAGCTTTCTCTAGTCTAGAGGACAGATTTCCAGCAAATTCAGCTGACATCATACCACAATGACATCTCTCCCATTCTGTGAGCCAAAGTCATGCTCTCTCCAACAAGGTCATTCCTCAGCCTGGAAGTGGAGCTCTTTTCCAGGGATACTCTATCTCAGCCCTGGAAGTATTAGTTGTTTTAAGTCCACAAATTCTGTATTTTCTTTTAGGATGTTCATTACTTCTTACTAACCAATCCCTATCTACTCCAATTCCCAATAAAAGTAGGTGTTTGAAATATTAAATTAAATTGCATTAAATTCTATACTAAGCCTTTATTGTTTAAGTGACTGTGTAGTTTCTCTCTCCTGATTGGATCCAAACTGATAATAAAGAACTGAAACAACTGTAAGCCAAACATACTGGAATTTGGGGAAATAACTGTTTTGGGTATCTAAGGTCCCTGGATATTATCCAAAGGAATATATATGTCTATCTAATAAGCCACTAAATACTTGAAAACTTTCAAGAGAATTAAGGGTTGGAGACATACTTGAGAGATATCAGCATATAAATACAAATATTTAGATATAGATGTCAATGGAAGATATGAAAATGGATATCAAAACATCAGAGAAGAGGCTAGGTTTATGGCTCAGTTGTAGAGTGCCTGCTTTGCACGTATGAGGCACTAGGTTCAATCCTCAGCACCACATTAAAAAAATAAAATAATTTTTAAAAACCTGGGAGAATGTAAAGAATAAAAATTAAAATAAGGATAATAGGCATAATAAACTCATTTTCCCTTTTACATAAACCTAATATCTAAGAAGTTGGCAATTTTAAAATGCCAGCAAAATATAGATATAATCACAACAATAACATTCAATTAAAGGAATTATTTTGAAAGTAGTAGACACTTGGCCTGGTAAAATACAAATGATAAGTAGTAAGATTCAGATTTTTTTTTTAAGACATGTATTTAGCACTAAGGAAATCACCAATGAGTTTAGCAAAAAATATCTATAAAATAGTAAAAGTAACATCTAAATTATAATGGGAGATGTTACAGTCAGATAGGAAGAGAGACTCAAAAAGTTTTTTAAGAATAGATACAAGCTCAAACTACTCATTTAAAGCAGAGGTTTGGAATATGGCTCCATGATAGAATACCTGTCTAGCATGAGACCCTGGGTTTGGCCCCCAGCATAGGGGGTAGATAGATAGATAAGAGAATAATAATAATAATAATAATGATGATGACGATGATGCAGCAAAAAAAGCCAGTTGCTTGAGGAAAATTCAAAGGAAGGTTTTGTTTTGTTTTCCCCTTGTCTTTTGGAGCAGATGTTTGTTGAGCAAAGAAGTCATCACATTGCCAAGAAAGTTAAGAGGTAGGATACTCAAAAATATGAAAAAGTTCTGATACTGTAAAAGTACTTGCCAAAGACAAAGAGAAGGACTAAGGAGGGTATAACAGAGATTAAGAACACTGATTCTATATTTCACACCATTATTGTCTTAAAAAGAACACTGGCTTCTAGGGTTTAGTTACCTTGTAAGGCTCAAAAACGTCCTTTACCAGCAACTCAGCAATTTCACTTGACAAAATTATCAAAGATTTAACAACAAGCACAACAATAATAGCATTGTTTATGTCAACAAAAAAGAAACTGGAAACAATATCCAACACTGGACATCATACAAAGAACACTAAAAAGTCATTAAGAACAAATAAAATGAGCCAAGTGCCATGGCACACATCTGTAATTCCATCTATTTGGGAGAGGGAGGTAGAGAATCACAAGTTTGAGAACAGTCTACTCAACAAAGCAAATTCACATCAAGGAAAAAAAAAAAAACCCACAGTAGTAATAATAATAATAATAAAATAATTAAAATTGCATAAAAATAAAAAGTTCACTGAATGAAAAAAAAAGTCAGCACATGCAGTATAATGCAATTATTATGTAATATAAAAAGCCCAAAAGAAGGAGACATGAAATATTTTCCAGCTGGGCAAGGGAGTGCACATCTGTAATCCCAGAGACCCAGAGATCGGAAGGCTGAGGTAGGAACTTCCCAAGTACAAATAAAGCCAACCCCAGCAACTTAGTAATATCCTGCCTCAAAAAAAGAAAAAAAAAAGGCTAGGGATGTAGCTCAGGGGTAAAGCACCTTTGATTCTATCCCTAGTACCACCAAACAACAACAAAAAAGAAATATAAATATAAAATATTAACAGCATTGTCTCTGGAAAACATGATCACAGATGAATTATAGCTCTTCCACCTATATTAATATTTTCCAAAGTTACTAAAATGAACATAATTTTGCTGCATGCAGAAATTTTTCAAGATACAGTAATCCCTCACCTGTGGTTTTGCTTTCTGCCGCTGTAGTTACCCATGGTCAACAAGAAGGAGTAGCACAATAGTTATTTTGAGAGAGACCACATTTATGTGATATAAATTTCACTACAGAATATGATTATAACTGTTCTATTTGATTATTACTTTTTGTTAATCTCTTATTGTTTATAATTTAGAGTCTTTTCAGTAGTAAAGTTCTCAAGAACTACAATTTGAGAGGGGGGTGTCAGGACAAAGGATAATGGATTACATATAGAAAGAAACAACAGGAACTGCGCAAACAGAATAAAAGGAAAACATAAAGATGACAAACTTTTCATCTAATTAAACTTTTATCATCTAGACTGACCCCTAATGCACTCCCCCACCCCCGTACTTACTTATATCCAAGGCACTGCTGGTTTTATAATTACATGAATACTAAAAATATGGGTTTCCTAGTTCATACATTTCACTTTCAAGTATCTATATTCTGTTTAATTACATTGAAGGTTTCTATAAGGCAATGAATGATAATGTCTCAGTATACTATCTTCCTTGAGACTTAATTGTGGTCAGTTACCTGTGAGTTCACTGCCACTTGGAGAAACACAAAAGAATATCTTACTGATATCACACAAGCAGTAAGCCTGAAGGTGAATGCCAAATGCAATGCCATGTGAAAAAATTTCTAAATTATATGAATGAAGTAATTTTTCAATATGTACAATAAAATCCAGAATTAGTTATCTTTAATTACAAATTACACTGAACATAAAAGACACCACAATATAAATATCTAAATAAAGATATTTCATCAAACATGTTTATAATTCAGTATATAAAAAATGTTTTCTTATACAACCAGGGTAAAAAAATATTACCTCATTGCTGAGAGCCTCATGCTCAGGAACTACATCTCTATGCTGGTTTTGAGAAACTGATGTACTGACAGAAACAGATATGGTTTTTGGTGAATGGAAGGCACTGATGAGATGACTGAGAGGAACTGTAACCTAGAAAAAGATAAAAGTTCACATTGAGTAATGTGTTTCTTTTTTAAAATAAAACCATCTCCTTTTCCTTGTCAGGATTTAGGCTATGCTAAAAGTTAAACATACAGTGCATAGCAAAACTATATTCTGAGTTGGGGGGTATACAGCTCAGTGTAAGAGCACTTGCCTAGCATGCGTGAGCCCCTGGGTTCCATCCCCAGCAACACACAAACACATGTGCCAGCAAACAAAAATATGTCAAAGACAGTATTATTCATTTATTGCTGGTGGGAAGATAACTGGATCTATTCATTCAGGATACTATTCTTGATATATGAATCAAAAGTGTTTTAAAAACATATATTTTTCTTATTCCAGCAATCTACCTTTTAGGAATTTATTCTAAGGAAAAAAATCCAACAAATGCTTGCACATGCAGAGATAAAAATTTTTATCAACACATTTAAAAATAGCGGCAAACTGGAAAAAAAGGGAGTAGTAAAATAAATGACACTATACCACAAAATAAAATATTTTACTGACATTCCAACCCGGGCCTCACACATGCCAGGCAAGTGCTCTACCACTGAGCCAAAGCTCCAGCCCCTCCAATGGCTTCTTTTCCAACTTACAGAGTTAAAAATAAAAGCCAAAATCCTAACAATTATGACCTATAAAACCTTCCATGGTTTGGCACTTTATTTATTACCTCCTCCCCTGATGCTCCCCGCTTCATTCCTTCTGCTCCAGCTCCACTGGCCTCCTTGCTGTTCCTGGAAGACACCTAGCAGGATCTTATCTCAAGGCCTTTGCACTGTTTTTTATTCCCTCTTGTCCAGTTAGTAATATAGCTTGCTTTCACATTCCTTTCAATTCTTTATTCAAAAGTCATCTTTTCAGGAGTCCTTTCTCTAGTCACCCTAATATTTCAATGACCTTTCCTCAAAAATATGTCTTACACCCATGTTCTCTATTCTATTTTTTCTTCCTGGTACTTTTCACTAACACTTTAAATAGTTACTTAATTATCTGTATAAAAATCTGTCTCTTCTTAGAGAATTCACCACACAATTTCCAACACCAGTTTGCTGCCCAACAATTCAACTTTGACACTATCTACCAGGAGACGTTAAAGAGACGCCACAAGATAAGGACCAGTCCCATGACACTGCCTCCAATTCAGATGCCAGTCACAGGGCGTGATCATTTGCTAGAAAGGCTAACAGAACTCAGAAAAAAAAAATTACTTTATGTTTACCAGTCTCTAAAATAAATGAATAGCCAGATGAGGTACACACAGCAAGGTCTAAAAGGGTCCCTACTATACGGACTCCTGTCCCCAGTCAGGTGAGACACCCCTCTACATGGATTGTATGCACACATTCACCAACCCAAAATAGGGTGACTTTCCTGGTTCAAGAGTTGCTAATGGAGCTCAGTTTCCAGCCTCACCCTTCTTCTCCAGAGATGAGGAAATTCAAGTACACTCTCAAACCACTTGGCCTTTCCATGACTAGTCCCATCCTCAGGCTATTTACAGATTAAAGTCATTTTATTAGCAAAAACGCAGATGTGATAAACAAGTTTCCCTGAATTTTAATAACTCATAAAATCCCAACAATTTTAGAAGCTATGTATCAGGAAGACGACAAAAACCACAAAAGTATTTTTCATTATACCATATTCTATAACCAAAGTAAATTTCACATGGCAAGATTCTTTTCCCTATTCCATTTTTCTATTTTATTCAATACTGTATACCTATGTAACATCAATGCACACAGCGTTAAATAAATGTTTGTTGGGTAAATGAATAAACAAAATGGGTTCTTAGTATATACCAGGTCTTCTAGTTATCTAGTTTAATCCTCCTAAGAGTCATAAAACTTCTTGTTAAGGTTTGAATATTTGTCCCCTCTAAAATTCACACTGAATTCACATTGTCATTTTAACTAGTAAGAGGTGGAATCTTCAAAAGGTGTTAGGTTTTCATAGTAGTGGGTTATCTCCTCTTTCTCTCTTTTACATGATGCCTTTCATCATGTGGTATCTTCTACCATGTTGCCAGATTCTGGCACCTTGAAAATGGATGTCCCAGTCTCTAGAAGTATGAACCAATAAATTTCTATTCTTTATATAAATTACCTAGTTCAAGGTATTCAGTTTTAGCAACAGATTAAGATACCTCCTATTTAATAGATGAAGACAACAAGGATTTAGATAGATCAGTGTCATATCCAAGGTCAAACAATTAGTATAAGAGTCTACCAAAGTATCTGATTCAAAATTCCAGTTAAAAGGCTTCTTATTTCAGAGCTATTGATACAGAAATAAATTTATGTTATGATACTGCATGAATAAAACAAACTGTAAAGCAATATTTTTGAAGTATGCATTCCCTTATTAATAAAGAGGGGGGGAGAAGGGGTGGAATTTATTCTAAAATGTGTATCTTGAAATTATGGATAATCTTTATTTTCTTTCAGCATTTTTGGAAGAATATTATTTTTTGAAGTCAGAAACAGTAAGTTTCTTTTTAACTATAGGAATCAAATACAAAAACATATATTATCTGCCTATTTCTTTGAAAAGGCTTACTTTAGGGATACAGTGTAGACCAGTGATAGAGCACTTGCCTAGCATGTGGGAGCCTTGGGTTCAATCCTCAGCATGGAAAAAAAACGAAAGATTGAGCTCAGCTATATCTTCCCTATTTCTAACATTTAAATTCAAGTGTATTCAACCAACTAAGCAACTAGGAATTCCAAATGTTTATAATCCTACATAGCATAAATACTTCAGGGTCCTATATTTGAGCCCAGTTAAGCCAACACCATACAAAATCCTTTCATCAGCTCTACCTACTTCACATAGCACCGATTCTCCATCCAGCCAATCATAAATTCCCTCAAAACCAGGAGTTCTTGATGTGAACTAAGAGTTTAGTTTCAAAAAGTTTAGCATTGTAGGCCTCGTCTGACCTGTTTTAAAAACAATTGTTAGGACTCCTCCCTAAATTATCATCTTGGCAAATAGGACCTTCCTGTATTCAGTTGATCAAACCAGAAACATCTCTCTCCACCACCTCTCATGAAATTCTACTCTTTGTTCAACATAAATTCATTCTCTACTTTTACAACCACTGCCACAACTTTAGTGGAGCAACACCCCTATCCCAAAGTGGTGCAATATAATTCCACTCCTGCCACTTCATATTCTCCATAAGCAAGACAGCAAAGTGATACATTAAAAAATGAAAATCTAGGCCAGGCACCATGATGCACACCTGTAATCCCAGCAGCTCAGAGGCTAAGACAGGAGGTTGGCAAGTTCAAATCTAGCCTCAGCAACTCAGGCCCTAAGCAACTCAGTGAGACCCTGTGTCTAAATAAAATACAAAACAGGGCTGGGGATGTGGCTTAGAGGTTGAGTGCCCCAGAGTTCAATTCCCGGTACCAAAAAAAAAAAAAAAAGTGTGTATACACACACACACACATATACATATACATATGTGTGTGTGTACATGATTGTTTTAAAACCTTCAATTGTTCCCTTCAACTGTTTTCCCTTAAAATGAAATCCAAACTCCCTAAACTGCCTTAAGGCTTCTCTCCAATCTAATCTCTGGCAATCCTTCCCTTAATCTTTAATGCTCTAGCCACCTAGTCTTATTTTTGTTCCTTCAACCTCGAAATATCTTGTCCACTATTCACCTGGCTAACCCCCTAATCATCTTTACTTCATATCACTAGGAAGATAAAATTCCACATTTGCTTTGTTCTTTTGCTGCCCAATAACTAACCAACCACTTCATTTTCTATTATTCAGCCAGTACTGTACTCACACAAAAAAGGGGGGAAGGAGTTAAACAAAGGAACACAACCATATACTTGAAACAAGAAAGTAAGGGTACCAAAAAAATTTAAATCTGAATGTTCTCAAAAAAAATATTTGTCTGCAAAGCTCTGAGCACTCTCAAAAAAGAAAAGAAAAAGAAAAAAAAAAAGAAAAGGAAAAAGTAAATCTATCAAAATGTGGGGCTGAGGCTGTAGTTCAGTGGCAGAGCACTTTCCTAGCATCTGTGAGGCACTGGGTTTGATCCTCAGCACCACATAAAAATAAACAAAGGCATTCTGTCCATCTATAACTACAAATAAATAAACAAATAAAAGAAATCTATCAAAATATTAGCATTAATGAAGTGTACTGAGAGTACAATTTTATTTAATGATTGCATACAATGGAAAAACTGTTGGTGCTATTATTGGTCTTTTTATATAACTCAAAACATACTACTATCCTTGGTCTTTTTATATAAACATACACATCTCTAAACGTAATTTGAATTTTTGACAACTTTGGAAAAAGTATCCCAGTTCACCTGTTGAATTGGCATTGTTCAGAAATTAACAGTCATGTTGGTCTAGAAATGTTAAGCTTATTTCTTTTCTCTGTAAAGGGGTAAGACACTGTTATTAAATGTATGGTCTCAACTAAGCGAGTGTGATTACAGAAACTAATAAAGTATTCTTTAATGAGAAAAAGTTGCCATCAAAAGAAAAAAAATTTTTTTTGAAGTGAATAAAGGGCAAACATTGTCACAACTGATTATCTTTCAAAGAGGATCAAAACCCTTTAGAATTTTTCTCCCCCCTCTGGCTTAACTTTTGTTTCACAAAAATATGAGGATGAGGCTGAAATCAAAACTTTAACGGCAAATTAACTACACCAAAATACATAAACTGGACATGATGAATCACCTCTGTAATCCCGGCAACTCGGGAGGGTGAAGCAGAGGAGGAACCAAATTCGAGGCCAGCCTCAACAAATTCGCGAAACCCTGAATCAAATAAAAAAGGCTTGGGAAGTAGCTCTTTGGTCAAATGTCTCTGAGTTCAAGCCCAGTACTCAAAGAAAAGAAAGAATACTTATTAGTTCTTTCTGACCAAAAAGAAAAAAAAATGATAGTTATTGAAATTGTTATAGAATGTTTGGGTTAAATTCACTTGCAAGTAGAAAAAAAGAGAGAGCTCGGAAAGGATGGAAAGAACATTACTTTTACATCCAGGAGGAGACATTTCCCCAGGCCCCAGCCCAGAATGTCCGGCCCTGACAATGCCTGACGGGTTCTCTACCAGAAAATTCCACGCAATCAATCCGATAAGCCCCGATCTCCATCACGCTTATACCGCGCCTCTCCCCCCCAAACCCAAATGCTTCGCTGTCAGCCCTTCAAGTCTCCGGTCCTACTCTCTTCGTTATCCCCTGATCCACTTTCAACCTCGGGACTCTGCGTGGGCTAATCGTTTTCCTCCCTTGGTTCGCTTCCCAGAAACCGATTCCACGAAGGCAACTGGAAAACATCCGCGGGCAGGGCCGCAGAAAAACACGCTGAAAGTAGGGCTCACCTGGGGCTGCACCGTGCTCGTCAGGGAAAACATCTCCGGGCCCTCAGCGACCTCCCCCGCCTGCCGAAACTGTCCTCCGTTCTTGGCGCGGCAGGGAGGCGCTGAGCCCCCCTTTTTCCCCCCTCTGTCTCTCCCTTCCTTTGCTCCTTAGGCTTCTCAGAAACGGAAAATGGCCTCCCCTTCCTTCAGCTGCTACAACAGCAATCTGCCCCGGAAGGCAAGGCGTTAACGCAACAGTACTTCCGGGGCAAATCGGTGCCCCGCCTTTTCAGAGACGTGAGGTGCTACCACGTCCGCGGGCACTGAGCTGCTGGATGTTGGCAAGGAACGGAATCCCTTAAGCTGTTTGTAGCGTGGGTTCACCCCACTTTTATAAGGGGGAACAACATGCACCCTGTTGAACCTTTCTCAGGCTTCCTGTAGCTTCCTTATCCAACGTATTGTTCTGAAGGTTGCTAAGAAGGTTTGCGAGGTTTTTTGGCTGCAGTAAATCTAAACTTCTTCCTGTTGGTCTTAGCCTCTTTCCGTAAGGAAGATTACATTTTGTTAATAAGTCAGGTAACAGTGTCAGCTACCCGCTTCCTGCACATCCGGTTTCACACGTTCGGTGGCTTCCCTGGCTTCCGAACGTCATCTCGGGCCACTGCTTTCTTAAACAGACCAAACAGGTCGGGAAGGGAGGGGTAAATTGCAGGTCTGGACTAGACCTGGGCAGGTTCGTAGCAGACTCGTTGGGAGGCGGGGAGACATCTTTTCAAATCCCGCAATTCAGATTCAAGTCCCAGTTGTCCCTCTTCCTGTTGGCCAGAACTATTTGAACCTCCTCCCTCCTAACAAGATGTGTCAGCGGGCCGTGAGTCACCGCCTTCGAAATTTCTGTGCGGAACTCAAGTGTTCCCAGTGCCCAGACCTCACGCCTATTGGGAAACTGTACTTAGTTAAGGGAGGTGACAGAGCGGGGCTGCTTTGGACTCGGCGCGGTGGCGCGGTGACGTCACGGCCAGCGTGCGGTGTGGGCGGAGCCTCACTTTGAACCCAGTTGGCGGGAGTTGCGGCTGGGAAAGGCCGTGGCGCCTGGCCGGCTGTTCTCCTCTATTTGAGCTGTCCAGCGATGGAGTCCACTGCCCGGAGCGAAGAGAACGAAGGAGGCGCGGTGACAGGAGAATGCGTGAATAAGATCCCGGTGCCAAGACCGCCCTCCATTGAGGATTTCACCATAGTGAAGCCCATTAGCCGCGGCGCCTTCGGGAAAGTGTACCTGGGACAGAGAGACGGCAAGTTGTATGCAGTGAAGGTAAGGAAGTCGAGGAGTAAAGAAAGGGAAGGCGTGCAGCCGAGCGGCCCTCTGTTCTGCCTTCTGACTTGGGCAGGCTCCGGGGCTGCTGCAGTAATTAGTCTGGACCGGCTTGCTGAAGCCTGCAGAACCTTGCGAACTGACTTCTGTTTGGATCTGGTCAGGCGGGTGGCCTTTGCCCTACCTTCCCCGCCCTTGTCTCCACATCTTAGTAGATATTGCCCAGTGCAAAACTTGACTCCCTTTGCCCTAGACAGTGTCAACAAATAAGAACACTGAGGCCAGAGGAAAAGGGACTTGATTGAGGTGGTCAGTGGACCTTTAGTACAAGACGGACTTAAAGCTACAGCCATGATTCATGCCTAATCCGAATTTGACTCATGTTTCTAAATCCAAAAAGTTTTAAGTAGCTGCTGATGTTTGCTTTGACATACAGAAACGCTGAAATTTTTCTGTCCCAGTTTAATTAAATTGTAGCCACTGATTTAGAATTTGATCCTAACCAGAAAGAAGCTGCATTGTTTTCAAATCTGTTACGAAATTGTTAAAATTAGTATTATCTATTCATTTTATGTATCTTCTGGATCCTTTTTACTAATGTGGCCTTTACCAGGATGAAGGTTGGAATTTTTATTGTTTGTAATAGTTGCTTTCATTTTATATTTTTTGATATAGATTTTTGACCCGTTTATACAACCAAAAGGTCTCATTAAACAAATCTTATTTTTTTTTTGTTCATACTTTCCATTGGGATGTCTAGGATATATTTCCATCTAAAGAGCAAGCTGAAACGTGTGCTAAGTCGATTCTTTTATTCTTAAAACAGTATATATCATTCTTAAAACCCTCAACATGTATTTGAAGTTATTCTGTCCACTCTTGGTTCTCATCCACTCCCAAGGATTCAGTTTATTCACATTTCAGCACTGAGTGAAGGAGGTAAAGGAACGGAAAATCCAACAGACTGGATGAAATTTGAATTTCCTGATAGATAATGCCAAGTGAATATCTATCACTCATCTACAAATTATACTTGCCAAATCTTAAACAATCCCCTCCACCTACTGTCTAAACTCTGAACTTCCTGTATTCCCTTCTTCATTTAATAACACTTCCATTTCCCCTTTCCTTTGGACTAGAAACCTGAGTCAATTTAACTTTCTTCCACTTCATTTGTGTATCATAACTCCTAATTAGTACTCACAATTCTGCCTTTCATTCTTTTTACTAACCCCTCCTTCCATTCCCAAGTTCTAGCAACACCAATTGGACTATCCCCCCTAACCTGTGTATTTTCTTGCCTTGGAGCTTATGTTTATGTTTGTTCCTCTTTAAGTGCTTTTCTTCCACCCTTCTGACTCTTCACCTATCTTATTCTTGTGTTAAGGTTCATTTTTGCTCTCCTTCAAATCTTTGATCTTTCAGACTCATCATGTTGAAATTTATTGTTACTTGCTTTATATGTTCCCAAGATTTTTGCTTTTCCTTCTACAGTACATAGTAATCAATCATTATCAATTGTTCAAATGGAAGCAGCAATTAATTTGTTAAATAAATATTTGGGGATATGGGATACAGTAATGAACAAAGCAAACATGTCCTCACAGAGTTCCCAACCCAGTAGAATGATAGGTGAAATCATGTTATAAACTTCCTTTATCAATTTCCTTTAGTTTTCTTAAGGAAAGGCAGTAAGGCTAGAATTTATCATGTATTAATGGATGTATTAAATACGAGGTAAATGCATTTTTCCTGGTAATAGTATTGAGAATTGATCCCAGTGTGTCTTACTGTTCAGTTTAGAGCTCCAACTTTAATGTAGATCACACTTTTGTTTCTGTGACAATTACCCTGAAACTCAAAAATATAATTAGTTGTTTTCTGTAAGACGGCATTTGATACTTTCAGTCTCAAATTGCTCAAGTTTGCTCAAGTGAGGCAAACAAACAAACTTCCAACATTTTGATTCAGTTCCTATCTGCCAGAGAATCAGAAGTTTAAAATAAATAAACAAATAAAGACACACACACACACACACACAGAGATGTGTATATATGTATAGTGCTATTATACTGTATCCAAGTTCCTGGTTATCTGGGGAATAATTAGGAACATTACTATCTTTTGACTTTTTTATAATAACAGAACAGAATCTTTTCTGTAAACATGCAGATCAGTCAGGGAACATTTATTTAATTCTTTTTCCTTCTCAAAATGGATGTGATAATTTTGCCATTTAATACCAAGATGAGCAGTTCTATGTTGAAGATAATGGTTTGATGCTGTTTGTTTGACCATCTTACTACTTTTCTGGCACCAATTCCTGGTGGCAGTGTGAGGTCTGAATGATATCTGTTTTTTTGTCTCATTTTTATGATGGCAATGTTGGAACTTGAGGACACTTTGTAATAAAAAATAAAATGTTTTTATTGTCATGTGGTCTATTATAGGTTGTCAAAAAAGCAGATATGATCAATAAAAATATGACTCATCAGGTACAAGCTGAGAGAGATGCACTGGCACTAAGCAAAAGTCCTTTCATTGTCCACTTGTATTATTCACTGCAGTCAGCAAGCAATGTCTATTTGGTGAGTAAATAGCTTTACATTTTTTCTTCATGGACTCAGCCATCCATATATGAATTCTGGCACTCAAGAGCTTTATGATTTTGGCCAGGTTACCAGTTGTATTAGAGTTCTCCAGAGAAAAACACCTAATAGGGTGTGTGTGTGTGTGTGTGCGTGCACGCACGTGTTTGTGTGTACATACATAACAGACACAAAGATTTATTTTAAGCAGTTGGCTCAGAAGACTATGGGGACTTACGAATCCAAAATCTGCAAGGTAGGTTGTTAACCTAAAGACCCAAGGAAGGTTAGAAGTTGTAGCTCTGAAGGCAGAATTCCCTTTCCTCTGGAGATATCATTTTTTTTTTTTTCTCTTAAAGACCTTCAGCTAATAGAGAGCTACTCACATCATGGAGGTAATCTCCTTTATCAGAGTCTACTGATTTAGATGTTAATCCTATCCAAAGAATACTTTAGGTGGGTTTTCAAAATGATGTCTAATTTCAGAACTCTTTTGGTACCTGAGAATTTAATCCATCTCTAATCTTTTAGCAAATCTTCAAGTATATTTAGACTGCTGTCAAATGTGGTATAAAGATTTACTAGGATGGGCAGAAAGTTTGGAAAGTTTTTTTAAAGCTCTTCTGGAGCTGTGGGGAGATCTTTTTTTTTTGCATAAGGACTAATTCAGGAAAAATAACATTTTTTGACAAACCACAACTTTAGTGAATGGTAAAATGTGATCATAGTGTAAATACTATAATTACGCTTTTTCTACTTAATGGTAACCTCATCATTTTCAATGATAACATAGAATTCCATTGATAAAATTATAAATTTCATAATTCCTTTAATAAATATACTATTGATGAATTTGTTTTAGTATTTTCCAACTATTTTATTATTCAAAACTGGAATGAATTGTAAATTACAGTACTTGGTTATAAAGAACTCCTTTGTGTGGGAGATGAGGCCTGGTGATTCAAAGGGAAAGAGTTTGAGTGAGGACACAAATTTGTGTTGGAATTCACCTTCAAAGCCAGGTTAAAGAGAGACCCTTCAGGAAATAAGATTCAAAGAGATCTTTTTAGAGTGGAGATGGAGATCTTTTTAGAATGATTGATTCATTGTCAAGAGTCAAAAAGAAAAAATATATACTATGTGTACTAAGAATAATTTTTGTATTTTTAAAAGGTTGGAAAGAAAATAGCATTTTGCAATATATAAAAATTATATGAAGGGCTGGGGCTGTAGCTCAGTGGTAAAGCACTTGAAGCACACATGAGGCACTGGGTTCGATCCTCAGTAACACAAAAATAAATAAATAAAATAAAGGTATTGTGTCCATCTTAAAAAAAATTATATGAACTTGCCAGGCACAATGACACACGCTTATAATCCCAGGTGGATCTCGAGTTGAAAACAAGCCTCAGCAAAAGCCAAGCACTGAACAACTCAGTGAGACCCTGTCTCTAAATAAAATACAAAATAGGGCTGGGATGTGGCTCAGTGGTCGAGTGCCCCTGAGTTCAATCCCTGCTACCCCCCAAAAAATTATATGAAATTTGAAATTCAGAGAGTAAATAAAGTTTTATTAAAACCTAGCCACATTCTTTTGTTTACATGACATCTATGCCTTCTCTTGCACTACAACAGCAGACTGAAATAGTTGCAATAAAGTCCTGTAAAATCTAAAATATTTACTATTTGGAACTTTACAGACTATAAAGGGAACATTCATTTATGCCGTATCCAAAGAAGGTAAGGGGTTATTTAATCCTTTAGTTCTTCCTGAGACCCTCTAATACCTTTACAAATACTGTTTCATATGCAGTATGTATGACCCCCTTCCCCAAAGCCATGACTACGGCTATAACATCAATTCTAATTTAGCTCTACGTGAAACCAGGAGTTTCCTGAAACCAAATCCAACAGTGAGTGAAAGAGCAGGTCCAAGAATCGCTCAACTTGGTAGATTTTTTTCCAAAGGTTATGTCCTAGAAATAGTAGAAGTAAACGACTATAATATTTTTCTTTCCTTTTTTGAAGGGAGGGGTGGGTGGGGAGTAATTGCTAAAGATGGAACCCAGGGCTTGTACATTCTAGATAATACTCTACCACTAGCTACATCCCCACCACTATTTTTATTTATATTTGAAATTTAATCCTATTTATCTGTAAACCCAATCTTGTCTACCTAACTTCACCATGGGTTTAGATCCTTGATACTCCAAATATAGTCCACAGACAAGCAGCATCAGCATCATCTGGAATCTTATTAGAAATGCAGAGGGCTGGGAATGTAGCTTAGTGGTAAAACACTTGCCTATAGCATGCATTTTTGAGACCCTGCATTCCATCCCAAGTACTACAAAAAAAAAAAAACAAAAACAGGAAGAGAATACAAACCTCTCTCAAATTTGCATTATATGTCTCATCTGGTGGAAATAACTGAGAAAGATTCAGCATACTTTGTAATATTTTTGTCAAAAATACATAACCTGGCTGGGCATGGTGGTATATGCCTGTAATCCCAGTGGCTACAGAGGCTGAGGTAGTTGAATCTTAAGTTCAAAGCCATCCTCAGCAACTTAGTGAGGACCTAAGCAACTTAGCAAGACCCTGCTGAAAAGAATAAAAAGAGCTGGGAATGTGTCTAATTGGTAATGCATCTTTGGGTAAAATTCCTGGTACCAAAAAAAAAAAAAAAAAAATGTATAACCTGAATCAAATCATGAAGAAATAATCAGATAACCCCAAATTCAAGGAGATCTGTATTCTTAAAAAAAAATGTATCATACAAATATTCTTTAAAAATGTTTTTATCCAACAAAATGAAGGCTGAAAAACTGCCAGATTGAATATAAAAACTAAAGCCCTGCATGGTCCTGGCTTGAAAATGGAAGTGAGGAAAGATGCTAATAAAAGACAATATTATAATGGTCAGAGAAATTTCAGTGTGGATTATATGTTAGATAATAGGATTATATTGGTATGAAATTCATTGAATGTATTATACTGTAAACTGGGCATGGTGGCACATGCCTGTAATCCCAGTGGCTCAGGAGGCTGAGGTAGGAGGACCATGAGTTCAAAGCCAGCCTCAGCAAAAAGCAAGGCGCTAAGCAGCTCAGTGAGACCCTATCTCTAAATAAAATACAAAAAAGGGCTGGGCATGTGGCTCAGTGGTTGAGTGCCCCTGAGTTCAATCCCCAGTACCAAAAAAAAAAAAAAAAAAAAAAAGTATTGTACTCTAGTTACATCATGATATCTTACTTAGAGATACATGATAAGAAATTTAATGGTAACAGGTCATGAGCTTTTCAACTTTATTCTTGAATTTTTCAGGAAAAATTTTTAAATTACACATTGGCTGGATGTAGTAGTACATGTGTTTAGTTCCAGCTACTTGGCAGTTTGAGGCAAAAAGATCTCTCTCTTTTTGGTGCTGGGGATTGAATCCAGGGGCACTGAGCTGCATATTCTGTTCTTTTTTATAGATTTTATTTTGATACATAGCCTTGCTAAGTTGCTTAAGGCCTCACTAAATTGATGAGGCTGGCCTCAAACTTGTGATCTTCCTGCCTCAGCCTCCTGAGTTGTTAGATTACAGGCATGTGCCACCACACCCACCTCAGAAGGATCTCTTGAACCTGGAGTTGGAAGACAAACCTGGACAACATAGCAGGATCCTGTCACTAAAAAAAAAAAAAAAATATATATATATATATATATATATATATATATATATATATATATAGGCTGGGGTTGTGGCTCAGCGGTAGAGCACTAGCCTAGCAAGTGTGAGGCCCTAGGTTTGATCTTCAGCACCACATAAAAATAAACAAGTGAGATGGAGATATTGTGTCCAACTATAACTAAAAAAAAAAATGAATAAATATTTTTTAAAAATATATATATATAATACATATTTGGTAATGTTGTCATTGATTTTTTTTAATTAAATGGTTTAGTCTAAACATTTACATGCATGTATAAAAACGCTTATGTTGATTATATTAACTGTTTTTAGTCTATAAAATATTAATATATAATATACTGAAATTTTATTTTATATACATTATGAAGAATATTAGAATATTTTCCATATAAAACTAGATAAATAATATATGAAAATATTCTAATAGTCTTCGAATTTTTCTGTAAGTCTGGATTTTGTTCAAATTAACCAGTTTAGATTTTAATTAAAAATTATATAGTGGGCTGGGGATGTGGCTCAAGCGGTAGCGCGCTCACCTAGCATACGTGCGGCCCCGGTTCGATCCTCAGCACCACATACAAACAAAGATGTTGTGTCCGCCGAAAACAAACTAAAAAATAAATATTAAAAAGTTCTCTCTCTCTCTTTAAAAAAAAAATTATATAGTAACATGTGCAAGCCTGGTGTTAATATATAATGAGTCATAATAGGAAAATGTGTTTTAAGGGCTGGCGTTGTAGCTTAATAGTAGAGCATTTGCCTTTTTGTAGAATGCCCTGACTTCAATCCCCAGCACTGCAAAAAATTTAAAAGGAAAACAAAAAAAGAAAATGTTTTGTTAATAGAATCATGCTTAAAATATATGACTGTAATGCCCAAATACTTTATTTTTAAATTATATTGTTTTTATTCCACAACATTAAATTCCTTTTGATAGGTAATGGAGTATCTTATTGGTGGAGATGTAAAGTCTCTCCTACATATATATGGTTATTTTGATGAAGAGATGGCTGTGAAATATATTTCTGAAGTAGCATTGGCACTAGACTACCTTCATAGACATGGAATCATCCACAGGTAAAGATCACCTTTTCTCTAAACTATTATTAAAAATACAGGTAATCAAATTATGTACCAGAGGTTACAATCTCGAGACTGAGGCAGAAGATTACAAGTTTGAGGCTTGCCTGGGCAACATAATGAAATCTATATTTCAAAAGAAATAAAAAAAGTTTGACTCTCAAATATTTGTAGTAACCACCTGCCCATATTTCCAGGTTATATAAAGTTTAGTAGCATCTCATACGAGTTTACAAATTCCATTAACTCTTGTTTTACCTTCCTATGTTTTTATAGTTTTCAACATGAACATAGATAGCATTTTAATATGAGGAATATTGAATCCTTTTCTGTTCCTACCATAACATGCTATATTGTGATCCTTGCTGTTTTATACTGTTTTCCTCTGTACAAAGAATGATTATGTGACTCTGCTCTGTTAAAGCATAATTTTACCTCATTTAAAGAGAGAGATGTACTTTGAATGACTTGAGGTTGATTTTATTTAATGAGATTATTTGTATTAATTGATAATGACAAAGATAATCTAGTTACAATCACTTAACATTTTTTGTAGATTCAAATATACAAAAAAGGTGTTTTTGCTTTTCAGAGTTGTTTTCTGTACTTTTCAAAACTACCAATGAGTGCCTTTATTGTAAAGGAAATAAATAACACTTGCCTCTTCTTAACAAATACTCTCTTTTTCTCTCTCTCTCTCTCTTTTTACCCTGGACATTCTAACATCAAAACTCTTTCTTTTAAAGTTATCCACTGTGCCTTTTGTATGTGCAGGGATTTGAAACCAGATAATATGCTTATTTCTAATGAGGGTCATATTAAACTGACAGATTTTGGCCTCTCCAAAGTGACTCTGAATAGAGGTAAGAAAAATAACAGGTAAATGTGTCTTTTTAAAAGTCCAATAAAATTTAGAGACATTAACTTACACTGTTTTCTTTGTTCATTTACATCAAATAAAATTGATGGTTATTTTTTCTAAAATAGGCTAGAAAAATGTAATAGTGTTTTGTTTTTTTTTTCCCATAGCAAATGAAAACCTTGGTGGGCAGCTCAGTGGTAGAGTACATGCTAACATGTGTGAAACCCTGGATTCAATTCCAAACACCAAAGAAAAAAAAAATGAAAAATGGGCATGATTCTTCTTCTTTTTTTTTTTTTTTTTCTTTTAGTTATAGATGGACACAATACCTTTAGTTTATTTTTTTATTTTTATGTGGTGTTGAGGGTCAAAGCCAGGGTCTCACACATCCTAGGCAAGTGCTCTACCACTGAACTACAACCCCAGCCCATGTGATTATTAGGTCCTTGAAAAGCCTTTGATGTTCAAAAGGAACTCAGAATTTCTGCTCTTCTGAATTTTCTCCCTGCTGAAACTGGTCCTTACACTTAAGCATCAATAAAATGACTAAACTATTAAAATATAATGACGTATTAATAATAGCTGAAAACTAATTCAAATATTTATGGCCATCACTAAGTGATAAACACAGGAGCAAAGAAAATGAACACATAATTCACACATATTTATGTATATGAAAATATGTTCATTTCAAGTAGTGATTTAATAAATGTTAATTATAAAATTAACCATCAGGGATGGCGTTGTGGCTCAGCAGTAGAGTACTTGCCTAGCATATTTGTTAACATGAGCACGTGCAAGGCCCTGCGTTCTATCCGTGGCACCACATAAAAATAAATAAATAAAATAAAGGTATTGTGTCCAACTACAACTAAAAAAAATGAATGTTTAAAAAAAAAAGGTTTAACCATCTGCTTTGGGGTTGTACCTCATTGGTGGAGCTCTTGCCTAGCATGAGAGAGGCACTGGGTTCGATCCTCAGCACCACATAAAAATAAAATAAATAAAAATAAAGGTATTGTGTCATCTACAACTAAAAATGTTTTTAAAAAATGAACCATCTTACACTATTAAGTATATATCAAAAAGGAATACTGATGATCTAGTTAATGAGACTACAAAAACAGTTTTTTGATGGGCATTATAAATTAGCATAGTGCTTTCTAAAGAAATGCTGTAAATATTTTTTTAAAAATGGTTTTAATTCTTTTTGATCTTATGTTTTAGAATTTATAAGGAAATTATTCAAGAGAACAAAATATATGCAAATAAAATTATTTGTAGCAGCATTGTTTCCAATGGATATAAATAAGAAGTCACTTAATTTCATCACAGAAACATGGATAGATGATAGATTGTCATCTTGGAAACATTGTATTCACTATTAAGAAGCATAAAGTGGGCTGAGGGTATATAGCTCAGTAGTAGAGCATTTTCCTATCATGTATGAGGCTCTGGGTTCAGTCCCCAACAACACACATGCACTGCAGAAGGTTAGAAAGATGGAAAGGCATTTTTTTAAATAAATTAACAGTAACCTAAAATTGAGCTTATGAATTATAAACCCTGGAATTATAACTATTTGAGAATATATGTAGTGCTATAATTCTTTTTATAATTTTCAAACAGTTGTGAATACCTTTCAGTTTTTCCTAAGTTTGGTAAAAACTGACTTCAGCTTATATGAGGCTATTTGTATTCTTTCTTAATTCTGCTTCATGTGATTATTCATACATTTTGCTGCAGAAATGATATTTCATTACAGTTGCTTATATGAGATGTCAATAAGGATATTCCATACTATAAAGTACATTCATCCCATTAGTTTTCTTAAATCTAAACATTTTGAATTGTGAAACAAATCTAACTCCAAGGAATTCAGATAATCATTGGAAAATATGAATGAGGAAAAATTTGTAGTAGGATGATATTATCAGAAATTTAAATTATTTTTATATCATATGACTCTGATTTTTTTAATAAAATATCCTTTAAGATTAATTACTATTACCTATTGGATTTTTTTTTCCCCTTTTTGGTCCTGGGATTAAACTCAGGGTCACTTGACCACTGAGCCACATCCCACATCCCCAGCCCTATTTTGTATTTTATTTAGAGACAGGGACTCACTGAGTTGCTTAGCACCTCACCTTGCTGAGGCTGGGTTTGAACTCAAGATCATCCTGTTGCTGGGATTATAGACATATGCCACCATACCTGACACCTATTGGCTTTTATTACTTCATCAGTGTGAGGTGTAAATTAAATTTTAAGTTCAGAATTTAAGTCTACTTTTTTTAAGTCTTATGCCATATACAGAACGTTAGACTTCTCATACCATTTTTGATATCTAAGAAAATAATATGGTGTTATGTGTCAATGTTCAATTATTTTGAAATAGTATGTATTGAAACACGTTAATAATAGAGATGAATTTCTATCTTGACCTAAGCTTAAGACATATTTGTTAACATGAGAGGCCCATATTTGTATTAATTCCTTACTACCTCCTTTTCCAATATTTGATTTACCAAAAGATCATTTTCTTGCTAGTTGGGTAGCACTCATTTTCAGTCACTGAGTATTCCCTAAAAAGTTAATAGGATTCTGAGTCATTTCTCTATGTTATATTCATTCCTGAGTAAGACAGTATTCTATCAACTTTTTAATGATTTCAGTTAATTAACTAGTATTTCTTATTATCAACTTAGTCGATGACAATGAAGATTTTAAAGAAATTTCATATACTTTCCTTTGCATACATAGATATCAATATGATGGATATCCTTACAACACCTTCAATGGCTAAACCTAAAGAAGATTATTCAAGAACCCCAGGACAAGTATTATCTCTCATCAGTTCTTTGAGATTTGTAAGTACTTGATAAGAAAAAACTCAACATAATATATACACTTCTGTGAAGATGACTCTTTTAGTGTTTCTTTAATTTTCTCTTTTTAATAGTTCACACCAGTTGCAGAAAAAAATCAGGACTCTATAGATACCATTTCAACTCATCTATCTGAAACATCACAATTTTCTCAAGGATTAATTTGTCCTATGTCTATAGATCAAAAGGAGGCTAATCCTTATTCTAGCAAACTACTAAAATCATGTGAGTATAAAAGAAAAGATACTTTACTCCATTCAGTGTCTCTTAAAACACAAAAATATTTTCCAATGTTTCAATTTCTAATATCAATTTAATAATTTAAAATGTAAATATTTGGATTGTCCTGTATTTCATAAATGTCTTTTCTGATAGGGATTGCAATGATTTTTAAGTTGACAATAAAATATCTAGCTAATGAGATATCCTTCAATGACCTATGGTAGTCGTCAATTTCACTAAACTGGGTCTGTGGAAATCTTTTATAAAGAAGATATAGAGGGCTGGGGCTGTAGCTCAGTGGCAGAGCGTTTACCTAGCATGCATGAGGCACTGGGTTCGATCCTCAGCACCACATAAAAATAAACAAAATAAGGGCATTCTGTCCATCTACAACTACCAAAAAAATTTAAAAAAAAAACGAAGATATAGTACCTGCCATGTTGATTATCTCTATAAGCTAATTCCAAAAGATTTTGAAGTAGCTTAAATTTAAAATTTTGAGGATTTTTTTTGCATGACATAAAAGACAAATGTCAAATAATAGAGGAGAATGGGACAGATGTTTGTATAGCACTTGACTTCATCCCTTATTACTTATTGATAGTGGATAATTTACTTCTCTGAACTCATGTTATTTAGGTTATAAATTTGTTGAAGTTATTAGTTATTTTCATAGGTTTTAGCTCATTTTTATTTTGCCCTTTGACTAAACTGTACATATTTAGTATATGTATAGTAATGTCTCCTTTTTTCAAATGAGAAAACTAATATTTGAAAATATTTAGGCTGGGCGTGATGGCACACACAGTAATCCCAGCAACTTGGGAAGCTAAGGCAGGAGAATTGCAAATTTGTGACCATCCACAGCAATTTAATAAGATCTTCTCTCAAAATAAAAAATAAAAAGGACTCAGTGATAGAAAACCCCTGGGTTCAATCTCCAGTACCAAAGAAAGAAAGAAAGAAAAAGATTTAGTTACACAGTAGTAGTAAGTGGAAACTAAATCTGATTACAAATACATTTCTGTCCACTAAATTTGTCCTCCAAATGTAATGAGTCTTATTTCTTCTGCCAAAATTACATGGCTAAATTTAAAAAAAAAAAAATGTATATCTTGACAAACAGAAGACTGTTAAAATATGAAATATACAGATGTAATATCCTTATTCTGCATTTTTCCTAGTCATTCTTTAATCTGTCAAAACTAGGTAGGCACTGTGCTGGTCATTTGAGTGGGTATAAGAATGAGTAAGAGAGGTCCTGGCCTCAGATAATTTGTAGTTTTGTGGTGAGTACAGGTATAAAGGAATAACATGAACAATCCTATAAAATAAATCAGACAAGAAGGGGAAGTAACAAGTGCTAAGTAGAATGAATCTGGAATGGTTCTAAGTGAAGACATAGTAATGGCCAACTTGGATCCAGAAAGAGAAGCAATAACTTCACTCACTACAAGTTTGGTGAAAGGGGGCATTTCAGATAGACGGTACATATGCAAAAGGCATATGCATGTGGAAGTATATTCATCTTCAGACAATAGGGATTAAATATGATATGTGACAAAGAGAACTATGTACAATGGAAAAGAAGCTTGGCAGGTAGATGGGAAAGGATCAAGTGTCATTACAGGAATACTAGGATTTTACCTGTAAAAAACTGGGAGCTATCACAAGTTCCAAAGTAGGCAATGTTCTCATCATAACATTGATGGAGAAATAATGCAGTAGCAATATACAGTATGCACATGGCATTAATTAAATATAATTTCTTATATTATTGGGGGAAGGGTGTTGAGCACTTCAGTCATATATCAGGTTCAGTGTTCAGTGAAATTCAGGAATTCCATTGAGAGGATTTATGTATTGGAAAACAAAGTTGGGGGCTGGGGTTGTGGCCAGTGGTAGAGCACTTGGCTAGTATGTGTGAGGCACTGGGTTCAATTCTCAGCACCACATATAAATAAATGAATGAAATAAAGGTTCATCAACATCTAAAAAAATATTTTTAAAAAATTTGGATTAAATAGACTTTGAAATTCTTCTTCCAGTTTTAAAGTTCTAAGGCTTATTAGATCAAAAAGCTATAAACCTAAGAATTTCCTTGAGATTAAAGTAACGTTCACCTTTTTTTGGGGAAAGAAAACAAGACATATCCATCTTTTTATATATGTATGAAATCCTTTCATCCATATATTCTAATCTTCAGTTAAAACATGATTGTCTTACATCTATTAGTTGAGGAACAAGCATTTTATAGAATTATTTAAATATATTAAAGGAATAGGTGCTATATAGATGATGCTACTTTACTGTGTTGGCTCACTGTTAGCTGCTTTACCATTACTTATTTGCTTTACCAAGTCTTTTTTTTTTTTTCTTGTGGTGCTGGGAATTGAACCCAGGGCCTTGTACATGTAAGGCAAGCTCTTTACCAACTGAGCTATATCCCAGCCCACTTTACCAAGTCATATTAAGAAAACCCCTTATATGGGGGTGGGGATGTAGCTCAGTGGTAAAGTGTTTTTAAAGCATGCTTAAGGCCCTGTGTTTGATCTCCAATGCTGCAAAGAAAAAGAAAAAAAAATCCCTTAGGATGCCTATAATTCATACTCATAAGCACATAAATCTTAACATTACAATAAAGCTATAGTTTTAATTAAGTACACATTAAACTGAGTCACATTCTAACCTTATCATAGCACAGCTGATATAGTATATCAATAATGCTCCTTGGGGCTGGAATTGTGGCTTAATGGTAAAGTGCTTGCCTCCCACACGTGAAGCCCTGGGTTTATTCCTCAGCACCACATTAAATAAATAAATAAACAAACAAACAAATAAATAATAAAGATATTGTGTCCATCTACAACTGAAAAAATACTAAAAAAAATATATAGGCTCCTTTATCCAGAATTATTAGTAACTCAAAATGGATTCCCTTTCTAATTGTAAGAATCCCTTATCTTGATTCTAACTTTACAAATGTTAAGGGGATTTTGTTTTGTATTCTCTTTGTGAGCAGTACTTTGTAACAATTTATGAATCTATAATGAGAATCATGCCCCAACCACCTATAGGCATCCTTGTAGACTTGATAGTATTTACAAAGAAACAGTCCTGATATGCAGTGTCTAATACAGTTGTCTGTAAAGATTCAGGTTCAGTGAGGAATTAAGAAAGCTTTGACATAAGTTTCAATATTTACTTTTTCCTACAGGTCTTGAAACATTTGCCTCCAACCCAGGAGTTCCTGTGAAATGTCTAACTTCAAATCTGCTCCAGTCTAGGAAAAGACTGGCTACATCTAGTGCCAGTAGTCAATCCCACACCTTTGTATCCAGTGTGGAATCAGAGTGTCACAGCAGTCCCAAATGGGAAAAGGATTCCCAGGTTAGGAAAACATTTATTTTACTCAAAACCAAATGTGTATATCAAATGAATGAGAAAGACACCGTAGCTTTTCATATAAACCCTATAAGGAAATGAAATTGTTTCATGAATGGCACTCAAGGTATTATCAAAAATTCTTCATTTGTTACCAATTCTTTTGAAATATTTCATTTCTCATTCTGTTGGGAAACTGCTCTTGCTTAAAATATAGTAATTAAATAATTATAGTAGACTGATAGTAAATGCTTCTAGGAATCTAGATGGACTTTTCTTTTTAATTCCCAACCATGATACACACACCAGCATATTGAGTTTTTTGTTGTGTGTGTTTGCTTCTAATCTTTAGAACTCCATGTACCTCCCTCTATACTTTTTCCCACCAATTTCTCACTTAAAGGAATGGTAACTCTTTAGAAATAGCTTATATACCACAAAGGTAATATGGGTATGCCCTTAAAAGTATCTATTCTGAGGAGACTGCTCGCCAAATGAGTGGATTTTGTTAAAATTAATTTACTTAATCTATGTATTGTTTTTGCCTTTTAAAAAAGTTATTAAGCCAGGCATGGTGGCATATGACTGTAACCCCAGTGGCTTGGGAGGCTGAGACAAGGAGGATTTTGAGTTCAAAGTTCAGCAATTTAGCAAGGCCCTAAGCAACTCAGTGAGACCCTGTCTCTAAATAAAATACAAAATAGGGCTGGGGATGTGGCTATGTGGTCAAGTGTCTCTGAGTTCAATCTCCAGTACCCCTCCCCACCAAAAGAAGGTTATTAAAGCTAGAAACAGTAATAAATATGGAAACAGCATTGTCTCCTTGTCATTCTCTGATTGGAGATGTCCCTGTCTCTCTCTAGAGAGTGCTCTCTGCTTGAGCCTCACTTTGCTCTTATTTTATTAAGTTTTTAAAGCTATAGGTACTAAAAGAGATAGGAACTAAAATGTAAAAGTATAATAATATCTTCATAGAATGCTGATAAATAATGTTAGATTAGAATAAACCTTCCATTTGATAAAATAAATAATTTGGATTTATATGTATTTGCTTTTTATTCTCAGTAAATTTTTTCTCCTCTCTTTATAGGCTGTGCTATAAATAATATATGCTATAGGATACACATATACAGCTTTCCTTTCTTTCCTCCCACTTCTGCATTCCTGAGGAACACAAAGGTTAGATTATAGTAGTGCTTCTCAAGTTGTGATCAGAGGAGTGATAATGGACTGTAAGGAACTCTGATAACCTTGTACTGATCCCTAAATACATCTTTTTCTGTGCTGTGAGATCAGTGAATTATAATTCAGGAATTTCCTTTTTGGTTGGAACTAAATGATCCTCCTTATTAAGTAAGATAATAATAGTTATTAAAGTTTGATATTTGTACTTCAAAAATAGGCAATATAAGAGTTTACTAAAAAATTATTCTAATGGTGGGTTGGGGTTGTGGCTCAGTAGTAGAGCACTTGACTGGCACATGTGAGGCACTGGGTTCAATCCTCAGCACCACATATAAATAAATAAATTAAATAAAGGTATTGTGTCCATCTACAACTAAAATAAATAAATAAATAATAAATAAAAAGCATCACTCTAATGGAGTAATCTTATAAAAAAATCCTTGTCACCATGAATTATTTTGCCATATTACATACAAAGCTCTTGAGTATACATGAGCACTTGCAGATAGTTGGAATTCAGTTTTGAGAAAAGCATTTTGTTATCAATTATCATCAATTCCTCATATTGACAGTAGATTTTAATTCCTGCTATTTTTGGCATTATTACTCATGTGAAGTGGTACATGTTTATAGTAACAATGTTTTTGCTATTTAATTTTTTATTGTTTAATTTTCAAGCCCTAGGCATTTTGTACTTTGAAACAGAATCATTCATATACCCCTACTACAAAACATATATACATAATGTCGAAATTTGCCTAAGTATGTTACCCATAATAATATGTAGTATACTATCAACCTATATAATAAAGGATAATTGACTTAGATTTCAGATTATGTTTCATTCAAAATAATGTGCATAAACTTATGCTCTATGTGCTTATATTTCTTTTTAATTCTCTGTGATTATTGTTCTTTTGTTTTAGTGAGAATAGGTAGCATTATATTTTATGGAGTTATCTATCACACCTAGATGGCCAGAAGGTAGAGAGGAGTTCAAAGCCACCCTCAGCAAAAGCAAGGTGCTAAGCAACGCAATGAGACCCCATCTCTAAATAAAATATAAAATAGGGCTGGGGGTGTGGCTCAGTGGTCGAGTGCCCCTGAGTTCAATCCCTGATAGCCTCCCACCCCCCCCAAAAAAAGATTCTCAGCTTTATATAACTAAAAAAAGTATTTCTCTTCCTCTCAGGAAAGTGATGAAGCATCGGGCTCTACAATGATGAGTTGGAGTACAGTTGACAAGTTATGTGCAAAATCTGCAAATGCTGTTGAGACCAAAAGTTTCCATAAAAAGGATCTTGAGTTAGCCCTTTCTCCCATTCACAACCCCAGTGCCATTCCTGCCACTGGAAGCTCTTGTGTAAATCTTGCTAAAAAATGCTTCTCTGGGGAAGTTTCTTGGGAAGCAACAGAACTGGATGTAATTAATGTAAATATGGCCACTGACACAAGACAGTCTAGTTTCCATGAGTCAAAGCAGTGGACTGTAAATTCTAGTGATGTATCTGAAGAGCACCTTGGGAAAAGAAGTTTAAAAAGAAAAATTGAGTTGGTTGACTCTAGTCCTTGTCAGGAAATTATACAAAATAAAAAAAATTGTGGGGAGTATAACCATAGTAATGAAATGATAAATTGTAACACAAATCAAAATTCAGGCTTAACAGCTGAAGTTCAGAATTTGAAGTTATCAGTGCACAGAAGTCAGCAAAATGACTGTGCTAATAAGGAAAACATTGTCGATTATTTTACTGATAAACAACAAACACCAGAAAAATTACCTATACCAACGATAGCAAAAAACCTTATGTGTGAACTAGAGGAAGATTGTGAAAAGACTAATAAGGACTACTTAAATTCTAATTTTCTATGCTCTGATGATGATAGAGCTCCCAAAAGTATTAATATGGACTCAGATTTGTCTTTTCCTGGAAGTTCTATCATGGAAAGTTCATTAGAAAGACAATCCTTAGATCCAGATAAAAGTATTAAGGAATCCTCTTTTGAAGAATCAAATATTGAAGATCTACTTATTGTATCACCAAACTGCCAAGAAAATACCTTGCCAAAAGAAGATGAGAACCCTGTTATCCAAGACAATAACCAAAAAATATTAGCTCCTTCTTCAGATGTGTTGAAGACCTTAACTCTTTGTAAAAGAAATGCCGTAGTTTTTCGAAGTTTTAATAGTCATATTAATGCATCCAATAATTCAGAACCATCCAAGATGAGCATCACTTCTTTAGATGCAATGGATATTTCATGTGGTTATACTGGCTCAGATCCCATGGCTGTCACCCCTACTCAAAAAGGAACATCCTATATGTCATATCAGGTACATTACAGCTTTTTAATAATTTGTTCTTTGAATTTTAGAAAAGTAAATTATTAAGAAAGACATTCACCTCTCAGCTAGACTATAAGATATTAATTAACTGTATAGTTTCATTCTCCTTATTGAGAATCTATGAATTGTTGGAAGTTTTCTTGCAGAATGGTAAAACTGTAGTAACAGTTTATTACTAACAATAGTATCTTTCATTTGTATAGCACAATATACTTTTCTAAGCAAATATAATCACATTTTTACTTGATCTCAGCAATACTATACAATACAAAATTAAAGTCTACTTTCTTCTTTCTTCCTTTATTAATAGAGCTTTGTGGTTTTATATATAGTAGTTGGGTTAATCCTGACAAATTAAAATCTACTGTTAACCTAGTGTCTTCCAAGGACACATTTAGATGATCTCATTATAGAAAAAAAGTTAAAATATATATAATTAAAATAACAATCCAGGTGCTGTGGCTCATGCTTGTAATCCCAGCAGCTCAGGAGGGTGAGGCAGGAGGATCACAAGTTCAAGACCAGCCTTAGCAACTTAGCCAGGCCCTAAGCAACTCAGTGAGATTCTGTCTCTCAATGAAATATAAAAAAGGGCTGGGGAAGTGGCTCAGTGGTTAAATGCCCCTGGGTTCAATCCCTGGAAACAATAAATAAGTAAATAAAAATAACAACAAATTGTGCTTATTTTCTAAACCTTACCTTTTAAACCAAAAGCTTTATATTTTTTCTTCCTTTGGAAGGACATCATAATATAAAAAGCATGAACTCTGAATTTAAGTTATAAAACTAGAACTTACTTAGGACTTAGAAGTGCCTCAACCTCAGAGCCTATTTTTCCAATTGTTTGCAGTACTGGTCCTCCTGGACTCAAAAGATTGTTAGACAATTTTCTTAAAATCTTTTAAATGCCATTGAGTACAGGAATTTGTTTATATTTAGTTTATCACATATTGTCCTAATAATTCAATCATTTGTCAGCAACAACTTTTCTCAGTAAATCTTCCTAAGCAATGTTTATCCATGCTGTCAAAATTTTTTTCTTGCCAGGCACTATGGCGCAAACCTGTAATCCTAGCAGCTCAGGAGACTGAGGCAGGAGGATCAAGAGTTCAAAACCAGCCTCAGCAACTTAGCGAGGCCCTAACCAATTTAGCAAGACCCTATCTCAAAATTAAAAAGGGCTGGGAATATAGCTCAGTGATTAAGTGCCTCTAAGTTCAATCCCTGGTACAAAAAAAAAAGAAGAAGAATTGTGCACTTTTTCATTGTTGCTTGTGTATCCAGATATTAACAAAATAATTGATGTTATCTAAGCTACTGAATTTCATTACATGTAAGGACTTTTTCATAATTACAACTAGTTGTGAATCCATTGAGTGTATCTTATATACCTCCAGTCCATGATCTAGCTTTTTTTAATTTTAGTACTTTACTTTTGGTAAAAAGAATTAAGATTTATTTGTTGTCTCTTAAAATCCTTTTGAATTAGCAGACCCCAAATCAGATCAAATCAGGAACTTCATACCGAACTCCAAAAAGTGTGAGAAGAGGGGCAGCCCCAATGGATGATGGCCGAATTCTAGGAACCCCAGACTACCTGGCACCTGAGCTGTTATTGAGCACAGCCCATGGTAAGACTTGTATGTCTTGGGTTTTGAATCATGATCTATCACTACATTTATCTTTTAAGGTAAAAATTATTTTAAATTTGACACTTACCTTACTAACTTAAAGTAAAAGAAAATATACTCAGCTAATACTTTTTTTTTTTTTTTTTAATTACAGTACTGGGGATTGAACTTGAGCATTCTATGCAAGTGCTTCATCCCCAGCCCTTGTTTATTTTGAGACAGGGTCTCAATAAATTGCGTACACTGGCCTCAAACTTACGATCCTCCTGCCTTAGTCTCCCAAGTAGTGAGAATTATAAGTGTATTCCATCACTCAGCTTGAAATACTCTTTTCACCCATATATTATTGTAGGAAAAAGAAAAAGAAATGGCTGTTATTTTCTGAATGTAGAAGACCAAATACTAAAGGACATGCAACTATTTGTCCTTTGCCCTTTTTGTTTGGTGGGAGGGGAGGTACCAGGGAATAAACTCAGAAGCACTCGGCCACTAAGCCACATTCGCAGCCCTATTTTACATTTTATTTAGAGACAGGGTCTCACAGAGTTGCTTAGCAGCTCACTTTTGCTGAGACTGGCTTTGAACTCATGATCCTCCTGTCTCAGCCTCCTGAGCCACTGGGATTACAGGTGTATACCACTGTGCCTGGCTATCCTTTGCCTTCTTTGATTCAGTCTCATAATATAGAGAAGCCCCACCTCCCACCCCCTACATTATGTTTGCTCTAAATGTTTCATATCTGGTCTACAATGCTTATTACTATAATGTTGGGCCTGAATTTCTATTCAGTATCCAGAATCCTCTTCCTGTTTTAGAACTTATCCTCGCTCACAACTTCACCAGAATAGTCAAACCAGAACTGAACCATCCTTCAAAATGGTACCTAATAATGAAAAGATATTTTCACCTGTCTTCTTTATTTTCTTTCCTTTCTTTCTTTAAAAAATATTCCTCTCCTACATTTTGAAATGAACTATATTCATTTACTAAAACTTCTGTAATAAAGTACCACAAATTTGATGGCTCAAAACAACAAAAATTTATTGTCTGATAGTTCTGGAAGTTAGAAATCCAAATTCAAGGTGATGACAGGGCCATGTTTCTGCTGAAACCTTAGGGAATCCTTCCTTGCCTCTTACAAGCTTCTGGTGGTTTCCTAGCAATCTCTGGTCCTCCTGATGTGGTAGCTGCATCATTACAATTCTACCTCTGCAGATGGTTTGTTTTCTCCCTGTGTCTGTATTATATGCTGACTTCTTAGAAGGACAGCAGTCATATTAAATTAGGGTCCCACCCTATTTCAATCTATCCTTTTAACCTAATTAATTACAACTGCAGTGCCTCTATTTCCTAATAAAGTCATATTCTGAGATCCTTACTAGGAGTTAGGACTGGGTTTTTTGTGTTGTTTTCTTTTGTGATACTGGGGATTGAACCCAGGGCCATAGGCTTGCCAGTCAGGTACTCTAACCCCGAGCTACATCACCAGCCTGGGAGTTTGGACTTTAACATACTTTTTTTTTGGCCAAAGTGACAGTTCAGTCCATAAGATGAATTTCTTCTTCAACATCTTGATGTTAATTACTTCCCTTTTATTTGGGCTCCTTTGGTTATCACCTGTTTCATCCTCCCCATTCGACCTCTCACACCATTTCTATTTTTATTTCTTTGCTTGTTTTTATCCCCAGCCTGAAAGTAAGTTTCTGCTTTTGTCTTGACCTCACTGTGAAATGTCTCAAAGGTTGCCTCTTTTCTTTGCCTGATTATTTTTGTTCTGGTAATGTGTTTGTTATCTTGGCTATTTAACTGAAACTTTTCTTAACCATTACCACCATCCTTATTGTCAAACCCAACAGTTTCTTCTCAGTCTCATTTCCCTTAACCTCTATTACAATTGTCAGGTTTTTTCCCTTATGTCTGTCAAGTATAATTCCCTCAATATCTATGAAGGATTGGTTTCATGATTCCCCAAGGACTGCTAAAATTTGTGAATGCTCAAGTCCCTTGTATTAAATGGCACAGTTAAAAAAAAAAGGTGGTGGTGGTGGGGAAATGGCACAGTATTTGCATATAAACTATGTATATCCTCCTGTATACTTTAAATCACCTCTATATTACTTATAACATCTAATACAGTCTAAAGGCTATTTAAGTAGTTGTACTTACGGAATAATTATAAGACAAAAAAGAAGTCTGTACAAGTTCAATACAGATGCAGTTTTTTTCAAGTATATTCTACCCACAGCACTGGATAGAGGACTGAGTAGTTCTTCAAGATATTGCCCCATGCTTCTGTTCCCTTCCCATGGCCCTTAATCTCATCACTCCAAAGGACTTTAATTGTTACCTCCATTTTGATGATCCCCAAATCTCTATCTCTAATCCTTTCCCTAGGCAGCACACACACAGCCCAACCTGCCTAGTCAGCATTCTACTGATCTTTCAAGTGTTGCATGTAAAAACAGGACTTGTTATCCAGCTCACTCTTTGTTCCCTATTTGTTTCACCATCTCCATGAAGACAATCATTCCTACATTCAGACATTAAATCCATTTAATTAGATCTCTGCAGAGCTTTTTATCTCTGCTACCATTCTAAGAACCTCATCTTTGTCTTTCATTATTTTAATGGCCTTCTATCTATCTGATCTTCTCATTTTCATTCTATTGTCTGTAATCATTGCAACCAGATTTTTCTTCCTAAACTATGGTTCATTCTGGTTTTTTTTTTTTTTGGAGGGAAAAACTATGATGGTTCCCTCTGATCTGCTAAACAAAATCCAAATTCCTGATCATGATGCTCAAGACTCTAAGCTCATCTCAAAGAATCTCTTTATATGCTTTATGCTTTCATTCCTTTTCTTAATGAGATACATTTAATGTCCAACTCTTCCTTATTTTGCACATGTATTTTGTTTTAGTTGACAATCATTATCCAATCAAATTTCTTCTTATCTCATCATCAGTTCAAATGTTTTATCTTTATAAAGTATCCCTTGACCAACTACTAAGA
Organism: Marmota flaviventris; assembly: GCF_047511675.1. Classification (NCBI taxonomy): domain Eukaryota; kingdom Metazoa; phylum Chordata; class Mammalia; order Rodentia; family Sciuridae; genus Marmota; species Marmota flaviventris. The sequence continues at coordinate 28,381,007 of NC_092509.1, forward strand.
GTTATTTATTTCTGTATCACCTTATTAGAAACTTGGGGACTGAGAATGCAGTTCAGTGGTAGAATACTTGCTTGACATGTGTGAGGCCTGGATTCAATCCCTCACACCATGGAAACAAAACTAAACCAAGCCAGGCACCATGGTACATGCCTGTAATCCTAGCAACTTGGAATGCTGAGGCAGGAAGATTCCGAGTTCAAACCCAGCCTCTTCAACTTAGCAAGGCCCTAAGCAGGGTTCCCAGATGACTTCCATCATCTTGTCCCTGAAACAAGCTGAGTTTCTTGTAACTTCTTGGGTACATTTGTGTTTCAGCTATTTTAACATTGTGTTAAAAATATCTATATCATCTCTTCTTGAGAAGGCCGTTTTCATCTTATATCTGGTACACTACCTAAAAATAGTGAGGGAATTAACTCACAATTTTAACAGAGTGTACCTAACTATTGTTTTCTTACATGCAGGGTTTCTGACTTCAGGTAAGTAAGCTTCTCTATAAAGTAATGTGGCAGAGCACATTAAACTATAGTCAAAGTGTAACTAGATCACATTGCATAATAAAATAATGTTTACTTTATGCTCAATAAAATACTGAACTGTCTCTGTTTTCTGAGCAGAAAGACATCCAGAAATATGATTGTTTGTGAAAAAAAAATGTAGGTAATGACATTTTTTTATAACTTAATGGTATCAAAGAGTAAAGAGATAAGCTTTTTATGACAACAGAAGCAATAGTTTTGATGAAGTTATTAAAATCGAATTTTCTACATTTTAAATTTCTTTACTATTAGAAAATAGAAAGATAACAATATCAATATAGCTCTACAAATTATGAATGGGTTTTGAATTAGAAAGCCAGTTAGTATAAAACAAGCTTGTTCTTTTTCTCCAGCTAATAAAGTGTTGTAATTGCTAAGATTTATCACAATATGTGGTCTTATTAGACTTTGACTTAAGTATATGGTTATCTGTGACATATCTGTGGAGAAATCATGAATGCTTTTAACACAAGTACAATTTCAGCTGAGCTGGGTATGGGTTCTAATGTCTAACTCGAGGTAAATAAAAATACATTTTTTCCTGATTTCTTCCAGCTTTCCTGTTATTTGGTTATATTATCTAATCCATTAGAATAATTCTTTCTCCATGCTGCTTAAAAGATGTACTAACTGAGGTGGTCTGTATGTTTTTATAATGATTTCTATAGAAATAGAAACCTACAGACCATTAGCATCTTATAATCCTCAAAGGGAACAGGGGATTATGGAGTTTGCAGGTAAAAAGGTACTCTAAATGCATGCAGTTTTTTTCTACAATGCTTTCTTACTTCTTTTAAAATGGGATGGTGGCCGTTGCTTAACTACAATAATAAAGTTTGTGAAATTGTCTTTAAAGAAGTTGGGTGCAAGCCAGGCAAATGGCACATGCCTATTATCCCCTTGGCTCTAGAGGCTGAGGTAGGAGGATCACAAGTTCAAGGCTAGCCTCAGAAACTTAGTGAGGCATTCTGCAACTCAGCAAGAAACTGTTTCAAAATTTAAAATGCTGGGATGTGGGTCAGAGGTTAAGAGCTCCTGGGTTCAGAGGAAAAGAGAGGAAGGAAGAGAGGGAGGGGGGAGGAAGGGGAAGGGCAAGAGAGAAAGAAAGGAAAGGAAGGAAGGAAAGAAAAGGAAAAAGAAAGAAGCCGGGTGCAATGGTGTATCTCTCTAATACCAGCTACTTGGGACTCTGAAGCGGGAGGGTCAAAAGTTCAAGACCAGCCTCAATTTATTGAGACCTTGTCTCAAAAAGTGAAATAAAATAAAAGGTGCTAAGATGTAGCTTAGTGGCAAAGTGCCCCTGTGCTTTTAAATCCCCAGTACTAAAGAAAAAAAATAAATGTATAAAAGAATAATTTGTAGCAAACTTAGCTACAAATTCTTAATTTTAAAATTAACCATTTTTATCAAAAATTAATCTTTCTGTAGAAAATACTTTATTCATGAACAGAAATAAAAGTGTAAACCAATTTATATGGTCATGATTAACATAATCATTAAAATCTTTGTATAGCTGGGCATGGCACATGCCTATAATCCTGGGTACTAGGGAGACTGAAGTAGCAGGATTACTTAAGCCCAGGAGTTCAAGGCCAGCCTGGGCAATATAGTGAGACCCTTCTGAAAAATAAAAAACAACTTTGTATACAAATATTGTTTTCAATGTTATTCAGATATTAGTTTTACCTATTTATTATCTCCTAATTTCTTCTTCAAGCCAGAATTTAAATATTTTGTTAAACTAATTTGTCTTAGGTTCTTAAAAAGAATAAAGCCACATTAAAACATTCTATAATTAGGGCCTTCCCTCCTTATCAAGCCATCTTCCAAATTGTATAAATGTTGCTGTCTCATCTCTTCCTTTTGTGAAAACAGTGGAGTACAGATAATCATCTAAATGTACTTACTCCTGACTCGAAATTAAGAAGTAGAATGTCTTAGAGAATATTCTTTACATTAAATGCATCCTTTTGTTGTGCTTTAGGAATTAGAACGCATAAAGTACCCAGGATATCAGAAGTTATTAATAAATGAAAATAAATGGCTTTACTGTTCCTTTAAATAGCTGTGCTAGTTGCCAGTCTAAATTACTTAGAAAATAAAGAGGAAAGTAATATGTTTTTGGATTTTTGTACTGTATGAAGACAGTAGAAAGCCTTAGCCAATGAAAGCCTTGATTACACTCAAATATCTCTACACTGATATTTTAGTTGATCAGATATTTGTGGAAAAATGCTTGCAAATTCAGCTATTTCCTCCTAATTCCAGGTCCTGCAGTAGACTGGTGGGCACTTGGAGTTTGCTTGTTTGAATTTCTAACTGGAATTCCCCCTTTTAATGATGAGACACCACAACAAGTATTCCAGAATATTCTGAAAAGAGGTGATTCATTTTTCTCCTATTTTTCTCATTGAAAGATTAAGATAGATTCATTTATCTGTTAAGCAGCAATTAACAAGTTTATTTGTGTATTTATATTTATAGATATCCCTTGGCCAGAAGGTGACGAAAAGTTATCTAATAATGCTCAAAGTGCAGTAGAAATACTTTTAACTATTGATGATACAAAGAGAGCTGGAATGAAAGGTAAGGTTTTATATTAATAAACTCTCTTATCGTTGGTGATTATTAATGACAATATCAAGTTCTAGTACAATACTACAGATAATCTGACTGCTAAATGGTAAAAAGATGATTTCATTTATTTCTCTCCTCTAGGTATATACATTAATATATTTGTCATACTCCATTAAAATTAAGTACAGTCAAGATAAAATATTCATACACTGAATTTTGTTATTCCCACGGAGGTACCTGAAGCAGTCTTATATGTTGGTATCACACCCTGATAAAAGTTAACCATCAACAAATACAGGAAATTTGTTTCATGAAAACTTCCTGTTTTATCATTTCTTAACTGCTTAACTTCTAATAACATTTCTCATTAGCAAATTTATCAGATTCCAGACAAATTTAGTACATTAAGAACCATTCAATGGTTTTCTCACTGAAGGAGTATATTAAGTAATTTTAAAATTCTAGTAAATCTCATCAACAGCAGCCTTAAAGTAATTTTGTAGGGCTGGGAATGGGAGAGCTCATGCACAAAGCCCTAGGTTCTACCTAAGTACCTAAAAATAAATCCTCTTTGTGATAAGGTATTACCATATCTTTATGGTAATATAGAGACATATAAATATTATGTCCCAAATACATTTTGATATGAATTAAGGTATATTTAGGAAATCAGGCTTTAGAAATAATGTCATTTGCATCAGCTTCTAAGTGTTCCCTCTCTTAAGATCAACAGTATGAATTTCATCTACTCTGGAGGCTGAGGCAGGAGGATCGCAGTTTGATGACAGCCTGGATAATTTAGCAAGACCCTGTCTCAGAATAAGAAAGGTTGAGGATATAGCTCAGTGTAGAACACCCCTGGGTTTGGTCCCTAGTGTTAGGGAAGGAGAAAAAAAAAAAAATACACACACACACACACACAAAAAGTGTGTTTATTGATTTAATTGAACCTATCAAGTGACTTCATGACTTCAAGCCCAGGGCTATACTAAGGATGAACTAGACTGAAGTCACTTTCTTTATGGAACTCACATTCTAGTAGAAAGACAGGTTGTAGGCAAACAGCCATAACATAACATGATGCATGGGTGAGTACTAGGAAGAAAACTAAAGCAAAGTGAGAGGATACAAAGTGATGGCAAGAGATGTTTTTAGATATGGTGATTGGGAATACCTCTATGAAGAGTGAGTTTTGATCAGAAACCTGTAAGAAGTGAAAGAGTGGTCATTTGAAAACTCAGCTTTAGCTTTCTGAAGAAGCCTAGGACTTCATTTATGTTGCTTGAAATACCTCAACACCCACAAATTTCAATTCCAGCAGTGTACATTGGGTTTGGACACATCAGATCCTCACAGTGTTACTTCAGAATAGATGTGGGTATCTTAACACAACATATTGGTCAGATTGCTATTATAAAGCATGGTATCATTCAGGTGGCAGCAGATAACTTTGAAAAAAAAAAAAAAAAAAAACTAAGACCCTAACTCTTATTGATAACATATTATATGCATTGCCTTATGGTTATGTGTTAATCAGTCTCAAGCTGAGTGAAGACTTTATTACTACTAGGACTCTAAACAATCATCTACCTTGTTACACTAGTGGTGCAGAAAGTATTACATCAGCATGGAGCACATTCAAGGCCAAAATAATTGCCAACTTCAAGGAGAAAGAATATTAAGATGAATTTATCTAAAATTCAATATTCTTTCTTGTCACACCCATGGAAATTACAGTTTCAGTCTATTGTGATATTCTAATGGGCTATGATATGGTGCATTGGAATGATTTTCAAATATTTTGCTAGAAGATACATTTAATGAAGCAGAAAATTGATAGTAGTAACTCTTATTCTCTGATATCTGGATATAGTGGGAAGCTTTGTGATCCTTTCATCATAACTACTCATTTTCATTTAAACTTAATTCACAAAGGAATTCTAATTTAGTTTAAGGGTTGAAGTAACTTTTTTTAAAAGAATATTTTTTAGTTATAGATGGACACAATATCTTTATTTTTTTTATGGGGTGCTGAGGATCGAACCCAGTGTCTCATGCATGCTAGGCAAGCACTCTACCTCTAAGCCACAACCCCAGCCCTGAAGTAACTTTTTTAAACTGAAGAATACCCATCCTCCGCTTCACTCTGTAAATTGTTTGTTGAAGAAACAAATATCTGTGGTGTCATTAGTAAGAACATTTTTCTTTTATCCCCACTTATTTTTAGCAACTTATATGATTTTCTGAAGAAGAGTTTCTCTGCTTTATCCAGATAATTGTGGGGCCTGTCCTGTTGACTGTAGAATATTTAACAGAATCCCTGGCCTCTACTTGGTAGATGCTCCCACATTTGTGTCCACCAAAAATGTCTCCAAACATTGCCAAATGTCCTTTAAGGGTAAAATCACCCCAGAACCACCATTCTGATAAGTTATCCATGCTCAGTTATTTTGAACATTAAGAGACAAATTCTTTGTATGTAAACTATTGTTGCTATTTTATTCCTTTTCCTATTAGTCTTTTAGTATAGGGAAAAATCAACTGGTAGACATTAATCTCCCAACTCCTTACCCCCAATACAGACCCATAATTCTTTCCTATCTATGTAGTCCTCTTCCAATATTTTACTTAAGTTGGGTTACTTTTTGTGTTGGTTTAACAACTTACTGCCTTAATTTCTTGTTTGTTAACATCTCTATTGTTGGTTTAAGGATTGAAAGGTTCAGGCTAGGAATGTAGCCTAGTGGTAGAGAGCTTGCCTAATGTGTGCAAGGACCCCAGTTCAATCCACAGCAATGACACATACACAAAAAAGAAGAGTTAAGAAAAGGGAGGGTTATTTCTACCAACTAAATATCACCATGTGGTCAAATAAATGAACATACTTTTATTTTAGTAGGCAGAAAGAAATAGGAAGGATGAATAAGGTATCATCAATGTATATGTTAAAATCACCATGAAGAAGGATGGAGCACAGGGAAGAAAGCAAGGGAGTAAAGGATAAGCTTCATGCTCAAGTTATCTGGGGCAATAGATAGTGCTAAAGATTTTAGTGATATAAATAAGTGGTTAGGCCTTGTAATGAGAACTGAAGCATTAATCATGTGATGTCAGCATTATGGAAGTTGTATTAGGGAGCCAGAAGTAGGCCAAACTCTCTTTCTCTCAGGTCAGGGATTGTGTAAGAAGATGCAGGCAGCAAGAAAAATGCTTCATTTGCTCATTTGGCAAATCTAAACCAGGAACCTATTATATGCCAAGTAATAGACAAAATCAAATGGTATTTGACCTTAACAGGGAGACAGACATTTGTAGAATTGGCATTGTAAGTTCAGGCAAGATACATGTTAGACATCCCCTTTTTAATTCCAAAAGGGAGTACTTACTTAGGTAATTGTGTCATAATATTGTTTTGTTTCATATTTTTCCTAAGAACTGAAACGTCATCCTCTCTTCACTGATGTAGACTGGGAAAATCTGCAGCATCAAACTATGCCTTTCATACCTCAACCAGATAATGAAACAGATACTTCCTATTTTGAAGCCAGGAATAACGCTCAGCATCTGACTGTATCTGGATTTAGTTTATAGCACGTAAATATTTCTTTTATTTAAACTTGTATTATAGAATAAGCTTCATAATTATATACTCCTTAATACTAAACTGATAAAAGAGGGATCAAAATAATTATTCTACCTGGGTTGATGAGCTTTTAATGTATGTGACAGCTTTCACAGAGTTAAAAAGATATAAGAAATGTAATTAGTAATATCTCAACTTGAGAACTGTATATAAATCTTCAAATCTTTTTAAACTTTATTTATTTATTTTCTGCACTTTATGAAAAGTAAAGCATCAATAAAATTAGAATGGCACTACCACTATAATACATAGAGATAGTTAGCCACAAGCTTGATTTTTTTCTTTATGTGTTGATTGTAGTCCACCATTCAATGTGGTAACAACAAAAAAGGTATGGTTTCATTTGAATGCAATTTACTTGCCCATGTTCTAGCGACTTAGGGGTATGAGGTTGGAGGATCGCAAGTTGCAGGCCAGCCTCAGCAACTTAATGAGACCCTGTCTCAAAATAAGAAAATAAAAAGGGTAGGGATGTGGATCAGTGGTAAAGTGCCTCTGGGTTCAATCCCCAGTATGGAAAAACAAAAACAACCCTGTGGTCTCATGGGCAATCATTTAAGGCATCATTTGTAACCTCGAAAATGTAGCTGGAAAATTTCTTCGCTCATTAGTGTAACTCTTTTGGGAAACAAGGACTAAAAAAAAGGACTAGAGTTTTAGTTTATAAGTTACTAATGATACAGTTTTATTGCCTTGACTGCTTTTGGTGCTTGCCTTTAGGATATTTATTTATTTTTTTTAATACTACTGGAAAAGTTAGGTGTGATATACTGTAAACAATTTAAAATAGTAATACAATTTAATTTTGCCTAATAGATATAATTATAAAAGTAAATTATCTGTCAGCATCAACACACACTGTGAGCATTCAGCTCAGTCATATCTTAAATTCATTGAGGTTTTCAGCATACTTAACACCTAGAAGAACAAAGGTCAAATATAAATGAAGCATAAGTCTTCTGCTAATAATCTTTTAAACACTGTTTTCTTTTTGCACATTGGCTTTACTGTTTGCCCTGTTGTAATATAGTTGACAAAGATACAAGTTTAAAACAGAGTGAAAGATATACCATTATAATATTTCTTTCTAATTGAATTCACGGGCTAGAGGTTTTACTGAGCTTGTTTTAGTAATGACTACTTAGATTTAATGCTCCTCATAGTTACCCCTTGTAATAAAATGTTCAAAATACAGTTATTTTAACTTCATTTAGTTTGAGTTATACATTTTTCCCCTAGATGAGAGCATAGAATTACCTATCATCTTTTTATGGTATTGTCAAGTAGTGAAAAGAAAAAAGGCTGTGGAATCAAACGGATCAAACCATCATTCTGCCACATTAAGACACCTTAGCAGATTAATTGGGAGCAGCTCCATGTTGGGGATTATACTGATTACTTTGAAGAGTTGGAATGAGCAGAGCCAGATTAAGAAACAACCAGTTTTGTGGCTTCCTGAGGAAGGTATCAAGGATTTGAAATGTTACTTAATTGGAGAAATGTAAAATTAGCTGATTTTCAACAGAAGACAAAGCCCTTAATTAGAAAGTTGCACAGTTTATTGTTATAAACCTAGCTAGTCATCTGAAATGCTGCCACCAGGAAAGGCATGTTGTCATGGTATTTAGGGGGAATGTGTGATTTATCATCTAAATTTATAACTGTCAATGAGTTGTAAGTTCAGACACTTGTTAAGGAGAAACCCATGAAGGAACAACAATAATGAAATAAAGAACATTGACTATGATGAGTGGAAATCTGTGCATCTTTTACTCTGAAGGCAATCAGAATGTGTCACCCCAAAATATGCCTCTGGCATAAAAAATATTTTTGACCGAAAGGAGACACAGTAAGATTTCTCCCTCTCCTCTTGCTTTTTTGTCTAAAGGTAGGCTATAAATTCAACTTCACAGAAGAGAACTCTAGTCTTAGAGAACAGGTAGCACCAGAGGACTCTATAAACAAACCTTACTCCATTGTTTCCTCCTTTATATTTACCTTCTGAGAGTTTCCCTCTTTGGAAACCTAAAATCACTTTCCTTTGTCCTGTCATTTCCCAGATACTGGCAAAGAATTGTATTTGTTCTTTGTTGAAGATCCTGATTTAGAATGCTAAGCACTACTTGGGTTACTTTACATTGAAGTATCTCCTGCATAACATGCACTGCACACATTAAAAACTTTTTTATTGTTAATGTCTTTTGTTACAGAGAGCCATCCCAACTTAGAGCTCATGATGGTTAAGAAAAAAATTTCTTCACCAAAAACTATTATATAATTTTAATTAACAGAAAATAATTTTCTTCCTAGCCCCATTAAATGTAAAAAAAAAAAAAAATGCAAAAAAAAAAATGTTTGAAAAGCTACCTATTTATCTTGGCTTCTCCATATTAGAATAAAACAAGACAAAGTACTTAGCAAACACACACACAAAAAAAAAGGTTTACTAAATGATAATTATTTGAAAACCTTACCATGTTTTGCCAAAGTCCTTGAAGGACATTTAGGTCAAATAATTATTCCATTTGCCAAAAAGAACTGTCATAATTTTAGCCAATTGCAAACATGTTCAGAGTCCAGAAGATATGTTCAAACATAATGTTTTCACCAGGTTTTTCAATTAATACCAAGGCAACATAGATAGGTTATTCTTTCACTGTTGAAGTATATTGTGTGGGACAGTATTTGAAAGAAGACTAAGTAAAATGTACCAGCCTACCTGGATTCAAGATATATTTAGATATAGAATTATCAAAACTTACTGGAAGGAACCAAGTTTGACACCTAATTCCCAGCTTGAGCAAGTGGGTCAATTGTGGTATTATACCCTAAAATAGAATGAGGAATGGGATGGGTAGAAATGTCTGTGAGACACTCAAAGAATACAAGAAATCAGTTGGAGACTTCGAAAAAAAAAAAAAAAAATGGTGCCTGCAATTTCTTTTACACTATTGCCACAAAAAGTAGAGTCTAATTATTCTTCCTATGAAGATAGGCCAAATGCATTGAATTGCATCCAGTGAGTCAAGTGGCGGAAATGACTCCAGGAAGCTTCCAAGGCCAAGTTTAAGATGGCAAAAAAGCTTCTCCCTGGCTTTCTCCTGGGACATGCACTTTGGGAGCCTGAGCTGGCATATAGGAAGTCTTGCTACCCTAAAGCCACCATACTGGAACGACCATGAGGAAAAGCATAAATAGAGTTACCCACAGACACCCCCACACACTTTGCCAGCTTCCAGTTCTTCTGAGTTTCCTCAGCTATGGAACCCTGCTATGCCTTTCATGGAATCCGTGAGCACATCAAATGGCTGCTTTATGCCACTGAGTTTTCTGGTAATCCCTATCCAGCTATAGTAACTGTAACCCACAGGTACTGACAGAATAGGAAAGCAATTAAAAACAAAAAAAGCAACAAAACAAAAGCAATGACAATTTGGAAGGTGGTAAGTAAGTGGGTAATTAGTTTAAATAATGCAGTAACTAAGTGCATCATTGTGAGTCATGAGAAACAGGCAAAAATTAATTGAACTTACACTACATAAGAGTTGGTACTAGATACATCCCTAAGGGTGAAAGGGAGTAGTTGAATTAATTTGTTGGATTCCACTTAAGCAGATCCTAAGATCCTCTGTCCAACTGCACATACCTTCTATCCCTTATTGACCCTTGCTAAATAGTAGGGGTTGTTTTGTTTTTTCCTCTGTGTGGAGGATGAACAAGAGAGATACCTGGCACATTGAAGAAAGTGCTGTGGTGGAGATCTCCCTTTGTCTTTCCAGATTCACCTCCATACTTCTGAAGTCTGCTTTGTGCCCAAGGAAATTGCTATGCTAACCATGTCAAAAGACTCCTTTGTTCCTCTGGCTTCCAGTAGATTTGGCTAATACAGGGCATCAGCAGTAGATCCCAGAGGAAAAAGAATAAAAGAGGAATGCTGATTCCCTAACTTTCTTTCCTGTAGATCCTGGTAGGCTGGTACTTCCTTTGACCAAATGCTGCAGCTTCTATAAGGTATCTTCATAAGTCCCAATCTGTATCTGACATCCTAAGAGGTATTACACCAATTTTATGAATGAGAAAACTGAAAACACATACTAATTTCCTGTGATTGCACAGCTGGAAAGTGGCAGGCTGGCTCCAGAGCTTGTACTCAGTCCTCAGAATAAAAAACTACCTGTATGGGCTGGGGTTGTGGCTCAGTGGTAGAGTGCTCGCCTAGCATGTACCAGGCCCTGGGTTTGATCCTCAGCACCACATAAAAATAAATAAAATATTGTGTCCAACTACAACTAAAAAATAAATATTTAAAAAAAGAAGCTACCTGTATAGTGGTGGCAAGCATCAGAAACCTTCTCAAGTACTTTAAATAAGAAAGCAAATTTACTAATCAATATAAACAAATTATAGAGAGTTGGTATTATTTACAGAGTTAAATGGATAGAGGGACTTGACCATGTTTTACCGACTCTAAGCTATGTTATAACAGTATTTGCCTTATTATCTAAGGCTCTTCCAAATGACAAGAGACATATTACCCTAGGGTAATATAATCTTAGCAGACTCTAATTCAAAGAGAAAGAATATGCGAAAACAATAAGACCACAACATTCCTATCAGATCGACTAAAATCCAAAACACTGACAACACTAAATGCTGACAGAAATACTCTCATTCATTGCTAGTGTAAAAAAAATGGTACAGCCACTTTAGAAGACTCTTTGGCAGTTTCTTACAAAACTAAATGTACTCTTAACACATGATCCAGCAATCGAACTCCTTGGTATTTATCCAAATGAGTTGAAAATATGCTCACACGGGCTGGGATTGTGGCTCAAGCGGTAGCGCGCTTGCCTGGCATGTGTGCGGCCCGGGTTCGATCCTCAGCACCACATACAAACAAAGATGTTGTGTCCGCCGAAAACTAAAAAAAATAAATAAATATTTTAAAATTCTCTCTCTTAAAAAAAAAGATACATAGCATTGAATTTAAAAAAAATATATGCTCACACAAAAAGCTGCACATTTTTAAAATATATTTTTAGTTGTTGATGGATACAATACCTTTATTTTATTTATTTATATGTGGTGCTGAGGATGGAACCCAGTGCCTCATATGGCCTAGGCAGGTGCTCTACCACTCAGCCACACCAGAGGCCCCACAAACTGTTACATTTCTAACAGCTTTATTCATAAGTTGGAAACAATCAAGATGCCTACAGTAGGTGAATGGATAAATTGTGGCACATAATAATGGAATATTATTCAGTGATACAAAGACATGAGCTATTAAGCCATGAATAAACAAAACAAACATAAGTACATATTACTGAGTAAAACAAAGCCAGCCTGAAAAGTCTACATATGGTGATTCCAAATACATGACATCTAAAATATGCAAGACTATTGAGACAGTAAAAAGATCAATGTTTACCCGGTTAGCAGAGAGGTAGGAATAGGCCTTGCACAGATGATGTTTAGGGTAGTGAAATGACTGTATTCTATTAGAAGGTGGGTTCACATAATTTAAAATTTGTAAAAACCTACTGAATGTACACCAAGAATGAACCCTAATGTAATCATTTGTCCATGTTAATTCATCAATTGTAACAAATATACCACTCTACCTGGGGATGGTGATGGTTGGAAAGGTTGTATGTGGGTGTTGGGAGAATGGTATGGGAACAATGAACTTTTTATTCAGTTTTGTGGTGGACCTGAAAACACTATACCCTATAATTACATCATTAATTTATATACAAGAATTGTGTGCAAAGTGCTTTTTAAACTATAAAATACTTTGGAAGCAGATCTAAAAAATATTGCAAAGAAAAAAAAAAACAGTGTTCATTGGTTGCAAAAAAAAACTGCAAAGAGAAGGGGTGAGAAAGAATACTCTCTCCTAGTTCCACAAATTAAATCCCAAAGATTAACTCCAACTGTCTCACTGATGATCCTGTACCCATTCCTGGAATCATAACTTTTCTTAGAAGAAGGGGATATAAACTGGTAGGTGTGGGTCACATACTCATTACTGTGGCTTGGGTGGGAAGGAGTGGGCATATCTGGGTGTTCCATTTAGCAGCCTCAACATCCCTTAGTAGGAAAGGAAAAGCTTCCAAAGGAAGAAGGAAAGGGACAGAGGATACACTTCTAGCTAATTAGATATGAGAAGTCTCCTACATGAGTCTTTCAATAAAGATAATTGTTTCTTAGATAGAAAAATACAACTGGAAATTGCTTTCTTCCCTTCACTTGTCCTCCTATACTGTAGGTCTGGGAAAGCTACACACTAAATATGGTAGAATAGAAGTCAGGAAGTGAGCCCTATATCCATAATGGCATTGTGGAAGTACCAGCCCCAGAATTTACTACCTCTGAGCTTCTATGAGGAAAACAAAAACAAAAGACATTTGGTCAAGCCACAGTAGAACAATGATATCTTAAGTGGTACAAGTAGTTAACATCACTTTTATACTATCATGAAATTATAAATTATATATGTATTAAAAACACAAACTCACCATGTTCCACCTACAACTAATGGTATATATTCAAGATGGCTATTTTTAGGGGTTCACCGAGTGCTTTGTGAGAAGCTATTTATTTGGTGTTATGAACTAAACTAAGATTTTTGACTGGATCACTGATTCTAATCAACTAGATGATTAAATGAGTTAAATGTTATCCCAGCTTGATTTTTTATAAAATTATATATAAGCATGGCTTTATTTAAAAAGTTAATTTTATGAATTCCTACTATTTATTCTCATTTAATCTTTAGTATATAATCAATACACTAACAGTAACAACATTTCTCATTAACCTTTTATTTTAACTTAATTTACAATAAAGAAACAGAAAATAAGTTGATCATTAAAAAAATACCATAGCTGTCAATTTTAAATGAGATTCTTATTAAACAAAGCAATAACACTATACCCTATAATTACATCATTAATTTATATACAAGAATTGTGTGCAAAGTGCTTTTCATACTATAAAATAAAGACTTTGGAATAAGATACAAATGGTTATCCCTAGCAGTTAATTACCCCTGACTGCTTGTAATGAATCTCAATTTCCTACTTTCTTAATTTGCATTTTATTTATTTAAATACTAAGAGAAAAGCCACCATTTTCTGATTTCATACTTGATATCTAATTTTTTTAAATAATCCCTGATCCACAAGTTTAAACTTTATTTCTACATATAATTCAGTTACTTTCTCCATTTTTTTCTAAATAAGTAGAGGATAGGTTGTTTCTTTTTTGTCGTTTTTAAGCAAAGGTAGATCCTTTTAGACATGTTTAAATCTAGATGGATTAAAAACTAAAAAAACATGAAGTTATATGAAAGAAGAAATAAGAACATGAGTTTGGGAAAAGCAAATTGTATTCTCATACTTTTTCTTCAGGCAAATAAAGAACCACTCTGTATATTAAAGTTGGACTAATTTCTTCCCTCTTATTAAAAACACTCTGAACACATGCTAATCCCAACATCTTGCAATACAGAATTCTTCAAAATTATCTGTTACAAAGTCTCTGATTCATAGAAATCTTTAAAGCACAAAGTACATCTAACTAAATGTAGAGTTTTGTAAGGTATACAGGAAGAATGATTTTCCAAATCTTCAAGGATCTAAATTACAGTCTTCCTTTTAGTCTAAAAGGTGAGATGTGGGATAGAGGGACTTAAATTTTCATTGGTTGAGCATGCCTATTCATATAAAAGCATATGGCCTGTTAGCTTGCAAAACCTTCCAATACCCCTAATGAAGTATGTATATCCAAATATTATACCCCCAAGGAAAAACTGAGGCACTGAGAGGTTAAAGAGTCCAGTCTGTATAGTTTACCAGTTGCAGAAAAGTGATATTAATGTGTTTCCTTTTTTACCTTTGTAAAAACAGTATAAATAAGTTTTCATTTTATATTTCAAAGCACCCTATGAAGCATACACTATATAGCCTCAAAGAAAAATAATTGGAAAGGAATATATGTATAGATTGAATTAAAATCTTATAGGTTATATCTGTAGGCTCAGAATAAACTTTTAAATCTATTACATTAAGCCCATTTTTCATAATTTCCATCATCATGTTATGTCTATCTGTAACTCATTTGTAAAAACTAAGTCTAGTACAAAGGGATATAATTTTTAATAATGATGCCTGACATTAACTCTGAGATGTGACTACTCAAGAAATATGTGCAGCCCACAAAGTGAATGTGGAGAAGATTCTTCCAACAGTTTCTACTACTTGGCATGGCAATTCAATGACTAATATAAAATCCATTTACCCTCATTTGAAACTCATTCTTGGTTTACATTCTTTCTCATATTTAACTTAGAAAATGAAAAATACCCACTTATATAAATCGATCTCATTATCAGACCTGTACCTTGGGAAGCAGCTTATATTTCTCTATGGAAGATAATCAGGTAAATGTTACCAAACAATAATTTAATGTCCTTCAAGTTCAAGAGTAGGGTACAATATATGTTACTTATAACCTAGTTTAGATTGATTATTCAAGTATCAGCACTATTAGTCCTTAAAATGTTATCATTTGTGTAGTACAAAAAATATGTGTGTATATATGTACACAAACCAAACTACTGGACAACAAAAAAGAAATGTAATCATCACAAATTAAGATTTTCTTGTGAACTCCACAATCCATTTCATTCTGAGGTCATCCAGGCCCAGCAGTCTTCTTAAGTAAAATATCATTTTCTTCAGTTCAGTTTTCTTTAAAAAGAAAGTAAAAACCAGATTCCTGTGAGTATAAATGCAACCCAATATGAAACACATCCATACCAAAAATTCTTGGATGATAACATAAAAACATTCAATTTCAAGATAAAACCATAAATTACAAATGATCCTCAGAAAACTACTTCATGTGACTTAGCCCAATAGGAAGGATCTAATTGTAGGCACTGAAAAAAAACCAAAAGTTTTTATTTATTTAATTTTTGGTACTGGGGAGTGAACCCAGAGGTGCTTTACCACTGATTCACATCCCCAGCCCTTTTTATTTTCTATTTTGAGACAGGGTCTCATTAAGTTGCTTAAGGCCTTCCTAAGTTGCTGAGGCTGCACCACCACACCTGGCCCAAACAGTTTTCAATAAATAAATTTACATTCCTTTTTTCTTCCCTTCTAGAATTTCATCCTTTTCCAATTGGCTATACAATCAAGACTTAGGGGAATTATTTCATAATTTTGTGAAAATGGAAAAGCTGTGAAACCAAAAGCTTAATTGACCCAGACTATTCATTTAATCAACACATATTAGTATCTGTTATTTTCCAGACTCTATTTGTGCACCTGAATTCAGACATAAATGAGGCAGGCTCTTTGCGCTCAAAAGGGCTCAGTTTAGTGACAGGGGAGACAGAAACATACAGCCCCCAAACTTGGATAAATATAACACAATGGTTTTAATGACATCAGAGTGAATGAGCTACCGGGAGAGGGTAGGCTTGTTACCACAAGACACAACAATCACATATGACCTAAGTTCTGCAAAATGTTCCACTGCTGTAAAATCTCCATACCCTCCTGAGCACTCAAGATGCCTGTCTAAAACTTTCATATTAGTCATTCCTCTCTGTAGAAATACTCAGATTTGAAATAATCAGATCATTTCTTACGCTCTGTATAAATCCTTTTATCTACACCTCCTTGGCATGAGTGACATTTTCAAGAATCAGATCAGTTTTCACCTAACAGGAGTTCCCTGCAGAAGGAAGAAAATAAGGCCTCTGGAAGAGGATAAATGAAATGATGGACAAAGACAGATGTGGGTGGTTCTAAAGACAAACTGTCTGAGTGAGGTTCTAGCACAAATGTTAGCTGCGGCTGGTTTGAACTCATGATTCTCCTGTCTCAGCCTCCCGAGCCACTGGGATTATAGGTGTGCGCCACTGTGTCGGCATTTTTTTAAACATTTAATGAAGTGGTAAGATAACTATTTTTTTTTAATATTTTTTTTCAGTTGTAGATGGACACAATATATTTATTTATTTGTTTGTTTATTTATTTTTAAATGCGTTGAGGACGGAACCCAGAGCCTCACGCATGCCAGGCAAGCACTCTACCACTGAGCCACAACCCCAGCCCCAAAAGATAACTATTAATCAAATTTTATTTTATTTTGGTCCTATCCCAAATTTCACTGCCCTCCAACTTTCTTCTACAAAGAAAACATGAAAAGGAATTTTGAAGTCCAGGGATGTAGCTCAGTGGTAGAGAGCTTACCCAGCATGTGTGAGGGCCTGGGTTCAATCCCTAACACAGTAAAAAAATAATTTTGAAACAGTACAAAATATGTAAACACCTACCTTTAGTGTCACTGTGCCTACTGTTTAAGTTGAGCATTACTACTTATTGAGAAAAGATTTGGTTCTTTTTTTCTCCTATGTCAAGGAAACTAGAATTTAAAACACTGAACAGGTCTATGCCCAAACATCATAGGAGAAATTTATAATGTGTAAAAGAAAAAACAGATTTAAATTAAAAGTTTATAGTTCTTTTGTTTCCCCTCTATGGTGCTGGGAATCAAACCCGGGTTCTTGCCGACGCTAGGCAAGTGCTCTATCACTGAGCTTTATCCTCAGCCCAACATCTATATCTTTTTGACAATTAAAAAAAAAACAAATATGGGCTGGGGTTGTAGCGCAGTCGCAAAGTGCTTGCCTAGCATGCATGAGGCATTGGGTTCAATCCCTGGCATCAGATAAAAATAAATAAAATAAAGGTATTATATCGATCTACAAACTTAAAAAAAAAAAAGAATCCATTAAACAAACAAACAACAAATATACGAATGGACTTAAAAGGTAAAAGTACTATTGAAAAATCAACTTAGTCTGGGCTTGGTGGTGTACTCCTGTAATCCCAGTGGCTTGGGAGGCTGAGGCAGGAGGATTTCAAGTTCAAAACCAGCCTTAGCAACTTAGTGAGGCCCCGAGCAACTCAACGACACACCGTCTCTAAATAAAATATATTGTTTAAAAAAGGTCTGGTGACGTGGCTCAGTGGTTAAGTGCCCTGGATATAGTGCCAAAAAAAAAAAAAAAAACAGAAAGCAACTTAAGTTTCATATGCATTTCAACCTACCTACTGTGATAGATTATAACTGGATTCTTTGGTAAAGGAAAAACACCCATAAATATTTAAACTCACAGATTTTTTTAAATGTGTGTCAAGTGTGCCCTATTGCTTTTTACCCATCAATTATTACTTAATGAGAGATGATGATGAAACATGGAAGACACAATCAATAAGGCCACCATCAAAGTAATGATGAATTGGTAAGTACCTTGCCAATTCGCTCAAGAAAGTAATTCAGTTCTTGTGTCCAATTTTTGGACTGAAGATTTTCTGGAACACAAGTATTCTCACCTCAGGACAGAGATTCAGGGTACATTCAGGAATTCCAAGCTATTTCTCAGACCTATTTGAGTTATCTTCTATCATCCCAAACTGGAACTCTGGCCTTCATCTTAAACTACTTCCTAATTCTAGATACAGTCAACCAGCAGGCTGAAATTTTTCTGAAATGTTAATGCCCATCTGTCAAAGGTATACAAAGTAAGCAAGTATTATCTGTTTACCTTTCCACTGTCATTTATATTAGCAAAGGGCCCAAAACAAACATCATAAAGCCATAAAACTTAAGAAGCACATAGTCATTTTCTTGTTGAGCAGATCATAGGCATACAAATCTATCAGAAGTTCCCAAGGGAAAACTAGTCTAACAAGTACTGAGCAATCGCCAACATATCATTTCCAAGGTAGCTTTAGTCTCAGGATCAGTATAGAATGTTCAATATGACAATGGACCTATTCTCTTAGTTGTTGGTGAAAACTGTCTACTATCAGTTATAAGAATTTATGCATCATTTCAAATTATAAAACTATAGTATTACCTTCTCCTTCTTTGATAATACAAATGCACCAACCACTGGGCAATAAAAGGCCATATAATAGCAAAAGTTAATGCACCAGGAGACATCTCAAAGGGCCACCAAGATGGTCTCTGGAAAAATAAAATAAACTTGTCAATAATCTATTAAATATTATATTATAAACTTAACAACATGCTTAATTCTTAATTTTGAAAATATAAAAATCCTTGTGAAAGGAAAGTGATATTCTGTATTTCAGGCCATAACTCAGTAAATAAACTTTCAGGAACATTTCAAACTTAAACAGAAAACAAATATTTTTTAACTTCAAAGCTTTAAAGGATAAAATTAATCTTAAATACCATACAGCCCTCAAGATGTAATCTAAATGTACTATAACTCATTTAAAACCCTGCTACTTAGATTTGAAGAAAAAAACATCTTACTTGTGAGGAAGGTTGAGTACTAGTCTGCAATGTTGATGATTTTGCCTGTGAATACAAATGAAAGTGACTCATCTTGACAAAAGAAAAAAATATATGGTAATTTTTCTACTTCCTGTCCTTTAAAAAAAAAAAAAAAGTCTAGGACTAGGAATATAGCTCAGTTGGTAAAGAGCTTGCCTCGCATGCACAAGGCCCTGGATTCAATCCCCAGCACCAAAAAAACAAACAAAAGACCCCAAAACCCTCAAATCAGTTTAAGCACTTGCTTCTTTAAGGGTCTTATTACATTACCTACTTCCTTTGTTTCCATACAAACCAGCAATTTACAAGCACATTTGAGAACTGCAGCCTTGATTATTAATTAAAGTAGACTGTAAACAGTGTCCAAAGACTTGTTTGGGGAATTCCTGACAAGTTATAGCAAAAAAAAAATATATATATATATATGATATATATGAGAAATGAACTGTTAGTATTAAAGATTATTAAGTGAGAAGCAGTATGTGTGTGTGTACAGATATAGATATATAGATATATATTTCTTTTTTTTCCTAGTGCTGGGAAATTCTGTAAAAGAACTCATACATGCTAGGCAAGTGCTCTACCAGTAAGCTACACCCTCAGCCTGAGAAGCAATATGAATTAAACAGAAAATTTTCAATTAATTCAGGAAACTTAATCTAAATCAAGTTTCCTTAGACTTATTAGCAACTTACTGCTCCAGTTTTCTCTATTTATTATAATTTTAGATAAAGGGAATGAAGATTAATGAGATCATCCATTCACTGAATAAATGTTTACTGAGATCTATTATGTACTAGTCAGTATTCTGGGTACTAAAGGTATAGGAAGAAGCAAAATGACAAATATCCCTGCCTTAATGGAACATACCCAGTGTAGGGATACTGATAATAACAAAATAATAAATTTACAGCATGTCCGGGGTGAAAAATGCCATAAGGAAAAAATAAAACAGGGAAGACATATGAGACATATCAGAAGAATTGAAGCCTGCAAGCAATTTTGTTTTTCTTTTTTTGCAGTGAGGAGGATTGCACTGAGTTCTACCCGCAGCATACTTGCAAGCAATTTTAAATAAATTGTTTGAGGTAGGCTCAAAATTGTTGCTAACAGAAGGAACAGCCTTCTGTGTAAAAGTAAAAGTAAGTTCAAAGACCCAGGGTGAGACAGAGACTACTGGAAACTTCAAGGAACAACTAGAAGGCCAACGTGATGAAGTTCTGTGAGATAGAATAGCAGCAAGGTGGGGCAGAAGGAAAGCAGGCTTTTAAAATTCTTATGGGTGGGCTGGGGCTGGGGCTCAGTGGTAGAGGGCTTGCCTAGCACGTGTGAGGCCCTGGGTTTGATTATCAGCACCACATATAAATAAATAAAATAAAGGTCTATTGACAACTAAAAAAATATTAAAACAAAGTTTTTTTAAAAAAAATCTTATGGATAATGTGATTTCAAGTAGCCTAGTATGAATATGGCTTACAGTGCAACTAAATTAGATGCCTCTAGATGTTGCATTAGTCCCTATCGACCATTAAAGTGTTACACTGGTGAGTTAAAGTTGTAGTACACTCAAGCTGAACACTTCAAGTGCTAAAAGAATGAAGAAAAAGTAATGACTCTTACGCATAATAATATTCAACCAAGAAATGTACGTATGGCACTTCTCCAGATTAAATGTAATAAAGGGTAGAATTAAAAAACTGGGCTCCTAGGTATCCAATAACTTATATCCAACATCATTTTAGTCACTATGAATTGGAATGAAACTCATGGTGACCAAATTCCAAAGTGACAGACAGAATAACTACCCTTCCTTACAGTAGAAACTAACCTATCAAACACTAAAGTTGAACTGGAACTGTTGAACAGAACTTGGCTTACAGCTAAGAAGTAACCAGCACTAGCTGGGCACAATGGCACATGTCTGTAATCCTAATGACTCAGAAGGCTGAGGCAGGAGGACAGCAAGTTGAGGCCAGCCATAGCAACTTAGCAAAACCCTATTCAAAATAAAAAAAAAGGAAGGGCTGGGAATATAGCTCAGGGGTAGAACACCCTGGGGTTTAATCCCCAGTACCAAAAAAAAAAAAAAAAGTAATCAGCACTACTTGTTTAATTAAGATCACAGTTTTGGTTTTGCTTTGTATGTGCTTGAGAAATAAAGTATATTTAAAGTCCATGATCCCGGTACACTATTGCTAGGATATTTATCCATATGTACCAAGAAACTTTTATGTAAGTTCTATTTAGAAAGTCACAGTTTAATATTTTATTCTTCTATTGCTAGATGAAAATAGAGGATTACTGAAGGCTTTTCTATTCCCTCTGAGATGTTGGGGATCTGACCCAGGCAAATACTTCACCACTGAGCTACATCCCTAGCCTACCCTTTCCTGATCCCACTCCTTGTTTTGTTTTGAATTGAATTCATGGACACGAGACTGCTGAGCCACATCCCAAGCCCTATTTTGTATTTTATTTGGAGACAGGGTCTCATTCAGTTGCTTAGCGCCTTGATTTTGCTGAGGCTGGCTTCAAACTTGCAATCTTTCTTCCTCAGTCTCACAAACTGCTGGGATTACAGGCATGCACCACTGCGCCCAGCTTCCCACCCCTTGTTTTTTGAAATTCATTTTGAAAGGAAAAACTTCAAACAACATAGGTAGCACTTTGCTAATATGAAAATCTAAAAAAATCCAAAATGCTCAAAAATCCAATACTGGGCTGGGGATGTGGCTCAAGCGGTAGCGCGCTCGCCTGGCATGCGTGCGGCCCGGGTTCGATCCTTAGCACCACATACAAACAAAGATGTTGTGTCCGCCGAAAACTAAAAAATAAATATTAAAATTCTCTCTCTCCTCTCTCTCTCTCTTTAAAAAAAAATATATATATATATATATATATATATATATATATATATAAATATAAAAAAAATCCAATACTTTTTTGAGTACCTTTTGGAATGACAACACAACACTCAAAAAAGTTGTGGATTTTGGAGCATTTCCAATTTTGGATTTCCAAACTATGGATGCTAAACTGATAAAGTCTATGATCATATTCCAAACTACAAAAACTCTGAAATCTGAAATACTTGGGGTCCCAAGCATTTTGAGGAAGGGATACTCTACCTATAGTAACCATTGCAAAGGAAATATGAAAACAGAAAATTACATAAATTAGGTCCTCTTTAAGGTTGTGAGCTTCCTGAGGGGAGGAACCAAGTTATCTTATGATCATCATCTTTATTTTATTATCACCATTATCATTATCATTTCATAATGACAGTAATTACTGCTTACTATGACTTTGCTCTGCCACTAATTAATATAGCCTCCCAACACTTAGTTTCTTTTTCTGTTAACAAGATTGTTAAACTAAGTCTCCTTCAGTTCTACAATCTACTACTATTCTATCTTCAATTTACTACTCATGAGTCATCCAAGTAAATTATACACATTTTTAAAAAGTTCTTTATCATATCAAAATCTTTGTTTTTTTTTCCTCGAAGACGGAGACTGAACCCACGGCTTCCTATATGATAAGTACAAGTTCTACCACTGAGCTACAGTTCCAGGACCCCAAATCTTTTTTTAAAAAAAGGGTTTGTATGAGACAACAATGAAAAAGTAAAACTTATAAATAATATCAAAAGAATTTTAGCAATATTTCAGTATCATTAAAGACATTAAATATATACAAAATATTCTTTTTAAAAATAAAATTGCAAAATGAAAAACAATTTAAAAATAAAATCACAGAATGAGAACAAAACAGATTGGAACAATAATGTTCAGTAATAACTACACAAAAGAGGCTTTTCTGTATGGGTACCTCTTCTTGGTTTCTCTTAAGATAACTCTGTATTATCTATCCTAGGAATAGTGTACCGGGATCATAGACTTTAAATATACTTTATTTCTCAAGCACATACAAAATACTACAATTTCTTACTAATGAAAGATACAAATAAAAGTTTATTTGATAAACAACTTACATATACCTATATAAATAAGAATGTCATGTTATTTATTTAAGGCATTATTCCTTTTTCCTTTTCCAAATTCAATTTTCTTTTTATTTGTTGTATTTTAAAAAATAAACTTAGGCTGGGGTTGTAGCTCAGTGGTAGAGCATTTGTCTAGCATATGTTAGGCATTGGATTCTATTCTCAGCACTGCATATATGTAAATAAATAAAACTAAATGTCCATTGACAACTAAAATAAGTATTTTTAAAAAACAAATAAAAAAAATAAACTGGGTTAATTTTCATTATTATTTTATTTATTTTAATTATTATTATTTTTTAAATTTTTTTTAGTTGTTGATGGACACAGTACCTTTATTTTTATTCATTTATTTTTATGTGGGGCTGAGGATCAAACCCAGTGTCTTACACATGCTAGGCAAGTGCTTTACCACTGAGCTAGAACCCCAGCCCTATTTTTTTTTTTTTTAAATGTGAAAGAGACTCTGAAACACTGGATCATACACATGAGACACTATTTTTAAACCTTTTTATTACAGATCTTGTTGAGAACCTGATAAAGACAAATCTTCCTCCTCAAAAATCAAATAAAATTTGCATAGTATTTTAGCGTGTTCATAGAAAATCTAGGGATTCACAGTCTGATAATAAAACATAATTGAGAATCTTTGGGATACATACCATTGAGAAACCTTATGATACACTGAGTAAATTACTGATTTGGTAAAGGGTAAGATATTCACAATGAGCTGGGCAGGATGGCACAGGCTTATAATCCCAGCAATTTAGGAGGCTATACGAAGCAGGGGCCATCAAAAGCTTGAGGTCAGACTCCATAATTTAGCAGAGAGACTGTCTCAAATTAAAAAAATAAAAAGGGCTGAGGATGTAGCTCAGCAGTAAAGTATCCCTGAGTTCAATACCCAATACCAAAAAAAAAAAAAAAATATATATATATATATATATATATATTCACAATGGTTATTAGAAATCCTGTGGGTATCAGTTTGTTTATGTTTCTACATTCAATGTGTTTATCTTGCAATGGAAGCCTACTGCAATGGAAGTAGCGATTATTCTTCTAATACCAAGTAGTATTCAGTAGATCCTTCTTAGTTTTTAGAAAAATCACTACACTTTGGGTAAATTGTGAAAATGTATGATTTGTATAAATCTGAAAAACAGATTATTCACTGCTTTGCAGGATCCACAAACAGAAGAACACTTCATTTAGTTTTTTATTTGTTGTACTTAAAAGCAATGAAGTGGGCTGGGGTTGTGGCTCAGTGGTAGAGCATTTGCCTAGCATGTGTGAGGCCCTGGGTTCGATCCTCAGCACCACATATAAATAAATAAGATACTGTGTTCAACTTCAACTAAAAAATAAATATTTAAAAAAACCAAAAAGCAATGAAGTAAGTGGGCTGGGGCTGTGGCTGGGTAGTAGTGCACTTACCTGGCATGTGTGAGGCACTGGGTTTGATTCTTAGTACCACATATAAATAAATAAAATAATAAAGGCCTATCAACAACTGAAAAAATACAGTCAGAAGCTTACCTGCGAAGCAGTTAGTGTTTCCAGTTTTTGAAGTCTCTGAAGGACATTCTGCATGTCCTCCTGCAATCTCATGAGCACTAGAGCAATCTGCTCATTGAGGCTGCCTCGTGATCCTCTGTCTGAGCCCCAGCGTTCTCCGTCACCTCCACTTCCCACTTGCCCACCTTTGGTTCCTTCGCTCCAATGTGGCATCCTATGTCCTATTGTAAGAGAGCAAAATAAGTTAGTTTTAAATAAAACTTTTTTAGAATTTTGCTTGTATTTAAATAAAAATAGAATGTTTTATTCATTTTCCTCTGTTATTTAAGATCTAAATCTCTCAAGTAGAATAGAAACAATCAGGAAATAGACAAAATAACTCTTAGGATCAAAGAAATAAACATATAAACATATAAAATAAAAAATATAAAACATAAAATAATATAAAACATTATATGTTTTATATAAAATACAAAATAAACATATTTATTCTGACCTATTTAAAAAAAATTTTGCTAATGTTTTACATATAATATATTAATATGTGACTATATTCATATAATTCACAAACAGATACATGTGCAGAGTCCATTCTAAAAAATTCTTGACCAAAAGGTAAAAAAACTGAAAAAAATTGAAGATTGCTTCTCTAGAGTACTAAAAGTTATATTAAATAAATGTTATGTTTTCCTTTTTGGTCATTTTTGGTTTCATTACATTGTCTCACAAAAGATTTTTAAATGTGTTTTTCTTATTATAAATTGTATACTTTTAATACATATTAAAACCTAATTACTACTGAGATTTTGCTAGCATCTGTTCATTCTTTTTTGGTAAGATTTGTCCTTTCTTGAACTTTGGATTGGGCAAAGGGAAGGGTGGAGAGGGATTATGAGGATAGGAAAGACGGTGGAATGAGATGGACATCATTACCCTAGGTACATGTATGATTGCAGGAATGGTGCATCTCTACACCATTTACAACCATAGAATTGAAATGCTGCACTCCACTTGTGCACGATGAATTAAAATGCATTCTGCTGTCATATACAACTAAGTAGAACAAATAAAATTTTTTTAAAAAAAGATGTCATATATATATATATATATATATATATATATATATATATATATATATATATATTTGATGGACACAATACTTTTATTTATTTATTTATTTTTATGTGGTGCTCAGGATCAAACTCAGTGCCTCATATGTGCTAAGCAAGCATTCTACCACTGAGCTACAACCCCAGCCCCTCCATTCTTTTTCCTACGCAGATATTTACAAAATTGGCATTACCCCTTATACTTGTCTTTTTAAAGCATATTATGAACATATGTCTGTATCATTAAATGTTATTCCAAAGACATTTAAATGAATGCACAAATTTCTTAGTTAAGCCAGGAAGTAATTCACTCATTCTTCACTTTTGGATAGTTAGGATGATTTCAAATTTTTGCTAATACAAATAACACTGCAAGAAATGTCTTTGAATATAAATTCTTATCCAAATTTCCACTGATTCCTTTAGGATAGATTCCAAGAATAATAATTCCTGAATAAAAGGATAACAACTTTGTCAAGGTTTTTAATGAGTATCGCCACACTTCTGTTCAGAAAGACTTGAGTTTTATGCTGCTCTGTTTAACAGTACAAACACATTACCCTACCTTTGCAGAAATGGAGTATGCATTTCAGATCTTTCCTCATACCAGAAGCCTTAAGGGCCTTTGGCAGTCAGAAATAATTATCCCTGAGCAATTATTCCCCCTTGCTTTTACCAAGTCTTCTTGATCAGAAACCAGAAGGGGAAGATCAAATGTGAAAGCAAATCCCAGTTTCTTCAAACTCTGGCTATAGTTATGCTTATCCACCGTGGAAGTAACTGGCTAGATATATGAAGTTCAGTGAACCAGGTGCTAGGTTACCCAATCCCCCTTTCATTTTCTCTCTTATGCCTTCTGTATAACAGATGATTAGTTCTATCAGATTATTCTCCATTCTCCAACCTTCTTCTCAACCACAGGTGTTGGGGGCGAGTCTCAGTTATTCTATTTATTTATCCAAAGAGGTTTTAAGAGGACACTATAAATTCTTTTATTCAAGCCACTATCGTTTACAGTTTATATCCAATATATTGAAGAGATTTTTTTCCCAAATTTCATAACTTGCCTTCATCCTCATTGAACTGCTTTTTTCAGAGGATGGGGTAGAATTTCCCATATATTCCAAATCAGATCCTTCATTTTCTTCCTAATTGTCTGCTGCTCTGCTGATACTTTGCAAAGTTTATGGTATAAGACCAAGTTCCTTAACTAGTTTTAGGGCTGTGTCATATATTTAGATATTTTCATATTCTTTTCATTCATTTAGTCAGAGTGTTATGACCATACATACACTTGCCTAATAATCCTGAGAGCCCACTTTCAACATGTAATGAACAATGAGAAAGAGAATGAGTAAAATGATACAAGGGTAATAAGCTACTTTTTTTTTTTTGGTACTGGAGCTTGAACCCAGGGGCACATAACCATTGAGTTATAACCCCAGGCCTTTTTTAATTTTCTGAGATAGGGTCTCACTAAGTTGTTTAAGGCCTTACTAAGTTGTTGAGCCTGGCTTTGAACTTGCAATCCTCCCGCCTCAGCCTCCCAAGCCATTCAGAGTAGTGTGCCGCTGTGCCTAGTTAATTCCTTTAATTAAAGTTAAATGTACGGCTAGTGATATAGCTCAATGGTTGAGCACTTGCCTAGCATGTATGAGGCCTTGGTATAATACCCAGTACTGCAAAAAAATAAATACATAAATAAATAAAGTTAAATATAAATTATTAGGTACTTATAAAAAGTACCATTTCTTAAATTGAAATATGAGGAAAGGGATAATCAAATATTTAAAAAGAAGAGGCAAAATACCATGATAGGAAAGGCATATAGAAAGATGCAGTGATTGAAGGAGCAAGGTAGACATCAGAGTGGAAACATTTCCTTTGCTTATTCAAAATAGATGCTTAAAAGAAGTAATTCGAAAATAAAAAAAGGAAGAAGGTGATAAAGGCAAGGATTACAAAGAACAGGTTGGAATTAACTTTCATAAGTTTAATTCACAAGCTAAGTTTAGACTTTATAGAAAGATCACAAAATAGTATACTGTACATTCTTGAACAGGAATAATATGCCTTACAAACATACTAAAAGGAAAACAAGGGACAGTGACACAGCTTGTAATCCCAGTTACTCAGGATCTGAGGCAAGAGGATAGTTCAAGGCCAGCATGGGAAATTTAGTGAGATCCTATCTCAAAATAAAATTTGAAAAGGAGCTAAGAGGCCAGGCATGGTGGCACATGCCTATTAATCTCAGTGACTTGGGAGCAGCTACACTGCTCAATAAGTTAAAAATATTAAATGCATATTCAAGTTATAATGCTCTCATAATGGGCTTAGTGGGACGTAGCTCCATTGTAAATTGATGAGCTTTTGTATTTTGTTCAAGTAGTTATTTTAAAACCATTATTTTCCTTTCCTTTTTTTTTTTTTTTTTTTTTTTTGTGTATGTGTGTGTGCGTGTGTGGCCAGGATTAAACACAAGACCTCATGCATGCGAAGTACATGTTTTACCATTGAGCTACAATCCTAGTCCTAAACCATAAGTTTCTATAATATCTTTAATTCTTTTTTCACAACATCTATTTATTTCTTACCAGAAACAATTTTTTTAAAAAAATATTTTTTAGTGGTAGATGGACACGATACCTTTATTCATCTTTATGTAATGCTAAGGATCAAACCCAGGGCCTCACACATGCTAGGTGAGTGCTCTACCACTGAGCCACAATCCCAGCCTTTACCAGAAACAATTATAATGAACACATTTATTTTTCTTCTGCACTCAACTCTATTCTGTTACCTGATGACATCACTATTCTAAAGGTTTATCTTTACAGTGTTAAATGTTCTTTCATATTTGTTACTTGTCAGCTTTAAATGATCTCTTTTGTCCTAAGTGGGGAAATGTGGAAAAGATAAAGAACTCAGATTTCTACCTGGGGATGACAGGAGAAGAGGCATCAGCACAGCTAGAAAAGTGATTGTTCAGGGGGGAAATAGAACATAAATTTGGTTACAAAAAAATTGCATTAAAATTTTAGAAACGGAAATGTTTCCTCTGATGCTTTCAGAGATGACACATTATGCCCAGAGTTAAAGGGGAAAACTAGACAAAGAAAAACTAAAGATGTTATTAACTTTCAGCTTTATGACAACCTTTGCATACTGAACATATTAGTGCTTCTTTTGTTTAGAACTTTCCCATTTTACCAATTAGTTTATAGTGAGGAAGAAGAAAAGGGAATACACACCTCTCCCTCTTCTGACATTAGAGAATTCCTCATTTTCTCCGCCTCGCTTCTCACGGTGTGGTGCTCCACTGTTATTTCTGCCATCTTCTCCTCCATGCTTTACTTCACCTTTTCCTTCAACTGTTACCACCTGCATATTTCCAATGTTGCCACTTCTAGGAGATACTTGGACATCTTCAGGAAAACCAGAATTTTCCAAGGGCTGATTGCAATCACTACCCAAGTAATATTGAAATGGTCCATTGTTTGATGTAAAACTGTCTAAAGACTACAAATTTAAAATGACACTTCATTAAAAACTATAAATTGTTATATACCATAAAGTTTTCATGGCACCAAAATACCATCTAAAATGTTATTTCATGTTTTAATGGAAATATTCCTAATCTAAAAAATTTCTTCAATTCATCACCAACTTCCTATATGCCATTAAAAAAAAAAAAAAAAAAAAAGATAGGAATGATTTTGTCCATGACATTTTCACAGTGCACTGTTCTTATGAGTCAATCACTCATCCAAGAAACATGTAAATTTCTATTCTTACCATAATTATTACCTTTAGGGATACTCTGAAGAAAGAGATAGGATCCCTGCCTGTACGAAGCTTACAATCTTAGGGAATCGGAGAAGGTTATAACAACACTGTTTAATAAGTTTTATGAAAAGACATGCAAAGAATGTTATAGGAGCTCAGAGAACAGGTACCAAACCCACACTGGGGTTGAGTGGAGGCTTAGAACAGACTTCTTGAAAGAAATTAGATCAATTATGACTTGAAGAACAAATAAGAACAAATGATATAAGCCAAGTCAAAGGTGTCACAATAATAACATCATGAACCAATAAATTAGTTGGGATACAGGATGATTTTGAAAACTTTAAAAAAAAATTTTTATTTTTTAATATTTTTTAGTTGGAGATGGACACAATATCTTTATTTTATTTATTTATTTTTATATGGTACTGAGTATCAAACCCAGTGCCTCACATGTGCTAGGCAAGTGCTCTACCACTGAATTACAACCCCAGCCCAGACTTGAGAACATTTAACACTATAGAATCAACAAGACTTGAAAGACTGAATGAGGGGAGTAAGGGAAAGAAAAGTCTCTAGAGACTAGATGATTTGTTGACTCACCAAGGTGAAATACTGAGGATAAAGAGGTTTCAGGAGAACAGAAAGAGAAAATGGTACTATTACAGATAAGAAAAAATTGAGGTCCCCAGGCAAGATATCTAACAGGGCAGTTGGAATTCAGATAAAACATTGGATTTATCACTTGAGAGTAATCAGCCTGTGAAAAACGGTTGATACTGAGGAAGTGGTAACTAGAACTACATGTCTGAGGAACACTAAATTTAAGAGGTCAACAGAAAAAGAAAAACTCAAAAGAAGAAGACTACATGGAACCTAACAGGTAAAAGAGAAACCCTTTTAAAGGAATGGTATAATGAAATATTTTCCAGGAGAGAATAGTTAATATTTTTAAATGATAGTCAAATGACAGGAAATATAAAGCATCCTTTCAAATTAGTGAACAGAGACAAGTTGGCATGTATGACAGAAACCTGACTGAGGTGAATGAATGCAGTTAATGAATACAATCCCAAAAATGTCTGGCCATAAAGTAAAGAAGGGCAATAAGACAATACTTAGAGGGTTTCACAAGATTAAGAAAGCATTTTCTGGGCTCGGGTTGTGGCTCAGTGGTAGAGCGCTTGCCTAGCACGCATGAGGCACTGGGTTCAATCCCCAGCACCATATAAAAAACTTTAAATAAACAAAATAAAGGTATTGCGTCCATCTACAACTAAAAATTTAAAAAAGAAAGCATTTCCTTTCAAAGACAGAAGGGATATGAACATGTGTTTAGCATGAGAAAAAAGAATCAGAAGAGACACAATCATTGGAATAGTCTAGGGAGTAGAAAAAATGGAAGTCTCCAATGTGGGAAAAAAATAAGACACAAGCAAATCAGAGAAACTGGCCTTAAATGGGAAGAACATGTTATCCAGTGAGGTAGGAAGAAAACTGGCAAGAATTAAATAAAATAAGCTAATACTCAGTAAGTTAAATAAGTAAGTGTTAGGTATAAAGAACAATAACCTATTCTTTTATCTTCTTAGTATAACGAGAAACAAAATTATGTGATGAAAACAAGGGGGTAGGAATATCAGTCCCACCCATACTACCAATTCTGGTAGAACTCTAGTATTTTATTTCATGTTTTTGATGCTACTCAGAATATGGTCTGCAGACCAATAGCAGCAGCAGCAGCAGCAAACAGAGCTTGTTAGACATGCAAATTCATGGGTCCCACTAAGACTTACTAAATCAGAGACTCTGGGATTGATAATGACCCAGGAATCTATGCTATAATAGGCTCCCTGTTAAAAAACAGCCAGGCACGGTGGAGCACACCTATAATCCCAGTAGCTCGGGAGCCTGAGTCAGGATAATCGCAAGTTCAAAAGCCAGCCTCAGCAACAGGAGGCACTTAGCAACTCAGTGAGACCCTGTCTCTAAATAAAATACAAAATAGGGCTGGGGATGTGGCTCAGGGGTTAAGTACCCCTGGGTGTAGTCCACAGTACCAAAAACAAAAATTTGAGAAACACAACTTAAGAGAGATATGAAAATGTATAAAGCAAAGTAGAAAAAAATGTCTAATAATTTAATCTATAAAAATTTTTATATTTTAGGAAAGAGATTTATAGCCACACACTGTGGCACATGCCTGTAATCCCAGAGACTCAGAAGGCTGAGGCAGCAGAATTCCAAGTTCCAAGGCCAGCCTTAGCAATTCAGCAAGATCCTTAGCAATTAGTGATACCCTGTTTCAAAATAAAAAATCAAAAGGGTCAGGGCTAGGGATGTATGGCAGTAGTAAAGCACCTCTGGATTTAATCCCCAGTACCAAACAAAACAAAACAAAAAACAGGGATTTATAATGTATTCAACTTAATACAATTTGGATGAAAACAAAAACTACGAAATAGCCAGGCATGGTGTACATGCCTGTAATCCCAGCTGCTCAGGAGGCTGAGGCAGGAGAATCAAAGGTTCAAGGACAGTCTCAGCAACTTGGCAAGGCCCTGAGCAATTTAGTGAGATCCTGTCTCAAAAATATAAAAATGGGCTGGGGAGGTAGCTCAGTGATTAAGCGCCCCTGGGTTCAATTCCTGGTATCAAAAAACAAAACAAAACAAAAACCCTGACTTTTCTTTTTTTTTTTTTTTTTTTTTTTTTTTTTGAGAATTTTAATATTTATTATTTAGTTTTCGGCGGACACAACATCTTTGTTTGTATGTGGTGCTGAGGATCAAACCCAGGCCGCACGCATGCCAGGCGAGCGCGCTACCGCTTGAGCCACATCCCCAGCCCCCCTGACTTTTCTTTAAGCAATAATTTAAGTGAGGTGAGGCCCTAGACAGCACAAGGTTTTCTATCACCTCAGCAATTTAGTAAAATCAGTGGAATACAGTATTTTCAGACCATAAGCCCTATTGAAAGGAAAGAAACCAAAGCAATAAAAATAGTAACAAGGTAAAAAAGATCACTGCAGGTCTGGTGATGCATGAGTGTAATCCCAGCTACTCCAGAGGATGAATCAAGAGGATCACAAATTTGAGGTCAGCCTTGGCAACTGAGTGAGACTCTATCTCAAAATAAAAATTAAAAAAAGCTGGGGATATACAACCATGGTAAAGCACCACTGGGTTCAATCCCTAGCGCCACAGCAAATAAATAATAAATAAATAAGATTGCTGTGTTAAAAAACACTATAAAAATCCTGAAAATAAAATTCCAATACATACATTTTTAAAAAATGATTTATTATAAATCATCTGTCATGAGTAAATAATTTGAAGGTAATGTTATTTAGGATTGAGGTTAGATTAATAATAGGTCAGGCAATAATAAAATAAATGATTTGGGGGGGGGGGCGGGAGGTTAACCAGGGTCCCAGTGGTGCCACATCCCTAGTCTTTTTTAAAATTTCATTTAGAGAGTCTGAGTTGCTTTAAGACCTCACTAAAATTTTGAGATTGAGACAGGCACACGCCTGTAATCTCAGCAGTTTGGGAGGCTGAGACAGGAGGATTGTGAGTTCAAAACCAGCCTAAGCAAAAATCAAAGCATTAAGCAACTCAGTGAGACCCTGTCTCTAAATAAATACAAAATAGGGCTGTGGAGCCTGGCCTTGTGGCTCAGAGGTAGAGCGCTTGTCCAAGCATGTGTGAGACGCTGGGTTCAATCCTCAGCACCACATAAATATAAAATAAAGATATTGTGTCCACCTATAATTAAAAAATAATATTTAAAAAAAATAGGGCTGGGGATGCGGCTCATTGGTTAAGTACCCCTGAGTTCAATCCCCAGTACCAAAAAACAAAAAAGCCCTGGGATTACAGGTGTGTGGCATCGTGCCAGGCTAATAAAACAAGATTTTATTTACCTTAACAGACAGGCTAAATACCTCAATGGAGGAGACTGAATATGAGATGAAGTTTGGGAAGAAAACAAATAATGAATCCTAAGAATAAGTAATACTGAAAATCATAAGGAAGTAGAGCAAAGGAAACTCCTGATGAAGTGATAATGTAGAACACAATCAAATTCAACATTCTAACAGAAGAAGGAAAAACTCTCAAAGGCAAACATCAGGAAAAAAATATTCCAAAATTATTTTAGCCTTTTTATTATGGAAAATGTCAAACAGACTAGAGTACTAATTACCAAATTTCAACAATTACCACTTCAGGGCCAATTTCGTTTCACCTATGACTCCTATTTCCAGTGAATTATTTTTAAACAAATTCTAAATATCATATCAGACTATTTTTTTAAAAATTGTAACAAAATAAATATACCAAAGATTTTTGGTATGTACATTGCTTACTCTGTGTGGTGGTCTGGGAGTTAAACTTAACTGACACATTCAAGAGGCTATTAACAGAGTTTAATAAATACTTTTATAACAGAAATACAGTGAGAAGAGAAAAAGAAAATGTTTAAATTGTAATAGTCAAACAAACAACAATAAAAAAGAAAAACATGATATTAATGGTCCACAAAAATCACTTGAAAAGGGCTGGGGATATAGCTCAGTTGGTAGAGTGCTTGCCTCGAACACACAAGGCCCTGAGTTCAATTCCCAACACCACACACACACACACACACACAAAAAAAAAAAAAAAACCTTAAAAAGGGGCTGGGGTTGTTGCTCAGTGGTAGAGCGCTTGCCTGTCACACATGAGGCCCTACGGTCGATTCCCAGCACCACATTAAAAAAATAAGTAAATAAAAATAAAGATATTGTGTCCATCTATAACTAAAAAAATAATAATAAGTAAATAAAATAAAGGTATAAAAAAACTTAAAAAGACCTGGATTTGTAAGGATTTCAAAATTGATAATAAAGATTACTTAAATATATTTTTAAAAGATTCCATCTAAGTCATTTGTGGATGACAATCTATAATTAAAACAGACTTGGTAAGGATGGTAATGAGATGGAGCTGTACCTATCTAAGAGAATTCCTTTAGGAAGGAACACCTATGTTAGGGTGAAAAGAATGTACAGGAGTTAATCCACTACATGGAAAGTAGGAACTTTCCAGGCCAAATGAATGCACAGTTGCTAATGCTGGATATGAAAAGGAGAAGAGGCTTGACATATTAGAAGAAAAAAGGATATTAAAGAAGGCCAGGATGGATGTGGAGTAAAATCCTGACACAAGAGTGGTATTAACAAAGGCCAGTGAGGTAAGAGATCAGAGAGCCCCAAGAAATAACTCAGTCTACTATGGATTTATAGAGAAAACAGGGGCAAACCTAGAATTTAGTAGTCAGATATTTACTGAGATTCCATCCTATCCAGATCCTTTTCACCAACATTCTCCAAACAATAAAAATTTTAAGAGAAAATAAAAGGGAATCTGGGTTCTTATCACTTACTTTCAAATTCCATTATTAAGCTTATTCTCAGTTTGGGCTCCTTATTATTTTTCCAGTCTGTACTATTCATTTATGTTTAACCTTAGTCAATAAATTCTTTATTCATGTTTAAAAATTTGAGAAAAGGGGCTGGGATTGTGGCTCAGCGGTAGAGTTCTTGCCTAGCAAGGTCGGGACCCAGGTTCGATCCTCAGCACCACATAAAAAAAATAAAGGCATTGTATTGTGTTTATCTATACCTAAAAAAAAAATTTTTTTTTTTAATTTGAGAAAACTAAGAGTAGATTCAATTGCTTTATGAAATGAAAAAAAAGGGGGGTACATAAAAAGTTAAAATTATTATATTAGAGGTAAAAGCTCGATGATTTTCTATACAACACACGGAACTCTATCACAACAGGGTATAAGAGAAGTGGGGAGCGGATGTAAAACTGCCAAACAGAATTCCAGTTGTCGCAAACACCCTCATCATCAACAGAAATAGTTTTCAAAAAGAACAAAACAAAACATGGACTTTGTGGGTTTTGTTTTTTTTCCAAATTTTCTCTTTTAATACAGAATCTTAACTAAAATTTAAAGATGATTTTCACTAAAAATTTTAGTGCAGAATTAGAGTCAATGTGAAGAATAGGCTTATTTGGGGGCTGGGGTTGTGGCTCAGCGGTAGAGAACTTGCCTACCATGTACGAGGCCCTGGGTTCGATCCTCGGCACCACATAAAAATAAACAAACAAAATAAAGGTATTGTGTCCAACTACAACTAAAAAATAAATGTTTGTTTGTTTAAAAAAAAATAGGCTTATTTGATTGAAAACTATTAAATTTTCTTTATTAATCAAATCAATGTTTAAAACATAGTGTCTAGTATAAACAGTTTACTCTCTGGTTCTCCATCCCACCTCTGCCATAATACTTATAAACATACATAAATTATAAGTAATAAATAAAATATTTAAATAGTATGGATTTTCTTTGAATATTCTAGAATCTTATATAGAAAAGTTAACAAAAAGTAAAAATATAAATGCTTTAACATTCTAGAGGTATGTTTTCAAAGTGATGAACAGCATGTACATCTGCTATTAACAGAAGTTATGCATTGAATTCTGATATACCACTTTGAAAACTTACCAATCAGAAAATGTCATTTTTACCTCTTCTTGTCCAAATTGCTCCATAGAATCACAGTAAACTTCACTATCTGAATCACTTGTCAAATGCTGAATTCCTGAAACATCTTCAACATGATCATCATTTATATCTAAATATGAACAATTACAGAAGTAGCATAATTATATTCTAACAGAAGAAAAACACATTCCATTTTCAAACTTCACCAGCTCTATATTATGTGCATACTGAGTGACACACATGATTTACCAAGTCATACGCTTTTTTTTAATTTAAATTTAGTTAACAGT
The DNA here is from genome assembly GCF_047511675.1 of Marmota flaviventris. NCBI lineage: Eukaryota > Metazoa > Chordata > Mammalia > Rodentia > Sciuridae > Marmota > Marmota flaviventris. The sequence continues at coordinate 28,417,426 of NC_092509.1, forward strand.
TCTTTTTTTCTGGCTTTCTTTTGTTGTTGTTGTTTAGTACCAGGGATTGAACCCAGGAGAGCTCAATCACTAAACCACACCCCCAGTCCTTTTTATATTTTGAAACAAAGTCTCATTAAATTGCTTAAGACCTCACTAAATTGCTGAGGCTGGCTTTAAACTCGAAATCCTGCTTCAACCTCCAGAGCTGCTGGGATTACAGGTGTGGACCACAGCACTGGGCTTAGTTAACAGTTCTTATTTGAAAAGATTATAAAGTATTTTACCACTGAATTCTAGAAAACACTGTCCTGCTGAAAACTTATAAAACCTAATAACCACCAAGCTCGGTGGCACATGCCTATAATTCCAGTGAATTGGGAAGCTGAGGCAGGAGGATCACAAATTTGAGGCCAGCCTCAGAAACTTAGTGAGATCCTAAGCAACTGAGCAGACCCTAATCTCAAAATAAAAAAATTTTAAAAAGGACTAGGGATATTTTTCATAATAAAGTACTCCTGACTTAAGCCCTAGTACCAAAAAAAAAAAAAAAAAGAAAAGAAAATCTATAAAGTCAGCCTATGAGGCCTAAATGAGAGATGCAACTATGCAAATTTGGTTGTTACACTAAGAAATGATATTTCTTGGTTTCTGGACTAAACTGGACCACTATTAATAATTCACCATATGTATATACAGGCCCACCCGGAGAGTCCTAGGACATGAAAAGACTATAAATTACAGGGCTGGGGATGTGGCTCAAGTGGTAGTGCACTCGCCCAGCATGCATGAGGCACTGGGTTCGATTCTCGGCACCACATAAAAATAAAATAAAGATATTGTGTCCACCTAAAACTGAAAAGTAAGCATTAAAAAAAAAAAAAGACTATAAATTAATCTTATTGACTTCAGAACAAAGGCACCATATAATCAAAGGTAGGAGAAATAATCAGGAAAAAAAAGTAATAATTTGGAAGTTTTAGTTTAAAATATATTCTGAAATATCATATGGTTAACATAAAAAAAGTTTCAATACAAATATAAAATTTCCAGCTCTTACTTCACTGTCTTTCAAAGCTATTAAACCTTGTAACATTAATCAACCCTAAGATATTAATAAATATTTATATTTTAAAATTTGAGACTATTCCTAAATATACTAAAATTATTAAAAGAATATTTTAATAATAAGATAAAGGCTAGACAAAAAAATATTTGGGGACAATACCTTGGTGAATGCAGGCAGCAATTTTTTCAGTTTGCTCCATGTTTTTATCAACAGGTTTTACGTCATCAGCACTTTGGTCACTTGGAGAAGAGTTAGCATGAATGTCATTTTGTATCTCCTGAACAAAGCTGTCTTTATCATAGCCATTCGTGATAATAATCTCCAAATTCTTATAATCTGATTTCTTCATCATCTGCTTAGCTTTTATGAGAAAATGGAGAGATAAATAAAAAGTTCACAGTAGGTCAACTTCTGATATTATGTTCTAATAAGTGCTACTCAATTCCCCACTCTATCATAATCCTTTTGAAGGGTTTCCTACTTGGATCACAGAGATGGGGAACTCCTTGAAAAGGAGCTTATTATATGTTGAGGGCTTACTCAGAAATTGTATTAGCTTCAAAAGTGTTTCAGTTCCCTGTAAGTCTTCTAAAAATAATCTTTCAAAGTCCTTATACTCTACCAGGCATAGACAAACTGCTCTAGAGAAAAGATACCTCAAAGACTGAAAAGTAAAAGCAAAACAAAGTTGTGTGGTTTGTTTTACTATATCTCTATATCCCCCTTCTAAAATAATCTTCCCATGAATCACAAACAAGGCTCCCTGAATGCAGCTCCTGTAATTCTAGTGTTTATCTTCATCAAAACTGATGCCTGGATGGGGGCTGGGGTTGTGGCTCAGTGGCAGAGCATTTGCCTAGCACATGTGAGGCCCTGGGTTTGATCCTCAGCATCACATAAAAATAAATAAGTAAAATAAAGGTATTGTCTCCAACTACAACTAAAAATAAATATATATTTAAAAAAAAAAAAAAAACTGATTCCTGGAGCCAAGCACAATGGTGCACATCTGTAATCCCAGCAACTCAGGAGGCTGAGGCAGGAGGATTCAAAATTCCAGGCCAGCCCCAGCAATTTAGGATTGAACCCAAGGCCTTTGTACCACCAAAAAAAAATTTTTTTTTAATTAAAAACATAAAAATTAAAAGCTAGTCTATTTCTCTGAATTTTTATTTATTTATTTAAAAAATATTTTTAGTTGTAGATGGACACAATATCTTGATTTTGTTTATTTAATTTTTTCATGTAGTGCTGGGAATTGAACTCAGTGTCTCACATGTGCTAGGCAAGGGCTTTACACTGAGCCACAACCCCAGCCCCTCTATTTTATTTTTGATAAGATAGTGAGAGTTTAACTTGTTTCTGGTCCTTGGTAATATAACCATGTCCATGTTGGAAACTTAATACTCTGTAATAGGGCCTTTGGTCCACCACAAACCTGAATATAAGGTCAACAACTCACATCCCACCACATGCACTAATCTTATACAGTACCATATCAGCTCAAGTCTTTGTACCTTTTCATTTTATTAGTGCAAAATTATTGGCCCATTATCCAAAGCTTACCATTATCCATTTGTTCTGCTCCTTTTACTTCTTGGGCCTCTTCTTCCTCAGACTCTGCTCCACTATCACTGCTTTCAGCTTTACCATTAACAGTCTTAGCATTTGGAGTAGAAGTTAGAACATTACCAAGATCTAAAACATGAAATGACCACTTAATCACTAATGTGGTAATATATGATAATTCTGTACTTTATAATAAAATAATTTTGAATTTTAAATATTAGAATTTTATAGATAATTAACAGTATTCTTTGACTCCAAATACATTTATATAGGCAAATTCCTTCCACTGTTAAGTTTAAAACAAAAAAGATAAAGCTATCTTAATTCCTTTATGGACAAGGCAGGTGATAAATTATTTTTAAGTTAACATCAATCAAAACAGTAAAGTTAGAGATGAAACAGTCTTCTTCAAACATATTAAATAAAGAGATATACTGTTAGCACCTGAAAACATAAATATGCTATTTTTGACCCTACCAACAATCTCATCAATATTATAGTTGGAAGCTGGGCACAGTTATAACATAACTATAAGCCCAGTTACTTTGGAGATTAAGGAAGATCGAAAATTTGAGGACAGCCACAGCAACTTAGGGAGACCCTGTCTCGAAATAAAATAAAAAGGGCTGCTGATGTAGCTTAGTGGTGGAGTGTACCTGGGTTCAATCACCAGCACACACACACACAAAAAAAAAAAAAAAACCTGTAATTCAATTCCATTCGAACAATTTTTTTCCCTTATTACCTTGAAGATTTCAGGTACATAACTCACATTCTCATGTCTTTATTATGATACATAAGAATTTCCTTAAAGCATCAATTAATGTAATGTGATCTATCAAAGCAGCAAATTGTTGTCTTAGACAAAGTTAAACCCTCAGGGTAAATATATCAGAACTTCTTCTCAAACTATAACATGCATAATCAACTGAAATCTTCTTAAGATACATATTTTGAATCAGTACGTCTGAGGTACTTCATTTCCATAAAGTTCCCATGTGTTGCCAATTCTACTAGTTTCCGGATCATGTTTTGAGGAACACAGAACACCATTTTCATCAACTCTTTTTAAAGAGATTGAAGTCTTCTTAGAAAGCCAAAAGAAGTAATTTTCCTTCATACACTTTTGGGCTTTATTTTCTGTGAAATGAATGCATTTTAGATGCTTCTCTGCATCCCAAATAATATATTAAATTCCAAAACATCATACACCTTAAATAATCAGGCCTATATTCTTATTTAAGCCTACCTAATTAAAGGAACAACAGAACAAACATTTAACTCTATTTTTACAAAATCAAGGCAGCAGCAGCATATATTTTTTGTTTGTTTCTTTTTATGGTGCCGGGGACCAAACTAGGACCTTGCACATGCTAAGTAAACAGTATTCTACCACTAAGCTGCATCCCAAGCCTAAAGTATTGTATTATGTACTAATTTTTTTTTTTCCAGTGCTGGGAATCAAACCTGGACCTTGTGCATGCTAGGCATACAAGCAGCATAGTTTCTGAATCTCCCTGACAACCAGAAAAAGGAAGAACAACAAATTTAAATAGCCAAGAAACAACCCACCCATGAACATCTTCAATAAAATGTAAACAGGAATCACCTAAACCCCCATTAAATGGATAGTTGTAACAGAAGTACTTCACAACAGAAATAGCAGTCTCATTACAGTTCTGTGATGAATTAGAAAAAGTAAAGGAAATTACTCTTGAGCCCAACTCAACATCCAAAAACCAATTAATGCAATATACCATATTAACAGACTAAAGGACAAAAGTCACATGATTATCACAATACATGAAGAAAAAAACTGAACAAATCCTATACTCTTCATGGTAAAAGTGCTAGAGAAACTAAAAATACAAGGGCATTTCCTCAATCTGATAAAAGACTTTGGAAAAACTAGGATCATATTTAATGTTAGTAAACTCCTAAAATAAGGTACAAGTCAAAAAATTGGAGAACTTATACTTTCACATTTTAAAACTTATCACATATGTATATTCTGAAAAAGACCACATGAAACCGATATATCTGTTCCACTGGGTTTAAATGTCTACTTTTAACAGGATGCTTTGTTTGGGGAAAAAAAAGGAGTCAAGATTGCAATTGGCCTGAAATTTGGCAATTCTTACAAGATTACAAACATTTCTTATTTCACTTCTAATATTATTTCTTACAGACATACTTTCAATATGTAAAATATCATGTACATAGTTAGTTACTCTCAACAGCTTTTGAAGATCAAAAAGAGCAAATCATCTAAATAGCCATCAGAATGGTCTAAGTTAAATAAATTACAGTGTAGGTCATAATTCCTTACTGACAACTCTTGGATTCAGAAATTTTTTAATTTTGCAAATGTACATGACATAGTATGTTATATAATACTTCCTATATGGAATCTCAAACAGCTCACTAAAAATAATAACATAATTATTATTTTTATATAACAATATAATCATTTTTGCAGGAAAATATGTTAGTCACACTGAATCATATAAAGAATCAAAATACCCTCATGTCATTTCAGATAAGGTTCTATTCCACAATAAGTTCATATGAGGTCAGGTTTTTATACCAAATGAGTTACAAAACAATCTTAGGTTTTCAAAGCTTTGGGGATTAATAAATTAAAGGAAAGTAATTAGTCCTGTGCACTTATAACTATCATTTACTCTTCCTTGTTTTGTACTTTATTGTTCAAGAATGCTTCTGGCCAGTAGATTAGACACTACTGAAATAGGTCAAAATTTCCACCTGCATTCTAACAGTATGCTTGATACAGAAAACATTTAAGTTTTTTTCCTCAGCTTAATAAGCATAAAGTATAAAGAGAATTATTAATATTTGGTTCCTCTGCAAAATAATATAGAATGGTGTGATTCAGAATTATGCGCAACAAACAAGCAGACACTGTCAGTTACACATGGTTTACTGCCATGAAAGACACAAACTATAAGGCCTTTTAAGAGCACAGGAAAATTACTGTTCTGAAACACTACAAATCTGTTAATTATTAAAAGATGCGTTATGAACAGGAATCCAGGCTAATTTTTAATTAAAGCATACACAATTTTCATCTAAATTTACTCTTATGGTTTCATATCATTCTGCTTTCTAAAAAAATTTAAAGAGCAAATGGTTAATGCCTGCAGATCTAGCATTTTATTTAACTCCTTCTGGTAGGCAAAACATAATCTATTGATCCTTTACTGAAAAAATGAAAATTTTTTAAAAGAGATATGTGAATTCACTGATGTCTTGTTTTTGCTTGTTTTGCTATAGTTAAGCCACACTGTAAACATGCTCATTTTAAAATTAGATAGAAAATACTTTACTCCATGGAACTGTTATTCTAATTCATACAGTAAAACTGAAAATGATTCATCAAACTTTTGTTCATACTAAGTGAACCACCTAACATGTTTAACAACAGTTAAGGTTAAAAACCTAAGGATTTATAGTATTTTAGAACTTTATACAATGTTTTTTCTTGGAAAAAAATTCCCAACCTACAATAAGTTCTACAAATTTGTGCAGAATGCTCTTGGTTTGTACATATTTTGGTTTGTACATATTAAAAACAAAATTTTTATATGGATTTCATTATTCCTACCTTCTAAATATTTAGAGATTTTCTCCAGTCGGACTGGCATGTGAAAGTAAAAATAAAAATTAGACATATAAATATTAATGCATGTATAATCTATAACTGGCCAAACTTAAAAAATAGGTAAAATAGTCCAACCTGAGGTTAAATCAGAACTCCTTCCACTCTTTTTGTCTTCTACAATTTCATAAAATGGACCTATGACATGTAGCAATTCTTCAACTTTTTCAGTCATTGGCATAGTTTCAAGAATCTGTAATCAAAAGAGACAAATATTGTAAAATTACAAACTATTAATTTGATCTGAATTAATATTAAATATCTTATGGTTTCCAATATTAATAATTTGGAAATCTGAAGTTAATTAATAAATTCTCTTAAGGATCTATATTAATTATATGCCTAATATATACATACTCCTAGAAAAGTTGTAAGTATATTAAAGATCTAAAAAGTGTTCTTATTTATTTATTTTGTTTTTTAGTTGTAGTTGGACACAATACCTTTATTTTAAAATTATGTGGTCCTGAGGATCGAACCCAGTGCCCCACACGTGCTAAGCGAGTGCTCTACTGCTGAACCACAACTCCAGCTTCTTATTTATTTATTTTTATTCGTGCATTACAATTATACATAATAATGGGATTTTGGGGTGTGTTATTGGGAATTGAACCGAGGGGTGATCTACCACTGAGCTAAACTCCCAGACTCTCTTTCCTTTTTTTTTTTTTTTCTAATTTTTATTTTGAGACAGGTCTTGCTAAATTGCTGAAGATGGCCTCAAATTTAACAATCTTCTTGTCTCAGCCTCCCAAATTGCTGAGATTATATATGTCTGCACTACCCCACCTGGCTGTTTACGTGTATTTTTTAAAAAGCATGTATTTATATTTTTTAAACTCACAGCAGGTCTGGACTCATTAGTCACTCTCCTTGCTTTACTGTTCATTTACTGCCTGTCTTTCACAATAGAATATAAGCTCAATGCAAAAGGACCTTCATCTAGTTTTGTTCACTCCCGTTTTTAGTGTCTAGCATATAAAAAGTATTTAAAAAACTGGTTTAAAACTCTAAAATTCTTATTCAAATAACATGCTTTTATTTTTAAACCAGATACAGAGTAGATCATCAGTAATCTATGATTATAAACAAGTCTGATATTATTTTAAGCTGAGATAATACCCATAACATCACCACCCTCAGTGTGTTCCGATATGGAAGATAGGTTTTTGGGAGAGACTATACCAAATGAACAACAGTAACAATAACTGGTTTTAGAGATTATCTTTTGATTTTATAGCTCATAGTAAGTTATCTATGTTCCTATCAGTGTAAAGGAGTAAAAAATTGTTTATTCAGAAAATTTCTTTTTGCTAAGAAAATACTTGTTCTGAGGCTGAGAGCAGTCATGAGGGAAAATTTTATAACTTACTATATATATATTTAGGTTACAGTAATAATTTTAAGAATTAGATTCAAGTTAAAAACTGAAACTATGGGGTAGTGTTTATTTTGAAGTAACCAAAATCACAGCTAATATGCCAGAGATATAACTGAAAACAAGTCAGCACTTTTTTCACTACCCCATATTGCCACAACATGAATATTGATTTAGCAGAATCTGGTAAGGCAACCAGATACCTATCCTGAACCTCATTCAACACCTCCTTTGATCTTCCTCCAGAACAGATCTCTATTAGTTCTCTCATTAAAGCGATTTACAAACCACCAAAACAAAAAAAACCTCCCTCCTTAAACTCTAATTTGTCCTGAGCTACTCAGTTCAGTGTTTAGGTTCCCCCATGCCCCATAAAATAAGAGTGAACTTTGGAGTTGAAATGTCAGAACTAAATAAATGGAGTATGTACCAACACTAAACAAATATAAACAGTATTCTTTCAGTAAGGCAGAACCTTCAGTAGAAATGACACAAGTGGCCACCACAAGACCTATCTAGAATTTAATTTTCTGATGAAGAAACTAGAAATCAACAACCAAAAAAATTCTCTCCCTTTCAACAATGCTGAAATACAAAAAAAGGTACACACATGCATGTGTTCAGGCACACACGAGACGTATAGGAAGAGAGAGGCGTACACATATACATACAAGAGATAAAAACAGAGACACACACCCAAAGTCAAACAAGGAGACACAGGCAAATCTCAGTCTAGAAGAGGTAGTACTCATCCACAGAGAGTTCATTTCAAGTTTTAAGTTAATAAAATTAGTTCAAGCGTAGACTTCTTTTTTTTAATATTTTTTAAGTTGTTGATGGACCTTTATTTTATTTATTTCAATGTGGTGCTGAGAATTGAACCTGGTGCCTCACACATGCTAGGTAAGTGCTCTACCACTGAGCTATACAACCCCAGCTCCCCAAGTGCAGACTTTTAACGGTAAGCTGCATGGACTGTAGAAAAACAGCATTCAAAGCACAGTAATTTTTCTAGATATATCCAGCAGTTTCCTCAAAGAGACACATCATTTTTAGGTGATAAAAATATACTTGGAAAGATACATATATGCTTTATTAAAGCAAAGAAAAAATTCCTCAGGTTTTTGTCTACAATGAACATATCTTTTAAAGTTACCCAAGTCCCAATGCTTAATCTCTGTTCAATAATCTTAGTAATCACAAATTTAGTCTCTCCAGTGCTTCTGACCTTCTGAGGAGACTCACAGATATCAATCCCAAGTATGCCAATGATTAGAAAAGTCTATCGCCCACACAAAGTAAAGAAATTGGCATCCTGCTTTTTCCCTCAGTCTCTAAAAGATATTTATCATGAGTCAAATCTTAAAAATACAAGTCAACTCAAAACTCAGAGAAAGTCAGTGCTCTAGACTTGTGTAGCTCTAAACTAGACCCTCAGCCATGGTAACTTCAGGTTCTATCCTTTATAAGATCCCACTCTAATCCTCCCTCTATTACAGCAGATATCCAATCCTCTTAGAAATCCTGACACAATTAATCTGGAGTCATGCAAGGGCATCTGTACCAGTGAGTCTAATGTGCAGACAGGATTAAGTACACTGATTTCTCTTTAAATTCCACAGACAAAATGTATATTATTCAAGTGTTAAATGAATATTCTGGAAATCCCCATAAGATTTTGTAAAACTGTATAAAAAATAGGATTTTATACTTCCCATTGATTATATATCAAAATAAACTTCAAAGAAATGGATTTTTCCCTAAAACCATCTTACTTACTTTATTCACTCAAAGCTAAAACAATTTTGGATTCCAGCAACTTTTTTGGTGATATTTTACTGGACAATTTTATAAATTATGATAAGCAATATTCTACCAAACAGGATCCATTATAAAACACAAATTAATAAGGCTCCTAAAACCCATGAAATGAGATTTATATTCTAAAGAGTAATGGTACAATGATTTATGAACTATGAAACATGATTTAATGACTGCTTCAATTAGTAAATTATTAGAAAAAGTTACATAGAAACATGCAATTTTTTTATACCTTTATTTTTTTATGTGGTGCTGAGGATCGAACCCAGGGCCTCACACATGCTAGGCGAGCACTCCACTGCTGAGCCACAACCCCAGCCCCTAGAAAGATGCAGTTTTATCTACTGATGTTCATAAGCTGAACTCTGAATGTAATTTAAGACTTATCACATTTTCAATCTATAGGTATTTAATATTTTAGATTTAACTCTAAAAGTTTACTATAAACTTTGTTATTTGTAATAGAAAATGAAAATTTTAAAGCCTATTGAAGATAGTTTGTTTTTTTTAAATAGAGAAATAACTATAAAAACTCATATATGGAAGAAGTATTTTAAGACAGCTAAAAGGCAACACTATAGTTTAAATGAGGGTGGAATGTACATTGTTTTATCCCCTTCTTACTTTAAATTGTGACAACATTAATTAGTAAAACTGGATAGGAAAAATATGTAAATTTTGCTTAATGTGGCAATTCAACCTTATACTATAGAAGTATATCCTCAAAATTATAATGACATTTAAAGTACAGAGAAAGAAATAGGGGGCTGGGGCTATAGCTTCAGTGGCAGAGCGCTTTCCTAGCCTGTGTAAGGCAGTGAGTTCAATCCTTAGCACCACATAAATATAAATAAAATAAAGGCATGCTGTTGATCTAAAAAAAAAAAAAGAGAGAGAGAGAGAGAACAAAAAAAGAGAGAGAAAAGAAAAAGGAATAGTTATCAAACCAAACCAAAAAGGTTTTGAATTTTCTTTCTCTGATTTGAAGGGCTCTTTTTTTATTGTATTAATGATATAGATAACAGCCAAAAGAATTAAACTCTGCCCTCTACCATAAAGTCCACTAAATAAAAATTGTGAAAATGTAACAAAGGGCACCACTTGAGCAGTGCAGAAGAGAAACAACTAGCGATTGATACCATTGAGCCATATGGCAAAAAAAACTATTCCTTTTTTACAGATTTTCTTTATGTTTAAAGATAATTTATTTAAGGTTTTCAAACAGAAATAGATTTCACAACTTCTGACCCATGCCCAATATAAAATTCATGATTTTTTCATAAATGTATTCCTCAAAACAATGCCTTAGTCTCATGTGGTGGCACATGCCTGTAATCCCAGCGACTAAGGAGGCTGAAGCAGGAGGATTCCAAGTTCAAAGCTAGCCTCAGCAACTTAGCAAGGCCTTAAGCAACTTAGTAAGACTCTATCTTAAAATAAAAAAGGTTTGGGAATGTCTCTCAGTGGTAAAGAGTCCCTGAGTCCAATCCCCAGTACCAAAAACAAAACAAAATGCCTTTGATAGACTTAAAAGAGCTAGTTAAAAAGGAATGCCCTCCTCTGTAGTCCACAGGAATCCTAAAAGCATCATTATCCTTTTCTGCCTTTAAAGGAACTATGCATTCACAGAAAAATGCTTGTTACTAGTAAGTCCACTGATGAAAATGCATCAATTTAGCAGTCAAAACTTGTAAGAGAACATTGCTGGGGAGTCTTCGTAACTTTTCCTCCCAAATACAATGTTCCAAACCTGAAATGCTCTTCAGACAGACCAGCACTTACAAGACTCCCAAGTAAGAGACACCAATATTTTCAAAGATTTGTTGGGCAAATATTTATATATATTTTTCCAAGATTCCTATTTCTGTACTTTTTCCAGAAGTTGACTACAGGGAAAGAAAGATGTAAAAAAAAAAAGCTAAAATATCCCTACAATATAGGATCTTAAGGAAAAAAATACTCCTGTTAAGATGAACTTTAACAAAGTACATAAAGTTCAAATAAACTTAATAATCTAGATTCTATAGTAATGTACTACAATCTCCTTGTTCTTGAAAACAAAGCAGCTAATTTGTCTAATAAAAGTAAATTAGAGGGGCTGGGGATGTGGTTCAAGCAGTATCCTGCTCGCCTGGCATGCGCGGCGCTGGGTTCGATCTTCAGCACCACATAAAAAATAAATAAATAAATAAAGATGTTGTGTCCGCCAAAAACTGAAAAATAAATATTAAAAAATTCTCTTTCTCTATCTCTCTCAAAAAAAAAAGTAAATTAGAGCTGCTCTGAATATTGTTATTTTCAACTATAAATTATTTTCCCTACCTTTTTCATTTCTTCAACATATGCAATCATGGCTTCTTCCTTGGTCATATCACCCAAAGAACTCCAAGCATCCCTAGCAATGAAAATACATAAAAACAATAAAAAAAAATAACTGATTTTTCAATTGTAGAGAATACAACTTATAGTTGACACTATATGGTCAATTAATTTAAAATAGGTTCTACTTAAAGCCATATTATGTTTCCAAAAAAAATCTCATTAACAAATATGTCACCTGGAAGAGAACTATCAAAACAAAAAGAACTGGCAAATTAAATAGCATTAAAACAATAAGTAAATAACCTATCCAGACATTAATAGGTCACAGAAACTGTAAGCTACTCATAAATATTGCCCAAGAATTCTTTAAAAGTTTTTACATATAATTATACCAAACAGTAGTGGAAATGAACATTTTAGAAGTCTACTGTCACAGCCATGTTTTAAATGAATAGAAGTTTTGGTTAAAAGTTTCCACTAATTTAAATAAGAGTAATGTATACACTAGAACAAAAACTAAAAATGGTTCCTTATTTCTAAAAGAATGAAAATATGAAGGTAAGAAAATGTTTAAATTCCTTGAAATGTTTGCCTAATATGAAAATCTCTATTTTTATACATTTTTCCCAGAAGGAATTTAACTTCACTGAAGTTCAATTCTAGGGAAAAAATGTTAAGCAAATAAATAAATTTTCTTGAAACAAAGAACATATTGAGATTTCGTTTAACCTATTACTTTATTATAATTCATAAAGATCTTACTGGAAGTACCATATTTAGTACTTTTAGTGGCTCTTAAACATGCTTCATCAATTAACATACTTGGTTATAAGGTACAGTTGAAAATGGACTTTTGTGAGACATTTGTAAAGTGTGCAATGGTATTTTAAAAATATCAAATGTTAGTGGACTGGGAAAATGATAACAACATCAATAACTTATCATTCTTTAATTGTATTAAAAACCAAATTTCTACTCAAATGCAGTGGCTCAGAGGTAATAACTGAGATAAAAAGTTAACATGGCAGTACCTGAGTCATATTTCTAGTTACATATTATCTGAAAGGCTCAAAGCAAACAGTATCAGTTGATGAGCAAAAGTCATTACTTTTCTTGGCAGCCAAAAGAGGCAGGAAAGTTTATCTCTTACTTAGTTCAAGAGTTGCTTTGAGATTTAAAAAAAGAAAAACTATAAGAAGATGAACTGAAAATCCTTTATGTTTTTGATGCACCTATCCTCTTGGTTTTACTGTTTTCTTGTCTTGCCCAAGATTTTCCTATTTGTGTAAGTAAGACTGTGTGAAGAGCACCTAGAGAACAAAAACTGTATGCAGTACACCTAGGATATTTTATGCACTGAATAGTATATAACCACATAAGTAATAGTGTGGGATAATTATTAAAATTGAAATCCTTTCTTGGCTCTATAAATGAAATTACCATTTATATCTTCCAATAGGATCCCAGAATCCAGGTCTTGAAAGCTTACAGGGTCCTTCAGTTGCCTGTTTATAGAAGCTATAGAACTTGAGCATCATTTCATTTGTTGGCTGGAATGAACCTATTGGAAACATACATTAAATACAAATTACTTGGGGAATAACACTGATAACCCATGGTTGTATATTAGCTTAGCCATGCAGTACTATAGTGATCTGATATTTGAATAGTCAGATAATTTTTTCTATCTTAGAAACAAAAGTTATGGCAGTTTTATTAGTTACTCTGCTCCTATGATTAAAAAAAAAAAAAATCTCTGAAACTTTAAACGTAAACAATGTTAAACACAATTCAGAGGCCTGGGAGGCCGAGGCAGAAGGATTTTGAGTTCAAAGCCACCCTCAGCAACTTAGCAAGGCCCTAAGCAACTTAGTGAAACTGTCTCAAAATAAAAATTAAAAAGGGCCGGGGATGTGTCTTCACACAGTCTTACACAAATAGGAAAATCTTGGGCAGGACAAGAAAACAAGATGTTTAAGCATCTCTGGGTTTAATATCTGTACCAAAAATAAATAAGTAAGTAAGCCAGTCAGTCAGTAAGTAAATAAGTAAGTAAATAAATAAAATGAATAAACACTCTAAGGGTATAACCAAAATAACCAAAAATAACCAGAAAACATCACATAAAATATATGGAAGTATAGGGCTGGGGTTGCAGTTCAGTGGTAGAGCGCTTGCCTAGCACATGCAAGACCCTGGGTTCGATCCTCAGCACCACATAAAAATAAATAAATTAAATAAAAGGTTTTATGTCCATCTACAAATAAAAAAAATTAAAATATGGAAGTACAGAATAATGTTATTAAGCAAAATAAAGCTTGTGAAAAATCAAAACTGACTAGCATAAATGAAAAAAAGTTAGAAACATACTTTGGTTAATAAAGTATCAACAGTAAAAAATCAAACTCCTCTTGGCCAAATTTCAATTTCCCACTGGATAAGGAACTTCAGCTAAAGCCAACCAGTGTGTACTTTAGTGGAAAAAGAACTAATGCAATATAAAACAGATTTCTCAATTTTTACCTTTGTAATTTTGGTTATATCAGTTTTTTGAAGATAAGTCTTCATATATGCTTCTAGCATATCTATCAATATTCATAACCTCTTTTATATTTGAAATTTTCAAAGTATAAAATCAAGTACCATGAATTGGAATATAATTTTTTTCCCCACACTGTGACAATTCAGGGGCTCTCTGAGATCCTCAGATCATCCTCAGCCCTTCTTATTTTTTAAAATTTATTCTAATTTTCATATACAACAGCAGAATGCATTACAATTCATGTTATACAAATAGAGCACAATTTTTCATCTCTCGGGTTGTACACAAAGTAGAGTTACACCATCGTGTCTTCATACATGCTTCTTATTTTTTATTTTGAAATGCTGTCTCACTAGGTTGCTGAGGCTGGCCTCAAATTTGTAATTCTCTTGTTTCAGCCTCCAGAGTCAATGGGATTACAGGTGTGTGCCACCACATCCAGCTACAATACTCTTAAAATGAAGAACTGGAATGCTAGTTTTTTTGTTAATAGATAACTGGCTAGATAATTATGATACACACAAGTAACAGAATATTATAATGATAGCCCTAATAATGGCTTGATAAATTTCATGATCTTCTATAAAGTATAGGTTAAAAACGGCATATACAATATGATCTATTTTTACAAAATAAGAATTTACATACATGAAAAATACATCAAAAGGCTATACATAAAAATGTTAAAAGGAGCTATCTCTGGATAGTAGATACACAGATTATTTTATTTTCCTTTTTACTTATCTATGTTAATTTTTTTTTTTTTTTCAGTATTAGGGACTAAACATGCTTAGTAAGCACTCTATCTCTGAGTTACATCCTCAATTTTCTTTTACTTTGAAACAGGGTCTCATTAAGTTGCCCAGGCTGTCCTTGAACTTGAGATCCTCCTGCCTCAGCCTCCTGAATAGGTGGAATTACAGGCATATGCCACCACACCTGGCATTTGTTTAAATTTTTAACATTAGTGCATATTACTTTCAAAGCAAAAATTATTATACAAATAAAAACTGTAAGAAGGTATTTTGAAAACTTCATGACTTCATACTAAACAGATAACATGTGAATCAAAAGCTATTCATTTATAAAAATGGAAATTACAACACTGACAAACTGAGAACTGGTGTTTCAGGTCTAATCAAGAATGAATAATTGGGGCTGGGGTTGTGGCTCAGAGGTGGAGCACTCATCTAGCACATGTGAAGCCCTGGATTCAATCCTCAGCACCACATAAAAATAAGTAAATAAAATAAAGGTATTGTTTCCAACTACTTCCAAAAAAATAAAAAAATGTTTTTAAAAAAAGAATGAATAATTAATTCCCAATCACAATAACAATTATCTATATAATATAGACACATTTGGGAGTATCTACTAGATAAAGTGTTTCAATGATATAGTTGTTTTTTATGCAACAGAGGAAAAAAATGCAGAAAAAATTGTTAAAAATGGTTACCAATGAGTAACACAAATCTACATTTGAAAATTCAAAAACCTCATCTCTTAATGTCTTCAGTAAGCCAACAAAGTAAGATATTTTTTGTGTGTGGTGCTTGAGATTGAATCCAGGGCCTTGTGCATTTGAGGTAAGCATTCTATCAACTGAGCTATACCCCCAGCCCACAAAGTTAAGATTTAAAGGTTTAATAGGCTTGGCTCAATGACACATACTTTATATTAAAAAAAAAAAAAAAAAAATTGCAGGATGCAATGGCACTCTCCTGTAATCCTAGAAACTTGTTAGACTGAAGCAGGAGGGATACAAGTTCAAAGCGAATCTCAGCAATTTAGTGAGGCCCTAAGCAACTTAGCAAGATCCTTAGCTCAAGTGCCCTGGTTTCCATCCCTGGTACCAAAAAAAAAAAAACCCAAACAAAAAAATTATTGAACATATTCTGCGCTGTAAGATTGCAGACAAAGTATGATGTATCTGATCTTTTGTCTTTGAGGCACTCACATGACATACTTAATATATGTGTTTGAAATATTATCTAAGAATTTATATTTCTAAAGATCAAAGTCATTATTGCACTTAGCAAGACCCTAACCAACTTAGCTAAACCCTGTCTCAAAATAAAATTGTTAAAGCTGGGAATGGTGATGCACACCTGTGATCCCAGCAGCTCAGGAAGTAGAGGCAGAAGAATCTCAAGTTCAGGGCCAGTCTCAGCAATTTAGTGAGGCTCTAAGCAACTTAGAAAGACCCTGTTTCAAAATAAAAAATAAAAAGTGCTGGGAATATGGCTCAGTGATTAAGCACCCTTGGGCTCAATCCCCACTACCAAAAAAAAAAAAAAAAGCATTTATTATTAAATATTAAGCAATAAAAACAAAACTATAAGATTTTGCTTTTTGTAAAATAGATCAGACCAGACCAATTTTAAAAAACAGTGTTTTATAAAAATATTTAATAATTCCTGTGAACCAAAATAAACTTTCCCTCCTGAAAAAAATTAATTTAAAATAAAAATATTTAATAATTCATTATAACAAACTTGTGGCTCAATGAATATTACTTCAGTTTCAGAAAAATAACATGATCTTTGTGTGGAGCCAGTGGGGGGACAGATGCTGGAGATCACACTCAGGGTATCCTGCATGCTAAGTCTGAACTTCACCACTAAGCTACACCTCCAGTACTATTGTTAATTTTAACTTTGTAATAATGCCTTCTAAAATGTTAAGTAAATACAAACTCTTTTAATTTACATGAGTTTTTTTAGTAAGTTGACTAAAATGTTAAAAAAAAAAAAAGTAAGCTGAAGACATTAAGTCTAGCTTTTTCAATTTTCAAAAAACTTGTACTACTTATAAAAAAACTCTTGGAATCATACCTTTCTATAAACACTCTTAACCTAACATTAAAATATCAATACTTAAATAAATTCCTATGTTATTTGTATACATTCTGTTTCTTCTAGCTTAACTTTCAATCCTCTCTATGACCTCCTTCAATGGAATGTTTGAAAGTATAAAAGAATCAGGAGACTAAAGCAGAGAATCACAAATTCAGTGCAAAATAAAAAAAGTTTAAAGGGCTGGGGATATACCTCAGAGCCTCCCTAAGTTCAATACAAAGTTGGGGGCGGGGGCCGGATTACAAAAGGGAACATTATTTTTTCTGTACATTTGTTTTCATAACTTTCTTTTATCTTTTTTCCAAGGGTGTCACTAGGATTGAACCCAGGGCATCATTCAGCTTAAGTACCAGCTCTACAAAACTTTCTGAATCTGCACTTAGCAAATTTTTGAGTGAACTGTATTGAAGATTCATTACTTAGCCAAATATGATTAATGAAAACCAAGAAGATGATATTAAATACTCTAGTAATATGTTTATATAGTCAGGTTTCCCACTCTGGTACAGTAATAGTGCTTAAAAGCATTTTTAAAAATTAGTTTATGATTTTAAATAATCCATATGATGCAAAGGACATGAATTGCAAAGTGAAAGTCTCCCTCCCCAAGCCACTCTACTTAGAAAAGGGGGGAAAAAATAATGGCTGAAAACTTTCCAACACTGCCCAAAAATAAAATTACAATTTACAGTTTACAAACTGTAAACAGGATAAATAAGAAGAAAAAAACACATCTAAACACATCATAGTCAAATTACTGAAAACCAAAGATAAACAGAGAAATGACATACTAAAAGAAAGAGAACAATAGATCTGACTTTCCCCACAAGCTGCAAAGAAGGTCCAATATAGGTATATGTTAAACAAAACAAAACAAAACAAAATGCTAATACAACGGAATAGCAGCCAAAAAAAGTATTATATTTATTAAAATAAATCATTTTACAAATGAATATTGCTGTTTTTTCCTTTCCTTTACTTCTTCCTTTCTCTTACTTCATAGCAAAAGTTTTCAAAAGGTTTGAATTGTAGATTTTCGAGTATATGGTACCAGGTATCCCATCCCAGATTTTTTTTTTTAACAAATCCGCAGTCATTAAATGAGAAGACTTTCGTTTTTAACTATCTAAACAACTTAAAATGTGGATAACATTTGTCTGTGGCTTCAAAGATCAGCAGGTCGTTAATTCATATTCAATATCTCCCCTACCAATTACATGCCTTTACAACACAGGAAAAAAGTAGGCTAAATAAGCCAGGCTCGAACCAGAAAGAAGGTTAAAAAAGGTGAGGTTTAGAGACCTTGGGCCTCGTCGGAAGGCTTCTCCAGCGGGGCCCAGTGCACGTACCATTTTTCGGCAAACTCTGGATCACCTTCACGGCCGCCTCAAACCTGGTTTCATGGACCGATCTAGTGTCCGCCATCTCCAGCCGCCAGCGCGGGCCCCGGTCCCAAGATCGGTCGGCAGGAATCAGGCAGCAGCAGCAGCACCAGCTTTCCCAGGAGCCTGCATGAAACTGGAACATGCAGCGCAGCCGCGGATCAACATGCCCCAAAGGGAGGAGGCCTAGGAGCGCAGCTGGTCAGTTCCCTTTTGCCCTGCTCTATCCAGGCCACACAGATCGAGGTGGCCTTGCTCCTTCCTCCCCGGGGCGTGACTAAGAACCAGAACCCTGCCCGCGACGACAGAAAATTAACTCACCGAGAGGAAGAGCATCTCTAGCAGAAGGCAGAGGGGGTCCGGCCACCGGTGGTCGCGGAGCCGCTCTCCCACTCGAAGGACTCTGGCCGAGCAACCACACCCCCCATTCCCGCGGAGTCGGTCTTTCAATCGGCACCCTGCCCACAGCCCCGCCCCGGAGTCACCGCAGGACCCACCAGCTGTCGCAGCCGCCGCTGCCGCCGCTGCCGCCGCGAAGCAAACCCCACCCACCCACCCCGTGCGGCTGACGCTCGCGGCCCGTGCGTCCCCAGAAAAGGACCTGGGAGAGGCGAAAGGAGAGACTGCTGTCCAAGGGATCACCGACCGGGATTGACCAGGGGAAGAACTTGTGCTCGGTTTTGTTCAGGAGGGTGGGAAAAGAGGTCGCTATACTCTGGGATCACGGGGTTGGATTCTGCCCCTGGGCCCTAAGGGCGCGCGAGGGTCCCTCCGGACAAAAAAAGAAAAAGAAAACCAAACGCGACAGACTGTGCAGTCCCCAGCTCCTGCCTTCTCTTAGGATAGGGCTTGAAGAAGGTAATGGGACAGAAGCAAAGAGCTTTAGATCCAGACAGGCTCGGTGCGTACCTTCCATTCTGCCACTTGGATTCTGTGACCTAGCGCAAGTCTCTTAGCCTCACCAACGGCACCGTGATACCACTCCAAAGGGTAGAGGATTGGGGACTTTGGATGGAGATGCTTGGCCCCCAAGTTTATGACAACTTTCACAGCCCCAGCCAAGATGTCCGAGCAGCAATCAAAGGAGGTCGCCCGCTACTCAACTGGGTCGGAAGGGGGACACCTTCTCCTACACGACCCCTTTCTATGAGCCCCAGGAAGCCCAGCACATCCCTTCTCTAGCCCGACTTAAAAGGGGATTGGGCTTGGGGAAGGGGCGTTAGAGGGCCCTATACAGACCGTCAAACCTACAAAGGGATACCCTGGGCCTTCAACGAGCGAGCACAGCTCCCCCGCTTCCTTGGGCATTGAGAAAGCGCCCCCAGACCCGTAAGGGGTGTTGTCTTGGGTTGCCGGGTCGGAGGGGTGCGACCCGGAAATCTCAAAGTCGCCCCACTAGGAGCATCGTTTTTGTCGGTTCAGGATGGGTTAGAGGGGTTACTAGCACAAATCTAGTCGCGGATCCTAAGACTTTTCTCTTCGAGCCGCGGTGCCGGCATTTACCTTCGTACTGCCGGCAAGGCCTGTCCGGTAATGTCCCCGACGCCCGGCCCTGCCGACTTATGGGAAATGTAGTCCTCCCTCTGCGGCGCTTCCGGGCGCCTCCCTCCCGGCGCCGGCGTTCCTCCCGCCTGTTCCGGTGGGCGTCTGGGTATAGCCCACCCTCCCGGCGTCTGGCGGAAATCCCTCCTCACCGCTGGGTCGCGCTTTGTGATCCTTCGTGGGGCCACATCCGCTTCCAGCAAAAGGGACTCTCAGTGGCCTGTTGGAGAGGTATCCTGATGTGACTGCACGTGGTCGGGAGACGGGTTTAATTTCTTGCTCTTGGTGCTCATTAACATTGAGTTCATATATGAAAGCCAAAGAGTACCGTAATAAAGACTTCCGTTTAGTGAGTGGCTAGTGTTTTGACAATCTCCAGACACTCCGAAAATGCTGTAGGGTATTTACGAATGAGGAAATGGAGGCTTACAGTAACGAAACTGCCCAAGGCCCTAAGATTTAATAAGCACCGGAGCCAAGATTCACATAATCCCAAAATTTGGCCTTTTCCCAGCACAACAAAGGAAGATGTTAGCAACTTAATCAAACTGGAATGATTTTATGTGTTTAATATGATAATATATGTGTTGCTAGTTATGCATATTAATTAAAATATTTTGGACGTTTACTTCTAAGACTTCATTTTGACAACTGGTCATTGGGATTTTGTAATGAGCCACTCATTGTTGCTCTTTAGGTAATTATGAATGTGCGAGCTGTGTCAGTGATACACTGAATTTCCATTTCCTAGTTGTATAGATTTCCAGTTACAAACAATAGCGAAGAATAAAGGAAATTGAAGTTATTCAGGTAATGATTTTTTTCAAGTAGGGTTTTTGTTGTTGTTGTTTGTTAGTTTATTTTCTTGTTTTTGTTTTTGCCAAGAAGTGGAAACTACCTAAGTACCCATCAAATAAATAGATAAAGGAAATATGGTACATGTACACCACAGAGTACTTTAGCCTTAAAGAACAAAATCCTGTTGTTCATGACAACATGGAGATTGTTATGTTAAGTAAAATAAACCAGACCCAGAAAAACAAGTACCATATGATCTCACTCATGTGGAATACAAAAAAAAAAAAAAGATCTCAGAAGTTAAGAGTAGAATTATGGTTACCAGATCTTGGAAGGTAGAGAAAAGAGATTTATGGGCTGGGATTGTGGCTCAGTGGTAGAACACTTGCTTGGCATGCATGAGGCACTCGGTTTGATCCTCAGCACCATAAAGATTGTGTCTACCTAAAACTAAAAACTAAATATTTTTTTTAAAAAAAATTTAAAAAAGAGATTTGAGTTTGCTCATAGTTAGATAGGAGTAAGTAGTTTTAATACTGCCCAGTAGAATGACTATGGATAATGATAATGTACTGTATATTTCAAAAAGCTAAAAGTTTGAATGCTTTCAGTATAAAGAAATGATCAATGTTCAAGGAGATAGATGTTTGAACATTACAGTGTATACATGTATCAAAAAAAATCAGGTAGTACCCCATAATTACATACAATTATGTTTTTTGTATCAGTTAAAAATAAAATTTTTAATTTTAATATTTAGCTCAATATATCTTAAACATGATCATTTCGATATAAAAACAATTATTAAGATGTTTTACATTTTTTCATTCACAGTTTTTGAAATCCAGTGTATATTTTGCATTTACTGCATATTTTAATTCAGATCTACATTCAAACTAAACTGTAGATTACTACTGTCTCAAGTGGTCAGCAGGCACATTTGGCCACCATGTTGATCAGCATAGTTCTTTAGTTCACGTGTACATGTTGATGTTTTCCACCTGCTTAGCTTTCAATCCCTGCTGTTACAATATCTGCTGAGGTTTGGAAACAACCCCATCCTTTTGATACACATGTAAGCTGGGGTGAACAACCATCTTGATTTACCTGGGACTGAGAGGTTTACTGTAAAACAGGACTTCACAGGCAAAACCAGGAAGTCCCAAGAAAACCAGGATGCTCATCTTACATGTTATATATACTTATTCAATTACTATATTGTATTATCCTGGCTACTGTAATGTGTTCAGCTGTAGAATGTATTAACCTGGCTGCAATCGTGAGGTTTTATGGAAACCAGTGGGAAAAAGAACCTTATTTTCTGTGGTGGTCATTATCTATAAAGCTTCATCTAATCACCTTTACATTAAAAAGGGAACACCTGGTTGAAAATATCACCTATTGTGCAGGAAACCACAGCTAGAGAAAAACTGAATTTGGGGAAGTTTTTTTTTTGAGTCCTAGATCTAGCCCTTCCTGAACCTATGTTATTCTTGACTTTTTAGCAAGCCAGTAATTTTTTTTTTTTTTTTACTGGGCATTAAACTCAAGGGCACTCGACCACTGAGCCACATCCCTAGCCCTATTTTGAATTTTATTTAGAGACAGGATCTCACTGAGTTGTGTAGTGCCTCATTTTTGCTGAGGCTGGCTTTAAACCTGCAATCCTCCTGCTTCAACCTCCTGAGCCACTGGGATTATAGGTGTGTGCCACTGCACCCTGCAGTAAATTCTTTATACATATTTCTGTTTTGTTTTTTAAACCATTCAGGTTGAATTCACATTATATAAAACTAGAACAGTCCTCACTGATAAAATAAGGAAGAAAAAATATGGAATCCAAGAAGTTTAGCTGCAATATGTCAGGCTCATGAGAAATGCACTGTGGAGTGTGTGTGTGTGTCTAATGAGGATTGGAAACTTAGTACCTTAGTGAGGTAGGGAATTGAAGGCACTGAAATGCATGCTGGAAATAACCTACAAATTTGTAGGGGATTTTATTTACTTCATTATTTATTTTAATTAGTTCATTATATTGTACATAATAGTGGAATTTGTTGGTATGTATGTGTATATGCACACAATATAATAATATAATTTGGTTAATATCATTCCTTAGAACCCCCCTTCCCTCCTCAACTGCCTCCTTCTATTTTCCTTCCTCTTTTCTACTAATTTTCTTTTTATTTTCAAGAGATCCCCTTCCAACATTTTTCTCTCCTTTTTTCTTTCTGCCTTTGTGTATGAGAAAAAACTTATGACCTTGACTTTCTGAGTCTTGTTTATTTCATTTAACATAACTCTATCAAGTTCCAACCATTTTCCTTCTGTGACACAATTTCATTCTTCTTTATGGCTGAATAAAATTCCATTGTGTATATATACATTTTCTTTATCCATACATCCATCAACAGACACCTAGGCTGGTTCCATAATTTGGCTATTGTGAATTGTGCTTATATAAACATGGGTATGCATGAATCACTATAGTATAATGACTTTGATTCTTTAGGATAACTCTAGTTATCCTAAAGTCATGGTATAGCTGGAAAATATGATGGTCTATTCCTAGTCTTTTGAGGAATCTTTATATTGATTTCCATAGTGGTTATACTAATTTACAGCCCCAAAAATACTGTAAAAATGTTCCTTTTCCCCTCAATCTGCTCCAGCATTTTTTTTTTCTCTCTCTATGGTATTGGGAATTGAACTCAGGGACACTGTACCACTGAATCACATCTCCAGTCATTTTTGAAATTTTTATATTTTGAGACAGGGTCTTACCAAGTTGCTGAGGCTGGCCTTAAACTTGCAGTTTTCCTGCCTCAGCCTACTAAGTCACTGGGATTACAGATATGTGGGACAGCACCCAGCCTATCTGTATATTCTCTCTCTCTCTCTCTCTCTCTCTCTCTCTCTCTCTCTCTCTCTCTCTCTCCCTCCCTCTCTCCTCTCTCCTCTCTCCTCTCTCCCTCTCTCTCTCTCTCTCTTTTGAGAATGACAATATACATAACTGTTTAATGATCATTATCATCCTTGCCATTCACAGTAAAACATGAAAACTCAAGATTTGAGATGGGGTCAGAGTGGTTAATAGAGGAAAATGAACTTTGGGGAGAAAATAAATTAACTTGATTTTTCCTCATGTCATTGTTTATCAATTCTAAGTAATGAGGGAAACAAGAAAAACCAAAACGTAACGATTAAATAACCAAACAGGAACAGAGAAGAGAGTCTGGAAGTAGCAATACTAGCCTTACTTGATTCATAAAAATCTTGACCCCTTGAACCTCAAGTGTATTTGAAGCAGTAGAGAAGCTGTTTGGAAAGCCAGGTCTGTCTTCCAGATGCTGTCTTGTTGTAACATGCCTAAAGCTTTCAGAGAAAGTCCATCCTGTGCAGAGATCTGGAACATTGGGGAATGCAATCCAGGGAGGCCTGTTCCATTTCCCCCTACTGGGAAGGGAGGCAGCTCCTCTCTGGTTTGTGTTGTTTCCACTCTGACTCAACAAGGAAGGACCTCAGCAAAGAATGTAACTGATACCTTTTGCCTCCAAAGGTGCAACACTCCTGGAGCAAACCCTGGCCTTTCTACTTTAATCATCTCCATGGTACCTAGAGGACCTTTGGCTATCTTTTGCTGATATGAATGCACAAACTGATATGATATAAAGGGTGTGACATTAAAGTAAGTCCTCAAAACACATAAAGTTTGACCCATATTTTAGAAAAGCTTAAACACAAACTTTTCAAACTGTCTCAAAGTGGCATGACTAACAGATATTGTCTAAAAGCCACAACTAAACACTAGACAGGACCCCTGGTTGTGCTTCCATCATAGGATTTTCATCCTCCAACTACAAATAAATGTTAAGACCAGTTGAGTCTTTGGACTTAAAGGCCATAGCTACTGGAAACACTAGAAGGTCTGCTACTGTCTCCAAAAGGTTACCATATTTAAATGATGATGATAGGAATGTTTTTGAAATCTCCCAAATGTAAATGGCCCTGAAAGAATGTACAAAAACAGCAAGACAATTTATACATAAGTAGAATCATACCATCTTCCCTTCATGCAACACTGGCTTCACATCAGGAAGATTAAATACATACCTTCATTCACATCTTTTTCTCGCTCTGTGCTTACTCAGGTGCTTGTCCTTGCCAGAGTCCCTAAGGCCATACATGGCTATGGGCTATATTTTGTGTACAAGAGTTTATTTTGGATTTGTTTCTTGCTTAGGATATGTTCTGGGTCTTAATTTTTCAGTATGTTCAGGTCCACCACAGACTCTGACGTATTCATCTTGTCACTGTGTTTGCCTCTGGAGTGGTCTAACTGTGCGTATATGAGTGGGCCCTGGTGGGATCTAGAAGGCAGACTCTTTATTAGACCTTCTGTGTTGAAGAGGGACTTCCCTGGAGCCTGCTTAACTGGTGACAGAAACTCTGATGTGCAGCAGCCAGTGTAATCCCACTTAGGAGTTTTTCCTTCTATAGAGAACTTCCAGGATCATGCTGACCAGCAGAGTTAGACTTATGACCACAGCAGTAACTATACCCACCACAACCCACACTAGAAAAAGGACAGACTGGCTTTTTCAAACATAGAGAGCCTAATGTGCCAACCGAGGGAGTGTTCTTGATGTCACTGGTATAGGTGCCATTGTGTATAAACTGTATACTATGTTGATTGACACACTTTTCTTATGGAGGTCTCCAGTCCTTAAATGGTAGATAGTTCCCAAGGTACACTTCACCTTGAGAGTAGCAGAAAAACAACATAGTAGTGTAGGCCCCCTAGGGCTGGAAACTTCAGGAGACAAAGATCAACCCAACGCTGGTGTTAGCAGACTTGAAATTGCACATCAGCTTCCCTTGTGTCCTGTTTGACACAAAGATTTCTTTTGGTATGTATGCTGCCAAATCTGACACTCCTGCAGTTGATAGCACAAATATCAGGGTCAGCAGTAGCCATGGTCAAGGCTTGAAGCTGCATTCCTGCGCCAGCTCCTGGTGGCACTGCTATGGTCTTGCCACTGCTGCAGCTGCTCCTATGGGCACTAGACCAGCTCCCCACTACAGCTGGCTCACTGCTGCTGCTCTGTACTTCCACCTTGTTTGTATTCTTGATGGCCATCATTCTAACAGAAGTGTGATGAAATCTCATGGTAGTTTTTTTTAATATTTGTTTTTTAGTTATAGATAGACACAATATCTTTATTTTATTTTTATGTGGTGCTGAGGATTGAACCCAGTGCCTCACACATGCTAGGCAAGCGCTCTACCTCTGAGCCATAACCCCAGCTCTCATGGCAGTTTTGAGTTGCATTTCCCTAAATGATAAAGTTGTTGAAAATGTTTTTTTCATATATTTGTTAGTCATTTGTATTTCTTCTTTTGAAAAGTGTCTGTTGTTCATGTGCCCATATGTTGATTGGGTTACTTGGTTTTTTGGAGGCATTTTTTTTTTTTTTGAGCTCTTTTTGTATTGTGGATATTAATCCTATGTCAGAGTAGTAGCTAGGAAAGATTTTCTTCTATTGTGTAGGTACTCTCTTCCCACTCTTAATTGTTTCCTTTTATGCATAGAAGATTTTTTGTATGTCTGCTCATTTATTAATTCCTGGTTTTATTTCTTGAACTTTAGGAATCTTACTGAGGAAGTCATTGCCAACATCTACCAATATCTTGGAATGTTGACCCTACATTTTCTCCTAGCAGTTACAGAGTTTCTGGTCTAATTCCTAGGTTGTCTTTAATCCATTTTGAGTTGACTTTAGTGCAGTATGAGAGATAGAGGTCTAGTTTCATTATTCTACATGTGGGTATACAGTGTTCTCAGCAACATGTTAAAAAGATTGGCTCTTCTTCAACATATGTTTTTAGTGTCTTTGTCAAGGATCAAATGATTGTATCTTTGTGATTTGTCTCTGGGACTTCTACTCTTAACTCTTGATCTATCTTTATGTTTTTATGCCAGAACCATGCAGTTTTTGTTACTATAGTTCTGTAGTATATTTTGAAATCCAGTATTGTGATGTCTTCCAGTATTGCTTTTTTGTAGGCTTGGAATTGCAGGGCTATTCTGTGTCTTTTATTCTTCCATATGAATTTTAGGACTTATAAAAAATCTAACTCTGTGTAGACTGTCTGATATTTTGATAGGGATTATGTTAAATACTTAGATCATTTTGGGTAATATGATAATTTTAACAATATTAATCTGCCTATTCATGAACATTGGAGGTTTTAGATACTGTAGACATCATCGTCGTCATCATCGTCGTCGTCTTCTAGTTTCTGCTTATCTTGGAAGGTTTTTATTTCTTCTTCTATGTTTAAGAATAGCTTTGCTGGATATAAGCAATCTTGATTGACAATTATTTTTTCATGGCTTGGAACCCATCCTATCAAGCCCTTCTTGATTTTAGAATTTTCACTCACAAATCCAAAGTAATACTGATTGGCTTGTCTCTAATATTTTGTTTTTCTCTTAAGGCTTTTAAAATTCTATTTGAACCTGCTTGTGTTTTGTTTTTTTTTTTTCATAATTTCTATCTCCCTATTCAACTTCTCATCAATAGCCTATACTGAAATCTTTAAATCATTCAGTTGTGTTTCTGTTTCTCTTGTATTTCATTAATCGTTTTTTATAATTCTGTATAATGATAACATGTTGTGGAGAGGATCTTTTTGATCTTGTCGCTTTGGAGTTTTGAATGCATCCTGTGTGTGCACGTCCATCTCATGGCTAAAGTTTGGAAAATTTTACTATTTCCATAAAGAGGTTATTCATACCATTAGAAGGCATATGACAACCCTCTTCAATTCCAATTATTCTTAAATTTGTTCTTTTAATTGTAAGAATTCTTGTATATTCTGATCATGTTTACTTATTTTCTTTTCTTTAATACAGTGTTACTATTCCAGGCTGGCCACTTTGTTTTCCAGCTTTGAGCTGCTGTCTTCTCATGGTCTGCTCAATTGGAAAAACTTTCAACTGATTTTTATTTGATTTATTAAGCTCTTCATTTTCAAGATTTCTGTTTGGTTCTTTGTCAGTATTTTTTATCTCTCTATTGAATTTCTTGTTTAAATCCTGAACTACCATGCTTAAGTCATGTTGTTTTCTTGGAATTCATTAATCATTTTTATAATCAGTCTTTTAAATTCTTCATCTGATATTTCATCCACTTCAATGTCTTTGGAGTCAGGTGCTGGTGAATTATAAACCTTAGTAGGTATCATGTTATCTTGTTTTTTTCATTCTTGTATTCCTGTGTTGAAATTTGTGTACGTTGGAATGGATTGCATGGGCCTTTTGAGGTCACAGCTTCCTCTTGGTGAAATTTTCTGGGATAGCAGATTGTTGTGAATTATTCAATATATTCCCAAGTGTGTTTTGTAGTATACTTTCACTGCTAGTTCTTTGGTGATGATGAGTGTACTTTGATACAGTGTGTATTGTGTCAGAGCTTGATGATCTCACTTTCTCTTTAGGTCTTACAAGAGTAGGTTTCTTCTTATAGGTCTGGCTGTTGTATTGTATATAGCAGAATGTATGGGATGCATCCTCTATGATTGTTCTTCTAGCCTTAACAACTGAATATTCTAAAAGGATATGGGTTGAGATCCCTCATAGGAGTGATATCAAAAATCTTTGTGTTATTTCTTTTTGTTTGTTTTGGTTTGGTTTTTTGGAGCACTGGCAATTAAACCCAGAGGTGCTCTATTATTGAGCTTTATCCTCATCCAGGATGGCCTCACAATCCTCTTGCCTCAGCCTTCCAAGTCACTGGAATTACAGGCATGCACCACTACACCTGGGTTCTCTGTTTTTGCAGTAGGTGTGGATGTCCATGAGTGAGACCCGAGGTCTACCCTTTAGCTGTTCGTGCTTGGGACTGATCATTGGTTTAGGTTTTTGTTTTTTTGTTTTCTTTGCTCCCCTAATCTTTTTTATTTTGTGGGGGGCAGGAACCAGGTATTGAATTCAGGGGCACTTGACCACTGAACCACATCCCCTGCCCTATTTTGAATTTTATATAGAGATGGGGTCTCACTGAGTTTTTTAGTGCCTCGCTATTGCTGAGGTTGGCTTTGAACTCTAGTCCTCTTCCTCAGCCTCACAGGCTGCTAGGATTACAGGTGTGTGCCACCGTGCCTGGCTCTCCCCTATTCTTTATGTTAAAGTGTTGCTGAAGGGACTGGAGATGTGGCTCAAGTGGTAGCGCACTGGCCTGGCATGCATGAGGCCTGGGTTCCATCCTCAGAACCACATACAAACAAAGATGTTGTGTCCACCGAGTACTAAAAAATAAATATTAAAAAATTTAAAAAAATAAAGTGTTGCTGAAGTTTGATCAAGGTTAGTTTGTATGTGGAGCAGGGTATGCTATGTCTTGGCTGGGTTGTGGATGTAGCTCAGATTCCCAGTATCTCATAGAAAAGGGGAAGATAAACAATAGCAGTGAAAAATATACAGCATTAAAATAAATACCCTCTGTGACATTTACCACACTAATTACCACTAAAACAGGAATGGCAGGTCAACAATTGACAATAGCAACAACAGTAAACAACCATAAACTAGATCTGGCCTTAAAGTAAACATGTCAACTACCCCATCCGCACTACTGATAACCACAACAACATGAATGACTGGAGCAGGGATTATATAAACTATATTTTTCTAAAAGATGGTAAAAATGCAATTCATTAAGAGAAAAGAAAGTGACTCATGAAGACAAAACAAAGTTTCAGAATATTCAAAATGTGAACAGAAAGCAGAAGTACCAAGTGATGTTTATAAAGAAGAAGGAGAAAAAGAAACAAAATAGAGATCAAGAGAATCTGGCTATTAGAAGGAGAAGAAAAAGTAAGAAGAGAAACAAAGAGAACACAGCAGCATAAAAACTAAACCAAACAAATACCCCTACCCCTCAAAAGATAAAACAAAATAACTAATGAATTAAAAAGTGATAAAAATGAAACATATTTGAATGCATATAGAGTCACATATGTATGTAGTATATATGTATATGTATGTTTGTATGTATATCCACAAACTAAGAAGAGCACAGCAAGAACACCAAAGGAAAAAAGTTCTTAAGGAAAATGAAAGAATTGTCACCACCCAGGTGGTCAAAATTGTTGATGAGGAGAATGTTCTCTGCCTATGTTGAACTATCCTTCTTTCCATTTCTTCTTGAGCTATGTACCCCTTTGATACAGCAAATGCTGAAAATTGTTAAACTCGTCCTCTTTTTGTGTTGCTCATTAAGCTCCAACTGCAATGACCTGGAACCAAAGGTGGTTGAAATAGCTCTCAGCTTCCATTCTTACCAGAGTAAAAAGGATGGAATATGAAGTCTTGTCAGTTGCAGTTTCTCCTGAACAGACTAGTTCAATGCCCTCCCAAGCAGGGCTGATGGAGAGTTCTATGTGGGAAGTTACAGCAGCTGGGGTTTAGCTCTCACTGAACCTTTGGAGCTTTGTCAAGCAGTATCTGCTCCAGGTGGTATCTGCTCAGGAGAGTTTAGATCAGTCAACCCCTAGGGCCCAGCAGATGCCAATCTGTGTTGGGTATTTGGATCTTAGGGCTGCTAAAGAATTCTGTTCATGGAGTGGGGTAATCTACCCTCCACAGATCTTGCACACTCTATTGCCCACAAATATGGTCTTCCTAAGCTCAGTTCCCAAGTATAATCACACCTATTTACTCAGTTTCCTGACCCTCTTCTGTTCACAAGAACAAGTTGCACTCAGCTCTATACCTCTGACCTGGAACCCCTGAGTACAATAGTCTCTGTGTTTATTTCAGTCACATTCTGCCACACGTAGGTGCATTTCCTGGACTATATGGCAATATTTGCAGTGATCTTCTGGGCTCCCACAGCAGCAGACTACAGCCTGTCCTTCTCTAGATGACTCCCTGCCTCAGCTCTCCACTTAACAGTTAGAAACCCAGAGCACTCATCAAACACCAGCTCATTGTGCAGCCTCTGGTTCAGCTAATTTCAGACTGCCTTATTGTTCAGGCAGCTATGTTCCTCTCTTTCTGTTTTTTACCACTCTCCTCTATGGTGAACTGGTGCTGCTGCCACCATTGGCTAGGTGCCAATGTACTCATTTTCCTCCTCTGTTCCAGGTACCCAAATTTGGGGGTCTTTATGAGTCTGTGATTATCCAATATTGAGTCTCACTATACTAACTCCCTCTGTTACATACATTGCTGAGAAGGAGTATTCCTGCGGCGTGAATCTGGAGCTACAGAGCAACAGGAAAGTACCCTTCTTCTAATCCACCATCTTTGATCAGGAATATATATATACACACACACACACACACACATATATATATATACATACATATACATATATTTAGTATGTCTTTATATATATATATTTATACTAAATATATGTATATGTGTATATATATATATATATCTCCAGAGCTCATGCATGGCTCATGTTTGTAGTCTCAGCTACTGAGGAGACTGAGGCCAGAAGGATCCCTTGAGCCCAGGAGTTCAAGGCCAGCTGGGCAACATAATGAAAGCTTACCTCAAAAAAAAAAAAAAAAAAAAGCAGCTTTTTTTTTTTTTTTCATGGCTGTGCTGGTTTAAATGTGATAATTCCTGCTGATATATATTAATGATGTGATAGACTAAATCACTTCCCAAAGTGCCTTCCAATTATGTGAACCTGTAATTCTACCTAAAATATGATATCTTGAGACACTAATTAATGCCTTTCAATATTTTCAGTATAGTGCCTACTGTGAGGCATTCTTAATCATATATTTCTAGGGGCTGGGGTTGTGGCTTAGCAGTAGAGCACTTGTCTCTTACATGCGAGGCCCTGGGTTTGATCCTCAGCACCACATAAAAATAAATAAAATAAAGATATTGTGCCCATGTATAACTAAAAATATATTTTTAAAAAAATCATATTTCTGGAAACATTTTAATTAAAAATAGATATAGGTAAGATAAAGCATTTATAGATTTTAAGAAACACAAAGGAATAAGCATTAAAATACCATTTTAAAAGGATTCATGTAGATGTTCCTTCCTTTACAAAGATTTCTTTAACTCCTAGTATGTCCCAAGTGATGTGCTTGGCACTGAGATTAAAAATCCCCTCAGAATTCTGACACACACAGGGTGAGGTAGCATATATCTATAGTCTCAGTTACTCAGGAGGCTGAGGCAAGAAGATGACAAGTTGAGGCCAGCCTGGGGCAATTTAGCAAGACCCTGCCTCAAGGAGAAAAAAAAATACAGTACTTGTGCAGTCAAGACAAACTGGGTTTAAACAAGCTGGCTACAACATTAAGCTAAGGAGAAGGTGGCGAAAAATCACACAACACGAGAGTAGTTTTTAAAATCGCGGACGGGATGGCCCTGCGAACTTAAGGGTCCTGCTTCCACACTGGAAGGAGAGAGGGCTGAGCTTGGTTTACTTTATAAAGGGGACATCAAAGGAGGAATAAGGTTTCAAGGGCGGAGTCTTGCTTTAAGATGTCTCCCGTGTTCAGCAGATTGACTGACATCTTGGCAGGTCACACCCATCCCAGGTGCTGTGTTAGATCTTAGGCAGAGCTTGCCAGGAGGCTCACCTGCATCATGCAATTAATCCTTTTTTTTTTTTTTTTTTTGCAGGGCCAGACCTATCCCCTCCTTTGGCTACTAAGCACTCTAGTCCACACGCACAGCCCATAGACTGCTCATGACACAATACTGGGGATATAGTCATGGTATAGCATTTTGCCCTGGCCCAACATGTAAAGCCTTGAGTTCAGTTCTCAATACTGGAAAAAAGAAACAGTGAGAGACCACTCCACATCCATTATAAAATCTATCATTTTTTTTAAAACACAAAATAACAAGTGTTGATGAGGATGTAGAGAAATTAAAACCTTTGTACATTGCTTGTAGCAACATCAAATAGTGTAGTCACTATGAAAAAGAATACGATGGTTCCTTAAAAAAACTAAAATAGAATTTCCATATAATCTAGAAGTTCTATTTCTGGGTATTTTCAAAAAGAATAAAAAGCAGGGATTACAAGAAATACTTGTTCAGTGATGTTCACAAGCAGCATTGTTCATAATAACCAAAATGTAGAGTGACCCAAAAGTCCAATAATAGATAAATGAATAAAGAAAATATAGCATAAATATACAATGGAATATTATTCAGCCTTGAAAGGAAAGAAAATTCTGATATGTGCTCCAACATGATGAACCTTGAAGACATTATTCTAAGTGGAATAAGCCAGTCACAAAGCCAGACTCACGATTCCATTTACATGAGGTGGAGTAGTTGGACTCATGAGGACAGAAGGAAGAATAGAGGTTGTCTGGAGTTGAGGGAAGCAGAGTAAAGGAAGTTTTTTTTTTTTTTTAGGGATGAAAATTCACTTTGAGAAAATGAAAATTTTCTAGAGATGAATGGTGGTGATGGTTGCACAACAATGTGAACAAAGTCACTGCCACTGAAGAGGACACTAATATTGGTTAAAATCATCAATTCTGGGCTGGTAGCTCAGCGATAGAGTGCTTGCCTAACACATGCAAGGCACTGGGTTCCATCCTCAGTACCACATAAATAAAATAAAGGTATTTTATCCAACAACTAAAAAAAAAAATGAAAAAAAAATTATCAATCCTATGTTATGTATATTTTATAATAATAGCAAAAGTCAACTTTATAAAGTTACATGCCTTTGGAAAGACTGAAAACAGTGGGAAAGGGAAGAAATCCTATTACATAAAAATTAATTTTGTAATTCAAGTCATATTTTCATGGATAACTCAAGCCTTTATATTTATTTCAATGAAGCCAAATCCAGTGAACTATTTTCAGCCAGGATTAGTCAGAACTAAAAGGCTGAACTGTTTTTCTTCAGAGACTGAATGTTGTCCCTCCCTGCAATAGACCAGTGTGTTCCAAACAGAGTAAATAGAATTGCCCTAAAAAAAAAAAAAAAAAAAAAAACTGGTTTCAGTATATTTGGAGGCCTGTTTCTGGATTTCATATTCTTTTTTTCTTTTATCTATCTATTTGCCTGCCCTTATGAAGTCAATTTAATTATAGTTGCTTTTAAATATGTTTTAATAACATACAGGCTAGATTCCTTATGGAAAAGTAATAATTGTTCATTGTAGTATTGTGGTAATAGCCAAAGACTGAAATCAATTTACATGTCCCTCCAAATGGGATCAGTTATTTATGACCCATCCATTCAGTGGAATGCTGTAAAGAATAATGGGGAAGGATTTAATAGATGATATGGAATGACCTCCAAGACATATGATTAAATAAAGAAGCAAGAAGGCACAAGACTTAGAAGTTAATAAAAAAGTTGTTATATATGTTCATGGAATTAATCATGAATCCTGTTAAGATAGCAATAACATTTGTTGCCTCTCTGGTATTGTTGGAGACCAAGTCTTTTTTTTTTTTTTTTTTTTTTTTTTAGAGAAAGAGAGAGAATTTTTTTAATATTTATTTTTTAGTTTTCAGCGGACACAATATCTTTGTTTGTATGTGGTGCCGAGGATCAAACCCGGGTCTCTCGCATGCCAGGCGAGAGCGCTACAGCTTGAACCACATCCCCAGCCCCAAGACTAAGTCTTTTCAATGCATACTTTTTTTACCCTTTTGAAAACTGAATTACACATTTGACTAAATAAATAAGATCTGTGAAAAGATCAGGGAATCAAAATACATTCACTGCTTGCTTAAAGTGGGTATATTATCTATAAAGAGTAATATACATAAAAAAGTGTTGGGGATCAAATCCAGGGTTTTTGGCATGCTAGGCAAGTGATCTAACACTGACCTAAACTCTCAGCTCAACTACATTGACCTGACCCTTGAGATGATGTCACAGTGACCATCATATATGAACATTTGTATCGACTTAACAGTGTGTGGTCCAGGTGTTTTAGAAATTTTTGCACTGTTTCAGAGTAAAAATATGTTTTCTATCACCATCAAATACTCATATACATGTTTTATTTAAAATTAATAATTAAATAATATCATAATAATTTTAGCTTTGTTAAGTCAGTTTTAATATGTTTTATTTTAAATAATATGTATTATGCACTCTAATACTATCTCTTATAAATCCTAATCATGACCTATTTTATTGATTTTTTTTTAACTTTTAAACTTTATTTATTTCTGTGGAGCTGGGGAATGAACTCAGGACCTTGGACATTGCCAAGCATACACTTTTTTTTTTTAAGAGAGAGAGAGAGAGAGAATTTTTTCATGTTTATTTTTTAGTTTTCGGCGGACACAACATCTTTGTTTGTATGTGGTGCTGAGGATCGAACCTGGGCCGCACGCATGCCAGGCGAGCGCGCTACCGCTTGAGCCACATCCCCAGCCCAAGCATACACTCTTAACACTCCCAACCTCCATTTTATCGATTTTATGATTATTATTAGAGAGAGTCACATTTGAAAAATACTGGTATTCTTTATGGTTATAATTGAATCCTTTCAAATATGTCATGTTATTTCTCATTGGTATCTCTGAAAATCAACAAGTATATAAAACTGGTAAAGAGTGGAAAAGCTGAGTCTAAAATTCTTATTTATTTATTTATTGGTACTCAAATTGAACCCAAGTGTGCTTTACCACTGAGTTACATTCCCAGTCCTTTTTTTTTTTTTTTTTTTTGAGTCAGGACCTCAATAAGTTGCTGAATGTATAAACAAATCATAGTACATTCATGCAATGAAAAACTACTCAGCAAGAAAAAATAATTGATAATGTACACAATAACATTATTAATCAAACTTGTGATCTTTCCGTCTACACCTCCTGAGTCACTGGTATTACAGGCATGTGCTTCTGTATCACTTGTAGAGTTTAAGGTAGTACACTACTGGTAGAATCAGTAGGGAGGAAGAGCTTTGTGGAAAAGACCACAGTTTCCAGCAGAAGTGCTTATATTTGGTGAAAACTCATTTTAAACTAGTACTGCTAAGTATTATATGATATTATCTGAAGTACATCATTTATTACTCCCAAGACAAAGAAGTAGGAAGGTTATATAAGTAAAGCCTCGGGTCACATAACTGGTTGATAGTCAAGCTTAGATTTAAAACAAATGAGAGGGGCTGGGGATGTGGCTCAAGCGGTAACGCGCTTGCCTGGCATGCGTCCGGCCCGGGTTCGAGAGTTCGATCCTCAGCACCACATACAAACAAAGATGTTGTGTCCGCAGAAAAGTAAAAAATAATTATATAAAAAAAATTGAAAAAATAAAACAAATGAGAGGAGGCACTTCCAGAGGAGAGAAAACCTTCAAAGACCTACTGTTCCGTAAAAGTAATAGTAACTTGGCAAATATTGTAAAAAGTCACATTTTTCAAAACTTTGGAATTAATCAAGGTTTATGATACTCTGAGCAGTACTGATTGAAGAAAAACAACCAACTCTCAGTAAGAACAAGTCCTGCAATGTTTTTAACTTGCCTTATTTTGATCCCTCTTTCCCAGCTCTGCAGTACCCCTGACAACAAACTTACAACCATGTTATCTGTGAAAAACAACAGTATAGAGGTCATTTGAGGGGAAAAAACAAGTTTAAAGTACCTCAAAAGCTCCGTCTCAAGAACTATCACTTCTTGTCCTGAATGATAGCTCCCTAGAAACTTTACATTTTCAAGACTTGTCTTCATTTGACCTAAGTTGGAGCTCACTGGGTGCCAGTAGCCCTACTTGTAGCCCTGTCCTCATGGGATTTGACAAAACCAATCAATGACAATTATAGTCATGTTTCATTCTATAAGAAGAATGAATTCTGAGCAATGTGACATTTGGCAATTTTGTCATGTGAACATCATCACAGAGTGTATTTACACAAACCTAGATGGCATAACTAGATTCCATACATAGATAGTATAAACAGTATGCATTTCTAACTTTTTTCTTCTATAATTATTTAAAGGACACCTACCAAGAGATTATAAAGCTGCACGATGAGCTTATAATGCTTACAAATATAATTTGTGATAATAATAACACAAAGTGGAAGAGGGAATGGAATTATATTAGAGCAAATTTTTTGTATGATATTGAAGGTTATTTGGTATTCATTGGAACGAGTTTGTTTTAAATGTTAATTGTAACGAGTTTGTTTTAAATGTTAATTGTAATTCTCAGGGCAACCACAAATAAATAAATAAATAAATATACAGAAAAAGACATGTTAAGGGAAGTAAAATGTTATAATAGAAACTATCTATTTAACCCAAAAAAGGTCAGTAATAGTGGAATTTAAAAAATAAAATTAAAAAGACATACGCTATGTAGAAAAAAAAAAGATGGCAAAAATAAATTTTATTTTATCTATACTTAAAAGTAACTGTATCAAACATGTTACTTAGG
This sequence comes from Marmota flaviventris, assembly GCF_047511675.1. Classification (NCBI taxonomy): domain Eukaryota; kingdom Metazoa; phylum Chordata; class Mammalia; order Rodentia; family Sciuridae; genus Marmota; species Marmota flaviventris. The sequence continues at coordinate 28,454,784 of NC_092509.1, forward strand.
AGGCATAGATTAGCAAATGGTTAAAAGAAAAAGATATGCTCTAACTATACGCTAAACTACAAGAGATACATTAGGATCGAATTCAGGGTCTCACATATGCTAGGCAAACACTCTACCACTAAGCCACAACCCCAGCCCCAGACAAAATCAGTCTTTTAAAAAATTGTTACCAGAGATAAGAAAGAAAATTTTATAGTGATAAAAGAACAACCCACTAGGGAGTCATACTGATTATTAGTATGTGAGTGTGTATAATATATATCTATCAGCAGAACCCCTAAATACATAAGACAAAAACTTACAGATTTGATAGAAGAAATAGAGAATTTAAAAATAATAGCTGGAAACTTCAATATACATTTTCGATAGTGAATAAAAAAGACAAAAAGTATAAAAAGACTTTAACAATGCTATAAACCACTAGACCTAACAGATATCTAAAGAACATGCCACCAAACAACAACAGAATACACATCTATTCAAGTTCACTTGAAACATTCTCTGTGATAGAGTATGGCAGGCTGTAAAAAAACTCAAGAAATTTAAAAGAATTGAAATTATTTTTAAAAATCTCCAATCCAGTGGGATGAAAGTAGAAATTAAGCCAAGTGTGGTGATATGTACCTGTGGTCCCAGATGCTTGAAGGCTGAAGCAGGAGGATCACTTGAGCCCAGGAGTTTGTAACCGGCATGTGCAAAACAGTGAGGCCTCATCTCAAAATAAATAAATAAATAATAAAATTAAATGTGGAAAATTCACAAACATGCAGAACTTAAACAACACACTTTTAGGGCTGAGGATGTGGCTCAAGCGGTAGCGTGCTCGCCTGGCATGTGTGCAGCCCGGGTTCCATCCTCAGCACCACATACAAACAAAGATATTGTGTCAGGCAGAAAGGTAGCAGAATACAACAGTTACTAATAGGGCATTATGTAAAAATGTGGATGTGTAACCGATGTGATTCTGAAATCTGTATTTGGGGTAAAATTGGGAGTTCATAACCCACTTGAATCAAATGTATGAAATATGATATGTCAAGAGCTTTGTAATGTTTTGAACAACCAATAAAAAAAATAAAAGTTAAATTAAAAAACAAACTAAAATAAATAAATAAATATTAAAAGTTCTCTCTCTCTCTCTCTCTCCTCTATCTTTAAAAAAAAAAAAAACACACACTTTTAAATGACCAATGGGTAGAAGAAAAAAAAATCACAGCAGAAATTTAAAAATACTTGGATACAAATGTAAATGAAAACAAAAAATGTACCAAAACTATGGGATGCCAATTGTGCTCAGATGCAAATTTATAACACCAAATAACTATATTAAGAGAGATGATCTGGGCGTGGTGATCCATGCCTATAATGCCAGCAACTCTGGATGCTGAGGCAGGAAGATCACGGGTTCAAAGACAGCTGCCGCAGCAGATTAGGACACACTTAGCAACTCAGCGAGACCCTGTCTCTTACTAAAATATTAAATAGAGCTGGGGATGTGGCTCAGTGGTTAAGCACCCTTGGGTTCATTCCCTGGTACCAAAAAAAAAAAAAAAAAGATGAAAGAAGACTAACTATTCTTTCTAATCTACTGAAGAATTGAAACAATAGGAAAAATTAATAAAAACTAAGTTGGTTTTTTGAAAAACGGAATTGACAAACCTTTAGCTAGAGTAAGCAAGAAAAAATAAGACTCAAATTACTAAACTCAGGAATAAAACTGTTGGCATTACTAATAACATTACAGAAATAAAAATAACAGAACTCTATGAACAACAAAAAGCCAACAAATCAGATAACCTGCATGAAATGGACAGATTGCTAAAAAGACAAAAACTACCAACACTGACTTAAGAGGAAATGGAAAATCTGGATAGATTTTTAACAAGAAATCGAATTAGGGGGCTGGGGATGTGGCTCAAGCAGTAGCGCGCTCGCCTGGCATGCGCGGGGCGCTGGGTTCGATCCTCAGCACCACATACAAATAGAATAAAGATGTTGTGTCCACCGATAACTGAAAAATAAATATTAAAAAAATTCTCTCTCTCTCTCTCTCTCTCTCTCTCTCTCTCTCTCTCTCTCTCTCTCTCTCTCAAAAGAAAGTGACTTAAAAAAAAAAAAAAAAAAAGGGCTGGGGATGTGGCTCAAGCAGTAGCATGCTCGCCTGGCATGCGTGCGGCCCAGGTTCCATCCTCAGCACCACATATAAACAAAGATGTTGTGTCCACCGAAAACTAAAAAATAAATATTAAAAAAAAGAAAAAGAAATCGAATTAGAAGTCAAAAACCTCCTCATCAAGAGGAGTCCAGGCTTAGATGGCTTCAGTGGTGAATTCTACTGAACATTTAAAACAGAGGTGTTTGTTTGTTTGTTTTCTTTCCTGGATTGGGCCCAGGACCTTGCACATGCTAGGCAAACACTTTACCACTGAGCTATATCCCCAAATGAAAATTTGAAGAACTAACACCAATTCTTCACAAACTCACCAAAAAACAGAATAGAAGGGGACATGTTTCCACTCATTCTGTAAAGCCAGTGTTACCCTGATAAGAAAAACAGACAAAGATATCACAAGAAAAATATAGAGCTATATTGTATACATGTGCAAAAATCCTCAATAAGGTACTAGCAAATCTAGCAGTATATTAAAAAGAATTGTAAAACATGATCAAGTTTGATTTACCCCAGAAATGTAAAGTTGGGTCAACATATGAAAATTAATCAATGTGATGTATTATATTAATACAGGATAGAAAAGTATTTTTGTCTTAATTGAAGATTAAAAGAAAAAAATTGACCAAATCTAACATGCTTTTATGATAAAAGCATTCAACAAACTAGGTATAGAAGAGAACTTCCTCAAGCCAATAAAAGACATCTGTGAAAAACCCACATCCAGTAACATAGATAACAGCAAAAGATTGAACGCTTTCTTCTAAATCAGAAACATGAGGATGATATTTGCTCCTGCCATCTTTCTCAACATTCATTCTACACATGGGAATTGGGGGGAAAAAAACTGGAAGACATCCAAATTGAAAAGAAAGAAGTAAAACTATGTTCATATATGACATAGTTTTGTATATTTAAAAATCCCAAGTGTATACACACACACACACACACACACAAACTATTGGAGTTAATATGTCAGCTTAGCAAGGCTTAAGAATACAAGATCAATATTAAAGAATCAATGATGTTTCTATGTTCTTGCAATGAAAACATCTGAAAATAAAATTAAGAAAACAATTACTTTTATAATAGCATCAAAAAGGATAAGGTACTTGGGGGTAAATTTAACAAAAGAATCATAAATCTTAACGCTGAAAGTGACAAAACATTGCTAAGTGAAATAAAAGGACTAAATAAATAGATATTCTGTGTTCATCAACCAGAAGATAATATTGTTAATATGGCAATAATCCTCAAATTGATTTACAGATCAGTGCAATCACATACAAGAGACCACTAATAAGATTAACAAAGTACCAGATGGCTTTCTGCAGAACTTGTCAAGCCAATGCTAATGTTGGTTTGGAAATGAATGGGAAGAACAGTGAAAACAATCTTGACCTAGAAGAACAAAATTCAAACTTAATGACTCAGAGCTATCTACAAGCCAGATGTGGTGGTACACGGCTGTAATCCTAGTGGCTTGAGAAGCTGAGGCAGGAGGATCAAGTTCAAGTCCGGCCACTGCAACTAAGTGAAGCTCTAATCAATTTAGCAAGACCTTGTTTCCAAAAATAAATAAATAAATAAAAAGGGCTTGGAATGTGGCTTAGTGGTTAAGTGCCCCTGGGTTCAATCTCTAGTACCAAAATAAATAAATAATAAAAATTAGAAGCATTGGGATGTGGCTTAATGGTACAGTGCTTGCCTAGCACACATGAGACCCTGGGTTCAGTTTCCAATAATGAGTAAAAAATAAATAAATAAAGAGGATTACAAGAGCTGCTTCCTAAAAGCCAATAAAGCACTTTTGTGTTGTTTATTTACTTTCCATTATAACTGCATTCTCCACCCCTTACTCTCCCAAAGGAGGAAAAGAACAGTTGTCAATGGCAAATGGCAGTTGTAGGGAAACTACACCAATAGCTGGCTTCACATTCAGGAGAGAACATTGTGGCTTCTCCTGGTGGCTTCCAGTGATGTACCTGTTCAGAGAAACTTCTCTAGTAATTAAGAATAGAAATGACCTCTGAAAGTCTTTTTGCTAACTTTATTTTTAAATTTTTCTTTGTAGTGCTGGGGATCAAACCCAGGGCCTCCCATATGGAAGGCAAGCGTTCTATCACAGAGCATACCCTCAGTGGTAGAGCGCTTGCCTTGCATGTGTGAGGAACTGGGTTCAATCTCCAGCACCACATAAGAACGAATAAAATAAAGGTATTGTTCCCATGTATAACTAAAAAATAATTTTTTTTAATTAAAAAAAAGGGGCTGCGATTGTGGCTCAGTAGAGCGTGCCTACTATGCGTGAGGCACTGTGTTCTATCCCTGGCACCACATAAAAATAAAAACAAAAAAAGCACCTCTTCCTCTGAATGAATGCAGTCCACATTAGGACTTGCTGTTTGGGACACAGTTTAGATCCTACAGCAAAGTGTTCTGTGTGTATGTAATCTGTGCAGTTGTAAAAATTCCCCCAGTTGGACTGCATACCTGACACTGTTTTCTTTTGATTATCTACTTTCTGAAACTTCCCACGCAAACCTCAGGGTGATTCACATAGCCTCCTGATTCTGTTGTTTGAACATGCCTCTACTGCTGAAGGTGAAGAGTGGAAAGAAAATGAAATTCAAGATAGACTAGACAGATTCTCCTTTTGAGCATGGGTGTGGAACTGAGGAATTTCAATCTCAGATTGAGTTTCTTGAATAGAGCCAATGAAAAACATGGGAACCAAGTTTGTCATGCTCTCTACCATTTAGAATGAGTAGCAGAGCACTTTTAGCATAGAAACAGCATTAAATAAGAATACTGCCTGAGTGTCCACTCACCTTCCAAATTATTTGCTCTAGAATTTTCTTAGTGATTAGAGATTTCTTAGTGATTGTGGGTTCTATGCATAAGTAAGACTGAATATTTATAACAAAATTCTTTTTAAAATAATCTTTCCCCTTGCCCCTTATACTCGTTTGAGTTGTTTTTTATAAGAAACTTCCAGCTAACTACATGGATTGTCATTTATCCTTGGAACTTTTTTTTTAGTACTTTAAATTAAACCTAGGACCTTGTGCATGCTAGGCAGTTGCTCTACCAGTGATCTATGCCCTATCCTATTATTATTATTATTATTAAAATTATTATTTGTGGTACTGGAGATTGAACCAACGGCCTTGAACATGCTAGGCAAATGTTTTGCCACTGAGTTATACCCTTAGTTCTTATTTATGTTTATTTTGAGACAGGGTCTCTCTAAATTGCTGAAGCTGCTTTCAAACTTGCAATCCTCCTACCTCATCCTCCCAAATCCCAGGGATTACAGGCATGCAGCACAATGCCTGTGCCCTTAGAACTTTTAAGTATGTTTTATTCAATGTATTAGTCAAAGTTCAGTCAGGGAAGGAGAAATAACTCTAGATATTTCAAACAGTAAAGGATTTGTAAAGCCTCTGAAAGGTTATCTGTCAAAGTTCAGGGAAGGCCATTACACTAGTTCCAGGTTCAGAGAACAAGGTACTTGTTATTGCTGTCAGGTCAACTGCTCCAGAAACTGCTTTGATTGTTTCCAATTAGCCTGCAGTATTTTATTAAGAAGTGAAGGGCTGGGGATGTGGCTCAAGCGGTAGCGTGCTCGCCTGGCATGCGTGCGGCCCAGGTTCGATCCTCAGCACCACATACAAACGAAGATGTTGTGTCCGCCGAGAACTAAAATAAATAAATATTAAAAAAAAAAGAAGTGAAGAAAGAGGAGGGCAAGTTGATTCTGCAGTCCAAGATCAACAAGAGGTTAATTCATCCAATCCATATTTCAAATACTGCAACTTCTAGAGAAAAAAATCTGCAAAGACTTTTTATTTGTGGGGGTGGGGGAAGGGTGGGGTACAACTCCAGGCATTTTGCATCCCCCCCCTTTTTTTTTCTTGGTACTGAGATTGAACACTCTGTACAGGGACACCCTATTGCTGAACTACACTCCCCAGGCCTTTTCAATCTTTTATTTTGAGACAGGGTCTCACTAAGTTGTTGAGGCTGGCCTTGAATTTAGGATCCTCCTGTCTCAGCCTCCTGAGTCCCTGGGATTATCAACACACCTAGAGATAAGGCCAAAGTTCTCTAAGTATGCAGTTTCACTCCTGGTGTGCCAGATAACAGGATCAACAATTACATATTAAGATAATCTAAATTATTATTTTGACTTGAATATCTCCTAGTCTTTCTGAAGTATGGTTTCTATAATTGTCTGCAGTCTGATTTTTAGAGTACAGTACATACAATTTCAATTTCTTCCCATATGTATATCCAGAATTTGTGGTTACAAACTGTTTTTCATAACCAAATTGATTAGCCTGAGCAGATGTCCATGAAATGAAAGTAAAAGTTCTGATTTACAGTTTGAGCTCTAGAAATAGATCATTTTGGCTATTTTTTTGTGTGTGTGTGTGTGTGTGTGTGTATGTGTACCAGGGATTGAACCCAGGGGCACTTAACCACTGAGCTACATCCCCAGCCCTTTTTTAAATATTTTATTTAGAGACAGGATCTTGCTGAGTCACTTAGCACTTCACTAAATTGCTGAGGCTGGCTTTGAACTCAAGATCATTCTGTCAAGCCTCCAGGGCCACTGGGATTACAGCCTTCGCTACCACTTCCAGCCTGGATCATTTTGTTTAAAGTGAACACTATTATTCTTTGTTCTGTTGAAATTTTTTTGAATGCCATTTCATTGTAATTCATTTAAATAAAAGCCACAGAAAGAGCATGAAAGTACACAGTATGGAGGATGCTGGAAAAAAGGTACACAGGGGAGAAACTGATTTTTGAAAGTTAGCATGATGTTCTTAATTTAATGTCACAATGTCTACCTACAATTCTTTTTCTTTTTAGGGGGTGGTACTGAGGATTGAACCTAAGGATGCATCACCACTGAATTTATTGCAGTTAGTTTATAGACATATGGTTTGAGGTTTTGGCTATTTTGAATAATGCTGCTATGAATATTTGCTTGTAAGTCTTCATGTGAATATGTTTTAGGTTTTCTTAAGTAAATACATAGGAGTAGAATTGCAGGATCAAAGGATAAGTGTGAGTTTTCCTTTTCAAATAACAACATAACCACTTTTCCATAGTGATCTTACATTTTGAGCTCTCAGTGGCAGTGTATGAGAGTCATGGTTGCTCCACACACAGTTGCTTAACACTGGAGTTATCAATTTTGTTTTTTGTTTGTTTTGGGGGGATACTGGGGATTGAACTCAGGGGCATTCGGCCACTGAGCCACATCCCCAGCCCTATTTTGTATTTTATTTAGAGACAGGTTCTCACTAAGTTGCTTAGTGCCTCACTTTTATTGAGGCTGGCTTTAAACTCGCAATCTTCCTGATTTAGCCTCCTGAACTGCTGGGATTACAGGCCAGCATGCCTGGCATCAATTTTGGTTTTAGCTACCCAACTGTGTGTGTAATGATATTTTGTGGTTTTATGTGTACTTAATTAATGACAAATAATTAGCATTGAGCATCCTTTTAGGTATTTGTTCACATCTTTTGGCTTGTTTTAATAAACCATTTTATTTGTCATCTTATTGAGTTAGGAGTTCTTTATGTACTATGAACACAACTCTATCAAGATACTTGTTTTGCACCCTCCTCCTCCTGCTCTTCCTCCACTTCGTCCTCCCACCCCTGTGGCATCACTAGGATTTATTAGGAGATGCCTTAGTGCTCTCAGTTTATAAAGCATGCATGTGCTGCCAATTTTTGAGCAATGATACGAGGCAATTAACAGCCAAATGGATATTAACATAGCTCTTTAAAGCTTATTTTCACATGGCCAGTGGTAACTTCTTCATCTGGAACTTGATTGTGGGCTTCTCTTCATTGACTTTGGTCACTGTGTTCTTGTTATGGGTCAATAGAGAAGGAATCTGACCAGCCCTAGTGGAGCCTGGGTCTACAATTCATGTAATCTCCTTGATGAGAGTCTCTGTAGTTGAAAAGGCATCAAACTTCTTGGTCAGTTTCTTATTATTGTTGAGTTTCTTCAGTACCTTGATGTCCACATGAACACATGCAACAGCCTTGGCCTTCTCACAGTGCTGTTGTTCTCCTGGGACATACACAGAGAACTTGGGGTAGAGAGTAAACTTAAGTTTATAGGTGCATAGGAAGCAATTGTCTCTCTAAGGGTCAAGATCTTCAAGGAGATCTGCAGCTGACTGCAGAAAATTCTGGCCCCTTTCCTGATTCTAGTGCAGGATTTGCTACACCATTTCATAGAGTATTGATAGAGACTTTGTTTTGCTGATCGTGGTGCCTAATGCTTCAGTAACTGGAAAAGAAAGCTGCCATTTCATTTTCAATTTCCTTTCCTTTCCTTTTTTTTGTTTCCTTTTTCATTCAGTGCTGGGGATCAATCCTGGGACCAGGTACATGCTAGACAAATGCTGTACCAGTGAGCAAAAGCTATTTCTTTTCCCTAACAGTATCTTTTAAAGAAGAAATTCTTTAATTTTTGCAGAAATCCAATTAATCATTTTTATTTTACATTTTGTGTTTTCATAACCTATTTAACTGTTGCTTAACCCAATTGTATTCAGGTTTTCTCCCAGGTTTTAGTTTAGAAATTTTATAGTTTTGTCTCTTTCATTTGGTCTTGACCCATTTTAAAGAGGCAAGGGATTTTGAATCTCAAACTAAAATGTTTCTTAGCGGTGTCACACTCCTGTAATCCCAGCTACTTGGGGGTTGGGGGAGACTGAAGCAGGAGAATCACAAATTTGAGGCCAAATTTGAGCAACTTAGTGAGACCCTGTTCCAAAATAAATAAATTAATTAAAGGGCTGGGGATGTAGCTAAGTGATAGAGCACCATTGGTTTTAATCCCCAGTACATTAAAAAAAAAAAAAAAAAAAAAAACCTAAAATGTGCTTTAGAAGATAGTTTGAAACCCACATCATTGCACAAATTTGTAGAGGAACAAAATTTCTCTGTATCCTCTTCCTCCCAACCAGTTAAACCAAGGGAGATACAGGTAGAATTACTAATTATCATTTCAATGCAGTTGCTGCTAGAAGCCTGAAAATCTCTTCCTTTTCATCATTGTAATTTATATTATGTTCCCTTTTTCATTATTTTCTTTTCTTTTTTTTTTTTTTTTAAAGAGAGAGAGAGAATTAAAAAAAAAATTATTCTTTAGTTTTTGGCGGACACAACATCTTTGTTTGTATGTGGTGCTAAGGATCGAACCTGGGCCGCATGCATACCAGGCAAGCACACTACCGCTTGAGCCACATCCCCTGCCCTCATTATTTTCTTTCTTTATTCTTTCCTTCCTTCCCTTCTTTCTTTTTTTGATGGGGAAAAGGGACTGGAGATTGAACTCAAGGATGCTGAGCTACATCTCCAGTCCTTTTCAGTTTTTGAGACAGGATCTTAATACATTGTACAGACTGATATTGAACTTGTTATCCTCCTGTGTCAGCCTCCAGAGTAGCTACCTAGTTACTTATTTCATTTCTAAAATCGATTTCTTGTGTCTGTTAATTTTAAGGCTCAAACATTTTATATCTTAACTTTTCTGCTTGCGTCACTGTTCTCTGATAGGGATGTATTAAAAACCTTCCTTTTATGACATGATGTATTAATTTTTTTAAAGTTTTTATTTACATATTGAGATACTCTGATGTTTACTGCTAAGAAGTTATGATAAGTATATTTTATTTAGAAATTCTTCCTTTATCGTAACTGAATGTCCCTCTTTATATTTTGAGGCATTGATTCTAAATAGCTTGATGTTATTGCAATGGCAGTTTTTTAAGGTTAATATTAGATTGGTAAATATTTTTGCACCATTATACGTGTCTCTTCTAAGCAATATATAGTTGGATATTTTCTCCTAAAATGCCACACATAAACTAGGCATGGTGACACAAGCCTGTAATCCCAATAGCACCGGAGGCTGAAGAATCACAAGTTCAAAGCCAGCCTAACTAATCAAAGCATTAAGCAATTTAGCTAGACCCTGTCTCAAAATAAAAAAAATAAAAAAGGACTGCAGATGTGGCTCAGTGATTAAGCACTCCTGGTTTTAATCCCTAGTACAAAACCAAACTAAACCAAACCAAACTAACCAACCAACCAAACAAACAAAAAAACCATATAAGCCAGGCAGGTGGCATAGCCTGTATCCTGGTGACTCAGGAGGCTGAGACAGGAGGATGGTGAGTTAAAGGCCAACTTCAACAACCTCTCCCTTGAAATAAAACATAAAAAAGGCTGGGTATGTAGCTCAGTGGCAAAGTGCTCTTGGGATCAATCCCCAGTACCTAAATAAATAAATAAATAAAATTAACAAAATAAATACCACATGAAAAATCTCAGATTTTTACTTAAAAAAACTGTTAAATAACAGGTAATCTGTGTTAGCTTTTTATTGCTGTGATAAAATTGCTGAGAAAAACAACTTAGAGGAGAGATGATTTATTTAGCTCATGGTTTCAGAGGTTTTAGTTCATGGTTGATTGGCTTCTTGATTTGGGCCTGAGACAAGGCAGAACATTATGGCAGAATGAACTGGCAAACGGAAAGGAACTCACCTCATGGCAGCCAGGAGCACAAAGTGAGTGGGAGAAAGGGGCCTGGGAAAAGAAATACCCTTCCAGGGCACGTCCCCAGTGACCTACTTCTTTTAATGCAGCCCCCTCCTACAATTTCTACCACTTCCCCATAATGCCATCAAAATTTGAATTCATCAATGCATTAATCCATTGAGGTTAGAACCCTCACAATGCAATCACTTCCCAAGAGCCCCATGTTTGAATGTTGCTGTACTGGGGAATAGTTGTCAACACCTGAGCCTTTGGAAGACACTCCAGATCCAAACCATAACAAACTCAAATTCGCCATTGTATTTCATTTTCATCGTCTTGTATTCCACTTTCTATGTACTTAAAAAAATCAGTATAATCATGGTCCAAGCATTTGAACTATGATCATCCTTTTTTTGTACTGGGGATTGAACTCAGGGACACTCAACCACTGAGCCACTAAAATTTTGTATTTTATTTAGAGACAGGGTCTCACTGACTTGCTTAGCATTGCTGAGACTGACTTTGAACTTGAGATCCTCCTGTCTCAGCCTTCTGAGCTGGTGGGATTACAGGTATGCCCCACTGCTCCTGGCTATGATCATTCTTTCAATGATATTTAGTTAAGTTTAAATTCTAGGTTGAGAGTTATTTTTCCTCAGTGCTCTGATGATATAGCTCCCTAATATTTTTCACCATGAAATCAATTTAATGGTCCTTTTTAGTATTAAAAAATAAATACCATTTACCAGAATTAAGCCTGCCTTTCTGCCCTCCAGGGATGGTGGGGGAGATGCTGCTGAAAAACTGAGCCTCTCTTACAGAAGTAGACTCAAGAAAAGAAAGAGAAAATAGGGTAACAAATGAGATTGTATCTCTGATTTTTTTACTTTCTCCTCACTAGCTTTTTAGAGATAGGTCTATCATGTGAACTCTATGTGCATCTACGTATGTGAGCTTTTCTTGTCCAGGAGGAAGTGATGTCAGGGGCTGTCATCATCAATATTAATGCTTTATTTGGGCACAAGTATTATTTTTTTTTAATGAAAAAGTGGGTGGGGGCTTTGGTTACAGTCAAGGGAAAAAACATTCATGGATCATGCAAATTGTTTCATTTACTCACCACTAAGGACTTCGATATGAAGAGCCAAGTCTATGAAGTGAAGGATTCCCAAGAGATTTACAATTTGGGTGAGACTCACAAGCATCTATAGGCTGACTAGTTTTTTTGAAGTGTCTAAAAGCAGAATGAAGTCTGTATGTTCTTATATGACTGAGTTTTGATCATCTTTCTTTTATAATAACTTCCATGATCTGGCTGACCTTCTGAATGTAGCCAATACTGCCTGGCTTCACATCTATGATGTGAGCTTTCTTTCTTTTCTTATTTATTTTTATTTTTTATTTTTTTGGTACTGGGGATTGAACTCAGGTACACTCAACCACTGAGCCACATTCCCAGCCCTATTTTGTATTTTATTTAGAGACAGGGTCTCACTGAGTTGCTAAATGCCTGTTGCTAGATCCTACCTCATGCCCACCGCCCCCTGCCCCTCCCCCTCCCCCTCAGCTGCTGGGATTATAGGCATTTTTTTAAAAAACTTGTTTATCTTCTTTTATATCAATGTTTGGAACACAAAATGAAATTTCTTTTTCCTCATTAGGTATTCAAATTTCTGTTAAAAAATGAAATAGAGTAGAAATGTTAAGAGCATATATCTAGTTTTGGAAACTTTTATCTGAATTTATATATATGTGTCTTGGGTCATAGCATAATATTGTAGTGGCACCCCCTCCTCCACAAAAAAATCTTAACTAAGCTTCTCCAGAAATCTTCACCATAATTGATTTTAAGACTATAAACAAAAAAAAAAAAGTCTCTACAAAAAAGTTAAATGTAGTTAAATTTTCTGTTTTCCTGTTGCTCTATTTCACTTGACCACTGGCCAGGAAGAAATCAGCACTCCAGGTGCTGAACACCCCTTCACTTGTTTTTCACAAACATGTATCCAGTATAGTAGTTTGTAAAAATGTGTAAACAAGGCCTCTGGCCTTGAGCTGGAGCTTCATAGAGATGTCTACATTTCTAAGTTAAGAGAAGTTATCAAGTGGGCTCCATGGTAACAGCTGGCAGTGGGAGGAAAGAAAGGGAAGAAGAAGCTCTCCCTTCTCAGGTGTTGTCCTTGAAGGGTTAACTTGTCCAGAACAGTGAAAGAAAAAGCTGTTTTTATGTGAACTTCTGCAGACTGTGAACTTCTGAGCCCTTCCCTTTACATGCTGGGTATAAAATTCTGAAACTACCTGAACTTACGGTTCAGGGGATTAATTGATTACAGCAAAAGCTGTGCCCTCTGAACCTGGCTGTAGCAAAACAAAACAAAACAAAACTGTTTCCTGCTATCTTTGGTGCCATGCCTCATCTGTCCATACAACAATATTTTTTATTGTGAATTGTGTTAAAAAAAAAAAAAACTGTTGAAAGACATTTGTTAGTATGGTGCTGTGTTTTATGGTTTTATCTCTACAAACACTGTGTGTGTGTGTGTGTGTGTGTGTGTGTGTGTGTTCATTTTCTTCATTGTATTGTCCAGGCTGGCCTTGAATTTCTGGGCTCAAGTACACTAACAGTTGGGACTATAGGTGTGCGCCACTGTAACAAGCCTAAAATCAATTTGGTTTTAAATAAATACTGCCTGATTACAGACTATAATTATCAAGGAAACCAGTTTTTAAAAAATAAAAATACAAGGATTAGCATACTTAATCACTTTAAAGATATGAATGATTGCTTCTTCGAAATTGACTTTGAATCACAAATTTTTATACATATCTGTGTTACACTGTGGATAGGTAAAAGACTTAGCAAACTCAATTACTGTTTTTAGTGCTCTTAGTTAAGTCTCTTAAGCTAAGTTTAAATTTCCCTGTAAGAAAATTATATTTAAATTATCTCTCAAAGGTGTGAACATTAAAGAAATCTAACAGTACTTTGAAAATAGTACAGCAGTATCATTTCCTAATTTCTCTCCCATTGTTGTTGAAATGTATTGATATATGGATATTTGCAAGCTTAGTGATTTCCACTGTTAAATTTGACCCATGTAGAAATCAAGAACATATCAAATTATAATAACTTGGATAAAATCATGTTTGGATTAATGACAAATACTAAAGAAAGACTATTATGCCTCTTCCAGATATTATGGAAAGTAATCCAGTTTTGATTTATGAACCATTTAATTCTTGATATAGAATCTGTTGGCTAGGGTAAGCTATCAATAGATATGGAGTTATGGGAGATCTAAGTTTTTCCTTCTAGAGGTGATATATTTTATGGTCTCTAGTAAAGGCAATATTCTCGAAATATTTGTCGATGGCAATGTTTAAAATTTGGTGGAGTAATACTGTTACTACTATAGTTGTGATTCTAAGTGACTTCATGGAGAGAAATGAAAACATGGGTTTTTAAGTGACATTTAAGTGTTCTTTCCATCTTTGAAGAACACTTCTCATAGCCAATTATATCAAAAGAATTTAATGTTCCCATGGAAATGAAAGCTTGCAATAAAGGACCTTTTGAGCCTCTTCCAAAGCAAGTGATGATATCAAACAAAAACAAAAACTATTATGCACACCTTAGAGAAAATGTATACGTGCCTTTAAAAAGTAGGAATATATATGAAAAGGAAGGTCAGAGATAAAAAAAACATAAGAAAATAATAAAGAATATATTAGGACAGGAAAATACTGAAAATTATGTGTTTTATTTTGTAAATGTGCGTTTATTTTTAAAATTGTCTTTAAGGGTACAGAGTATCCTTGTTTAACTTCTACCCCCATTGTCTAGCACATTGGTACACAGCTGGCAATCTTCAGATGTTTCCTAAATGAACTGATGGGGGCATAAGTTTAGAAAGGAAAACCTAAGGCACATCTCTCTCAGAAGACAAAGATTTTGAATTTCTCTTTTCAATCCTTATCTGAATGGATATCTCTGATTCACTGACATTTATTAGCTGACCAAGTTCTTCCAAGTTTCAAAGCCCTCTAGAATCACCCTGTGGCGCCACCATCCGGAGCTGCAAGGAATCTCCGGACTTAAAACCACCGCCCCAGGTCCACGTTCTTTACGCTCCTCCGCGTTCGTTTTCGGAGGTCCCCTGAACGCACGCGCTTGTGATGGGACGCTAGCCTACAAGAGACTACAATTCCCAGAAGGCCGTGCCACAAGAAAAAAAAGTCCCGCTTTTAAGAGGGGGGCGGGAGGAAGGAAAGCTCGCGAGAGAACAAGGTTCAGGCGGCTGCGCGAAGTGAGTGGAGGGGGGTGGAGAGAGTGAGGAGGAAGAGGAGGAGGTCCCGTCCCACAATACCAGGCGGGAGGGCGGGTAGGCGGTTTGTATCCGGGCTGTGAGGTGCTCCGAGCCTCGGCGGACCTTGCTGCCTCTGTCTCTTTAACGTGAGAGGAAGCGATGCAGAGGGGTGGAAAATGGCAGAGCTGCAGATGTTACTAGAGGAGGAAATTCCATCTGGCAAGAGGGCGCTGATAGAGAGTTACCAAAACCTGACCCGGGTGGCGGACTACTGTGAAAACAACTACATACAGGTGAGGAGCGCGGACGAGCGAACAGCGGGCGCTGGCCCTGCCGACGACCCGCCGCCGGCCGCCCGAGTGACCAGCCCACTGGGCGGGGTGGGGAGCTGCCCTAACCTCAGCCGCTGCCTCAACCTCAGCCGCTGCCTCAACTCCAGCCCTAGCCCCAGCCCCAGCCCCGCTGGGCAGAGGGCAAGTGGCCGGGCTGAGGGAGCGGCTGCGATACAGGAAGTGGCTGTGGTGATGGAAGCCGACCCGAGGGGTGGGAGAAAATGGGCGAGGGAGCCGGGAACCCGCCGGCGGCGCAGTCCGGCGCCCCCCTGGCGTCCGCCTCCCTGAGGGATTGGCCCCCGGCCGCATCCCGTCCGTCGGGCGTGCGTCCCGGAGACCCCAGCTGCCGCCCTCCGCCTCTGCGCCCCGAGACGGTTCTGGGACCCGGAGAGGGGAGAGGAAAGGGCAGGGAGAAGCGGCCGAAGACAGAGGAAAAGCGGGGTGTGTATCCGCCGAGGGTGCGGTGGGGGCGATTATGTCAGTTCAGCCCAGAGGGTGTGTCTTTTATTTATTTATTTTTTTTTAAAGAAAATTTGTCATGAGTCACATTACACGGACCTCCCCGAGGAGAGAAGGAAGCGGGTGTGGGGAGTGAGGGAGGGCGTTTGCGAGAAGTTAAATCTTAAAATTCCTTTAATTGAAGGTTAGTGAATCTGCCTGTTGGTCCTTTTGCACGTCGGGTTTTTCCCCCCTTCTCATCATTTTCACTTCCGCCTTACGATGATGTATTCTCGTTATAAAGCATCAAGTATTCTTAACTATTTGAATAAATGACTTAAATCTTGTGTCTTCCTCCCCAAAGTTCTTGAGCTGTTAGCTTCGTGAGTAACTTAAAATAGAGACATGTCCTCTCCGGCTGCTTATTTTCTGAGGTTTCTCTTTCTGATCAAAGTAAATGTATAGAATTATGAATCCAAATAGATTTCCAAACATATTTAGTTGTTCTTGGAACCACAACGCAAAACACCTGTTATTGTTACTTTATCAGAAAATTCTTGGAACCTTAACTATGACAGATGCTTGTTTTTATTTTGGTGATTGGAAGTGAATTGTGTGGTAGTTTGATTTGTAGATCTTTATGTAAACTAACAGTTTGCAGTAGAAGCAAATAAAGTAGCAGAGTCCTTTGTGTCATTATAATGGCACCAAAAATTCGTTTTTTAAGGAAAGACCAACCGTGGTTTGAAAGGTTGGGATTATTGCAGTTGAGATCTAAAGTGTTTATAGAAGTGCCTCCCATGTGATTATCATTTTTAAGAACCAGTAGTTTCTGTTGGCGAATGTATTTCCTCTTTATATTTAGAGGAAGGTAACTGTTTTCAGAATATTTTGAATATTTCTGTTTCCATATTAGTGACATTGTATCTTCAGTAACACTACTAGGAATTTCTCTTCATGGCTTTTTTCAAGCTTTTACTTTAGGAATTTTACTGATAAGTAAACTTGTTGAATGCTTGCTATGCCTACTATATTACTTGTTTTTGCAAACTTTATATTTGGCCTTTTCAATCTTATACAAATGTGGATGTAGTTTGCAAATAGAAGAGTGATCTTTTAGTTTATTGGTATTAGAAATGTGCCATTCTCCATTCAATTTAACTTGAAAAGCCTTGAAGTTGAGGCGAACCTTAATTTGCTGAAAGTTTGTTCTGAAAGTGCAAACATGGGAAGTTAAATTGCATTCATTTTAGAAAAGTCATTTCTTTATAGAAGTCAGCAGATAAGTATTTCATTAAGGGTGGCTCCTTGATTTGCATATTGGGAAATCTGACAAGTATATGGTGTGGTAATGCTGCATGTTGGCAACTGTTGGTAACTATAACATGTTTTAACTTGTCTGTTGACTGTTTATTTTTCAAGTAGTTGTAAGCTGCAGTACTTTTTTCCCACTCACTCAGGCCCCTTTCCTTTTCTCCTCCTGCTGTTAACATGTAACTTAGAAGCACTTTAAAACTTAATTGATAATATCCTTGATTAATAGAAGTTATTTCTCATGTGTCACGAAAAATGTTGACATGGTGCCAAGAATTACTGTCAGTGGCCTCAGACTTTTTTTTGGTGATCCTGGACCTGAATTATTCTGATCTGACTGGGGAGTAAGGAAATTAAATTCACACACAGCAATGATTATTGACTACTTGAATTTAGTATCCTTTAAACTTTGTGCTTTATGATCCATGTCACTAGTTGCTTTCCTAAGGGGCTTGGACAGGGTCAGGTTCAGACAAGCTCAGAAAATGATGTGGATGTTCTTGTGGTATGTGGTGCTGCTGACACTGGTACTATGAATGAGGAACAAATAGTATTAGAAATATCCATTTGGATGTCTACTGAGATCTTTCTATATCCTTTCTATGATTCTGATTGGGTTGTAAATAAATATAGATAAATATACCTCCTCTTAGAGAAAGTATATAATCACTTATGTTTTGAGAATTAAAAAAAAAATACTCAGTTAAATTATTGGTTGGATGATTTTTGTCTTGAGAATTCATTTTAATTTTTCTTGTATTTTGAAAGTTCAGTCTTGTTCCATTGATAATTTCTTTGGGTGTAGTATAGTTGAGTCCTTTGAGCAGTTTGAGTCTTTGGGGTTTCATTGACTCTTAATTATTAAATTGTAATACTAATAGCAGAATTTCTCAAAATATTCCACTGTTCTTAAAAAGGAAAGGGATTTAAAGTTATGAGGAAAATAGTATTAAAAGTAGAAGGTTTTTATGTAGACAAGTAGAGAAGTCTTTGCCATTTACATATATTTTTTCAACATATATATTTTTTGGTTGTAGATGGACACACAGTACCTTTATTTTATTGTTTATTTTTATGTGGTGCTGAGGATCAAACCCAGTGCCTCACACCTGCAAGGTAAGTACTCCCCCCCACTGAGCTATAACCCCAGCCACCACTTACATCTTTTTTTTTTTTTTTTAAGAGAGAGAGGGAGGGAGAGAGAGAATTTTTTATTTTAAACAGAGAGAGAGAGAGAGAGGAGAGAGAGAATTTTAGTATTTACTTTTTAGTTTTCGGTGGACACAACATGTTTATTTGTATGTGGCGCTGAGGATCAAACCCGGGCCGCATGCATGCCAGGCGAGCGCTACTGCTTGAGCCACATCCCCAGCCCAACACTTACATCTTTTTGATATCAAATTGATTTTTTTCTGTTAGATTATGTTAAGTACAGTTATTCCTTAACCTGAACACATTTAGATAATTCTCTTTGCTCCACTTTAGAGTTCTTACTCCCTTTGCTGTGAAAACTGTTTTGGGGAATAGGAGGGAAAGAAAGCTAAGTGAAGTGGAATAGAAATTGTTTAAGAAAGGCTTCGCAGGATGCAGATTGGGTAAGAACAAAATGTCTTCCATACAGTTTAACTTTTTAATTTAATTTGTCTGACTGGAATTCCACCAACACGAGCATCATCTGGGTTAACAAGTATGTTCTAATCATTAGTCATATTATTACTGTGAGCTAGGTAGTGTTGATTACTTTACTCAACTCACATGACATTTACTTAGTTATGCACATTTAATTTTGGAAAGCAGGTAATTTTTGAGCAGGACCATTTTGGAGTTGGTAAAAGCTTCCCTTTCTGGTATTGTACAGTGTATGTCAGTTTATAAATTGTCACTTATATGTTTCTCCTTTACCCTTTCTTTTTCTGTTTGGAAACTAAGTCTTTTTTGCCCAGCCTGATCTTTGATCTTTTACTGCATATCCTTTTATATACTTTAAATCATTTCTTGATTACTTATAATACAGAATACAAGTAAATGCTTTGTGATTATACTGTACAGGGAATAATGACAAGAAAAAAAATCTGTACATGTTTGGTACAGATATGGGTCCCCCTCCCTTCCAGATTATTTTGGATCAGGGGTTCGTCTACTCCTTGGTGGCTGGACCCATAGATAAGAAAGGCCAACTGTAATTGATACTATTTATTGAGTACCTAATCTGTCACAGCAGATATTTATACTAATCCTTACAAACTCTCCATGATAGGAGTGCTCTCCCACAGAGGAGGAACTTAGAATTTGGAAAAATGCAATACATTTTGTTTGGTCATACAGTTAGTAACTGGCAGACAGGATTTCTGTCTAATTCTGACAGACTCCATAGATTATGCTTTTTTCATGTCACATTGTTTCCAAACAAATGAGTCTAGAACTCAGATTAGTTCAGCAATGTCATGGAGTAAATAGTTTCTTGGTCAAGTCTGGCAACCTAACAACTTTAAGTTGCAAATATAAGAAAGTTTGTAGTTTGGAGACTTAGCTGTAAAATCTCCAAATGATGAAAGTGTTGACTGTAGGAATTGAAGGCTAGTTTTTCACTGAGCTCCATGGATTTTTTTCTTTCTATACATCTCTTTGCTTATTTTTTCCCTATTCTGATTCATTTGTAATTATGGTGAGAAAATTTGTAGAATTAGAAATTAACAAAAGGTGTGTGTGTGTGGGGCTGGGGATGTGGCTCAAGCGGTAGCACGCTCGCCTGGCATGCGTGCGGCCCGGGTTCGATCCTCAGCACCACATACAAACAAAGATGTTGTGTCCTCCAAATACTAAAAAATAAATATTAAAATTCTCTTTCTCTACCTCTCTCTCACTCTCTCTTTAGAAAAAAAAAAAGGTGTGTGTGTGTATGTGTGTATGTGTATTCATATATATATATATTTGTGTTTGTGTGCACGCGCTAGGGATTGAACCCCAGGGCTATGTGCATGCCAGGCAAGCACTCTACTAACTGAACTATATCCCCAGTCCTTAAAATATTCTTCATAGTTCTGATTTCCATTCACATTGGATTTGAGGAAGGGGGTCAAGATGATTGAGGAGATTAGGACATACAGGCAAGTTAGAATACTTAGGATTGCTCTTTGAAGTTTGAGTAAAGCAGTGAACACCAAAGTCAGAGATGCAATGGGATATGTAAATGAAGTAAACAGGGGTTTAGTTAATTTTATAGAAGATCCTCAGGTAATTGTTAAATTGACACATACCGTGTTTCAACATGTTTATTATAATTTTTTAAACATTTATTTTTTTAGTTGTAGGTGTACATAATACCTTTGTTTTATTTTTATGTGATGCTGAGGATTAAACCCAGTGCCTCACGCATGCTAGGTGAGCGCTCTACCTCTGAGTCACAACCCCAAACCAAATATTGAATAATATTGACTATTATTTGAAGTTTGAATTAAAACTAATATTATCTTTTTCCTTTTATAACTTTAATACCAATAAGAGTTTTACATATGGTACTTTGGTTTGTTTAGGTCTTCCGTTCAGTGTGTTTCATTCTTTTGGAAAGTTTTTAGGAAATTGACACTTCTAATTCCTCTTAGGTGCTTCTGCTTTCTCCTGTTCATTCTGATAGTTGAGATATATTCCTTGTGGTGGAAAAGAGATATTTGGGCAGCTGAAGATCTGACTATTTATATTAAATTATCTTGCAATAATTAGACATTTGTGAGTTAACAGTCAGTGTATTATTCAGAAAGGAAGAGTGTACCCAGGCACTAATGACACATGCCTGTAATCTAAACTGTTTAGGTGGCTGAAACAGGAGGAATATAAGTACAAGGCCAGTCTGGACAACTTAGTGAGACTGTCTTAAAATAAAACAGTAAGAAAGGGCTGGGGATGTGGCTCAAGTGGTAGCGCGCTCGCCTGGCATGCGTGCGGCCTGGGTTTGATCCTCAGCACCACATACAAAAAAACAAAGATGTTGTGTCCGCCGAAAAAAACTAAAAAAAAAAACCAAAAAGCAATAAGAAAGTGCTGGGGAATGTAGCTCAATGGTAAAGCATCCCTGGGTTCAATCTCCAGGACTACACACACCAAAAAAAAAAAAAAAAAAAAAAGGAAGAATGATACTGCTAATATTGGGAGAAAAGATTGAACCAAACAGCTTACGAAAATATAATTCTATATAATCCATGAAAATAATGTTATGAAAAGTAATGTTCACACTTAAGTGCTAATCTGAGAGCATTTAAAAAGTTTTGAAAGAGGCCATATTTTTTTTTAATGTCTTGTGTTGATTGTAATTTTTAAATTTTATTTATTTATTTTTGGGGGTATCGGGATTGAACTTGGGGGCACTCAACCACTGAGCCATATGCCCAGCCCTATTTTGTATTTTATTTAGAGACAAGGTCTCACTGAGTTGCTTAGCACCTTGCTTTTTGCTGAGACTGGCTTTTAACTAGCAATCCTCCTGTCTCAGCCTTCTGGGCCACTGTGCCCAGCTTTGTTGATAGTAATTTTTTGAAGTTATGATCTGATTTTAGAAGAAATAATAGTCAAACCTCCAAACTACAGACTTCTTAAATCTTAATATTATATTAATATGACATCAAGCTATAAAATTAGGGATTTTTTTTTTTAAAAGTACATCACTGAGAAAAGATACTAGGAAAATAGCAATTATTGGATTTTGTTTTAAAAGGAAGTAGTTGAGTTGGGTTTTTTTGGGGGGTGGTGGAAGTCCAGTGGAATTGAACTCAGGGGCACTTGACTACTGAGCCACAGTCCCCAGCCCTATTTTATATTTTATTTAGAGATAGGACCTCACTTAGCACCTCGTGTTTGCTGAGGCTGGCTTTGAACTCACAATCCTCCTGCCTCAGCCTCCCAAGTCACTGGGATTATAGGCGTGCACCACTGCACACCTGTAGTTGGTCCAAGTTGATTATTTTAACAGTAAATATCTATTTAGACATGGAGATTATTTTCTAGTGCTACCAGTGCCTAGACTCAAATAAGTATTTTAATTTTAAATCTTCTAACATTCTCCATTAATAAAATAAAACTTTCTCAGAAATGGTTGGTAATTAATCAGTATTTGTGAAGAAAATCTGAAAGCAAAATAAACAAAACATCCCAAGGAAGATAGTGTGTATTTGTTATTAAATGTATTCTAAATTTTATATGCATCTGTACTTAGCACATTTCTTTTTTTTTTTTTTTTTCCACTGTATAAAATGAATTTTATTTACTTTTTCTAGAGGCTGATGAGAGTACCTCTGAAAATCCATGTTCTTTAATTTCAGCTCTGTGATACAATGTGAGGTTCTAGGACCTTGGTTCAAAAAATTTTCATGTAATTATTTAACAGCATACAAAATTCAGATTCATGATTTTGATATCATCATTAAAATTGGACTTAGCACATTTCTTACACAGCAACTGTTTGTGGAATTGAGTTTTTATATTGACTAAAGAGTATTGGTAGGAACATTTCAAATATAGCTTTAAGTAGAAGGAAACTTTATATCTTATTTTAGTGCCCTTCATTTATATACCATAATTATATATATTCTACCATATAGAAAAAGAAACTTCTTATTTTCTAATATTAGCAGCCTAAGGCTTATAATAAATACTTATTTTAAGATAAAAATAGTAGAGAGTGTGTATGGGTGCCATTTTAACATCTTGGTTGCCACCCAGGAGTGTGCTTTTAGCTGATAGCCTAGTAATGCCATTATTTTTTGTCAGACTATTTTTTCACTTATCATAAACTATTTAAAAATTTTCTTCCCTTTTGATATCTCTTTTCTTTTTTATTTTTTTAGTTGTAGTTGGACAAAATATCTTTATCTTATATATTTATTTTTATGTAGTGCTGAGGATCCAACCCAGGGCCTTGCACATGCCAGGCGAGCTCTCTATTGTTGAGCCACAACCCAGCCCTCTTGTCTTTCATTTTATAGAGAAAACAGACTTTATCATTATAAGACTTATAATTCCCTATCACTAAATCTCCAAACCTATGTAAATAAGGCATTCTTGCTTATCCTATTCTACTTCCTTGTTATAATGGAGAAAAGGTGTCCTTCCTCCTAGCTAGGGTCAGTGTTTTTTTTCTTTGCTCTGGATTCCATCCTTTCTTAACCTTTCCAGAAACCTTATACTTTATTTTTCTTTCTTTTTTTTTAGGGGAGGGGTGCTTTACCACTTAGCTATACCCCCAGTTCTTTTTATTTTTTGTTTTGAGATAGGTTCTAAGTTGTGAGGGTCTTGCTCAGTTGTTGAGACTGGCTTTGAACTTGTGATCCTGCTGCCTCATACTCTCAGATTGCTGGGATTATAGGCACATGCCACTGTGCCCTGTGAGAAACCTTACACTTCTTACATCTTTTCCTACTGAATTTTTGCAGTCCAAATTGAAACGTTTCAAGTCTTTCCCATATTGGGAAACTCTTTTGACTTCATATGCCTATCTAGTGACTTTAATAGTTGTATTAAAACTATTGTCAACATCTTCCCTCCCTCCTTTCCTCATTTTGCTTTCACTCTTTAGCTTGCTTTATTTGGTTTGTCATCTCCACTGCTTCATAAAATTATGCTCAGTATCTTTCGTGTTGCAAAATTCATAGAATACTTTTTTTAATTCTCATCTTGCTTGTCTTCTCAGCATCATTTCACTTAGTTAGGCGTCCAACATTCCTCAGTTATCCTCCTGCCTCAGTCTCACATAACTGAAATTATAGACATGCCCCACGGTGCCATGTTCCCTCTTATTTTGAAAAGTTAATTATTGAGCTTCTTTGATACCTTTATTTCCTTGCCCTTTGTTTTCCTTTAAGTATTAAAGTAGTTTTATATGGGCTTTTTTCTTTACGTGTCACCTTAAATTGTTTTACTTATTCCCATTTGAATCTCTAGGTTATATCTGTCTTCCACTTAAGTTTAGATTTGTATGTCCAAACACCTGCTTATGACACCTTTTTATTTGAATCAGGAGTGCCCTAGACTGAAGATGCTAGAAAGTACTCATCACCTCCCCGCACATCTTTTACTTCCTATCTATCTACTCACTCACCTACTGGAAACTTATGCATCATTCTTGATTCCTCCATTGTATTTTCCTATTTTTTCATCCTTCTCCCCACTAATTTATTACCACTAATTCATGTTGTAGCTCTTGTTGATTTCTTCTTCTTAAATGACTCTAAAATTTGCCTATTCCATTCTACTGTACCACCCATTACAAAGCATTATTTGTTGTTTAGGCAGCTGCTAGAGTTTCCTAACTGTCTTCTTTATATCACCACATCTCCTTCTGATCCATTTCCCACACTGAACTCCTGTGTAGTGCTGAAGTTTTTTTTTTTTTTTTCAAAATAGATATCTATCATGTTACTTCCCTGCTTAAAAAATCTTTCAGTGATTCCCCATAAGTGTAGTGCTCTGAATGATCTTTTGAATGATAGTGTCTCACCACAATTCATGTTGTGCTTTAGTCCTTATGGTAGAGATACTGAGAGGTGGGGCCATTTGAGATGTACTTGTTTTAAGGGTTACCACCTCATTAGTGGATTAAGTGTCCTTATAAAAGAGCTTGAGGGCCTGTTTAACCTTATTGCCCTTCAATTTCTACAGTATATAATACCAAGGAAGAGACCCTCTGTAGACGCCAAATGCCCACACCTTGATCTTGAACCTTTTGGTTTCTAGAACTGTGTGAAATAAATTTCTTTCGTTTACAAATTATCTGTCTGTGGTATTTTGCTATAATAGACTAAGCCATATAAGTCTCTAAGAGGCGTGTGTAATATAGTTTTGTCTGAGACCCTACTAATATAACTTTTGTCTTTTTAGCGTGCATTCATCCCCCTGGCCTCATCTTGCCAGTTTCTTGTTTCTTTTTAAATATTTATTTTTTAGGTGTAGATGGACACAACACAATACTTTTATTTTATTTTTTTTATGTGGTGCTGAGGATCTAACCTGGGCCCTGCCCATGCTAGGCGAGTGCTCCACCACTGACCCACAATCCCAGCCCCGTCATCTTGCCAGTTTCAAAGAAATCTCATTCTTTTCTGCCTTCGCAAATGTTGTTCTTGACTAGAAAACTAAGTCCTCTTGATCTGAATGTTAACTTGTTAGGTTTCTCCTTGTGGTTCAAATGAAAGGTTACTATATTAATAATTCATGCATTAATTCTTCATTTGATTAAAAATCCTCTTCATTACCTGCTATGTATCAGATACTATTCTAGGTTCCAGAGATAAAACAGTGAGCAAGGCAAAGTCCTGCCCCTAGGGTCTTTTCATTACAGAGAGGAAGGAACAGAACAGTATTCACCAAAAAATAATGTTGTTTCAGATTGGGAGAAGTTCTGCCTAGAAAAATAAGTGGGTCAAGATGGGAAGTAGAAAATAGGGGTTCGGAAGGAAGATTTCCTTTAGAGAGGTTAGAAAGTAGTAGTCTGTGGATGTAACTTTTTTTTTAATGAACCTTTATTTTATTCATTAATTTATATTTGGTGCTGAGAATTGAACCCAGTGCCTCACACATGCTAGGCAAGTGCTCTACCACTGAGCCATGACCCAGCCCCTGGATGTAACTTTTGAATTGAGATTTGGAGGGCCGAGAAAGCATCTTCCATGAGAAGATCTTAGGAAAAGGAAGTGTGAAGGCTCTAAGATGGGGGAAAAACTTTTTTAAGGATAAAATGACTAGAGAGTAGTTAATGAGAACAAGAAGAGTAAATGATAGAGTGGAAAGCTTATCAGGGGCCAGTTCACATATGGTGTGGCCATGGAAGGAGTTTGGATTTTGTTCAAGGTGTGATGGGGTTATCATTGGAGTACTTGATGGAGTACTTGATTTTTTTTCCCCCCAAAGATCATTCAGGCTACTGAATGAAAAATAGGTTGAAGAGGAAACAAGAACAGAATCGGGTCAGCAGGGAGGGTATATGTAGAGGGTATAATAATGAAGAATTAGAAAAGGTGTTTTTTTTTTTTGTTAAATATTTATTTAGTTGTAAATGAACACACAGTATCTTTATTTATTTTTATGTGGTGCTGAGGATTGAACCCAGTGCCTCACACATGAGGCAAGCACTTTACCACTGAGCTACAGTCTCAGCCCCAGAGAAGGTGGATTTTTAAAGGCATAGATGAACAGGGCATGATGATGGATTGAACGCGGTATGTGAAGGAAAGAGAAGTCAAAGGATGACTCTTAGTTTAATTTTTTCCCCTAAGCATGTAGGTAGATAATGGCAGATGGTTGGGTAGCAGGTAGGAGGAAGGACATAAAGAGGTCTGTTTTGGACATGTTAACTATGAGATACCCATTAAACAACCAAGTAGATCAGCCAGATAGCCATTCTTGACTCGTTAGTCAAGAATTGGAGATCAACATTTCAGAAAAGAAATAGTGCTATCCTATAGAATATAATGTGAGCTATATACATAATTTAAACTATTTATAGTAGCCACATTCACAAAAAGTAAAAAAGGTTGAAATTAATTTTAATGATTTTATTTGACTCAGTGCATCTAAAAATATCATTTCAATAAGCAACTACTATAAGTTGTTTGTTAATAGATTATTTTACTTTTTTTTTTTTGATGCTGGGATTGCACTCAGGGACACTTAACCATTGAGCCACATCCCCAGCCCTATTTTGTATTTTATTTAGAGACAGGGTCTCACTGAGTTGCTTTGTGCCTCGCTTTTGCTGAGGCTGGCTTTAAACTTGCCATCCTCTTGCCTCAGCCTCCTGGCTACATTCTTTTTTTTTTGTACTCTGTGAAATCTGATATATATTTTATACTGCTAGCACATCTAAATTGGGACATTGATGGTGATAAACTGATAGGATAAATGGGTGGGAAGTCCTGTAGTGCCAAAGGATAGCTGACATTAAGTTGCTAGAATTTGCACAAATAGAAGAGGGGAATCCCCCCCCCCCCCACCTCACCCCCCTCAGTACTGGGGATACGTTGAACTCAAAGGTACTATACTGGCTCTTTTTCATTTTTTATTTTGGGATAGGGTCTCAATAAGTTGCCCAATTTGGCTTAGAACTTGCAGTTCTCTTGCCTCAGCCTCCTAAGTTGATGGGAGTACAGGCATAGGCATGCCTGATTAGAATGGAATTTTTGAAATCAAGATTTTGGAAATGGCGTAATGATTAGGGGAGTTTTTGGCTATGGTGGAGAAAAATATTGTTGGGAGTTAAAAGGAGGTCAAGTGATTGAGGCAAGGGTTATCTGAGTATCTTTTAAAATGTTTTTATTGGTGCATGAGAGGAATAGATGAACTCTAGATAGGGCAGAGGGGTACAGTGGGAGGGGAAGAGAGGGAGCAATGGGGTTAGAAATGATGATGGGATGTGATGTGGTCATTATCCAAAGTGCATATATGAAGACATGAATTGGTGAATATACTTTGTATACAACCAGATATATGAAAATTTGTGCTCTATATGTTTTTAAAGTAATAATGATGTTCAGTGAAAAGTTGTCTTATTCAGCTTGCAAATAAAGTACACCCATGATTTTTCCTGATGGCAACCATCGTATTTATTTATTTATTTATTTATTATTATTATTTTTATTATTAGTTTTTCAAAACATTACAAAGCTCTTGAAAACCATCGTATTTAGTAAGCTTCAAAAGTGGTTTATGTGGGCTGCCCATTTTGTCACAAAGGATATTAAAAGATATCTTTATTTTTTATTTTATTTTATTTTATTTTTTAGAGAGAGAGAGAGAGAGAATTTTAATATTTATTTTTTAGTTTTCAGTGGACATAACATCTTTGTTTGTATGTGGTGCTGAGGATCGAACCCGGGCCGCACGCATGCCAGGTGAGCGTGCTACCGCTTGAGCCACATCCCCAGCCCCTAAAAGATATCTTTTTAAATTTCAAGATTTAATAAAATTTACAAATTTTCCTGCTTCATCAAGAATGTTTTAAGTAAACCTGCTCACCCTCCCTTCTCTTTCTTTTTTTCATATAGTTATTTGACAGTGAAAAACTGACTACTACTATAGTTGGTGATAATGCTTTGATTTATGCTGAGGGATTACAGGTTTTACTCACCTTTGCTTTTGTGCTACCAATACAAATGTCAATACAGAAGATAAGTCAAATAATAATATTATTATGAAAATAGTTTTGACGTTGTGAACACCTCTCCCCCTTCCCAAAGGATCTTAGGGATCCCCTGTTCCCCAGAGCTATGTAGACCATACTACAGAACCTTTGTTATAGCTGATTGGTTTAATAAACTTAAAGCCTTCCTTGTGTGCTAAGGGAAGTCTGAATTTTAAATATTGTTGTATACCATTGTGTATATTGAGCATCTCAACTAAAGTAGACTGAGAAATACCTCATAAAAATTTAAAGTTCTTGAGTAGGAATTTTCTTAGCAAAGCTTATACTATGCTAATTATTTGGGGTGGATTTTTAGATTTTGGGTCTTAGAATTTTTCTTTATATTTCACCTCTGGTAAAACTTGTGTTTAAAAAGTTTCATATATCTAGTTTTCTACAAACTTTACTTATATCAAAATTTTGATAATGTGTTTTTATAAATTTGATTTATAGGCAGTTGTAGAGATTATATGATTTTTAAGAAGCAGTTAAGAAATAGTAGTTTTTTAAAAAATATTTATTTTTTAGTTGTAGTTGGACACCATATCTTTATTTATTTATTTTTATGTGGTGCTGAGGATCAAACCCAGGGCCCCACACATGCTAGGCGAGTGCTCTACCTCTGAGGCACAACCCCATCCCAAGAAATACTAGTTTTAATTTTAAAATGTACCAGTCATTTATTTCTAATTTGAGCACTTTACTTTTTGGATTTAAAAAAATCTGTTGTTGGTATTATTCATGGTACATACATATCTTCCTTTTCAGTACCAACATAATTATATATTTTTAAAAAAAATATTTTTTAGTTGTTGATGTGCCTTTATTTATTTATTTATTTATGTGTGGTGCTGGGGATCAAACCCAGTGCCTCATGCATGCTAGGCAAGTGCTCTGCCACTGAGCTACAACCTCAGCCCCTATATTTATATCTTAAAAAATAAAAGTAAAGCAAGAGAAAAGCACCAAAAAATGGAGAGTACACTTTTGTTTTAGCTGTTTCTCTGGAGTCCCCCCCCCCCCTTTTTTTATTATGTCTGCCTCATATTTTCCATGAAAAAAGACTTTGAATTAATTCTTTTCCTTTGTCAAATCATCTCTCTTTCAAAAAAATTGAGAAATCTTTTGCTTTTTCAGCTCCATGTTCTATTAAAATTTATATTCAGATTTTGCTTTGTAGTAGGAAAACAAACTGGTGATTAATGTTTTAGAGTAATCAGAGAATGCCATAGAGATCCTAAAGAAAACCTGCAGCCAGGTGGGTGGTGCATGCCTGTAATCCTAGCAACTAAGGAAGCTGAAGGAGGAAGTTTGAATTTGAAGCCGACCTTGGTAATTTAGTGAGACTCTTTGTCTCAAAATAAAATGGCTGGGGATGTAGTTTGGTGGTAGAGTGCCCTGGGTTCTATCCCCAGTACTGCTAACAAAACAAAACAAAAAAACAAAAACCCAAATGCAAAATTTTATAGGGTCTTAAGTTGGAGTTACTGGAGTTCCAAAGGAAATGCTTGGTAACATGAAATGTATGTATAATTGTATGTAGTGTGCTCCACAGTATGACAGATGTATTATTTCTAATCAGTTACTCAGCAACTTTTATTTTTGAGATGAGATCTCACTATGCTGACCAGGCTGGCCTTAAACTCTTGGTCAAAGTTTTCTTCTGGGCTCAGCCTTCCGAGTAGCTGGAATTGCAATTGCACTACCATACCTGACTCAGCATCTTATTTTACATCCTATTATGTGTTAGATGTGTTTTGTCAATCGGATTTAATCTTTCTCTCAAGGAGTTTTTGTCTGCCTTCCTCACTAATCAAGTAAATCACCAACTATAATAAATTATCTCTAGGGAAAGTACTTGTTGGCATGAGCGTGTACATCAGGTAAGCCCACATAGCTTGGTGAGTCCAAAAAGTAATGTTGGAGTTCTGAGAGGTGAATATGTGTTGACCAAGAAAATTTTGGAGGAGGGAAAATGGGGTCCATTATAAGGAGAAGAGCATGTGAACAGGTCCAAAGATGAGTGAAAACAGGGTGATTTTGAACAATTTATAGGCTTGTGTGTTTTTAGAATGAAGAAATGGTGCTATGTGAGGATGTAAGTAGGAACCAGATCAAACTCGAAGCCTTATTGACTCTGTTAAGGATTTTGGTCATTTTATTTTTATTTTTTTTCCTGAGGTCGATGAGAAGGCATTCAAAGTTATAAGCAATGGGATAACATTATCATTTTTCCTCTTTAAAAATATTGCTCTTGTTCAGAGTGAAGAACAGATTAGGAGGAGGTTTAAGTTACAGATTGGCAAGAGCTCAAGAAGAGATTGGGGAGCCGAATGTAGTGGTGTAGGCCTGTAATCTCATTGAATTAGGAGGCTAGGGCAGGAGATGGGAAGTTCATGGACAGTCTCAGCAGTTTAGTGGGACCTCATCTCAAGATAAAAAATAAAAAGAACTGGGGATATAGCTTAGTAGTAGAGCACCCTGGGTTCAGAACAAGGGGGAAAAAGAAAGAATAAGGAAAAAAGAAGAAGAGAAGAGAAGAGATGGGGAAGCTCATTAAGTTTATTATCATTCTATGTTACCAAGGGAGAGACTGTATGCATTCTGGATCTATAGAGGACTGTTACATTTGTTCAGAGGTGATGGTAGCAAGTAGTGGTAGATTATGAAATCCCTATTGCCTGGAATCATCATGGTAGGCTGTGACTCCTTATTTTGTTTTAGTTTTTCCTAGAAAGAGAAGTGTTGGGATGGAGGTGCAGTTCAGTGGTAGGGTGCCTTGCCTAGCATGTGTGAGACCTAGAGTTCAGTCTCTAGGACAACCAACCAAACATACATACACCTCAGAGAATCCTGAGCTGGCTTTCATTTTCTTCTCAGAAATGCTACATGGCACTTGGAGTTGTTTAAAAGTTACTCAATTCAACAAGTCTTACAAAAAGAAAAGAAAGAAAAGTGTTCAATTCTTTTGGAATTTGTTGAACTGAGGTAAAGGAGGATTCATTCGACAAATAAGTTTTTAATGGCCTACTCTGTGGAAGGCTCTGCTAGGTATTGTGATGGGATGGTGTAATGTAGATATTATATATGATATAGTTATGCATAAATCATTGTATTATGGATTATAAAGCCTAATCTAAGAAAAAGGAAACTGTTCTGTAGTATTTATATTTGAATGAAGGAATATTCTCTATAGAAGAAAAATAGATATTTTTTAAAGGTTTATAATTTTAGTTTTGGCAGTCAGAATTTTGCTTATGGGAAGAGAAAATGTCAAGCAGCTTTTTAAAAACAATATCTAGATAATTAATATGTTCCTATAAAAGTTTCAAGTAATACATTAAAAACAGATCCTACCAGGTACGTGATGGCACACTATTGTAATCTCAGCAGCTCAATAGGCTAAGGCAAGATTGTCATGAGTTCAAAGTAAGCCCAAGCAACTTACTGAGACCCTGTCTCTAAATAAACTATAAAAAGGACTGGGGATGTGTCTTAAGTGGTTAGGCGCCCCTGGGTTCAATTCTGGGTACCAAAACAGAACAAACCCCTGAAATTCTCCTTTCTTCTCCCTGTACTTTATTCATCCTCTCTCCTTAGAGGTGCTTATTTTATATCCTTGCGGTTTGTGAAGAGAGGATGGGGTGGTTTAGGAAGACCCATCTTGCATTGGGGCATGATAGGTTGGATAAGGGAGAGATTGTATGCATTCTGGACCTATAGAGGACTGTTACATTTGCCCAGATCTGAAGAGTGTTTGTAGCGTTGAGATAGCTGTAGTGAAATTTAAAGGAAAGGTTAAGAGTCTGTTAACTTTGGTGAAAGCTATACGAGTTCTCCACAGACAAACACAAAGATGGCTTATTTTTCATGTGTCTGTTCTCTCACCATAAAGCCTACAGAAGGTAATTTGCAGTCACAGGAGTGAATCTTAGAGACCCTTTCTTTTTCAGCCATTAGTACACAGTTGGTTCCTGACACTTTCCAGCTTTTACTCCTCCACAATGGTATTGATTGGCATAATAGTGGGTTGGAAAATAGGAATAAGACTTGACTGCTAGCTGGCTGTGTGGGCAGAAGTAGGGAGAGGGAGGAAGGAGAAGAAAGAGATTCCAAGGTCTCTGGCTATATACTATTACGACATGAGGTTGAGGTAGAAGTTTCTTTTTCAAATATTTTCATTTCTGTCATAACCTATGTATTGGCATTTTCATACATTTAGACTTAAAAAAATTTATTTTAGTTGTAGGTGGACACAGTAATTTTATTTTATTTATGTGGTGCTGAGGGTTGAACCCAGGGCCTTACACAATTCAAGACGAGCACTCTACTGCTGAGCTACAGCCCCAGCCCCATTTAGACTTTTTTTTAACACATTTTTTTTTTTTTTTTTACAAATAATTTCAAAATATATGATGTATGTGGAATGAAAACGACTGCTCTTTGAAAGGAACTTTTAATTTTTTTTTTTTTTTTATACCAGGGATTAAGTTCAGGGGCACTCAAACCAATGAGCCACACCCCCAGCCCTTTTTGTATTTTATTTAGAGAGAGGGTCTCACTGAGTTGCTTAGTGCCTTGCTATTGCTG
Organism: Marmota flaviventris; assembly: GCF_047511675.1. Taxonomy (NCBI): domain Eukaryota; kingdom Metazoa; phylum Chordata; class Mammalia; order Rodentia; family Sciuridae; genus Marmota; species Marmota flaviventris. The sequence continues at coordinate 28,487,683 of NC_092509.1, forward strand.
AGGCTGGCTTTGAGCTTGCGATCCTCCTGTCTCACCCTTCTGAGCTGCTAGGATTACAGGTGTGCGCCACTGCTCCTGGCTGAATTTTAGAATTCTAAGGAACTTGTGTGTAGTGTTTGGGGATGTCTCAGGAAAACTTCTGAAAGAACAGGTTTAACCAAGTCTTGAATTTAAAGGGTTGCAGGGAAAGGGAGTTTGGGAGGCATGGGGTTTAGGTATTAGGACCAGCAAGACAGCAAGGCATTTTTCACAGAGCTGAGAGTAGAGTCAGATGCAAGGGAAGGTGGTGGAAGAGATGAAGTCTCAATCGAAAATATACCTCACCTGCTATAGAAAATCAGTTCAGTGTTTCTCACATTTAAAAATAGAGAGAAATCATGTTTTAAATTTAACATTAGTAAGATGAAATTGTGTTTTTGCCCTATCCTGACATACTCTGTTCCTTTGTTAAGACATATTTGGCATAGTCAACAGAAACCATGCAATAAGTGGGTAAATACAGGAGAAATGAGTTATAGATCTGAATAAACCACTTTTTGTATGAGCTAATTGTCATAATTTGGGTACTGCTTTGCATTAGTGCATTTGTTGTGTTTATTAATATATCATTGCATAGTAGAGTCACTTGTATCCAATTGAGTTGTGTGTTTTCTTCTATGTATTCTTACTCTTCTAGGCCCCTCATCCCCCAGCCTAAGAAAAAAGAGAAGAAAAGCAGTATGGTACCATCTGTAAAAGTTCCATCTCTCTTGGGGTTTTTTTTGGAGGGGAAGAGGTACAGTGTATTATAGAACAAACATAAGATGCTATTACATCACTGAGAAGAATTGCAATATATTGTTCCTTTTACAGTCAGAAGTCTTAGGAAAAGGTTTGCTTTCTGAAGATGTTTTGATCTCATGGATACTGTGAATCATACAATAATCTTGTTCCTTATTATTTGTGGATTCATAGAGATCAGAGCCAAACTTATGGCTTTACTTTATTAAGTAGTGCTCTTTGGTCTCTGTGGTCTGTGTTAACCTCTCACCTTTGTTTTATTATTTATTTATTTAGTTGTAGTTGGACACAATAATTTATTTATTTTTATGTGGTGCTGAGGATCGAACTCAGGGCCTTGCACATGCTAGGCAAGCGCTTTACTGATGAGCCACGATCCCAGCCCTTTACCTTTGTTTTATACTATTAGATATCTTGATTTTATTTTTTTTCAGTGCTGGGGATTGAACTGGGGCCTTGCATATGCTAGGCAAGTGCTCTACCACTGAGCTATGTCCCTATCCTGGTTATCCTGATTTTTTATCTGTGTTTTTTTTTTTTCTGTTGTGTTTTATATTGTTTATACTAGTATTAGCTAATTGTCCTACCCCAGACAAATGAAATCAGGGGAAGAGTTAGACTGGGTCCCAGGCTCTGGAATTGTTTTCCCTCCCTTCTTCCCGTCTTTCCTTTTGACAGGGTCTTGCCATCTTTTGCCCTGAATTACTAGGCTGAAGCCAAGTCTCTGCCTCCTGATTAGCTAGGACTACAGGTGCATGTAATCATGTCTGCCTAGAATTTTGTTTAGCTGTTGATGGACTTTTATTTTATTCATTTATTTGTGTGTAGTGCTGAGAATTGAACCCAGTGCCTCACACATGTGAGGCAAGCGCTCTACCACTGAGTCACAACCCCAGCCCTTGCCTAGAAGTTTTTGAAAGCTCATCAAGTAGTGCTGATGTCCAGCTGAGTTTTTTTTTTTTTCCTGGTGTGTGTGTGTGTGTGTGTGTGTGTGTGTTTTGTATTTTTAGAATATTGTATTTGTAGAACTCAATAGTAGAAAACAAATAACCTGATTTAGAAGTGGGCAAAGGATCTAAATAGACAAAAGGCATAGATACATAAAAATGGATAACAGGATATGAAAAGGTACTCAACATCATTAATCATCAAGAAAATGCAAATCAAAACTATTACAATATTACCTCACACCCATTAGGACAGCTATTATAAAAAAGTCAAAAGAATATCAAATGGTAGTAAGGATGTGGAAAAAATGAACAAACACCTGCACACTGTGGGCGGGTATGTGTACAGTCATTATAAAAAACTGTATAGAGGTTCTTAAAGAAGGTAAAAATACAACTACTCTATGACCCAATAATACCTCTTCTGGGCATATACTCAAAGGAAATGAAATCACCATCTAATAAAGATTTCTGCACTGTTATATTCATTACAGCTTTATTTCCAATAACCAAAATCTGGAAACAGTTTCTGTCCATGGATGAATCGGAAAAGAAACAGTGGTATATGCATTTGAACATTATTCAAACTTAAACAGGAGGATCCGGAAAGATATACTTAGGGAACTAAGGTGAACAGAGAAATAAAAATATTGCATGAGCTCACAAATTGTTAGTTAGCTTTTTGTCACTAAAAATATCTGAGATAAAGAGAGGAAATGTTAATTTTGGCTCACATTTTAGGAGGTTTCAGTCCATTGTTAGTTGGCCTGTTGCTTTTGTACCTGTGGCGGCAGCATATTGTGGTGGGAGCTTGTGATGGAAGAAGCCCTTCACCTCATGGTAGTTGGCAGGGAGAGGAGAGGTTGGGGTTCCAATATCCCCTTCAAGGGCATGCCTCCAACAACCTAATTTCCTTGTACCAGACTATTGTGGTTTGGATGTGAGGTGTGTCCCCCAAAAGCTCATGTGTGAAGCAGTGCAAGAATAGAGGTAAAATGATTTAGTTATGAGAGCTTTAACTTTAAACAGTCAATGAATTAATCCCCTAAGAAGGATTAACTGAGTGATAACTGAAAGTGGGTAGAGTGTGGCAGGAATAGGCAGGTCATTGGGAAATGTGGCTTTGGGTTATATGTTTGGTGAGCAGAGTTTAGTCTCTGCTTTCTGATCATCTTCATGTGAGCTGCTTCCTTCTGCCACTCTTCCACCATGATGTTCTGCCTCACCTCGAGCCCCAGGGAATAGAGCTGATTGTCTGTGGACTGAGACTTGTGAAATCTTGAGCACTCAATAAACTTTTCCTCCTCTAAAATTGTTCCTGTCAAGTCTTTTAGTCACAGCAGTGACAAATCTTGCTAAAACACAGACCATACCTCTTAAAGGTTCTGCTGGCTTCCAGATAGCTCCACAGGCTGATGACCAAACCTTTAATATATGAGCCTTTAGGGGATGCTTATCCAAACCATTAGCACATGTGGAATTAAAAGAAAAGAAAAGAATCAAATATTCATAGATAGAGAAAAACAGTGATCATCAAGGGCAGGTGGGTGGGTGGAATTAGGGAAATGTTAAGTCAAAGCTTAAAAAGTAGTATCCATTTAAAATGAAAAAGTCCAGAGATCTAATTTATAATACAAGGATTATAGTTAATAAAATAGTACTGTATTTGGGATTCCTATTAAATGAATCATTTTTAACTGCTTTTGCCACAGAAGCAAGCACACAAACAAAAGTATCTGATATTGTTCCAGTCGTTTTGTGTTAACAATAACAAAAAACCTGAGAACTAGGTATAAAGGAAGGTAGTTAGTTTAGCTTGGACTTTTAGAAGTGGCTCTGTCTGGTTGGCCTCTGATGAGGGCCTTCTGACTCTGTCATAACATTGTAGATGACTTCACCTAGTGGTAGTACATGTAAGAGAGAACATAGAGAGAAAGCCAAAGAGTGAAGGATGAAAATACTTGTTTTTTAGTAGTCTGCTCTTATAGAAACCATCCTGTGAGAGTGAGGACCTAATGTTTAAAAAAAAATCCCTCCTAAAGATCTAATTACATCTCTTAAAGGTTCCACCAGCTTTCCACATTACCATATTAAGAGACCAAGCTTCCAGCACATAATAAACCTTTGAAGAACAATTCATAGCAGTGATGGACATGTTACTTTGCTTCACTTGAGTAACCATTTTGGTATTGATATGTATCTCTTAATGTTGTGTCATATACTTTAAATAAATACAATGAGATTTATTTAAGAAATAATACATGTAGTTCATATAAAAATAAACAAAAGCTCACTAGGTGGTGCTGATGTCCACCTAGTTGAGAATCACTATTCTAAGCAGGAGTGGGCAGATAGTAAATATTTTAGGCCTTCCATGCTGAATGGTCTGTCACAACTACTCACTCTGCCATTGTATTATGAAAGCCATAGATGGTAGGTAAACTTTTTTTCTTTCTTGTGGCAGTGGTGTGGATTGAACCCAGGACCTCAGTGCATGGTAGGCAAGCATACTACCACTGATTCTCCAGCCCTCCAAAAGGTAATACAAAATCAAATGGGTGATACTGTATTCTAGTAAAATTTTTTTGCAAAAACAGAAGAGGAAGTATTTGACTTTTTTTTTTTTCAATAGAGCCTGAACTTTAATTCTATGCTACATTATGGTATTGGTCAGTGAAGGAGTATAACTGTATTTGAGCTAACATGTGAGATGAATGTCTTTAATTGGTATTTAGATTTCTAAGTGATTAAATTATGTATGTTTGGGATTCAGTATGTAATAATTTATTTAAAAATTTTTTTAAGACATTGATGGACTTTTATTTTATTCATATGTTTGCATGTGGTGCTGAGAATTGAACCCAGTGCCTCACACATGCTAGGTAAGTGCTCTACCACTGAGGCACAACCCCAGCCCCTGTGATAATTTAATAAAAAGTTTTTCTCTATTTGGTCTCTTTCTTTATTTTGTAATGTACTTGTGTGAATAAAGTGTCCCTGTGTTAATGTCTCAGAGTTTTGGGAATAACTGTATTTTAGTAAATTCAGTTGGGTACAGTAAAGATTTGTTAATTGATTTTTTTTTTTTAAATGGTACTGAGGATTTAACCTAGGGGTTGCTTTACCATTGAGCTACATCTCTAGCTTTTTTGTAATTTTCATTTTGAGGCAGGGTCTTGCCAAGTTCCTGAGAGCCTCAGACTCCCAAGTCTCTGGGATTACAAGAATGTGCTACCATGCCAGGCTGGTTCTTCTAATTTATTTATTTATTTTTACTAACAGGAAAGTTTATTGCATTGAGCTCATTCATTAAAAGAATAAAAAGTCAACAAATAAATGATTTAACATCACATCTCAAAGTCCTAGAAAAAAACAAATCAACACGAAAAGCAGTAGAAGACAAGAAATAATTAAAATCAGAGCTGAAATCAATAAAATTGAAACAAAGGAAACAACTGAAAAAAATTGACCAAACCAAAGGTTGATTCTTTGAAAAAATAAATAAAGTAGATAAACCCTTAGCCATGCTAACAAAGAGAAAAAGAGAGAAAAATTCAAATTACTAAAATATGTGGTGAAAAAGGAAATAACACAATGGCACATCTGAAATACAGAAGATAATTAGAAACTATTTTGAAAATTTTCACTCCAATAAAATAGAAAATATCAAAGATATTGACAAATTTGTAGTGACATATGACCTACCCAAATTGAATGAGGAGGTCATACATGATTTAAACAGATCAATTTTAAGTAATGAAATAGAAAACGCCATCAAAAGCTAACCAATTAAGAAAGTCCAGGACCAGACAGATTCTCAGCCGAGTTCTATGAGACCTTCAAAGAAAAATTAAAGCCAATACTTCTCAAAGTATTGAATGAAATAGAAAAGGAAGGAACCCTTCCAAACTCATTCTATGAGCACCATCAGAACTTGGGCTCATTACACATTATTACTTTTGATTCCTATTTACAAGCTCTAAAGTATTATAAATATGTAATGCAAAAATATTAAGTCATGTAAGTTGTTAACTATTATAAGTTATGAATTAGTGAGGATTCGTGAAAAGGAAAGGGCTTTTTCTTTAGTCCTTAAGCCTATGACACAATTTCCATAGTAGTATTTCCTTTCATCCTCTAAAGATCTCCATTTCATGTTAACATTGTTTCCTTTGAACTTGGAATTTCTCTATGCAGAAGGTCAACTGAGAGTGCTGATAATTTGCACCATTGCCCATAGTATAGCAGTCTCCTATCAGGTAAGAACTGTGGATTGTTCCATGTTACCATTGGTGCCTCCCTGTGATGGCATCCAGCATTTGACTGAGCTGGATGTGGTAACTTGCAATATCTAGACACCTGGCTGACTTGCAATATCTAGAGACAAATTGGAGGACTAGGCAGAAGGCTTTGGGATTATTTAAATGTTGATTGTCCCAAGTTCTTTAGTTTCTTGTTCCTTTGTGTCTTTGGTGAAAAGAAATAAGAAAAGGAAGCTTTGGTGCACTTTAGAGTATGATACATCAAGCAGCTTGTGGCTCAGACATTGTTCTATGGATATGTTGGATCTGATCTTGAAACCTTGACATTTCAGCTTGATGGATCAACCTGAGCTTTTTGGCTTCTTCCAGCAGATAACGTTCCTGCTCCAACTGTTGGTGTGCCAAACAGTTTGCTCTTTCTATCTCTGTTTGTCTTATTTGCTGCTGATGGAGTCTCTCCTTCTCTTTCATCATTTGCTGCATATGCTTACGAATCACCTCCACACTTTCTGCTTCAGCCTTGGCAGCCTCTGTTTTTGCACGTGCCTCTTTCATCTCCTTTTCCTTGGCTGTAAGAGCCTGGTCTGTCTGTAGAACAGTGTTACCGACTCTTTGGACTTTAAATTCTTTTGCAGAACTTCCTCAGCCTGTGTTCCTTTCCTGGCTGCTGATGCTACTTTATCTTCAGCTTCTCTGTCTTCTGAAGGTAGAGATTATGGCCTCCTGGTTTAGAATAAAGCTCTTGCTTCACTGCTTCTTCCAGAGGACCAAAAATATCCTGAAGAAAGCTGAGCAATGATCTGAAGGGGCTTCTTCATTCTGCTTACAAATGTCTTTCTGCTTTGCATCTAGTAGGGTCTGTAATTCCTTCTGGAAACTTTGGTCCTCATCCTGGAACCAGTTCTTTGTGAATATTTCTATGGCCTCTCTCTTACTGGCCCTGAGCATTTCTAGCAGCTCCTGGAGGGTCTCTGTGGGCAGCTATACCTTCTGGCCCATCAGCTGGTCATAGTGGGCAAGTGCCTTTTGTACTGCAGCTGAATTTTCTCCCTGGGCCAGGACTGCGTTCTCCATGCAGGGCAGATCCCCATTGTTGATCCATTGACATAGGTCAGCCCCAGGTTTTCTAGACCTTATCTACCAAAAATCCGGAGCAGAGATCTTTTGGAATGGGCAGAAAAGCTGCTTTAAGGAGGGCTTGGTAAGGGTTAGTACCAATAGTTTTCCTTTAGTTTAGCTGTGATGAGTTCTGATAGGTTCTTCTAATTTTTTATAGAACAGTTCAAGAGATTAGGATAAAAGTAGCTAGAGAGTTTCATGAATTTTTGTCTTGATTTGGAAATGATTAATGAATCACTAGGCTAGAGATAGCCAAGACTGATTCTTTGAAACTATATTGTAAACTGGTTTAAGTGAGGAAATAGGCAGAATCAATGGTCGGACCAAATATTTCTTATTTTTTAGAGCTTCATTGTTACACATAATAGTTGGGTTCATCCCAGCAAATACATACATGAATGGAAATAGATTTGTTCATGATCCCCCTTTTCGCTGTTTTCCTCCCTCCCACTCTCAAATTCTCTTTCCTCTACTTAACTTCCTTTTGTTCATCTATTAATTTATATTTGATTGGTTCTTTATATTATCCTATCCTTCCCTCCCTGTTTTGTTTGTTTTACTCTAGTTTCTGCATGTGAGAGAAAACATTTGACCTTTGAGTTTCTGAGTATGGCTGATTTCACGTAGCATGATTCATTTCCATTTCCATTTGGGGTTCATTTGTTCTTTTTCTAAATCCTTGAGATAGAACGTAGTTTATTTATTTGGGATCTCTAATTTTACTCTTGAACTGCTGCAGTACTATCTTAGAAATTTTGATATGTTTTATTTCTGTTCTCGTTCGTTTCTAAGAACTTCTTGATTTCTAGTCCCATTTATTCTTTGATTTATTCTTTGAGACAGAATGGGGGGGCAGGGGTTGTGGCTCAGTAGTAGAGTGCTTGCCTAGCACGGGTGACGCACTGGGTTCAATCCTCAGGACCATATAAAAATAAGTAAATAAATAAATATAAAGGCAATGTGTCCACCTACAACTAAAAAAATAAAAATAAAAAGAGTATTGTTCAATCTCCATGAGTTTTCTATTTTTCTTGCTGTTGATTTCTAGCTCATGCTATTAAGATCTGATGGAATTATGTCACTTTTTTGGTATTTGTTAAGATTTGCTTTGTGGCCTATAATATGATCTATTTTAGAACAATATCCATGCCCAGTTCAAAAGAAGTTAAATTTAGCTGTTTTGGGGTGGAATATTCTGTAGATGTCCATTTAATTTATAGTGTTGTTTAGGTTGGAGATATCTTTTTTGTAAATTTTTTTTTTTAAGAGAGAAAGAGAGAATGAATTTTAATATTTATTTTTTAGTTATCAGCGGACACAACATCTTTGTTTGTGTGTGGTGCTGAATATCGAACCCGGGTCGCACGCATGCCAGGCGAGCGCGCTAACGCTTGAACCACATCCCCAGCCCTTTTATTGATTTTTTAAAAAATAAATGACAGTGGAATGCATTACAATTTTTATTACACATATACAGCACAACTTTTCATATCTCTGGTTGTATATAAAGTATGTTGACACCAATTTGTGTCGTCATACATGTACTTTGGATAATGATGTTCATCACATTCCACCATCCTTGCTAATCCCGTGCCCCCTCCCTTGCCCTCCTACCCCTCCAACCCATCTAGAATTCATCTATTCCTCCCATGTTTCCCCTCCCTACCCAACTGAGTCAGCCTCCTTATATCAGAGAAAACAGGTTGGAGATATCTTTATTGATTTTATGTTTTGATGACCTGTCTATTGGTGATAAGGGTGTATTAAAACCACCCCATATTATTGTGTTGATGTCTATGTGGTATTTAATGTCATATAGAGTATTTCTACCATGTAATTTGGTGCTTTGACATTTGGAAAATAAATATTTACTATTGTTCTTCTTGTTGAAGTGTTCCTTTTATTAGGATGTAGTGGCCTTCTTTTTCTCTTCTGATTAATTTTTGCTTAAAATCTGCTTTGTCATATATAAAATCTGCTTTTCTTGAACCACATACATGGAATTTTGTTTGCTATCCTTTTACCTTCAGCCTGTGGATCTTTGCCTATGAGTCTCTTATAAACAGCATATAGTTCAGTCTTGTTTTTTGATCTGCTAATCTATATGTTTTAATTAGGGAGTAGAGATTAACATTCAGTGTTAATATATGTATGTGTTTGTGGTTTGTTACCATTTTTTGTGTGTGTGTGTGTGTGTGGTTTTGCTATATTCTGTCTTAATTCTCAGTTAGGGGATTATTCTGCTGAACTTCTTATGTTTGAGAGCTTTCAGAATTGTTTTTTTAGTTTCTTTATGTGAAGTTTATCTTGGAGTATTCTTTGTATTGCTGACTTGGTGCTTATGAATTCTTTTAGCTTATTTAGAAAGGTTTTTTTTTTTTTTAAATTTTGGTGGTGCTGGGGGTTGAATCCAGGACCTTATGCTAGGCAAGCACTCTACCAACTGAGCTGTATTTCCAGACCCTTGGAAAGTTTTTATTTCCTTCTCTAATTTGAAACTGAGCTTTGATGGGTATAGTAACCTTCACTAGTAGTTGTAGTTTTTTTTTTTTGGCTTAGAATATCTCATTTCAGGCTGTCCTTGATTTTAGGGTCTGAGCTAAGAAAAAAAGAAATGAGCCTTATTGGTTTGCCTCTAAGTGTGACCTGGTATTTCTCTTTTGTGTCTTTTAGGATTATTTCCTTATTTTCTATGTTAGGCGTTTTGGTTATGATATATTTTTGTGAGCTGCTTATTTGACTAGGTCTGTTTGCAGCCTGTAAGCTTCCTGTATGTGGATGTCTATCTTATTTTTGAAATGGGAGACATTTTCTTTAACTCAAGGAAAATGTTCTTTGGGCTTCTGTTTGTAACTTCATGTTCTCTTCCATCCCAGTGTTTCTCAAGTTTGGTTTTTTAAAAGTTGCCCCAGAGTTCTTGTATATTCTGGTCATGTTGTATAATTTTTTTTTTTCCTTTATTGCTTTCTGTGTACTCAAGATCATATAGCCTGTCTTCAGTCCCTCTTTAAGGGCTAAGATTCTATTTTCTATACAATCTAATCTGTTAGTGATGCCTTCAGTTGAGTTTTTAATTTGATTGATTGTGTCTTTCATTTCTAGGAATTCTGTTTGGTTTCATTTCATTGTTTCCATTTCTCTATTAAAATGGTCTTTCATCTCCTATAATTGCTCGTTTATAATCTGATTGTAACCTTAATTTTTGTACCAAGGATGGAACCGAGTGGTGCTTAATCACTGAGGCACATTCCCAGCAACCCCTCCTCCCTTTTGTACTGGGGATCGAATTTGGGTGCACTTGACCACTGAGCCACATCCCCAGCCCTATTTTGTATTTTTTAAAATTTATATACAGGGTTTCATTGAGTTACTTAGTGTCTCGCTTTTGCTGAGGCTGGCTTTGAACTCAAAATCCTTTTGCTGTAGCCTCCCGAGTTTTAAGGGTCTTGCTAAGTTCCTTAAGGCCTTGCTAAATTGATGATTTTGGCTTTGAACTTACTATCTTACTGCCTCATCCTCCTGAGTTGCTGGGATTACCAGTGTGCACCACGGTGGTGTGACCATTGTTAACTAACACCCTATCTAATAGTTTGTAAAAAGATATCTTAAGTAATTTTCTAGCAAAGTGCCATTAATTTTGGTATGGATCAAAGGTGTCAATTTACCATTTCAGTGAGGAATGATTTAGAACAGTGTTAAATGTTTCTTCTACTCTCCTGTATAGAACATCAATTGTTTCATGGATCAAAGACATTTTCAGGGGCTGGGGTTGTGGCTCAGCGGTACAGTGCTCGCCTAGCACGTGCAAGGCCCTGGGTTCTATCCTCAGCACCACATAAAAATAAATAAATAAAATAAAGCTATAAAAAATATAGAACAACAAGAATTAAGAAAAAAAAAGACATTTTCAGCAATCCTGAGAAAGTCAACTTCCTCATTCTCTTTAGCCTTCTGGTGAATTAAAATTCATATGGTACATAAACTAGTTAATGATTTGAAGTGGTTTATCTTAAAGGCATACTTTAGTAGTTCACTCTGCTACATTTGAATTATACTTCATTCACTCTTAGAATTACAGATCCTAGAGGAGGCAGGGTGGCCTTTGGAAACAGTCTTTCACTTTAAACTTTCCATATTTTCTTTATTCTCATTATTAAGCTAAGTGGAATATTTAAAATAAAGATGTCTTTCTTATGCCTGGCATAGAGTACTTCTGCAACAGAATCTCTACCTCCATTTTTGTATCCTCTTTGCATTTACCCAGTCCAGTTTACAAAAGCATAGCTGAAAGTAATGTTTCTAAAGCTTAAAACTAGTCTTGTCTTTTCTTCCTGAATTTGTTTCAGTGTTTCCTTATTAACTTCAGGATGAAGTCCAAATTTCTTATGCTTTCAAGAGCAGGATTTCTCTAGCCTTTTGGTGTCTATAAGATGGTTACAGTAAAAATGTTACGTGGTAATTGTTGAACATTTGGAAATGCCACAAAAAGAAAAAGATAAAAACACAAGGGGCTGATGTTATGGCTCTGTGGTGGGGCGTTTGCCTGGCACACGTGAGGCACTGGTGTTCAAACCTTGGCACCACATAAAAATGAAATAAAGATATTGTGTCTACCTACAACTAATAAATAAATCAATAAACAAAAAACCCCACAAGTTACTTGTAATTGAAATGAACATGCCAATGTATCTGCTTTTGTTATTTAGTGTATTAGTTTGTATAGATACTAATCATACCAAACAAAAGATTATACTATGTACAAAAATACCTATTTTGGTGTTCTTTTTCTGTTGAAGAGATTACAAGAAAATTCCCCATGTCATCAAAAATTCTTAGTAAAAATAAATTTTTTTCCGATTCTTGAAGTAATAATCATTGTGAATAATTGGATGCAGAAAAATATAACGAACAATAAAAATTACCATTTCTCATCACCCAGAAATAATGCTAACCAATAAGTATTTCCTTTTAGACTTTTGTTTGTATGCATATATATGTATTTTTTTTTTTTTTTAAATCAAGTATATAATGATTTTTTGTGTGCATACTCCTGGAGATTGAACCCAAAGGCATTCTGTCACCAAGCGCCATCCTCGGTCCTTCCTTTTTTTTTTTTTGGACAAAGGATCTTGCTAAATTGCTGGGTCTGTACTTGAACTTGAAATTCTCTTGCCTCAGCCTCCCAAGTCACTGGCATGTAACATTTACAGGCATGTGCCACTGCACCCAGCAAGTACATAATAATTTTATAACCTACTTTTATTATTAAAATTTACACAATTTATTTGGTTCATACTCTTGTTAATTTGATTCTTCACTTAATGTTACACCTGTGGCCTCATGAAGAGTTCCAGTTGACTGAGGAAGAAAAAATTTAGGCATAACTTAGACATTAAAGCATCATAGTCACTCTCAGGGGTGACTAAAGGACAATGGTGAAGGGAAATTCTTCCAGTCAGTGAAGATTTCATTAGTTCACTCTAGTTATTTATTTTATCTATAAGAGAAAAGGTTAAAGATGTGGGTCTACTGTGATTCATGACAGAAACTAATAGATTGACTGACTTATTATGGACTTGGTAGGAGTATGGTTAGAACTATAGGGATTAGATATGTGAAATATATTCTGAATGGGTGCAGAGTAATATTCAGTTTTTTCCTTCAGTGAATGTCTCCTCACAAGAGGAGCATCTTGATGATCAGTTAGACAAAGTGGTACCTCTGGATTTCAGCTTGTTTCTCAGTCACTTTTCTCTTTGCATAGTGAGTTTATAAAAAAGATGTAATGATTACGGGTATGGAGGTTTTGCATGTGCTTACTAGCAACATGGGATTCCGCTCACCAAGTCTGACCTAGTTACTGTGCTACTGAATGACCAACAAGGAAGATGTATCAACTCAGTATTCAAACTGGGAAGCAGAACCACTGTGACTTATGGAATAAAGAGTTTTTTAGGGGCTGGGATTGTAGCTCAGTGGTGGAGTACTTTAAATAAATAAATAAAGGTATTGTGTTCATCTACAACTAAATATATATGTTGTTTTAAAAAAGAATTTATTATAGTATTTTAACCTTAAAATTATAGGAATAGTTGGTAAAAGTCTAGTAAGGATGACCCCTATAATTTTTATTGTCTGCATGGTATTCTAATATATGCATTTTAAAAATCCTGGTCATTAGTCATTTAGATTGGTTCTAGGTTTTTTTTTTTGTTGTTGTTATAAACAAAGGTGGTTTGAATATACATTGGCCTTATTTCTTTTGGGATAAATTCCTACAAGTGGAAAACCAATGCATTTTTAAAAAATGTGTGAAACTTATTGTTTGCTTGCACTCCCCAATATTATGTGAATGTATTTGCCCAAGATATACTGTTGGTTATCATGGCTCTTGTAGTTTAAATTCCTTTTCAGAAGAAATAAAATGGTGCAAGATAATTAGTTAACATGTAATGAGTAAATGAAAGGAAAGCAAGTCTCTTGTACTAATTATGAGATACATTCGGTCAATAATACTTAAATATGTATTAAACTATGTGTTTAAATGTAGTTGCTCTTTCTAGAGCTGGATTTTTCTGGATTGTGCCTGAAGCCTGTTTTTGAAATATAAGTCTATATGATACAGGGTGATAGACAAATTAGTTTGGGGAAAGTGTCATTTGACTTAGGCTGTAATTCTAGAAAAACTTAAAATTTCAGAGCCAAATTTATCTACTTATTGGAAATGCCCTGAGGATATAAATTAACTGTGAAGGTTTTAAAACTATACCCTACATTATAGTTGAATTTGAAATTTTATATAATAAATGTACTAGCAGTTAATTATTTTTTATTAGCTCTCCAATAACAGAAAAGAGTGTGCTTCAACTCCCATTCCTGTCCATCACACACAGCAGGCAGTAGAGACTTCCTTTAGATGCTGCTGTGAATGAAAGAGCTGCTAGGCAGTTGGCTGTTGCTTAAGTGGAAGGTAGTGGTAATGTGTTGTGTTAAAGTTTATGACACAAGGTCTCAATGTGAATTGTATGCAAGAAATTTATTGTTTTGGTTGGATATTTGCCATAACCTGGTAGGATTTCTTTTTATTTTCACCTTTATTTGAATGAGAATTCTGTTGGAGAAAATTTAGATCCTTTCAGTGGTACTTGAGCATTTGAATTTATGTATACTGAAACCCCTATGATTTGTGCTTAATAGGTTTGTTGTCAGTTAGTGTTCCAGCACGTGGCCTGTATGTTCTTCTGATCCTTCCCCACAAAATTGACCATGAATTTTTCCTGGGAGGTTTTTCAGGTCTGAAACCAACCAAGGCCTTATATTGGTCTTTAGCAAAGTAGATGTTTTTCTGTAATTTATAGTGTTTAAAAATCTTCCTCTTGCAGATACTAATACTTGAAATTTTAATTCTTCTCATTTGTATTAATATACTTTTTTAAAAAGTCTGTTAGGCCAAGAAGTGTGTTTCTTATATACTGTATTTCATCAATTCTAAGAATTTCCTTCTCTTTACCTTATTTAATATCTCTGAAATTGGGATGTATTTTATAATTAATGATAGCCATAAATAAGCTTTTTGTGAGGCAGCGGTTATGACATAGTTACCATGCTTTGTGTTTGTGCAAATTTGCTTGTTTAATTGGTGGCTCAGCTGGATTTTTGGAACCTCTATCAATAAACATTTAAAGACCATTTGAAGAAAAATAGAGTTCTAGTTTTTGTCTTAGATTTTTATTTTTGTTTTTGTTTTACATCTTCTGGCAAATTCAAGAAAGTACAAGCATCAGAATGTGCAGAATTGGTGTTGGCAGCTTGGCAGAGAATAATAAAAATAAGTGTCGGGCTGGGGTTGTGGCTCAGAGGTAAAGTGCTCACCTAGGATAAGTGAGGCACTGGGTTCAATCCTTAGCACCACATAAAAACAAAATAAAGGTATTGTGTCCACCTATAACTAAAAAATAAATGTTTAAAAAAAAATTGTCATTTTAAAAGCTGTATCACCTGTAGTGGGAGTTCATAGTATTATAGTATTCTGGCCACTATGTTTAATCTGAACCTAACCATTAGGAAACATCAGATAAATCCTGTAAGACACCTGACTATATTTCTAAAATAATGTCTGTGTTTTGAAAGGAGGGGTGGGACAGATTGGTTTGAGGATATTCTATATTTAAGGAAATGAAATAGGCAGATCATTAATAGCAGTGAACAATCTTTGGCTCTTGGATCATACAGAATTAAATAAAACAGATATAGTCTTTTGGAATTTGGAGAAACTTGAGTTTAGGTTTGGAATTGAGATGATAAAAGATATGACAGACATGACATTTTTAGAAAAAATAGGAAGTTAAAGACATGGAAACAAGATGGCAAAAACTTTTTTTTTTTCTTTTAAATTTTAAATGTATACTGGGCCCCTGTTTTATTACCTAAGCAGCATCATTAGATAGCTTGTGGTTAGGACAGAAATTATTGTTTCCAAAGAAAGCAAAATATATTCTGGTACCCTTGGTAAGGGTTTAAGGAAGGATTCAAAGTAAGAAAGAAAGAGAAGATTTTAAGTTATACTGTTACTCCAAAATGTTATTATGCAGGCCAATACTATAGTATATGTGTCATAAAGATTTTGTTTTTTTTACATATGACATCTTTTAGTACAATAGGACTCTAACTTAAAAATGATATTTCTTAAAGTTACCTAGTAGGTTATGTTTGAAACTTAAATTATGCAGCTAAAAAACAATGGTAACAAGTTGAAAGAAAATGGTTAGTTTTGTTAAACTTATAAATCAGAAAGTACTTTTAATAAATTGACAGTTCTAATATTTCAAAAAGTAAGATTTAAGATAAGAGCTAGAACAAAATGACTATTGGTATTTTCTGTAATATAAAAATATCTGTATTAAAGTGGAGTTTAAAAGGGATTCTGGGTTCATTAAAAAATAAAAAACTAAAATTTTAATGGCTTTTAGATATAAACCTTTGCAAACATTGTAAAATGTGAATTCATAAAACTAGGATGTTTACTGAAGTTAAAGGACAGCATATAGGGTTATCATTTATACTAGGAGATGTTTATAATTAACTGTATATATTTCCTTCTCAAGTCCTACATCTTGAAATATTGCTATCTCTTGTTTGGTAATTTAGAGGAAGTTGTACTTGAACTTATTTTTAACTGTGCTCAAATCATTGATTATTTAGTTAAAATCAAATGAGAGCTAGTGGGTGTACACCTGTAATCCCACTGGTTCGGAAGGCTGAGGCAGGAGGATTGAGAGTTCAAAGCCAATCTCAGCAAAAGTGAAGTGCTAAGCAATTCACTGAGACCATTTCTCTAAATAAAATACACAGTAGGGCTGGGGATGTGGCTCAGTGTTCAAGTGCTCCTGAGTTCAATGACTAGCAACGTCCCCCACCCCAACCCCCGCCACCACTCCCCAAAATCATCAAATGAGAAATTTGATTAAAAAAGGAACTAAAATGAGGGTAGGCACTTGCTGGTCACCACCATAAATCATGATGTCATTGAAAATTATTTTTTGAAAAAGATGCTAGGGAAGAATATTACGTGGGGAAAGGTTTATGGTATATTGTTAAATGAAAAAAAGCAAGATATATAATTATGTTTTTTTTTATATTCATGCATACATACATGTACTGGAATGAACTTGAAGAAAATTTTAGCTGATATATTTGAGTGATAGGACCATGATAAATATTTCCATTTTCCTTTGTTTTTTCCCCTCTTATTTCTATTGTATCAACAATTAATGCATTCAAAATCAGATACAAGAAAAAATTGAAAAGTATATAGCATTTGTTTTCATTTAAATTTTGTTGCCCCCCCCCCTTTTTTTTTCTGTGCTGGAGATCAAACCCGGGGTCTCATGCACGTCAGGCAAGCACACCAACACTGAGCCTCATCCCTCTCCCTAAATTGACTTTTTAGGGACAGTCATGACAAGGATGTTCTCTTTTTCTTTGGGGGATCAGGCATTTACATATAATAAAGAGAAGGAGGAAGATTTTTAAAGATTTTTCCTTTAGTAATAGGTGAAGGATGAGAAAGTGAGAGGAAAGGCAATTAAATGTGTAGGTGAGAGAGAGATTGATTATAGCTAGTAATTTCTATTTCAGGTAGTGAAAAAGAAGAGATTACTTTGCCTGTGTTACCTTCTGCGGTGAGAAAATGACTTAGAAAAGTAAATTTTACTTTAGAAGATGCTCTACTCCAGCTCAGATTCTCACTTAGTAACTTAATTCTCACAGAGGAGAAAGAAGAGAATAAGTTATGTGTCTGAGATGAGATGTTCATGAAGTTAATTATCTAAGGAATTTCAGGTTTAGCTTTGGTTACGTTGTTTATTTTTTTAAGGTTAGCTATTTAAAACAACTGGCTTTTCTTTTAAAGATGAATTTATTATTATTTATTTATTTTTATATGATAGCAGAATGCATTACAATTCATATTACATATATAGAGCACAATTTTTCATATCTCTGGTTGTATATACGCAGTATATTCATGCCAATTGCCAATTAGTGTCTTCATACCTGTACTTTGGATAATAATGATCATCACATTCCACCATCATTAATTACCCTAAACTTACCCTCTCCCTCCAACCCCTCTGCCCTATCTACAGTTCATCTATTCCTCCCATGCTCCTTCTTCCTATCCCACTATGAATCAGCTTCCTTATATCAAAGAAAACATCCAGCATTTGTTTTTTTGGGATTGGCTAACTTTACTTAACATTATCTTTCCTAACTCCATCCATTTATCTGCAAATGCCATGATTTTATTCTCTTTTATTGCTGAGTAATATTCCATTGTGTATATATGTCCCATTTTTCTTATCCATTTGTTTATTGAAGGGCATCTAGATTAGTTCCACACAGTTAAGCTGTTGTGAATTGTACTGCTATGAACATTGATGTGGCTGGTGCTGGGGATTGAACCCAGTGCCTTGAACATGCGAGGCAAGCACTCTACCAACTGAGCTATATCCCCAGCCCTTGTCTTCTATTTTATAATCAGTTTTTTGTGACCTTTGGAAGATACTAACGTTTGGTATTTATGTAGTAAAAATATCTAGGGGAGGAAGACCAGCTCTTGGATACTAAACTTACAAAATCAAAATAAGTGGCAATGGTAATTTGTGTGTAGATTTAACTTTCAAATCATAGTTCTTAGAGGAAATTAACTGTGACTAGAACTGTATCTCCCAATAAGGTAATTTCAGTCTACACGTGGCTATTTAGCAGTTAAAGTATGGCAAGACTGAGAAAATAAAATTTAAAATTCTGTCTAATTTTAATTACTTCAAATTTAAAAATGGAGGCATTATAAAGTCTTGGTTTCTGCTAAACACAACTTTATTGTTTTGATACAAACATATTTTACTTTATTGCTGTGGAACATGCATGGGAGGTTTTTATGATCAGGCCTTGAAGTGGCATTATTTCCTCTGACATAAATAGCATCATTAGTGCTACTTATTTATATGATCATATAGTAAAGGAAGTGGAGAAATAAAATGTAACTTTATGCCTGAGAGGAAAGGAACAACAGACTTTAGTTTAAAGCAGGCATTGTTTTCCACTCTGAGAGAAAACGATGTGTATAACCTGTACACTGAAAAGTAAAAAATAGGCAGATGAAAGTCTAACAGTGAAAATAACCAAGATTTACTTCCATATTCTCAAAAAGAGCATCTATGGAAAACCTTTGTTCTGTGTTTTAATTGTAAAAGACAATGTGTTTCCTCTGATGTTGGGAGCAGCTACTTTTATTCAATATTATATTAAAGTCCCCAGTCAGTGTAGTAGAGCAAGAAAAAGAAACTGAAGATATACAGATTGAGAATAATAAATAAAATTGTTTTTATTTAAAGACAGCATGATCGTATAGAATATCCTCAGGAATCACAAAAAAAGTGACCAAAGCTAGTAAGTGAATTTAGATTACAAGGTCAGATTTAAAAAAATTAGTTTTCTGTCTTCAGCTTAATTCAGTATCCTAAGACTATAATAATAATGGTGCAATAATTTTTTGATTGAATTATGCTTTTTTAAATTAAAATTATAATTTGTCTTTCTATAGAATGAATGCATGATGAATGTTAATCTAAGTAAATATTGATTGTTTTTGTTCTTGTTTCAGGCTACAGACAAGAGAAAAGCTTTAGAAGAAACCAAAGCATATACAACTCAATCTCTAGCTAGTGTTGCTTATCAAATAAATGCATTGGCCAACAATGTTCTCCAATTATTGGATATCCAGGCCTCTCAGCTTCGGAGAATGGAGTCTTCCATCAATCATATCTCACAGGTAACAGTTTGTAAACACGTTTATATTTACATTTAAATGTAAATTACATTTACATTTAAAATGACAGCTTAAATCTAAGAAGTACCATTGTACATTGCTTAATGACAGTTATGTATTACAAGAAATCTGTCAGTAGGTGATTTACTCTATGAACATTATAGAGTATACCTATACACACCTAGGTGGTCTGAATCAATCAGTTGATGTAGCTTCTTGATGCCATCAAGAGCAGCAAACACAAGTTGTATGAGGCTGTTGCTGGGTATGGCATACTGTTATGCATTAACTTTTTTTTTTTTAAATAAACTAAAGTAATACACTATAACATACTGATAAAGAGTATAGTAAATACACAAACTAGTAACATAGTTGTTACATATCACCATCAAGTATAACATGTACATAAATATATGTGCTGTCCTCTTAGATGACTGGCAGCACAATAAATATGTTTAACATCACCATAGAACACATGATTTATGCATTATGTTAGGATGTTAAGACATCACTAGGTGATAGGAGTCTTTTCAGTTCTACTATGGAACTACTGTTGTAAATTATAGTTCATTACAGACAAAACGTGGTGAAGATGGTAGACAGACTGGAAATATGAATTCTTTGTCTTATTACTGACTATAGGCATTATCGCTTTTAGCGTCAGTTTTAAATTCAGTAACCTTCTGTTTTTATGAGGCCTTTAAAAAATTGTACTAAAATAAACATAAAAATGACCAATTAAATCTTTTTTGTTTTGTTTTTCTGGTACTGAGGATTGAACCCAGGACCTTGCACATGATTGGCAAGTGCCACTGAACTACATCCCCAACCCTTTTTATTTTGAGACAGGGTCTTGCTGAGTTTTCCAGGCTGAACTTGTGATCCTCCTGCCTCAGCCTCCCGAGTAGCTGGAATTATAGGCATGGGCCACCATGCTTGGTATTTAACTCATTTTTAAATGTGCACTTCAGTGGCAACAAGTACATTTACATTGATGTGCAACTGTTACCACTCTTCAAATAGCTAGAGGTAAAATAAATTGTGCACAATTAAAATTTACAGTTTTTGATCTATTTTGACATACACAGATGTCCATGAGACCATCAACACAGTCAAGATAATAAACAGGTGTTCTTTTGTAATTCTTCCCTCCATCCCTCCCTTTACCCTGTCCTCAGACTTTCTGTCAATATAGATTAGTTTACATTTTGTAGAATTTTATATAAACAGAACCATATAATATGAACCACCACCCCCCTTTTTTGCAAAGGGTTTTTTCACATACATGGTTACTTTGAAATTCATCCATGTAGTGTATAAAAAGATTTTGCTTCTTTTTATTGCTCAGTGGTTTCTGTTGCACATTTTCCATATTCACATGTTATTTGAAATCTGGTTTATTTTCATATTTTGGTTTTTACAAATAAAACTTCTGTAAACATTTGTATATAGAGCTCTGTCTGGTCAAGTTTTTTTTTTTTTCCTTTTGAATAAATATTTCTGAATAGAGTTCATGTAGTAGGTATCTGTTTATAAGAAACTGCTAAATTGTTTTGTGGTTATACCATAGAGTCATAGGTTTCTCTTATTAGGAACAGATAATATTCTTATCATAATAGATAATAGATTTTGTCAAATGCTTTTTGGGCATCTGTTGAAATGACCATACTTCTAAAAGGTCTGTTAATATGGTGAATCACATTGTTTTTGTTTTTCATTTTGTTAATTTTAACGTTAAACTGTTGTTTCTTTTCTGGGGTAAAGCCTGTTTGACTATAATGTATTACCAATTTCACAGATTGTTAGGCTTTATTTAATTTGTTAGAAATTTGTTAGGAGTTTTGCTTCTGTGCTCTTGAGGGTTATTTGTTCTGGTTTTGTTTATTTTGTGATGGTTTGGTATTAGCATAATGCTGGTTTTACAGGCTGTGTTGGGCAGTATTCCATGTGGACCTATGGTTTTCTTAGTGGGAAGGTTTTTAAACTATTACATATTTAATTTCTTTAGTAGATTCAGAAAATGTATTTTTAGTACATATATTTTCTAGCTATCTGCTTCTTCTTGAGTAAGCTTTCCATCTTTCCAGGAATTTAGCCATTTTACTTAATTTGTTGGATCTCTAAAGCTATTTATAACAATCTTCTATCCTTTTAATATCTGTAGAATCAGTAGTGATGTACTATTACTCATTCTTGATATTAGTAATCAATGTCTTTTTTTAACTTGTTAATATGAATGGTTTACTAATTTTTTTGTTCTAAAAAACAGCTTTGGTTTTATTAATTTTCTGTATTGTTTTTGCTATAGCATTGATTTTCATTGTTTTTTTTTTTTTGGTGGCGTGGGGATTGAACTCAGGGCCTTCTGCATGCAAGGCAAGCACTCCACCAACTGAGCTTTATCCCCAGCCCCTTCATTCTGATATTTTTTATTTCATTTGTTTACCTTGGGATTAATTCTGCTTTTTGGTTTCTTTCTGTCACAGGGGCTATTTGGAAAGGTGTTATTTAGTTTCCAGATATATAGGGAATTTGCAAGGATATTTCTGCTGTTGGTTTCTAATTTAAATCCATGTGATCAGAAAATTATGCTTTGTATTTTTTTAACATTTCTTTAGTAGATAATTAGTTTTTTTTGCCAACTTTATTAAGGTATAGTAGGGTGTGCAATATCATGTTTTGATATACATACATATTTGATATACATATATATTGCACAATTATTACCACTATCAAGTTAATTAACATATTCATCACCTCACATAGTTTTCCATTTTTTGGTATGGTGAGAGTGTTTAAGATCTACTGCCCTGACCTAGCAAATTTCAGGCAAACAATACTGTAATTTTTTTGGTACAGGGGATTGAACTAAAGGGCACTCAACCACAGAGTCACATCCTCAGCCTTATTTTGTATTTTATTTAGATACAGGGTCTCACTGAGTTGCTTAGTGCCACCTCACTGTTGCTGAGGCTGGGGTAGGCTGGCTTTGAACTCAAGATCCTCCTGCCTAGCCTCCCCAGCTGCTGGCATTATAAGGCGTGTGCCACTGCACCTCAACAATACCATATTTTTGACTATATGGTGTAGATTAGATCTCCAAAATTTATTTGTTCTGCATAACTGAAGCTTTATACCTTTTGATTAAGTTTCTGTTTTTCTTTACCCCTCGTTCTACTTCTGCGAGCTTGACATTTTAAAATTTCATATCTCAAAAAGTAAACTTATTCAGTATTTGTCTTTCTGTGCCTTGCCTATTTTGCTTATCATAATATCCTTTAAGGTTTATCCATTGTATCCTGTTGCAGAGCTCAAGATTTCCTCCTCCTCCTCCTCCTCCTCCTCCTTATTTATTTATTTATTTTTGGTGCACTTAACCACTGAGCCAATCCCCAGCCTGCCCGCCTCCACCATTTTATTTAGAGATAGGGTCTTGATGAGCTGCTAAGTGCCTCGCTAATCTATTGAGGCTGACTTTGATCTTCCTGTGCCTCAGCCTACAGAGTTGCTGGGATTATAGGCATGTGCCACTGCGCCTGGCAAGATTTCCTTCTTTTAAGAGAGAAGAAAAAATATTTCTTTTTTTTTTTTAAGGATGAATAGTATTCAACACGTATTGCATATGTGGAGATATAGTATGTGCGCGTGCGCACACCCATACACCCACACACCCACACACCCTATTTCTTTCTTTATTTTTACAGTATAATGTATTTTGACATATTGTACACAAATGAAGCACAACTGCTCATTCCTCTGACTGTACATGGTGTGGAGTCACTTCAGTAGTATAATCATACATGCATATAGGGTAATAATGTCTGTCTATTTCTCCGACCTTCCCATACCTGCAAACCAACCCCTCTCCTCGCTCCCCTCTGCACAAACCAGAGTTCCTTCATTCTTCCCTATCCCCCTGCATCCACTTACCAGAGAAAACATTCAGCTTTTGGTTTTTTGGGATCGGCTTATTTCACTTAGCATGATATTCTCTAGTCCCCCTATTTTTTTTTATTCATTCATCCATTTGTGGACACTTAACACTGATTCCATATCTTGGCTATTGTGAATAATACTTTATATGATTTTATTCTGTCAATTTACTAAGAATTGTTCTGTACCAAAGAATATGGTCTATCTTGGTAAGTGTTTTGTATGCATTTGAAAATAATGCATATTTTGATGTAATTTTGTGTATTGTTTCTTAACTCTCTTTAGGTCAGTTGGTTGAATGTTGTTCAGTTCTTCTATATATTTATTGCTTCTACTTGTTCTATTAATTATTGAGGAAAGTAGGATGACATTGGCAACTGAAATTTTGGATTGGGGTGTTTCTCTTTGATTTTTATCATTTCTTGTTATATAGATATATATGATTTTATTAGATAACATCCCTAGACTTGTTATATTCTCGTGATGAACTAATCCCTTTATCATTAAGATCCCCTCACCTTGTTTGTTTCTGCTTGCATTTAGTCTTCCTGATAAATATCTTTAACTTACCACATGAAGGTAGACTCTTGAAATAGTCTGTTTAAGACCTTGCAACAGTTTTTCATTCTGCTTCTCTCCTTTGTGCTTTGGTGTCATGCATTTTCCTTCTAGGTATGTCTTAAAACCCCATAATGCTATGTTCTTATTTTTATGCTTTTAAGAAATCAGTTTCAAAGAGATTTAACATTAGGAAAATAATTATATTTAACCATAGATACCATTTCTTAATGAAAAATATATGATTTAAGTCCTTTTAACTATTGGAAGTTATTTTATAGCTCAAAGTTTTGGTGGCCTTTATTCCTCTGTTATCCTTTAAGATGTAGTGTTATTCCAGTCTGGTGGTAGGGAATTATTTTTGTTTTATATGTCTGAAAAAGATTTTTTTGCTGTTTTTTTCCTTTTTCCTTTTATTATTATAGCTAAAATATACAGAACATAAAATTTATCATTTTCACCATTTTTAAGTGCAATAGTTCAGTGGCATTAAGTGCATATACATTGTTGTGCAGCCATCACTACCATCCATCTCCAGAACTATTTTTTATCTCCTCAACTAAAACTCTGTACCTGTATGCCAGCAACCCTTGACAAACACAATTATACTTTTCATCTCTATGAATTTGACTACTCTAGGTACCTCACGTAAGTAGAATCATGGAGTACTTATGACATGCTTGTTTTCACTTAGCATAATGTCCTCAAGGTTCATCATTCATGTTGCAGTGTGTATCAGAATTTCCTTCCTTTTTAAAGATGAATAACATTCCAATCTCTCTCTCTCAATATATCATATATATATCATGATATATATAACATATATCATTATATATATATATATATATATATATATATATATATATATATATATCCCTTTTTGTTTGTTTATGTATCCCTGGACACTTGAATTCTTTCTACCTTTTGACTATTGTGAATAATGCAATTATGAACCAGGGTACAAGTATCTGAAGACTCTGCTTTTAATTCTTTTGGGTGTATACTCAGAAGTGGAATCGCTAGTTCATAAGTAATTCTTTGTTTAATTTTTTCAGCAGCTACTATATTGTTTTCAGGTTTTGTGATATTTTATTTCCTTTGTGGATTTTAGAACAAAATGGATATAGATTGCAATTTTGCTAAAATAATACTCTATATAGAACAGAATCTATTATTATAAAGTGGTCTGTCCTGGATCTTTAGGATGACCACTGGCAAATGATTGGTTTACAGTAAATATTTACTGTATTAAAATAAATCCTTCTGTGAAAGATACTTGGGAAAATTATAGTAGAACCTAATGTTTTTTTTTTTGTTTTGTTACCAGAGATTGAACCCATGGATGTTTATAACCACTGAGTCACATCTCTAGCCCTTTTTATATTTTATTTAGAGACAGGGTCTCAGCTGAGTTGCCTAGGTTTTGCTAAGTTGCTGAGGCTGGTTTGAACTTGTGATCCTTCTATCTCAACTCCCAAACTGTGCAATTACAGGTGGGCGGCACGCATGGCAGTTAATAACTTGTACATTGATTATAAACAGAGAATCACTGTACATTCATTGTACCAGCAGTTGTTAGTTTACATGGTTGTTGGAGATTATAAAAAGTGACCAGGCATGCTACCTTCTAATTGTATAGTTAAGTTTTATTAACTATACAAACATCTTTTCTGTGCCTTGTGAATGATCGTACTACTTTCGAAGTGTGGGTCAGCTCTCAATATTTTGTCCTTTGGTTTTTAAATATTGTGAAGTATCCCTGAGAGTTTCATTAATATGAAATATCACTTCGTCTGTAATAGCATCACCTTTTTTATCTCAACTGCTTTGTTCACTTATGTCATGTTCACCTTCACAATGTTCCTCAGTGTTTATAGAGTGTCTCAAGTGTCTCAAGTGGCAACAATGTCAACATTCTTACATTCAACTACTCTTACAAGCCCATTTACATTCTCTTTTTAAATTTCACTTTGTAGCATTATTACTCTTCATGTTTTTGCTGCAGTTTCATCTTTGTTGGCCAGTTCCTCTTTTTGTAAGATGTCACATAGTGTCTAATCATTGGGGGAATTACATACTTTGCATTATTTGATGAACCAAATAATAAAGGTATAATTTCACTAAATGAACTTCAAAATAGTGACATGATTGGTCACTAGTCATGTTGCTCATCTGATATTTATGTGGTGATTTGTGTGCTGAATAACTACTAGCAACGTTTGTACTTTATGGAATTACAGTTCTTGTGGTAACTGAAATTTGAACTATGTTGTTGGGGAATTGGTGTTATTTAACTAAAATGTGGTTGACTAAAATTCATGTGTATCAGAACTGTGCAAAGTAGGGACTGCCTGTACATGTTTTTAAGTAACAAAACATAAAATTATTTTCTCCCTCTAATTATATGTGTTGTCTGTATTTTGCTGAGTCTATTAAAGCTTACCAAATTTGGGGCTGGGGTTGTGGCTCAGTGGTAAAGTGCTTGCCTCGCACATGTGGGGCACTGGGTTCGATCCTTGGCACCACATAAAAATAAACAAAATAAAGATATTGCGTCCATGTATAATTTTAAAAAAAATTTAAAAAAGCTTAAAAACCAAATTCAATTCTCATAATGTGGAAGCTATTTTAATTCTTATAACTGGAGAGGTTTTCAATAGATTTACTGAGAGTCATGGGAAAAAGTTCAAAGGGAAGACACGAGACATTTCATTTGTAACTTATTTTGAAATACTTGGGACTCTTAAACATAATTTAAATCTAATTGGTTTAATTAGAGATAAGCTTTTGGAGGGGGACAGTATATTCTTTTGTGGTGCTAGGAATTGATTCCTGGGTCTTGTGTATACCAAGCAAGCATTCTCTCATGAGCTACATCCCAGACCTGGGCATATTATTCTTCATTGGAGAAGTAGAAAGAGTATTTTCTTGCTACTCCAAATTATTGTTCTTCAGTTATTACTTGAATGAACTCATTGTAGTGAAAGAAATTTGTTTTGACTCTCAGGGCTTTATGAGAAATTTATTTCTGTCTTGCCTTGCATGCAAGGAGGTATGCTTTTAGTTAAAATTTTGTTTTATAATCTAAAATATAGAAAGTAATATTAAGAGTAAATCTGTCAATATTAAAAATTTTCCAAATCACCCACTTTTTAACTTTATCACAATTAGTCTTTGCTCTGTAGAATGATTATCACTATCCATTTTGATTTCCTTTTCCATTTGGAATTTTGAGTTTTTCACAAATCTTGGGATTTAGAACCATAAAGAATATTAGGTCTTTTTTTTTTTTTTTTTTAAATATTTATTTATTTATTTTAGTTCTCGGCGGACACAACATCTTTGTTTGTATGTGGTGCTGAGGATTGAACCCGGGCCGCACGCATGCCAGGCGAGCGCGCTACCGCTTGAGCCACATCCCCAGCCCCATATTAGGTCTTTTTTGTTTATTTATTTATTTTTTGTTTCTGCCATGTTAGGGATTGAATCCAGGGACACTTGACCATTGAGTTATATTCCCAGCTCTCTCTCTTTTTTTTTTTTTTTGTTTTGCAAGGGTTTCACTAGGTTTCCCAGATTGTCCTTGAACTTGACATCCTTCTGCCTCAACCTTCAGAGTTGCTGGTATTACTGCAGCTGGCAACATTAGGTTATTTTGTTTAGTCTTTAATTTTTTTATGGTTCATAACATTGACACCCAGAAAAATAAAAGATTTACATAAAGTTGTACAGAGCTAGGATGCCTTTCAAAATCAAAAGCTGGGCATCTTAACTTATAGATGACTTACTGGTTTTCTCTTCTGTACTACAGTGCCTTCTAATTGTAACTGCATTCTCCTATATGTAGGAATGCCCAGCCCCTATTTTTGTATGGGTGAGTAAATACCTTACATATTGAGCTCTTGAAGTAAGTGCAACTCTTAGGGGACCATTTAGTTTTATGTAGCAAAACCTATTCATTTATGGGCACTGTGTAGCAAGCTAGGGGCAAGGCTCCTAGATTGAAAGAACTAATTAACTGTATCAATATTCTGGGTTCTCAAATGTTTTTTTCTTAGAATCCTTTTACATGGTACATTTTTGAGCATCTGAAAAGGCTTTGGATTATGTGGGTAGACTGTTTAATACTTATCAAAAATTAACACAAAAATTTGCTAGCTCATTTAACAATAAGATAAGTGCATTAAAAGTTAATACAGTTAATGTTTTAATGAAAAATAACTTATCAAAACCAAAGATTTTCGTGAAGCATTGTTTTATAATTTCTGCATATATCTTTTGTTATTAGAAGAAAACTAGATTCCCAAATCTGTTTCTGTATTCATTCTGTTGTGATTTATTGTTTTGGCTGAACTAGGTGAAGAAAGTTTGGCTTCACACAGATAGTTGGAAAAATTGAGAACTATTTGGGGACTCCAGGAGTCTTTAGACCACAGTTGAGAACCATTGCTATATGTGGTTATTACAGTTTAGTCCTTATGGATATGTATTTCCAATTTCATGTACTGGCCTTAATGTTTGTTTGTTTTGGTGGTGCTGGTGTTTGAACCCAGGGTTTCATGCATACTAAGCATGCACTACTACTGAGTTACACCACAAGTCTACATGTTACCATTAAAACAAACAAACAAACAAAAAAAACTTCCAAATTGTTTCTACTGATAGTTTCATTTGGCTCTTTGTTGAGTTTTTGGTCTTGCCAAATATCTTTGGTCTGTCATAGTTTTGGTGCCCTTGTCTATAAAATCAAGCAAGGCACTTCTCCTTACCCCCAATGGATTGCTGATATTTGTGTTAGGTTTCCTCAACCAATTTACTAAAGGTGTTTCAAGAATTTTAAAATCAAGTATGCTACTCTTCAAGTTGTCCTTTGTCCCTCAAACTCATTTGTTGAAGGCCTAACTCTTAGTATCTCAGAAGTGACTGTGGAAATAGAGTCTTTAAAAGAGACAGGTTAAAGTGAGGTTATTTGGGTGGGAGTCCTAATCCAGTATGACTGGTATCATTATAAAATGAGGAGATTAGTGTATAAACACAGAGGGAAGTCCTTGTAAAGACAAAAAAGAGAAAATGGCCACCTATAAGCCAAGGAGATAGGATGTCAGTCAAATTTAAGCCTGTTGACATGTTGATCTTGGTCTTCAGCCTCTAGAATTCAGAGAAAATAAATCTCTATTCAGTCATCATATCTATCATACTTTGTTATGACTGTGCTGACAAACTCACTCAGCACCTTTATCTTTAGCATCATCACTTTTATACTTTTTGTCAGCTACAATGGATATAAACTTTTTACTAGAACCTTCACTATTGGCAGAAAGATATAATGTGGATTGATGAATGACATCCAACAAAACAAAACAAAAACACGGTATGTTGAATTTATGTCCAATGGCTAGCAGCATTCAATAGTGCTAACTTGATTGGTTAACTTACCATGAGAAAAATACATTAACTGCACTTGTTCAGTACTCTGATTTATGTACACATCTGATCTTTCTACGATGAACCATGCTATGATAGACTGAGTAATAGCCTTCAGAAGTATCCAGGTCCTAATCTTTGGAAATGTGGACGTTACCTTGTATGGCAGAAGGGGTTTTATAGATAAAAATTAAAGATTTTAAAGTGAGGAGATTATCCTGGATTATATAGTGGTCCATAAATGTAATAACAGATGTCCTGATAAAGGGAGGTAAAGGAGGATCCGACATAGAGATCAGAAAGTGATATAAAAACAGTAGTAGAGATGGGAATGATGAGCATCAGTCAAGGATTGATGGTAGTCACTAGAAGCTGGAAGAGATTAGAAAACATTATCCTCTTTGATGGGAAGCAGATGTTAGTTGCTACCCATTTTAGAAGAGAAAGTTTGGAATTTAAATCAATGTAAGTTTACTATACTTTCCAGAAGACTATAACAAGGTATTAAGGTATTACTTACCATATGTAGAATGTAATCTAAAATTACTGTTCCTGTCAAGAAACGGGAAAACATGACAGATACTCAAGTGAAACGTGTTGTGGGGGTTGGGGATATAGCTCAGGTGGAAGAGTGCTTGCCTGTCATGCACAAGGCCCTAGGTTCAGTTCCCAGACACCCCCCGCCCCCGCCCAGATTAGAAAGATATTGAAAATCAAAGTTGAGATGATCTGCATATCAGATAAATAACTATTCCTTTGTTTGACCAGTCCTAGATTCAGGAACTTAAAATGTTTTATGGTCAAAGAAAGATTTCAAGATATTGAATCTAGTCTCATTCTTCATTATTTTCTCACATATCTTAAGGTCTAATCTATATTTCACAGTTGGCTAGTCTTTCTTACACTGGTATTTCTCACTTTCTTTTGTTGTTTCTTTTTTCCCTGTAAGGTGTTACTTAGTGTAGTTAAATGGGTGATTCAAAGTCCCAGAAACAGAAGCCATTCTAGCCATTTAAAGTATGAATTAGGTTTCCATGAATAAATCCTAGAACTCATACTGATCCACTGTGGAAACCATTAGCACTGATGGTGCCACTAGAATTACTGACTTGAAGAACCTGGTTCAGGGCTGGGTTTGTGGCTCAGAGAAAGAGCGCTTGCCTAGCACGTGTGAGGCACTGGGTCAATCCTCAGCACCACATAAAAAAATAAAATAAAGGTGTTGTGTCCACCTCCAACTAAAAAGTAAATGTTTGAAAAAAAAAACTGATTCAGGGATTTCAAACCAAGGCTTCTGCCAGTGTGGGTGCCTGAACTGCCTCTGCCTCTTGATACTTAGAAAGCTTATCTATCGGGGCATTGGAACTTGGAATCCAGTGGTTATATCCAGTGCTGCTGCTTATCCAAAGAATTGAAGAATGCACTTTTGGAGCTATACTTTGGGGGAAAAAAAAATCTTACTTCTCTATTAGTAGCTTACCAGTAGAAAATAATGTGCCAGGGCTGTGGCTGTGGTTGTGGCTCAGCGGTAGAGTGCTCACCTCTCATGTGCGGGGTGCTGGGTTCCATCCTCAGCACCCCATATAAATAAATAAATAAATAAAATAAAGGTATTGTGTCCAACTACAACTAAAAAAATATAGAAAAAAGAAAAAGAAAATAATGTGCAGGGATAGTAATAGATCTACATCTCATTTTCATTTTCTGTATTCCATAAAAGTATTTTATTGCTAGATCAGAAATTATATTCAGAGGCCTAGTGGTAAGAATAATTGGACAATGTTGATTTTAGCTCTTTAACTTGTTAGCTTGTGCACAGCAAAAAGGTATTCTTGGGGAAGACTGTAGGGAGGTTGGAGTGAAGATTGAATGAGCTGGTTTTATAACATGTATTAAAGTTATTTATGTTTTCTTAGCACTTCACACTCATACTAAATGCTACATTTATTGTGTGTTGGTGTTTTTTCCTGTACTTGACAAGCTTTTGAAAAGACAGAGATTGTATCATGCCCCTGCCTTGCCACCAGTACTAGGGATTGAACCTAGGGCCTTGCACACGCTAGGCATATCATTGTTGAATTTTTCAAATTCTAGAACCTAGTACCTTAGCTAGTATAGACTAAGCATTCCATAAGTATTCATTAAAAAGTTACATTTGGGGGTTGGGACCGTAGCTCAGTGGTAGAGCGTTTGCCTAGCATGGGTGAGGCACTGGGTTCCATCTTCAGCACCATGTAAAAAATAAATTAAAAAAATAAAGTTATGGGCTGGGATTGTGGCTCAGCGGTAGAGCGCTCGCCTATCACGGGCGGGACCTGGGTTCGATCCTCAGTACCACATAAAAATAAAGGCATTGTGTTGTGTCCATCTATACCTAAAAAATTAATATATAAAAAAAATAAAGTTATAAAATTATAATTAAAAAGTTACATTTAGGAGAGATTGGTATGTGTATTATTAAATACTATACATGGAAGTAGTTAATAGACACTGTGATAAGAGACAAAAGTGCTGTGGGCATATAGTTTTGGATGGCACTGAAAGAATGACATTTGAATTGACTGTTAAAGCCTGTGCAAATACAGAACATTTTAACTAAAATAATTTTTTTTTTTTTTAAAGACTGTGCATCTGTCATGTTGAGATGGGAGTACAAATTCCAGTCTGAAGTAATGGCATTAGACAAGACATTCCCCACTTTTCCCCCAATGAATAGGGTATAATGTTGGGAATGACATATGTATCTGGAGGCTAGTTTGGAAAAATAAGTCTACAATTCTAAATTATATTTCATGTCCCTGTGATTTTATTTTATTAATGATGAGTGATGGCTTGCATTACATCAAAGGAGCAGATTGTATTCTTTTGCTTCTCAACTGGTTCTTTTATCTGCTTGGTGCTGGAATGACACAGCTCCTGAGTCAGAACAACATGTTTAGCAGAAATAAAGCAAGTATCAGTCTTCCTACAACATTAGATAGCAAACTGATTTGATTGAGCCCTGAGTTAAAGGAAAGATACTATCTTAGAAATTGGAGACTCTGTTCCTTGCATTCAAGGTAAACACCAGGCTATTATACTTCTGTTCAAATGCTTTTTGGAGAGGTGAATCACACAAGTCTACTTTCAATCTTAAGTAACCTATTGTGGAGTTGAGGAAGCAAACCTCCAGTCTCCTCCCTGTTCATTACAAAGTTTGCACTAAACCATTCCTTTGTTGTACTTTAGTTAATAGTATAACAAGGGATTATTCTCATCTCACAATAAAAACTACTTTTTTTTTTTTTTTTAAAGACTGGGTTTTTCTCACAGTTGGGTTTTAAAAGCTAGTTAGGGAGTCTTCTTTCTAAATTTTAGATTCTTTTGGCTGTCCATAAACCATTCACCAGATTGCAGCTCAGACCTCCTAATTTGTTTCTGTGTCTTCACAGTAGTCTAATCTGTATCAAAGTCTGGAAATAGTTCTTTCCCTTTGTATAACTTAAAGTTCAGATTCCTTAGTGTGGTATAAAAGGCTCTTTGAACTGGTTTCTTCAAACTCATCATATTTCTGCTGTGTTCAACATCTTGACATTTTCCATAATGTATGTCTTATCTGGAATTAACTTCATCTCTCTCCTGCTTAACAAAAGTATCATCTGGAGTCTTCACTGGTCAGCTCAGGGTAACTGGCTCTCTCTTTTGGGCTATACCCTTTAACTTAATTTTGGATATAACTGATTCTAATTCTTTATAGGTAAGGGCCATATTTTATTTATCTTTGTATCTTCAGTACATAGTAGCTGGCACTTAAAAAAGTAGTTTAATTAGTATTTGTTAAATGAATAAGGCATTATGGTATGGCATGCTTCAGAGTCAAAAGATTTGTGTTTGGATCTTAGTTCTGCCACTGTGTGATTTGTTCAAATTATATGTGAGTTTGTTAAGTTAGATCTGAGTTTTCTCATATGCAAAATTGGATCAATAATGCTAACCTTGGAATTCAGGGAAGAATTGCATGGAAAACCTTTAGCCTAGCACCTGAAGATAAAGTGCTGGCATTATTATTAAATGTATCATTCCTTCTATCTCTCTCTCTTTTTTTTTTTTTTGAGAGAGAGAATTTTAATATTTATTTTTTAGTTATCGGCAGACACAACATCTTTGTTTGTATGTGGTGCTGAGGATCGAACCCGGGCCGCACGCATGCCAGGCGAGTGCGCTACCACTTGAGCCACATCCCCAGCCCATTCCTTCTATCTCTTATAGTTAGCCTCTCTTAGTTGTACACTGACTTCTGTTTAATCTCTCTTGTGCCCCAGTTGTTGTTTAAACACATTCATGAGCTTTCCTGTCTTTTGAGATACTGCCTTTTCTCTCTTGATTTTGAGATACTATCATTTCTCTCTTGCATTTCTAACCCAAGTTCTACCTCATGGCATCTTCCTCCAAATATGCATGTCTCAGTCCATTGTTTTTTTTTTTTAAGAGAGAGAGAGAAAGAGAGAGAATTTTTTAATATTTATTTTTTAGTTATAGGTGGAGACAACATCTTTGTTTGTATGTGGTGCTGAGGATCGAACCCGGGCTGCACGCATGCCAGGCGAGCACGCTACCGTTTGAGCCACATCCCCAGCCCCAAATGTCTCAGTCCATTGTGATTTGACTTTATTTTCATTCCATTTCTGGGCTTTAATTTTTTTAGAAATCATCAATCATATCTTTGTTCTAAGTCTGATAGTATTTTAAAACCTCATCATGTTGCTTTTGTTTGTTGCACATAACAAATTTCTAATTATGTTTATATGCTTACTTATTTAACTTATGTCCTTCCTTTAGAGGTAAGTTTCATGATGGCAAGTTTAATACTGATTTATTCTTTGTGTACTATCTCCTAGTGCCTTCTGCAGGGTCTCTTAGGGAGTGGATCCTAAGATCTTTAGTCTTTTGCAAATAGGGGATAGGTGTTAATTTTGATTTCTTTTCTTTCTTTTTTTTTTAAATTCTGGGGATTGAACCCAGGAGTACTTTACCACTGAGTTCCAGTTCCAGTTCTTTTCATTTATTTTGAAAAAGAGTTTCACTAAGTTGGTGAGAGCCTTGCTAAGTTGCTGAGGCTGGCCTTGAACTTGTGCTCCTCCCTGCCTTAGTCTCCCAATTCACTGGCATTGAACCTCCATGCCTGGCATTGATTTTGATTTTAGAATGTTATTCATTTCAAAGCAAAATGAGTTTACCCTAGTGTAAAATTTGAATTATCAATTATTTGGTTCAATGTAGATTGCTTAATGTAGTTACAAAAAGTATTCTTGCCTTTCTGTTCCCTGGAAAAGTCAAAGTGTAGGGAATCTAATCAATGGATGAGTCTGGGGATGTAGCTCATGGTATAGTGCTTGCTTATCATATGTAAGGCCCTGGATTAAGTCCCTTGCACCACAAGAAACAAAAACAAAAAGCAAAAACAAACAGTAGATGAAGTAGTTTTAATTTTGTAATTAAGTATTATCAGTGTTTGCATTGTTCTTTACACTCCCATTCTATCTTGCCATTCTTGTGAAATGACCAGTTAAGAACTATTCATCCAAGAAATAGGAGCGTGAATTGACTTCTACCATGTAAAACAAAAACAAAAACGCTGTGTCTGTTATAATTTTAAAAAACCCACATCACTTGTACATTGTGAGGTCATATCAATCCATTTCCCTTTCTGCTTCATAGCCTGTGTTTCAAACATCCTAATATACTGGTTCCAGCAAAGTACCTTTGTGGTGGCTCTTCTCTTTGAAGGCTTGGATTATCTGTCTTCCCTGTTGGCTCTGACTAACTCCTTCACATTCTTTAGGCTTCAGCTTAATCATCTCTGCCACATGGGAACCTTTTCCTAAGTCCCAGAAGGCTGAATCTTTCCTAGTTACTTTTGTGTATACCCTACATGACAGATAACTTCTGTTTGATCATCTTGATCTATTCTTTATTCTCTCTCCCTTGGTCTTTATCATGGGAAGCTTACTTGATGGATTATGTCAGTGAGCATCTGTGATTTTGGGCTTAAGAGTTCAGCCAATGTGTAACACAGGCATATCAGAATCAGTAAGGAAGGAAAGCCTCAGAGTGTTTATATTCTTCATTTCTTCCCTGTGATGTTACCATGAGTTGGCTGTGTCCCAGGAGAGATCACAACTTCCCTCAGAGAGGTGGCCTTCTTGAGATCTGACTTTTTCTTCCAAATTCCAGTAATTTCTCCTACCTCTTATCATTTGGATTTAGATGTTTGGTTCCTGTTGTTAGCACTAGTTCCTCAATCTTCCATTTCATCCCCCCATCTTTCACCAGTCCTTTGTGTTTAGTTCCTTTGTCCAAATGATCTGTGAATGATTCTGATTTGAATATTTTATTACTTTCTTGATTGTAAGTATGGCTGATATATATTCCACCATTTATTATTTGTAATACTACTTTATGTCAAACAAATGCCTGTTTTTTCCCCTTAAGTAAGTAAGAGGTCCAGCTGGTGGAACTGGAAAGTGCTCTTTTTCCACCTTAGGCAGAAAAGTGCTGTTTGTTTCTTATATTATACATTGTAATTCTATGAGGGAGTTGATTTGAAATTAGGGTTATGATCTGACAGAGAAATTATCTTATGTCAGTGTCTTGGCATTTATTGTGAAAGACTTTTTCCACCTAACTTTCACTCATTCCTTAGATTTTAGCCTAACTTTTGTTTAAGAGTGATTTTTCTAATTTCCCTTTGTGCCCTGCCTGCATATTATTAGAGTACTCTTAATTGTTTTTATACATCCTATAATTTTTTTTCATAGCATTTATCATTTGAATTATGTAGTTCTTTGTCCAGTTATTCAATATCTGCCAATTGTAAGGGGTTTGTAACAGACATTGCTATATTCCCAGCATATAGCATATGTGCATAGATACATTTATTCAACCAGTGAAAGGAAATGAAGTTAAAAAAGAAGACCATAACATCTTTTTGGAGAATCAGTTTAGAGTCATAGTTTTGAAAAGGGATATCCCTTACTAATTGCAGTTGATTTATTTAGCAACTCAGGAGACATTCTACAAAATAATTGGCCTATACATTTTCAAAAATAGCCAGGTCAGGTGAAGTAAAAGATGACGTACTGATTTTTAGAGATTTTACTTTATTGTGTTCCTCCTCACATTGAGGTGACATTGTTCACTAAATACTCATGAATTTGTGCTCCGAAAGGTCTAAATTCACTGTCCACGGTGGTGCACACCTATAATCCCAGCGGCTGGGGAGGATGATGAAGGAGAGTAGCTAGTTCAAAGCCAGCCC
Source organism: Marmota flaviventris (assembly GCF_047511675.1). Classification (NCBI taxonomy): domain Eukaryota; kingdom Metazoa; phylum Chordata; class Mammalia; order Rodentia; family Sciuridae; genus Marmota; species Marmota flaviventris. The sequence continues at coordinate 28,524,334 of NC_092509.1, forward strand.
CAGCAATTTAGCAAGGCCCCAAGCAACTTGCTGAGTTGCTAAATAAAATACAATAAAGGGCTGGGGATGTCGTTCAGTGGTTAAGCATCCCTGAGTTCAGTCCCCGGTACCAAAAAAAAAAAAAAAAAAAGTTCTGGGGCTGGAGTTGTGGCTCAGCAGTAGAGTGGTTGCTTAGCTCGTGTTTGCTTAGCTCGTATGAGGCCTTGGGTGCAATCCTCAGCAACATATAAAAATGAATAAATAAAATAAAGGTATGATGTCTAATTACAACTAAAAAAATAAATAGAAAAAGAAAGCTCTGTACTTATTTTTGTGACTTAATAATAAAAATAATACTTTATGACTTAAAACACTTTCCAGGGGAGCAGTTTTGAGTTTGCATGTTTAGAAGTTGCAAGAACATGCCAAAGCTTTTTGCTTTGAACAGTTTGAGAATAATTTGTTGGTATGATGCTCCCATTAATACCTGAATACTATGATGTGTATTTTTAAAAATTAGATACATTCTGTTCATGTAACCTCAACACAGTGGTCAGAGTTGGTAATGAACATTGATTTTTGCTACCATCTAATACTCAGATTCCTTCAAGTTTGTCAGTTGTTTCAGTACTTTTATAGGAGAAGGATCCAGTTTAGAAGCATTTAGGTATCATGTCTCCTTATTCAGTATGCAACAGTTTTTCAGTCTTCCTTTTACTTCACCTGACCTGGCTATTTCTGAAAATGTATAGGCCAATTATTTTGTAGAATGTCTCCTGATTTGAATATGTTTATTATTTCTTCAGGATTAGATTCAGATGTATGTTAAAGATGACTTTTTAAAGATAATAGTTTCCTGTTTAAAAAAACACTCCCATTGTCAGTTTTTTTTTAAACTTTGTTGCTTAGATTCTAACTCTTTTAACATGTTTTTTTTTTTTTTTGTTTGTTTTTAGGCTTGAATCTATGATGATCTTTAAAGCTAGAGGAGACCTGTTAAAAAAAAGAAAAGAAAAAACTTGACATGCACATCAAGACATAACATCCCTAAAAATATTTTGTTAGAGACCAACAAAATATAATATCATAGGGCTTTTTTCCCAACTAGTCAGGAACAGTTTATTTTGCTATAATTTATCATTAAGATTATTTCTGATTGAAAAATTCTTTGACTTCTGAATTGCCAGCAGTTCTTGAAAATGTCTTAAGGCATAAATAAGTATATTAATTATGACAACTTATTTCTAAAATAATCCTCTTGGTTAAAAACACATTTCATCTTTTGGTTTTTAGCCTTGAAATAATTTGAATATCCAAATGAGGCAGTCAGAATCACTATTCTAAGCCTATTTTTAGATTGTTTCCCTCTTTAGCTGGTTTCCTTTTTAGCCACCTGCAGTTTATGCAATTGCAAGTGTTTTTTTTTTCAACCCTTTCCCCTCAACTAGATGGTTGTTTAAGTAGCTTTTCTAATGCTTTTGATTTGTTCTTTTTGAAGAGTGAATGTAAGTTATAAAGCCTCATTGAGTATTTATATTGATTTAAAATTTTTTGATATAATATCAAATTATTATGGATTAAAGGACCACTTGTCTTTCAGAATTCTTTTTGATTATCATTTATATTGCTATTATTAATGTTAGTATTAATTTATAGAATATATCTATTTCATTCTTGCAGGGTTTTTTTTTTTTTGAGAGTTGTCTGTTCTAATCATATAACTGGATTCAAAAATATTTCTTTTAATGGATATTTCTTATATTTAAATATAAATGAACTGTAGTTTGCATTTTATACTCATGTTATCTATTCTATTTCTTTTTTCTCCTACCTATTTTTGGAGTAACATTCTTTGGAGACCTTATTATGTGTGTGCATGCGTATGTGTGCTTACTCTTGATTATGATTAATTATTTCCTTTTATGTTTTGAGCTCTTTTTAAGTTCTTATCTTTGAGGTCTTTATGCAGACTGTGGGATACACATCATAAACTAAGTTGAAGGTGGTCTTGTGTTACCAAGTGTTCTAAGAATACCATCAGTTCAAGACTATTTAACGCTTTTAAGTCTGAAAACTTAATGTAAACAAGTTACTACTTCATGAGATTAATACCAGCAGTTTCCATGTATGTTTTATTTTTTTAAAATATTTTATTTATTTATTTTTTTTAAGTTTTCGGTGGACACAACATCTTTGTTTGTATGTGGTGCTGAGGAGGATCGAACCTGGGCCGCACGCATGCCAGGCGAGCGCGCTACCGCTTGAGCCACATCCCCAGCCCCTCTTAGGTTTATTTTTTAAAAATAAACTGAATTCTTATTTTATTATTGGATTGTTTTTTTTATTTTTCCAAGTTCTTTTTCTTTTTTAAGGCTGAGACAGGATTGCAAATTCAAGGCTAGCCTGGGCAATTTGGTGAGATCCTGTCTCAAAATAAAACTATCTCACTTCAGTCAGAATGGCAGCTATTATGAAGACAAACAACATTGTGTTGGTGAGGATGTGGGGAAAAAGGTACACTCATACACTGCTGTTGGGACTGCAAATTGGTGCAGCCAGTATGGAAAGCAGTATGGAGATTTCTTGGAAAATTGGGAATGGAACCATTTGACCCAGCTATCCCTCTCCTTGGTCTATACCCAGAGGACTTAAAAACAGCATACTGCAGGGACACAGCCACATCAATATTTATGGCAGCACAATTCACAATAGCTAAACTGTGGAACCAACCTAGATGCCCTTCAGTAGATGAATGGATAAAAATATGGCATATATACACAGTGGAATATTACTCAGCAATAAAAGAGAATAAAATCATGTCATCTGCAGATAAATGGATGGAGTTAGAGAAGATAATGCTAAGTGAAGTTAACCAATCCCAAAAAACCAAATGCTGTATGTTTTCTTTGATATAAGGAGGCTGATTCATAGTGGGATAGGGAGCAGGAACATGGGAGGATTAGACAAACTCTAGATAGGGCAGAGGGGTGGGAGGGGAAGAGAGGGAGCATGACGTTATAAATGATGGTGGAATGTGATGATCATTATTATCTAAAGTACATGTATGAAGACACCAATTGGTGTTAATATACTATGTATACAACCAGAGATATGAAAAATTGTGCTCTATATGTGTAATAAGAATTGTAATGCATTCTGCTGTCATATATAAATAAATAAAAAGCACTGGGGATATAGCTCTGTAGTAAAACACCCTTTGATTTAATCTCAGTACTGCAAAGAAAAAAAAAGAAAGAAAAAACAATACACTCAAGCTTAAGTTGAAATTTTTGAAGTGTATGTCAGAGACTTAATATCTATCAGGGTGATGAGACTAGAGCACCTCCAGTTTTCAGTATATGTTAGTCTCTTGTGCTATTTTATTTCGTTTTTTTCTGATCCCCTTTGAAAAAAATGTAAATCATTTGAACTGGTAAAGAAAACCATAAACATGTACTGTGTCTTGTTTCAATACATACATATTATGTATTGTTGAAATTAGGGTAAACATATCTCCTCCAGCATTTGTAATTTTTTATGGTGAAAACATTCAAAATTCTTTTTTCTAACTTTCTAAAACATACCACACATCAGCATTATCTACAGTCACCCTGCAATAGCATACCAGAACTTCTAACTCCTATCTGTCACTTAGTACCCATTGATCAACCTCTCCATTCCTTGTTCCCTGCTTCTCAGCTCTGGCAATCAACATGTGGTATTTATCTTTCTGTGCCTGCCTTATTTTACTTCACATAATGATCTCCATTCCCATCCATGTTGTTGCAAATGAAGTATTTCATTGTTTATATGTAGATATTGTATTTTTACAGTGGAAAAAAATTTAATTTCCTCCATGAAAGTCACATTTATGAGGGAGTGCTAGCATTCTGTGAACATGGTACAGACTAAGATGGAGTATGTTCAGATACTCAATTTTTCCCCTCCCTCTCCCCTCCCCTCCCCTCCCCCTCCCCTCTCCCCTCCCCTCCCCTCCCCTTCCCCTCTCCCCTCCCCTTCCCCTCCCCCTCCCCTCCCCCTCCCCTCTCCCCTCCCCTCTCCCCTCCCTCTCCCCTCCCCTCCCCTCCCCTCCCCTCCCCTCCCCTCCCCTCCCCTCCCCTCCCCTCCCCCTCCCCTCCCCTCCCCTCTCCCCTCCCCTCCCCTCCCCTCCCCTCCCCTCCCCTCCCCTCCCCTCTCCCCTCCCCCTCCCCTCTCCCCTCCCCTCCCCTCCCCCTCCCCTCCCCCTCCCCTCTCCCCTCCCCTCCCCTCCCCTCCCCTCCCCCCTCCCCTCCCCTCCCCTCCCCCTCTCCCCTCCCCTCCCCTCCCCCCTCCCCTCCCCTCCCCTCCCCCTCTCCCCTCCCCTCCCCCTCTCCCCTACCCTCTCTCCACCCCTCTCACCTTCCCCTCCCCTCCCCTTCCTCCCCCTTCCCTCCCCCCTCCCCCCCTCATGGATTAATTCCTGGGCCTTGTACATGCTAGGCAAATACTTTACTACCATATGCCTTACTTTTAAAGTAAAATTTTATGGAGATATGATTAACATATCATGTAATTTATCCACTTAAAGTATATAGTTCATTATTTTTCAGTATATTCACAGTATATATATTCAGTATATTCAGTGCATTCACCACCAGTCAGTTTTAGAACAATTTTATATATCCCAAAAGATACCCTGTACTCTTAGCTGTCACTCCCAATTCTCTGCATTTCCTTCACTTACCCTATGAAACTGTTAATCTACTTTTTGTCTCTATAAATTTGCCTGTTGTGGATGTTTCATATAAATGGAATCATATACTATATGGTCCTTTGTGATGACTTATGTTTATTTAGTTTAATGTTCTCATGGGCCATTTATGTTAAAAGTTAGTACCTTGTTTCTTTTTTATTGCCAAATTATATTGGTAGACCACATTTTATTTATCTATTCATCAGTAGACATTTGGATTGTTTCTGTTATTTGGCTGTTATGAATGCTGTTATGAACAGATGTGGGCAAATTTTTGTTTTTAGTTATATTGGTTGTATACCTAGACAAGGGATTGATGGATCATATAGTAACTTTGTGAAGAAACTACCAGCTCTTTTCCAAAGTGCCTCTGTATACCATTTTACATTCCTGCAGAACAATATATTAAGGTTACAGGTTTTTTCTATTCTTGCAAACGTGTTTTGCCTTTTTTGGTGTTGGGGATTGAACCCAGAGGTACTTTACCACCCAGCTACATACACAGTCCTTTTTATTTTTTGTTTTAAGGCAGGGTCTCACTAAGTTGGATAGGCCCTTGCTAAATTGCTGAGGATGGTTTGGAACTTGGGATCTTCCTGCCTTAGCCTGCCAAGCCACTGGGATTACAGGTGTGTGCCACTGTGCCCAGCTGTGTTTTATCTTTTTCAAAATTTTTATTATTATAGTCATGCTAGTTAGTATGAAATTGTATGCCATTGTGACTATTTATTTATTTATTTTTTGATGCTAGGGATTGAGCCCAGGTCCTCATACAACTGGGGAAGCACTAAACCACTGAGCTACATCCCCAACCCTGATTATTTTTATTTTGAGAAAGGGTCTCACTTAAGTTGTTGAGGCTGCTTTCTAACTTGCCACCATCTTGCTTCAGCCTCCTGAGTTGCTGGAATTACAGGCGTGCCCCACTGCACCTGGCTTCTCATTGTGGTTTTAACTTTTTCTCAGTTCTAAAGTGTGTAGAACCTGGTACTTTTGAAGTTTGAGTCTCTCGGGGCTTTTCTTTTTTCTTTTAGGGCTAATTGCTTTGTGACATGTAGGTGTTTAAGGAGCTAGTTTTTTTTTTTTGTTGTTGTTGTTCTGATAAGTTACTACAGTCTTGTCTCCATTTGCTTTTTCATATCCAAAGATTTATTGGAAATTCTTGTCCATTGATTATTTCCCTTATTCTTCTGAAAAGGTATATATAAAATATATGAAAGTCTCAGGAAGGAGAGACATCAGTGTGTAATCAATTCTCAAGTTCGTATTTGTGCTTTTTAAATATCCTCAAATATAAATATTCCTAGTTGTGGTCATTATTTCAAAGAATTATAAAACGAGAAATAGTCCTGTGGTGAAGAAAGAACTAAAAAGGCTCAGAGTGGACTACTATTGAGTATAATCCAAATCCTTTCAGTGTTGGATTTGATTCTTCTTTTTTGATAATACCTGCTGTGTTTATAATGTAAGTGGGGCAACTTAATATTTCCTAATTTCTAAAATTGCTACTAGTTTTATTTATTATTAGCTATAGGCTTTTAATGGTTTCATATCAAATATTATCTCAGGTAAGTACTTGAATATGGATTGAGAAACAGAATAATAATAATAAAAGCTAACATTTATTGAGTTCTTTCTACATACAGATATTGTTGCAAATCCCTTAATTACATTAACTCATAATTCTTAAAATACTGGTGTGAGATTGATACAGGTTTTTGTTTGCTTTTTATTTTCCAAATAATCATATATTTCAGCTTGTGTCACTACAGATTTCTTATTCTCTAATCCATTGACTTTAAATAGTAAAAAATATAATGCACTTTGTAGTTCCCACAAATATATCATAAATACACCCAGATAATATTCCAGTGCAAACCATTTCCAACAGCTTACAGGATGGTGGAGTAGAATCTTTTGGACAGGCTTGGATATTCATTTATAACCTGACAGGATCATTGTGGAGCTGGAACACAGGGCATTAGCTAATTTTCATCTTAGTGATAACAATGACTATTCTTTATCAAGCACCTTCTTTTTATTTTCCAAATAATCATACCTTCTGTGGTACTTTATGCAGAGACTTTATTTTATCTTTAGGGCAACTTGGCAGTGTCCTACTGGTGGCTCCCATTTCATAAATGGGAAAGCTGTGTTTTTACTCAGCGTTGTCCAGTTGAGTAAAAGGTAGAGAAAAGGGACTAACAACTTCATCTTATCTGTTCTGAGCTGAAGTCCTGCAGGGTTTCCCTGTAGATGGCTCCCTGGTCTTCTACAAGAAAACTACCTGGAGATATAGGTGGTTTGAGAGTTAAGGAAGGTGTAGTAGAATTAAAGGTGGTAAGCTGGGAGCCTGGCGACCCTGGTTTCAGTCCCTGTCTCTCTAGTCACTGATGAACTTGGGGAAGTCTGAACCCATCATTGTAGGAGAAACCCTCTGGTTTATTGACTCTGGGAGTGTGTTCTCTGACAGGAAGGACCTCTGCCCAGGGCAGAATGGTGAGAGCCAGCAGACCCCATTGTGACCTTTCTTCACAGCCTCACCTCTCTCTTCCCTCTGGCTCACATGCTTCCATCAAGGCCACCATTTTTATTGCCCCATAGCCTGGACCCCTCTTGAAAAGATAGTTTTAGAGCTGGTTCCTCCCCACTCAAATATACCATCCCACCATCCCAGCCCTGTTTTACTTATTCAGGGTCATTAGCTGCCACTAAGTGAAAGGATCTTGTTGTTTGTTCCTCTGTTAAAGCAGGGTCATGTCTGAATTCTTCATCTGTTTCTCCAGCTCCCATACAGTGTCTGACACATACTAGATGCTCAAGAAATATCTGTTGAGGAAAGAACTGGGCACATGGCTTGTCCAGAAGGTAGAGGGAGGGCAGGGTTTGACCAAGGTTCTTCCTCTGCTTCTGAGCAGACTTCCCATTGCCAGAGTGTCTTTGAGCCTGTTTCTAAGGGTGGACAGTCAGCTCTGGCAGAGCCCTGTGTCTATCACCAGCCCCACGTGGCAGATGTGGGAAAGAGCGTGGTTCGGGAAGTCAGTGGGACTGGAAGAGATACCAAGTCCTTGATGCAGGATATGGGTGAGACCCTAGAGTTGGCTGGTCTGGGTTTGAATTCTTATAAATTACTTGATTTCTTTGGGCCTCAATATTCACTTCTGTTCTGCCCCAGGATGATGTTCTGGGTAAATTTTGAGAATTTTCTGTCTCATCCCATGGCTGAGATCCTGCCAGGATGGTACATCCCTTCAGGGTTCTTATCTGTTCTTTCCTCCCTGTTTCTGTGGTCAGACTCCCTCAGGATATGTGTTAAAGGTTTCCTAGGCCCCTCACAGTGGCCCTCACCTCTGAGCATCACAGCTTAGCAGTAGAGTCCGCTGGTGTGTGTAGGTGATCATGTGGCTGACTAGGAGCTGCAGCTTTCTCCTGTGCCCAGCATCATAGAGAGTCCAATACTATATATCACTAGCCTCCTTTGTGCAGGTGAGGTGCTGAGTCTCACAGTGACAGGACCAGAGCTGGGGCTTCATCATCTCTTAGTCTTCAGAGCCCAAGGACACTTTCCACATCACCATAGAAGTTGGGTCTGAGCTTGCCTGGAGGAACACACTTGTTCTCTGTGGAGATACAGCCTAATTCCTGCCATGGTTCACAGGGGCATATGGAAAGGAAAGGGAAGAGGAAGGGGGAAAAAAAAGGAACAGAAAGGAAAAGGGAAAAAATATAAAAAAGAAATAGGAAATGAGGGAAAGGAAAAAGGAGAATGGAAAGAAAAGGACTTTTTGTTTGTTTTAAAATCTCATCTGGGGCTGGGGATGTGGCTCAAGTGATAGCGGGCTTGTCTAGCATGCGTGAGGCACTGGGTTCGATTCTCAGCACCACATAGAAACAAAATAAAGCTATTGTGTTCACCTATAACTAAAAAATAAATATTAAAAAAAAAATCTCATCTGTATGGTGAAGAAACTCCCTCCGCCCCAGATGGCTAACAACTTTTAAATCTGTGCTATTTGGTTCTTGAGCCTATTCATTTAGTTGTTAGAGTATATGCCTGATATTTCTAGAGAAGTTAAAATGAATTACATTTTTAAGAAGAGAGAAACATTCATGAAATATTAAAATAAAAGTTAATTTTTGCACAGTGTGGTGGCTCACACCTGTAATCTCAGCAACTCTGGAGGCTGAGATCGGGTTCCAAGTTTAAAGCCAGCTGTAACAACTTAGTAGGACCTTGTGTCAAAATAACAAATAATAGGACTGGGGTGTATCTCAGAGGTAGAGTGCCTCATCCCTAGTAACACAAACATACATAGAGTTAACTATTAGATAAAGTAATAGGATGAGAAATAACTACAAATTTATGACCTTATATTTAGAAGATAAACTGATTTAATGTTGTCTTAAAAGTTTGTATTTAGCTTATATCCTAGTTTGAATAAAAAATGGTTATCATTGGGGCTGGTGTTGTGGCTCAGTGGCAGAGAGCTTGACATACACATGTGAGGTTACTGGGTTCGATCCTTAGCACCACATAAAAATAAGTAAACAAAATAAAGATATTGTGTCCATGTATAACTAATAAAAGTATTTAAAAAATGGTTATCATTAGATTGGAGGAATATATCAATGGTAGAGTGCCTAGCATGTTCAAGGGCCTGACTTTGATCCCTAGCATTGCAGAAAAGGGATATTTACCATGCAAGTGTTCTATACTTTATTTTGTTTATGTTCTTAAATAGGTGGGGAGCCTAGTGGCTCAGGAGGCTGAGGCAGGAGGATCTCAAGTTTAAAGCCAGTCTCGGCATTGGCAAGGCGCTACACAACTCAGTGAGACCCTGTCTCTAAATGCAAAATAGGGCTGGGGATGTGGCTCAGGGGTGGAGTCCCCCTGAGTTCAATTCCCGGTACCAAAAAAAGGTGGGGAGGAGGCAGAAAATGTTATTGATCAATACTGAAAAATTAGCATGGGCCAAAGTGTCAGATCTTGTTTTTCTAAGGATAAAATATTTCAAAACAATTCTGATTCAAGTGTTTTATAATATGCTTTCCCACCAGTCTGATTTGCAATTCTTCTAAACAAATCTATTTTATAGTATATGTATATAGGTCATTCTGAATCAAGTTAACTTCAGAGTTGATTGGGACCTTGTTTTGAGCTCATTGAACAAAGCTCTGTAACAGAATTTTGGGCATGGGGCCATTTCCAGAGTCTGGTCCAAATAAGCAGTTAACAAAGCTTGTCTTTTTGTTGGCTGAAGGCTTTCTCTGTGTAGCTTATTCAGGACTCTTTTATGCTTTTTCTACTCTTCTTTTTCTATTCAGGGCAAAAGTATTTTAATTTTTTTTCCTGCAGTTTTTTTTTCCCCTTGGCAAACATTTATTGTGTTTTTATTTATATTTAGGTTCTTTACCTGTAGTGGCAGTGACAGTTATTGAGGATAGTAGGCATCCTAATATAATATTGTAGAAAATATGTGAAACATTAAGTAGTGTTGGTGTGCCATACTTCTTTCCTGCCTGCCTTTCCGTCTTTTGGTAAATAGGAAGTTTTTTTCTGGAAGACCTTTAAAAGAAGCGTCTATCTTGTTTTTTCCCCAACAAAGGGACAAGGCAAAGAGAACACAATTAAAACAACATCTCTCTATGTAGTGGTTTTAAATAACCATATCTTAAAATAAAATTTGAAAGTCATCTATTCATTTTATTTCCACATTTGTTTTAGAACATAATGTTTTCTTATCTAAATAGAATTGCTTTTGGAATATTTTCTCACTCCATTAGAACTTCATCACACAATTTATTTTATTTATTCAATTTCTAGTTATCTCATATTTATAAAGGTCCTGCTTGACCCTTTAAAAAAAAAATTGGCAGTTGATCAGTGAATACTAAGTTACAGTTAGGTAGGAGCAACAAGTTCTAGAGTGTTATTGAACAGTAGTGTGTGGATAACAAAAGTGTATTGTACATTTCAAAAAATATATTTTTCCCCAGTTATATACATGAATGGAAACATGAAACTCCGTGAAAACAATTTTTGTTTTCTGTATCAGTTAAAATATCAAGTTTTGTTTCCTAATTTCTAAAGTCTTATCATTAACTTTATTAAAACTTAAAGAACAGATGCCCTTCTTTGTTATCTTCATATTTTCCTCTTTGCTTACGCTGTTAGCTGTGCTTGAATTTTCCTCTTTTCCCTGATCTGCTTCCTTAACCTGCCAAATGTAGCTGGCTAAAATGACATTTTATTAGTGGAGTCTGTGGACGCTGCTCCAGGAATTAATTTTTCTCCTTCTCCCTTTTTCCCTCCCTTTCTTTTGTGCTGGGGATCAAACCAAGGACCTCCTATGTGGTGGGCAAATACTGTACCACTGAGCTGTATTTCCAGCCCTAGCAAAATGAAGTCTTAAAAAGTTAAAACTTGTATAAAATTTCATAACAAGCATAACAAGTAAGTGAAAGAGCCAGTATTCAGTCTTAGGTTTTATGATTTCAAGCTTACATGTTATTTTTGAATTTTTTATTGATGCCAGGGATTGAACCCTGGGTCACTTAACCACTGAGCCACATTACATCACTCCCCCCCCCCAATTTTCTGACAGGGTCTAGCTAAGTTGCTTGGAGCCTTACTAGGTTGCTGAGGCTGGCTTTGAACTTGCAGTCTCAGCCTCCTCTTTCTGGGATTACAGGCATTTGTCACCATGCCTGGTTTACATGCTTTTTTAAAAACCAGTGGGTTGGGCTGGTGTAGAGAGCACTTGATGAACATGTGCAAGGCCCTGGGTTCATAAACCAAACCAAAACAAAACAAAACCCAGTGGATCTACAGACCTCTCTAGGTGCTCATCTTGAGCCTTCTAATTTCTTTCAACTAGGGTTACTGATTTTGTCTCTAGTATAATAAGATTAAAAACTATTTTTCTTTGCATCGAACTGCTTCTTTTGTTATCTAAAGAGAAAAGTGTAAAATTAAGGAAATTCAAATATGAGAAAGAATTAGTTTTACTGTAAAAGCTGTCACTTGGTGAACATATGTATGCTGTTGTTATACAAATGTTCCAGACCTGTTCTCCTCCTACTCACGTTATTTGCTTTCCCTGCCATATGGAGGGTTGTACATTACTGGACGGGCTGTGATTTAGGCTTTTGTGATTCAAAATTGTGAAAATGAGGAGGGAGTGGAACCATAGAAGAATTTTTCAAGCAGTTTGAAACAGTGCACTGAATATTTCTTTAAGTACATGAGGAAAGTAAGAAGGATGAGAAAAGATGTTTTCAGAAGGAGTGTTATGGACTCCATGGTGTTTGAGAAACATAGGAAAAGAACTTGAGCCATTTTGAATTTATTTTTCTCTTGAAGACTGAGGATCATGTGGGAATGCTTTTCAATAGAATTTAAGCAAGTGAGATACAACTTTTTAAAATTTTGCTTTCTTTCTGGTCTTTTTCTTTTGGGAGGTGGGAGTAAAGATCACATAATTATAACAGAGCTGATTGGAAAAAGGCCATATTGGATTCAAGTGGACCAGTTAGAAGGATATTGCAGTAGCCAAGTTGAAAGAGGATAATGGTTTAGGATTAAAGTGTTAAAAACAGAAGGAAACTGATTTCTTCTATTTAAACATAATTAACTTGTAGGAGCCTCACTTCCAATCAAGAATAGCCTCATTTTAGAGAGACCACAGTTGTCTTTGAATTACATTATCCTCTTTATGTTACTTCCTTAAACACTTGAAGGTCAACTGTGACTCTAAGTTGCAAGTCAACACACTTTTGGAAGGAGGCAAGTTCTTGACTTCTACACAAGAAGTACTCTCAAGGCTACATATTCCTCATGAAACTTTTACTTCTATAAAGAATGTGTTGTTTACAATTGTGTGTAGTCGTCCAGGTCAACCCCGCCCTCCCCAACTACTTAAGTCAAGAGTTTCAGGATGATAGTTTCTCCACTGTGGCTTTTAGCCTTAGGCTTCTCAGTACCTGAAAGCAATTGGTCCAGTCTATCCAATCTGTCCCATTTATATGTGTTAATAACCAGGTGGTATTCATCTGCCCCTTGGAATGTCTGAATGATAGTTATAGGAAAGGGGATAGAAAAGGCACCTAGAGGTCTTGACAGGTGCTTTATGTGAGAGACAAAGGATCTTGGACCATCTGCTGCTGCTTCCAACTCTGCTATGAGGTTAAAGAGAATGGTGATCAGAGCATGTTCGACCAGGTATATGTTGGACCTGTAGTTAAATTTAGAATGTTTACACAGTTTGTGGGAACTGTATCAGGAAATTTTCCTTTGTGAAGACAACTCCAGTAGTGATTCTGAAAGACAGAGTTCACAAATATCCCTTCTTTTTCTTTATCTCCTAAGAGCTAACATGTTTCTCCAACAGGTGCCAAGGTTGACATATTCCTTCCACTGCCACAGATATCATTGGTGTCTCATTCCAGTATCTAACTTTACCTTTTTCTCCAGTTATTATGGACATACCCATACTTTTTTTTTTTTTTTACTGGAACAGTCAGGTATAAGAGGGACAGGACATTTTTATTAAATTTATGGAGACCCTCTTCTGTCTTCTACTTTGGCCCACATGGGTCACCATAAGGAGACTTGATGAGCAGTGTACTTAACCAAATGGCCATTATCTTTCCCATTCTTTTTAGAAGGGATGTCTATTTAAGTGTCTACCTTCGCCCCCATTGTGTTCCTGGGAATTCAACCCAATGCTTTGTGCATGCTAAGCATGTGCTCTACCATTGAGCCACACCCCAGCCCTCTTTTGCCCACTTTTTCTTTGGGTTTTTATTTCTTTTGTTGTTGTTGGTGAGGTGTTTTTTTTTTTAACTTTATTTTTGAGGAGGCTGTTTTTTTGCTTAGCAATATAAGATCCTTGTGGGGGCTGGGGATATAGCTCTGTTGGTAAAGTGCTTGCCTT